>NC_056070.1:37497231-38149981 GCF_016772045.2 Ovis aries
TACTATTACTATAGAATATAGTGATGCCAGTCTCACTACTAAGAGCATTGTATAGTATCACATTAATAACATTTTGAAGCTGACCTTATTATTATTATTTTTTAAAGCAAGGAAAATGAAGCATGGTGAGAAGAGGTTAAGAAAGGTTATCCTGTCAACAGGTCAAAGTTTATCAGTGTTGCATATGCTCTTAAACTAAGGTTATATGTGCTATTTAAACATTATCCACTACAGAATGTTGCCTCCCACTAATTTCAATAATCTTTGCATGCTCAGTCACTTCAGTTGTGTTCGACTCTTTGCGAACCATGGACTGAAGACTGTCAAGCCCTTCTGCCCATGGGATTATTGTAACAAGAATACTGGAGTGGGTTGCCATGCCCTCCTCCAGGGTCAATAATTTTTATTCATGTACAATATTTTTCAATATTACCATTTTAAAGAAAAGCAGACACCAAGCTATGTGTGCAGTTTTAATAATTTTTCAGACTAAAGATTTTATAACAGTTCTCCATTTAAAAGGCAAGAAATGGAAACATTTCTATTTTTATTCCCAGAATGGTGGGCTCTATAAGTAAGATTGATGAATCCATCAAATATTTTGCTATTAGATTGTATTATAGTTGTACAGTGGCTAATTTCACAAGCTTTATTGTTTTATAAATAATAGAATTGGTTTTTAGGCCACCTAATTTTACTTTTTTAATCTGAGTTTTTTTTAATATAAATTTATTTATTTTAATTGGAGGTTAATTACTTTACAATATTGTATTGGTTTTGCATTTGTAACATTTAGCATAATAGTATAACCCTTAAATGTATCTATACGCACCTAACCCACACATAAAAGTGGAAATATATGCAATTTCTCATAAATAATGTGATATGATCAAAAGATAAGCATGCTCCTTTGCTGTCATCCACAAGCAGACTTTCTTTATGGTAGAAGTAATGGTTTGTACATAATTGGTGAAAATGAAAAATCCAGTGACATTCGTTTTTATTTTATTTTTAGATAGTTCAAGATACTTGTAATTGCTACATAGCTATTAAAATGTGCTATACTCAGTTTAAATAATTTACCTTATAATTTAATTAAATTAATTTTTTTGGCTGTAATGGGTCTTTGTTGCTGCATGCAGGCTTCCTCTAGTTGTGGCAAGTGGTCTTATTGCAGTGGCTTCTCTTGTTGTGTGTACAGGCTTTAGGGACATGTGGGTTCAGTCGTTGTGGCTCCCAGGCTCTAGAGCCCAGGCTTGGTTGTCACGCCTATATGAGGTCTTCCAGGACAGGGGTCACACCAGTATCTCCTGCATAGGTGGTTGGATCCTTCACCCTTAAGCCTCCAGGGAAGTCCTTAAATCATTTCAAATGCCATTATTCATCTTATAGCTCTCATCACTAGATGGTGAGAATGATTTGCCAGTGATTGATGTGGGTCCCCGCTAAGTGTCCTGCTGTCAAAGTTTCTTGAAGAACACCATTTGAAATTGTGAACTAAATTAGACAATCACTGCATGTGGAAGATGTCTTATTTTGATTGTTGGAACTCTAAGAAATTTGATTCATCACATCTTTTTTGTTCTTTAAACGTTGATTTGCTATAAAAGAGTTTTACTAAGAATCTATGAAGTGTGTCTCAAAAAAACTAATAAAACAAGCAACAGACTGAACAGATTGATGAGTAGCTTTATTTTTATTGAAGTGAAAGTTGCTCAGTTGTGTCCAACTCTTTGTGACCCCAAGGCCTATACAGTCCATGGAATTCTCTAGGTCAGAATAGTGGAGTGGGTAGCCTTTCCCTTCTCCAGCGGATCTTCCTGACCTAGAAATCCAACCGAGGTCTTATCCACTGCAGGTGGGTTCTTTACCAATTGCGATATCAGAGAAGCCCTTATTTTTATTGAGTTCTTTACTTTGAAAGTGGTTATGTATTTTATTTGCTTACTTTTTGGTGTGATATATTAAAGTTAGTTTTCACTTCTATACCTCACCTATTTATATTTAACCTCCTTGTTAAATGATGTTTCTTTTTGACGAAAGATGTTATCAATAATTGAAGGTACTTCATTACTCTTGCAATCCAAATTTTATAAGGACAACACTGATTTGGGAACTCAATTTTAGCTTCCCTGAGAATAAAGTGAAGGAAGATGAGAAAATATGGAAAGTAGGAACTGTAAATAATGTAAAATGCATTAGCTTATAATTACTTCCCATTTCTCATCCTAATTTTGTATCATCAAGCCAGACCTGAGTTCTTTAAGGAGGTTTCAACTTCCAGTTTTATAATAAGAACACATGAACCTTATTTCAAAATTACTAGCAGTGTTAAAAATAGATCATCAGATAAAATTATTTTTGTCTTTCATGGTGGCTCAGATGGTAAAGTGTCTGCCTGCAGTGTGGGAGACCTGGGTTCAATCCCTGGGTCAGGTAGACCCCCTGGAGAAGGAAATGGCAACCCACTCCAGTACTCTTGCCTGGAAAATTCCATGGATGGAGGAGCCTGGTAGGTTATAGTCCATGGGGTCACAAAGAATCAGACACGACTGAGTGACTTCACTTTCACTAAAATTATTTTAGAAATGTACATTTTGTGTTTAATAACTGTATCTCAGAAGATTTATTTTATGAATTTTCTTTTCCTGGTTTAATATCTGTTGCTGTTCAGTCTGTAAGTTGTGTCTGACTCTTTGTGACCCCATGGACTGCAGCATGCCAGGCTCCTTTGTTCTTCACTATCATCTCCTGGCCTCTCTAGGTTTTGCAAAACGTTTTAGTATTGTTATATTAAGCAATGTCCCTCTGTAAACAGTATTATAATTGAGGTAGTGTGCCACTCCTCAAGCTGTCTTGGGCCAATTGTTCTTATCTGTCTGAATGACTCTTCATGAATGATAGAGAACAATTATCACACATTTTACCTGAAATCAATACTTTGATGCTTTATGAAAGCAGACTGATGAGGCTTCTATTCTACAGAAGCATTCTGCTAACATGATCACTGCTGTATTTGGCAGCATATTTTGTCAAATAAAAAGTCTTTGACTAACATAGGCAACTAATATGATTAAAAAGGATATGATAAGATGCATTGGTCACTGGTGTTACTTAGAACACTATTGCCTTCCTTCTTTTTTTTTTTTTAATTTATTTTTATTTTTATTTTTTTTTTAATTTTAAAATCTTTAATTCTTACATGCATTCTCAAACATGAACCCCCCTCCCACCTCCCTCCCCATAACATCTTTCTGGGTCATCCCCATGCACCAGCCCCAAGCATGCTGCATCCTGTGTCAGACATAGACTGGCTAATTTAAAAAAAAAAAAAAAAGTCTTTGAAAATTGAAAACAAAATACCATACTTGCATGTTATGTAACTGAAAGAAAAATAATCAAGCAATATATGGAACTGAACTATAAAGCATTAGCTGAATACCTAACAATACTCAGGAGCAGGCTATATTAAATTATTACCTTGTTCTGTCATACATTCATCCATTTATTTCATGAATATATATGGAGTGACAACTCTGTACTAGATGAATTTCTTGGTGTTGAGGGTATAGTAGTTAATAAGCTAGAAGAGCTCCTGCCTCTGTCAAACTTAGATAACTGTGTGTTGGGAGGAAAGAGACACCAAGCAAGTAATCCTGTGAATTTCTGTCAATCACCAAATAACTGAATAATCCTATAACTCAAAGTCACACAGATTGACTTTTGGTTAGGGATGTTGTGCCATCTACCTCAGGAAGGGACGCTGTCTAGAAGTAATCTGTGAGGGTGAACCAAAGATATAAAGAGCTAAATGAAGAGAATTCTATGCAGATGAATCAGCACATGGAAAGGCAGAGCAGCTGTGTGTCAAAAACTAACAGGAGGCCATGTCCTTATTTTGAAGAGTTTGGAGAGTTTGACAGGCGCCAGAGAACTGGCATGTGTGTGTGTGTAAAGATTATTTTTTTGTACTAAATAGTTTTAAAAATTGAAAAAAAAATTGATAACTGGGGGTTAAGAATTTGGAGACTGGCATTGACACTTGTGTGTGCTCAGTCACTCAGTCATGTCCAAGTATTTGTGACCCTATGGACTGTCGTCCCCCCTCAACCTCTCCAGGCTCCTCTCTCCATGAATTCCTACTCTAGGAGATCTTCCCAACTCAGGAATTGAAGCCCCATCTTTTGTGTCTCCTGGATTGGCAGGTGAAATTTTCACTATGCCACCTGGGAAGCCCTATATTGACATATATATTTTTTTGATGGGGCTTCCATACTAGCTCAGATAGTAAAGCATCCACCCACAATGCAGGAGATATGGATTCAATCCTTGGCTCAGGAAGATCCCCTGGAAAAGGAAATGGTAACCCACTCCAGTATTCTTGCCTAGAGAATTCCATAGACAGAGGAGCCTGGAGGGCTACAGTGCATGGGGTTGCAAAGAGTCAGACATGACTGATCAATTAACACATACACTATTGATAATATGTATAATATAGATAACTAATGAGGAAGCAGCAGTTAGAACTGGACATGGAAGAACAGACTGGTTCCAAATAAGAAAAGGAGTATTTCAAGGCTGTATATTGTCACTCTGCTTATTTAACTTATATGCAGAGTACCTCATGAGAAATACTGGGCAGGATGAAGCACAAGCTGGAATCAAGATTGCCAGGAGAAATATCAATAACCTCAGATATGCAGATGACACCATCCTTATGGCAGAAAGTGAAGAAAAACTAAAGAGCCTATTGATGAAAGTGAAAGAAGAGAGTGAAAAAGTTGGCTTAAAGCTCAGCGTTCAGAAAAATGAGATCATGGCATGATCTTATGACTTCCCCATGGGTTGGTGGGGAGCTACTCCAGGTGGCATAGTGAAAAGTTCACCTGCCAATCAAGGAGACATAAAAGATGGGGCTTCAGTTCCTGGGTTGGGAAGATCTCCTAGAGTAGGATTTCATGGCAAATAGATGAGGAAACTGGAAACAGTGACAGATTGGGGGGAGGGGTTCCAAAATCACTGCAGATGGTGACTGCAGCCATGAAATTAAAAGACACTTACTCCTTGGAAGAAAAGCCATGAGCAAACTAGACAGCATATTCAAAAGCAGAGACATTACTTTGCCAACAAATGTCCATCTAGTCAAGGCTATGGTTTTTCCAGTAGTCATATATGGATGTGCTGCTGCTGCTGCTGCTAAGTCACTTCAGTCGTGTCTGATTCTGTGAGACCCCATAGACAGCAGCCCACCAGACTCCCCCATCCCTGGGATGCTCCAGGCAAGAACACTAGAGTGGGTTGCTATTTCCTTTTCCATGAGAGTTGGACTATAAAGAGAGTTGAGCGCTGAAGAACTGATGTTTTTGAACTGTGGTGTTGGAGAAGACTCCTGAGAGTCCCTTGGACTGCAAGGAGATCCAATCAGTCCATCCTAAAGGAAATCAGTTCTGAATATTCATTGGAAGGACTGATGTTGAAGCTGACACTCCAATACTTTGGCCAACTGATGCAAAGAGCTGACTCTTTTGAAAAGACCGTGAAGCTGGGAAAGATCGAAGGCGGTAGGAAAAGGGGACGACAGAGGATGAGATGGTTGGATGGCACCACTGACTCAACGGACATGAGTTTGAGTAAGCTCACCTTGCTGTACAGCTGAAATTAAGAAAACATTATAGAACAATTATACTTCAGTATTTTTTTTTAATCAGTACTATTTATTTTATTTTCCTGTTATGTTCAAGTTACTGTTTCTCCACATAAGTGATAAAAAATTTACAGTTGAGATTTTGTTCCTCCAGAATTAAATGTGAAAACTGTCTTTTGTTTGGTATATACTACCCGCTAGATTCTATTCCAAATTGTTTTATTTATGTATTTTAATTTATTTATTCTTTATGAAAACTGTGAGAGAAGCAGTTGTTATAACCCTTTTTACACATAAGAAGTGATACACAGGAGAGCTCAATAACTTGCCCAGAGCTAACAGTACATGTGTCAAAGGCAGAACTTGAACCCAGCTCAACTGGCTTCATTTCCTTCTCTTTCTTCCTCATCCTTTTTTGTGTAGATAGGTTAAAATGCAAGCAAAAAACAATTCCTGTAATATTTTAAGTTTTACTAATGAAATGATAATTTTATTCATCACCAAATTTAATATGTATAATATTACCATTGAAATCAAATTTCATATGTTCATTCTGTTTTAAAAGATTCTCTATTTGCCTCCTGCCCAAGAAAGTCACTATCTAGAATTTTATTATGAGTTGTCTTATATTATCTCATACTCTTATGGCATATACATGTATCTTTACTTTCTAAGAAATGTTTCATCATTGAACTTTATTTCCATGTAATAATGCTTTTGTGACTTCTGTGACCAGATTTTTTTTCATTAACTATCTTTTTAAGGTTCATATATATGTTGGCCAATATAAAGGATATTTATTAATTTTCACTGTTAAAAGTATTTTGTCTTACAAAGCTATAAAATCTCATTTATTCATTCAATGCTAATAGACTTTTTGGTTCTTTGTAGTGTTTGTCTTAGAAATGCTGAAATGTGCATTTCTGTACATATCTACTAGCACAGATGTGCAAATTCACCCTGAAATTCCAATTGTTTTCAAAATTATTTTATTAATTTATACTTTTCCTACACTATCCATTGCTTTATTCATTATTAACAACTTTATTTTTCCAAATTTTTTCATTTATTTTAGTGCATATTGTTTTGTTTTTCAATTTTGTAGCAATGAATTTCTATTATATTCAATGTTATTTAATTTGTATTACCAACATTAAAAATTAAGTTGAAAAAATCATCTTTATCATCTAGCTATTTTTCCTACTGTGAAATATTGGAGCATTACTTTAATATTTTGTTCTGATGCTTGTGTGCAGATGTGTATGTATTTTAACAATAGATAGGAATACAATATAATCTGAATATTAAAAATTTTAATTGTATATGAGCCAAATATTTTCTTCAGCGCATGTTTACTTTCTTATTTTTTATTGACAAAAAGATGCTTGACTTCAATGCAGTCAGTTGTATCAGTATTTATTTTTCTAATCTGTGCAGTAAGTCTAAGAAATTCTTCCCTAGGTTCCAAGTCATTTAAAGATATTCTCATTTGGAAGAGATTTTAAAATTTTCATTTTGTATTTAAATTCTTGGTGTAGTTGAAATTTATTGATTTAATATCATATGTGAAATCACAGTAAATTAAGAATAATTTAAACACAATAAAATGATATAAAAAGAAAGAATTATATCCAGAAACAGTGGAAGGATTCTATGGACAAATTTAAGGGGTTTTTCTTGTTGTTAGTTTTGTTTTTTGTTTTATTTTATTTATTTATTTTTTTCTGGAAACATAAAAAATGCACCAGTGAGATAAATACAAATATAAAAAATTGGTGCTTAATATGAAATTAGAAGATATAATATTTTACAGTAAGCAATATGGTATTTGTGAAAGATTTGAATAGCCTGTATTATAATGAAAATAGGCCTCTAAGAATAATAATTGAATCATGTACTTCAACTTGAATAAAATTAAATTAAAATAAAGATAAATAATCCATCTGCAATGCAGGAGACCTGGATTCGATCCCTAGGTTGGGAAGATCCCCTGGAGAAAGGAACAGCTACCCACTCCAGTATTCTGGCCTGGAGAATTCCATGGACTACATGGTTCATGGGGACCTCAAAGAGTTGGACATGACCAAGTGAATTTCACTGGAGATACTTCTAGGGACTGCTCTAAAACTCAGGTAAAGGAATCAGCAGTGAAATTGAAAGGGCTTCCCTAGCGGCTCAGTTGGTAAGGATCCGCCAGCAATGTAGGAGACCTGCACCCTATCCCTGGGTTGGAAAGATCCTGGGGAGAAGGGCATGGCAACCCACTCTAGTATTCTTGCCTGAGGAAACTTAAAAATGAGCAAAAGATTAATTTTAAGGAATTAGATCCAAAGGAATTCACAAATTGCTGGAGATTCAGAGAGGGCCCTGTGGCTCAACTGGTAAATAATTCACTGCAATGTGGAGGACCTGGGTTCAACCCCTGGGTTGGAAATATCCCCTGGAGAAGGGACCAGCTACCCACTCCAGTATTCTGGTCTGGAGAATTCCATGGACTGTATAGTTCATGGGGTCAC
This sequence comes from Ovis aries, assembly GCF_016772045.2. Taxonomy (NCBI): domain Eukaryota; kingdom Metazoa; phylum Chordata; class Mammalia; order Artiodactyla; family Bovidae; genus Ovis; species Ovis aries. The sequence continues at coordinate 37,505,392 of NC_056070.1, forward strand.
AAACAGTCAGACGTGACTGTTTCACTTATACTTGTGATAAAAAGAAGTAAAATGCTTGCTATACTAACATTGTGAATAGGAGACTAGATGCTCAATTAAAGTAAAATCCAAGGTTATTTTCCTGGAGTAGTTTGTGACTAATATTAAGAGTGAAAAGGAGAGTGGAGAAAGCATGGCAGGGAGTTAACTAGAGATAAATAACCTAAATGTTGATAACACCTAGAGCCCAGCAGCCATAGTCTTGACAAAACTTTCAAATATCCATGTGATGATTATGTGTATTTTCTTAGAAAAATTCAGAAGCAGAAATTCTCAACTATTTAAAAACAGTTGAAAAGATGCAATTATAGTTAAGGTCAATATCCTTCTGTGTTTAAGGTGGTGAAATTCAAGCAGGTGTTTCTACTGTAGATAACATCTCTTATACACAACTTAGATAAGGTTATAGAATGCACCATTTCTCAAATTTTTGTGAACCACTTATAGAACAATTAATAATAAATTATAAATATTAATTTCTGGGAACATGGTTTTATTGTATTAATATATAGGAAAAATAATTTTCAAAAACTAAATAGGAACTTCTGCCTTTCAGTTCCACGTGTAAGATGCTTGAAAGTTGCCACTCTAGTTTAGCAAGAAGTATAAAGTTGAATAGACTGAAAAATCAATAATACTTCTTGGGGCTGTAATGGAGGTGAGAAACAGGGCAAACTACTGTTCCCAAGATTGGAAGGACAGATGGGGAATTTTGTATCATCAAAGCAGAGCTCACAAGTGAAAACCTCTGAGAAATCCCTGCTGGGATAGGATAAATTGAACGGGAATTTACAAATTTCTGGAGATTCAGAGAGGACAAGTCTAAGAGTTAAAACCTCCAGGGAGACCAAGTGATACAGGGCCCCATAATTTTGTGAGTTTTACCTAAAAATGTCAGACCAATTCTCACAGTAAATTTTGGACGTACTTTCCACAGGGGGTGGGGAAAAGGAAACATTGTGAAATATGTCAGAGCATTCAGTTTTTCTTAAAAAGTCCTGCTCTCAGGACAAAATCATTGACCAGAGTCTAATATACTGGGAATATTATCAAAGCATAACTTCCTGGAAGAAGGACAGTACACAACACTGGCCCACTCAGTTCCATCGAAGAGAGTGGGAGTCAGGGAGACTGAGAGGCACTCAAGAAATTCAGTCTAGAGGCAAATTACAGGATAATTACAGGACTATAGAACAGTGGTCTCCAACTGTTTTGGCACCAGAGACCTGCTCCATGGAAGAAAAATTTTCCTCAGAGTTGGGGTGGGAAGAGAGGGGTGGTTTCAGGATGATTCAAGCACATTACATTTATTGTGCACTATTACATTCTGATATATAATGAGAAATTATACAACTCACCATAATGTAGAATCAGACCATCAGGCATTCAATTCTCATAAGGAGCACCCAACCTAGATCCTCACATATGCAGTTCACAGTAGGGTTTATGCTCCTATGAGAATCTAATGCACCACTGATCTAACAGGAGGTGGAATTCAAGTGGTAATGTGAGCAAGGGGAGGGGCTGTTTGTATAGATGAAGCTTTGTTTCATTGCCAGACACTCATCTTCTGATGTGCAACCATGGACAACTACTGGTCTGTGGCTCGGAAGTTGGGGACACCTGACATAGAACCATTTCACTGCCTTCCATGACCTACCATCACATTATTAAAGGCCTAATTGTAGTAGCTGGTTTTCCTCAGTATATAATTACCAACTATAAAGAAAAAAGTCTAAGGAATATAAATGGTAAAATATAAAACAATTTGAAGAGGCAGAGCATGCCTAAGAACCAGATATGGCAGAAATGTTGGAATTATTAGACCAAAATTTTAAATAATTATGCTTAATATGCTAGGATTTTAATTAATACAGTATAAAACATACAAGAAAAAATAAACCAGGTAAGCAGAAAGATTAAGATCCTACTAAAGCACAAAAAAGAAATGCTAGGGAAAACAAAACAAAGCACTGTAACAAAAATGAAGATTGCTTTTGATGGGATAGCTAGTAGATTAGGAGTGGCTGCAAAAGGAATTTCTAAGCTTGGGTAGATATCAGTAGAAACTGCTGAAACTAAAGAGTGAAAAGAACAAAGACAGAAAAAGCAGAGCAGAATACCCCAGAACCAATGGACAATTGTAAACCATGTAGCATACATAGAAAGGGAGTACTAGGAATAGGAAGAGGATAAAACAGAAAAATAAATTGAAATAATAGTGACCAAGAATTTCCCTAAATTAACGTCAAGTACTAAACAGTAGATACTCCTGGGAAAACTCCTGAAAGAAGCTGAGGGTTGGGAGGGGGACACTTATGTATTGAAGAGAAAAGGCAAGACATATATGACTTCTCCTCAGGAGCTATGCAACAAGAGAATTGCAGAGTGGCAAATATTTACAGAAAAAAAGTGCCGCCAACTCAGAATTCTCTGCACAGAAAGACTGTCCTTCAAAAGTAAAGGAGAAATAGACATTCTCTGATGACCAAAATTGAGATTTGTTGCCAGTAGATCTTACTTGCAAGATTTTTTTTTTAATGTTCTTTAGAGAGAAGGAAAATAAATCAGAAACTTGAATCTATATAAAGAGGAGAAGAGAACCAAAGATGGAATAACTGAAGCTAATGAACTTTTTCTTATCCTAAATTGATCTGAGAGATTACTTTGTTCAAAATTATAATAGTAACTATGTATTAGATTGTTTCTGCTTATGTACATATCTTATAAGTAGATATGTGTACACACATATATATACACTTATGTATATGCATATCTGTATCCATATGTTTACTCATAAGTGAAATAAGTAACAACAAAGATACAAGGAATGGGGAGGAGAAAGTATAATAATTTTGTTATTATAAGGTACTCATATTATCCATAAAGTAGAATAGTGTTATTTAAAAGTGAATTTGGATTAGCAGGTAATGTATATTACAAATTCCAGAGCTATAACCAAACATGTTTTTAAAGTATAGCTAATATGCTAAGAAAGAAGAGAAAATGAAATTATACAAAATGCCTAATTAAAATTAAAGCAACAAAAAGAGAGAATGAAAGACAAAAATAGGAATAAAGAACAAAGATACAAAATAGTAACAAATATGGTTGATAGCAATCCAACTACATCAATCACCACTTTGAATATGAATGGCCTAAATGTACTCATTGAAAGAAAGAGTTTATACTAATGACAAAAAACAGCAGCAATAACAACAAGAAGAAGAAAAGACCAAGCTACATATTGTTTTGAAAAAAAAATAAATAAACACACACACACTTTAAAAATGAAGACATTGAGTTGCATGAGCTGCTTATATAGTTTGGAAATTAATCCTGTCAGTTGTTTCATTTGCTATTATTTTCTCCCATTCAGTGGGTTGTCTTTTCACCTTGCTTATGCTTTGCTTTGCTGTGCAAAAGTTTTTAAGTTTAAATAGATCTCACTTGTTTACTTTTGTCTTTATTTCCATTACTCTAGGAGGTAGGTCATAGAGGATCTTGCTTTGACTTATGTCATTGAATGTTCTGCCTTGTTTTCCTCTAAGAGTTTTATGGTGTCTGATCTTACATTTAGGTCTTTAATCCATTTTGAGTTTATTTTTGTGTATGGTGTTAGGAAGTGTTATGTTTTCATTCTTTTACATGTAGCTATCCAGTTTTACCAGCACCAAGTTCTGAAGATGCTGTCTTTGTCCCATTGTATATTCTTGCCTTGGTTGTCAAAAATAAGGTACCTATAGGTGTGTGGGTTTATTTCTGGGCTTTCTATCTTGTTCCATTGTACCATAATATCTTGATGATTGCTCATGCAACTCAATACCAGAAAAACAAACAACCCAATCAAAAAGCGAGAAAAAGGCCCAAACAGACATTTCTTCAAAGAAGACAGACAAATGGCTAACAAACACATGAAAAGATGCTCGACATTGCTCATTATTAGAGAAAGACAAATCAAAACTACAATGAGACATCAACTTACACCAGTCAGAATGGCCATCATTGAAAAGTCTTCAAACAATAAATGATGGAGAGTGTGGGGAGAAAGGGAACCTTCTTGCACTGTTGATGGGAATGTAAACTGATACAGCCAGAATGGAAGATGGTATGGAGATGCCTTAAAAAACTAGGAATAAAACCACCATATGACCCAGCAATCCCACTCCTAGGCATATACCCTGAGGAAATCAAAATTTAAAAATACACATGTACGTCAATATTCACTGGAGCACTGTTTATAATAGTTAGAACATGAAAGCAACCTAGAAGTCCATGGACAGATGAATAGATAAAGAAGTTGTTGTACATATACACAATAGAATATTACTCAGCCATAAAACGAATGAATTTGAATCAGTTCTAATGAGGTGGGTGAACTTAGAGCCTATTATACAGAGTGAAGTAACTGAGAAAGAGAAAGGTAAATATTATCTCCTAATGTATATATGCAGAATCTAGAAAGATGGTACTGATGAATATATGTGCAGGGTAGCAATGGAGAGACAGAGAACAGACTTTTGGACACAGGGAGAGGGGAGGAGAGGTGAGATGTATAGAGAGAGTAACATAGAAGCTTATATTATCATTTGTAAAGTAGATAGCCAATGGGAATTTGCTCTATGTTTCAGAGAACTCAAATATACATATCAATTCTATATCAACCTGGAGGGGTAGGATGGGGAGGGAGGTGGGAGGGAGTGGACATATGTATACCTATGGCTGATTCATGTTGCTGTTTGACAGAAAACAGCAAAATTCTGTAAAGCAATTATCCTTCAATTAAAAAATAAATAAATAAATGTTAAAAAAATTGAAGACAAATACAGATTAAAAGTAAATGAAAGACAGAACAGATACCATGCTAGCATTAATCAAAATAAATCAGGAGTAGCTATGTTAATTTCATATTGAGAAGACTTCAAAGCAAGAAAAGTTATGAGGAATAAAGAAGGCACGATATAATGACAAAGGAGTCAGTCCTCCAAGAAAACAAAAGAATATCAAAGTATGTGGGGCAAAATTGCAAATAGAAGTAGATGAACTCACTATTTTATGGCGATATCAACACTCTATTATCAACACTATTATATCAACAGTTTGGAGATATCAATACTGTATATCAACACTATTATATTTGGAGATATCAGCACTCTATCAACCCACTATTATATTTGGAGATATCAATACACTATCAGAAATGAAAAAATCCAGGAAGCAGAAAATCTACAAGGATATAGTTGAATTCAATACCACCCATCAACTGGATACAATCAACATCTATAGACTCCTTCATTCAACCACAGGAAAATAAACCTTTTTCTTGAACTCACTTGGACTGCTCACCAGAATGCGTGACATTCTGGACAATAAAACATGACAAGTTTAAATTAAAAATTTATACAATGTCTGCCCTTGATTCACAATGAACTTAAGACAGAAATCAGAAGCAAAACTGGAGAATCTTAAATATATGGATTAAACAATACATTTCTAAATAACAAATAGGTCAAAGAATAAATTTCAAGAGCAATTAGGAGCTATTTTTAGCTAAATGAAAATAAAAACATAGCTTACAAATTTGTGGTTTTAGTGAAACTGTGCTTATGAATACATTCATGGAATTGAATGGATATGTTAGAAAAGAAGAAAGATATAAATCCCACAGCCTCCAGAAGAAAAACCGCAATTTCAGAAAGCTAACCAAGATGGTCACATGGATCACAGCCTGAGTAATTCAATGAAACACTGAGCAATACCCTTAGCAGGGCCACTCAAGATGGACAGGTCATGGAGGAGAGTTATGTCAAAATGTGGTTCAGTCAAGAAAGAAATGGCAAACTACCTCCATATTCTTGCCTCAGGAACCCAATGAACAGTGTGACAAGATAAAAAACAAACAAACAAACACCAGAATATGAGTCCCCTAGGTCAGTAGGCATCCAATATGCTACTCAGGAAAAACAGAGAAGTAACTCCACAAAGAATGAAGAAGCTGGGACAAAGTAGAAATGACCCTCAGCTATGGATGTGTCTGGTGATGAAAGTAAAGACTGATGCTGTAAAGAACAATAATGCATAGGAATCCGGAATGTTAGGTTTATGAATCAAGGTTAATTGGATATCATCAAACAGAAATGGCAAGAGTGAACATCAATATCTTAGAAATAAGTGAACTGAAATGGATGGGAATGGGAGAATTTAATTCAAATGATCATTATAACTACTAGAGGGGGCAAGAATCACTTAGAATAAATGGATTAGCCCTCATAGCCAACAAGAGTCTTACATGTAGTAATTGGTTGCAATCTCAAAAACAACAGAATGATCATGTTTTGATTCCAAAGCAAACCATTCAACATCACAATAATCCAAGTCTATGCTCCAAACAATAATGCTGAGGAGCTGAAATTGAACGGGTCTATGAAGAACTACAAGACTTTCTAGACTAACACACACACACACACACACACACACACACACAATGATGTCCTTCTCATCATAGGAAACTGGAATGCAAAAGTAGGAAGCCAAGAGATACCTGAAATAACAGGCAAGTTCATCCTTAGAGTACAAAATGAAGCAGGGCAAAGGCTAACAGAGTTTTTCCAAGAGAACACACTGCTCATAGCAAATACCCTCTTCCAACGACACAAGATACAACTCTGCACATGGACATCACCAGATGGTCAATACCAAAATCAGGTTGATTATGTTCCTTGCAGTCAAAGATGGAGAAGCTCTATACACTCAGCAAAAACAAGACCTGGAGCTAACTGTTTCTCAGATCACTAGATGCTTATTGCAAAATTCAGATTTAAATTGAAAAAGGTAGGGGAAATCCATGAGACCATTCAGGTATGACCAAAATCAAATCCCTCATGATTATATAGTGAAGAATAGATTCAAGAGATTAGACTTGATAGAGTGTCAGAAGAGCTATGGAAAGAGGTTTGTAACATTGTACAGGAAGTGTACCAAAACCATCCACAAGAAAAAGAAAAGCAAGAAAGCAAAGTGGTTTCCTGAGGAGGCTTTACAGATAGTTGAGAAAAAAAGAAAAGTGAAAGGCAAAGGATAAGATAAACTCAACTGAATGCAGAGTTCCAGAGAATAGCAAGGAGAGATAAGAAAGCCTTCTTAAGTGAACAATGCAAAGAAGGGGAGGAAAAAATAACGTGGGAAAGATTAGGGATCTCTTTAAGAAAATTGGAAATACTAAGGGAATATTTCATGCAAAAATGGGCAAAATGAAGGACAGAAATGACAAGGAACTAACAGAAGCAGAAGAGATCAAGAAGAGGTTGCAAGAATAAACTGAAGATCTATACAAAAAATATCTTAATTACCTGGATAACCATGATGGTGTGGTCACTCACCTAGAGCCAACATCATGGAGTGTGAAATCAAGTGGGTCTTAGGAAGCATAATGATGAACAAAGCTAGTGGAAGTGATGGAATTCCAGCTGAGTTACTCCAATTCTAAAAGATGATGCACTTTTATGCACTTTCATTAGGCACTCAATATGTCAGCAAATTTAGAAAACTCAGCAATGGCACAGGACTAGAAAGTTTTAGTTTTCATTTCAATCCCCAAAAAAGGCAAAGCCAAAAAATGTTCACACTACTGTAAAATTGTACTAATTTCCTATGCTAGCAAGGTAATGGTCAAAATCCTTCAAGCTAGACTTCAACAGTATCTGAATCAAGAACTTCCAGATGTTCAAGATGGATTTAGAAAAGGCAGAGGAATCAGCGATCAAATTGCCAATATTCATTACATCATATCAAAAGCTATGGAATTTAAGAAAAACATCTACTTCTGCTTCATTGACTGCTATATCCTTTGTGGATCACAACAAACTTGGAAAATTCTTCAAGAGATGGGAATACCAGACCATCTTACTTGTCTCCTGAGAAACCTGTATGCAGGTCAAGAAGCAACAGTAAGAACTGGACATGGACAGTGGTCTGGTTCAAAATTAGGAAAAGAATACATTGAGGCTGTATATTGTCACCTTGTTTATTAACTTACATGCAAAATACATCATGCGAAATGATGGCCTAGATGAGGCACAAGCTGGAATCAAGATTGTTGGGGGAAATATCAATAACCTCACATATGCAGATGACACCACCCTTATGGCAGAAAGAGACTTGGAACTGAAGAACCTATTGATGAAAGTGAAAGAGGAGAGTGAAAAAGCTGACTTAAAACTCAGCATTCACAAAATGAAAATCATGGCATCCTGTCCCATCACTTCATGGCAGATAGATGGGGAAAAAATGGAAACAATGACAAAATTTATTTTCCTGGGCTCAAAAATCACTGCAGACGGTGACTGCAGCCATGAAATTAAAAGACCCTTGCTCCTTAGAAGAAAAGCTGTGAACAGCCAGACAGCGTATCAAAAAAGCAGAGACATTAGCTTGCTGACAAAGGTCTGTCTAGTCAAAACTATGGTTTTTCCAGTAGTCATGCATGGATGTGAGAGTTGGACCATAAAGATGGCTGAGTACTGAATAATTGATGCTTTTGAACAGTGGTTGTTGGAGAAGACTCTCGAGAGTCCCTTGGACTGCAAGGAGATCAAAACAGTCAATCGCTAAAGGAAATCAGTCCTGAATATTCATTGGAAGGACTGATGCTGAAGCTCCAATATTTTGGCCACCTGATAGGAAGAACTGACTCACTGGAGAAGACCCTGATGCTGGGAAAGATTGAAGGCAGGAGGAGAAGGGGATGGCAGAAAATGAGATGGTTGGGATGGCACCACCAACTTGATGGACATGAGTTTGACTAAGCTCCAGGAGTTGGTGATGGACAGGGAAGCCTGGCGTGCTACAGCCCATGGGGTCACAAAGATTCAGACAAGACTGAGCAACTGAACTTAACTGAACTGATGTATGTATAATTAAGGAATGCAGGGATTTTGTGAGAACAGGGCAAGTAGACCAGATGTGCAAGTGGTGAATCAGAATCCACATTCTAGAAATGTTTCTCTGTGTAGCTGGCTGATTCTCACATTGAGTTGGTAAGAAGATACTTTCTACACCTAGTGCTGTAGTACTTGCTCAAACTAGGGGGCAAGCCAAAGCTTAATGTTTAAGTTTAGGGAAGTTATAAGCGCTTAGCTGGTAGGTGATAACAAAAGGTATCAATCATTTGTACATAGAGATAATATTTACCCAATTTGATACATCTAATGTGGGAAAAAAAAAATAAATGAGATCTTTGCAGGGATGTCCTTGAAATGAGACAGTCAAAAAGCCTTTGTTTCCTAGAATAAGAGTCCAGAATTTAAGATTCTCATTTATAGAATTTCTGGTAGTGTCCTTGTAGATATTTTATTGACTTAACTATTAATTCTTTAGATTTTTTCATCTTGAATTGACTGAGAAAATTTCATAGATTCAGAGACCTATCAGTCATACTTTAAATAAATTAATATAATTATAATAAAATTATTGCAAATACATATATATATAGGCAGATATGAGATATGAATTAACTTAAGGAAATACAAACGGTTTCTACAGAATTTAGAAAGAAATGATGATTTACAAACAAGAAGAGGGTATCCCTAAATTTTTAGTTCAAGAATGGTTTTAAAATATCTTTTGAATTGTCAGTTAAAGTGATACTGCTTAAAATCCTCAGAATAGAAGCTTTCACAAATACACAAATCACAAGCATTCTTTATAGTATTAGAACCTAGCTTTAGTTGTCATTTGAATTTAGTTTGAATGGAATTATTTCATATTCTCTCTGTGGATATGTATATAAATATTTTATCCCTTGATATTGTGAAACTGGAATACTTAAAATATTATAGAGTACATGATCAACAAAAATGTAGTATGTAACCTCACTGTGGTATTTGCATGTCAAATTTTCTTCTCTGTTCATCCCTTTTAACTTCATTTACATTTAAATTGCAATGAATATTCCATTTATATTATAATAACCTTCAATTCAGTCAAATTCAATTCAAACTGGAGCATCAATACTTGTTCTATTAATACGACTTGACTTTAATCTCTGTTGTAATGCATTATTTTAATATTACTAATGTCCAGTGATACACAATTTGTATTTTACACATCTATAAAATTTTACACAATAATGTATTTAACTGATCCTGGAAAACTCAGTTCATACAAAGGATCAAGTAGGCAAAGAAATAAATTCTAAAGGGTTCTGTTCAGTTCAGTCGCTCAGTCGTGTCCGACTCTTTGCGACCCCATGATTCATAGCACGCCAGGCCTCCCTGTCCATCACCAACTCCCGGAGTTCACTCAAACTCATGTCCATCGAGTTGGTGATGCCATCCAGCCATCTCATCCTTGGTCGTCCCCTTCTCCTCCTGCTCCCAATCCCTCCCAGCATCAGAGTCTTTTCCAACGAGTCAACTCTTCACATCAGGTGGCCAAAGTATTGGAGTTTCAGCTTCAACATCAGTTCTTCCAGTAAACACCCAGAACTGATCTTTTTTAGGATGGACTGGTTGGATCTCCATGCAGTCCAAGGAACTCTCAAGAGTCTTCAACACCACAGTTCAAAAGCATCAATTCTTTGGTGCTCAGCTTTCTTCACAGTCCAACTCTCACATCCATAGAAGACCACCAGAAAAACCATAGCCTTGACTAGATGGACCTTTGTTGGCAAAGTAATGTCTCTGCTTTTCAATAAGCTATCTAGGTTGGTCATAACTTTCTTTCCAAGGAGCAAGTGTCTTTTAATTTCATGGCTGCAACCACCATCTGTAGTGATTTTGGAGCCTAGAAAAATAAAGTCTGACACTGTTTCCACAGTTTCTCCATCTAGTTGCCATGAAGTGATGGGGCCAGATACCATGATCTTAGTTTTCTGAATGTTGGGATTTAAGCCAACTTTTTCACCCTCCACTTTCACTTTCATCAAGAGGCTCTTTTGTTCTTCTTCAATTTCTTCCATACGGGTGGTGTCATCTGCATATCTGAGGTTATTGATATTTCTCCTCGCACTCTTGATTTCAGCTTGTGCTTCTTCCAGCCCAGCGTTTCTCATGATGTACTCTGCATAGAAGTTAAATTAACAGGAGGACAATATACAGCCTTGACATACTTCTGTTCCTATTTGGAACCAATCTGTTGTTCCATGTCCAGTTCTAACTGTTCTTCCTGACCTACATATAGGTCTCTCAAGAGGGAGGTCAGGTGGTCTGGTATTCCCATCTCTTTCGGAACTTTCCACAGCTTATTGTGATCCACCCAGTCAAAGGCTTTGGCATACTCAATAAAGCAGAAATAGATGTTTTTCTGGAATTCTCTTGCTTTTTCCATGATCCACTGGATGTTGGCAATTTGATCCCTGCTTCCTCTGCCTCTTCTAAATCCAGCTTGAACATTTGGAAATTCATGGTTCATGTATTTCTGAAGCCGGACTTGGAGAATTTTGAGCATTACTTTACTAACATATGAGATGAGTGCAATTGTGCAGTAGTTTGAGCATTTTTTGGCATTGCCTTTCTTTGGGATTGGAATGAAAACTGACCTTTTTCAGTCCTGTGGCCATTGCTTAATTTTCCAAATTTGCTGACATATTGAGTGCAGTGCTTTCACAGCATCATCTTTCAGGATTTGAAACAGCTCGACTGGAATTCCGTCACCTCCACTAGCTTTGTTCATATGATGCTTCCTAAAGCCCACTTGAGTTCACATTCCAGGATGTCTGACTCTAGGTGAGTGATCACGCCATTGTGATCATCTGGATTGTGAAGATCTTTTTGTACAGTTCTGTGTATTCTTGCCACTTCTTAATATCTTCTGCTTCTATTAGGTCCATACTATTTCTGTCTTTTATTGAGCCCATCTTTGTGTGAAATGTTCCCTTGGTATTTCTAATTTTCTTGAAGAGATCTCCAGTCTTTCCTGTTCTATTATTTTCTTCTGTTTCTTTACACTGATCATTGAGGAAAGCTTTCTTATCTCTCCTTGCTATTCGCTGGAACTCTGCATTCAAATGGGTATATCTTTCTTTTTCTCCTCTCTTTTCCACTTCTCTTCTTTTCACAGCTATCTGTAAGGCATCCTCAGAAAGCTATTTTGCTTTTATCATTTTTTTTTCTTGGGGATGGTCTTGCTCCCTCTCTCCTGTACATGTCAGGAATCTTTGTCCATGGTTCATCAGGCACCCGGTCCATCATATCTAGTCCCTTAAATCTATTTCCCACTTACACTGTATAATCGTAAAGGATTTGATTTAGGTCATACCTGCATGGTCTAGTGGTTTTCCCTGCTTTGTTCAATTTAAGTCTGAATTTGGCAATAAGGAGTACATAATTTGAGCCATAGTGAATTGCTAGTATTTTGTTGAGAATTTTTGCATCTATATTCATTATTATTATTATTTTTGTGGTATCTTTGTCTGGTCTTGGTGTCAGGGTAATGGTAGCTTCATATAATGAGTTTGGGAATTTTTTTCTTCCTCTCTGTGATTTTTTGGAACAGTTTCAGGAATATGGGTATTAAAGTGAAAGTGAAAGCTCAGTTGTGTCTGACTCTTTGCTACCCATGGACTGTAACCTACCAGGCTCCTCCATCCATGGGATTTTCCAGGTAAGAATACAGGAATGGGTTGCCATTTCCTTCTCCAGGAGATCTTCCCCACCCAGGGACTGAACCCAGATCTCCCTCATGGTAGACAGACTCTTTACCCTCTGAGCAACCTGTTAAGTGCTATCTCAATGTTGATAGAATTCTCTGTGAAACCATCAGTTCCTAGACTTTTGTTTGTTGGAGTTTTTAAATCACAGTTTTAATTTCAGTGCTTGTGATTGTTGTGCTCTTATTTTCTATTTTTCACTGGTTCAGTCTTAGGAGATTGTACCTTTCTAAAAGCTTGTCCATTTCTTCCAGGTTTTTCATTGTATTGGTATACAGTTGCTCATAGTACTCTTATGATCCTTTTTATTTCTGTAGAGTCAATTATAACTTCTTTTTCATTTCTGATTCATTGATTTTACTCTCCTACCTTTTTTTTTTATTAGACTAGTTAATATTTAACCTATTTTGTTTATCTTCCATAGAATCAGCTTTTAGCTTCATTGATCTTGTCTGTGGTTTCTTTCCTTCTAGTATATTTGTGATTTGTTTGTTCTTCTTCCTCTAGTTGTTTAAATGTAAGCTTAGGTTGTTGATTTGAGATTTTTCTCTTTTCTTGAGGTAAGATTATGTTGCTGAAAACTTCCCTCTTAGAACTGCTTTTGTTGCATCCCATAGATTTTATACTGTCATGCTTGCGTTTCCATTTGTCTCCCTGTATTTTTTGAGTTCCACTTTGATTTCTTCAATGATTTATAGGTTGTTTAGTAGCATATTGTTTCACCACTATAGTTTTCTGTTCTTTATAGTTTCTGTTTTAGGTAGTTTATTTCTAATCTCATAGCTTTTTGACCACAGAAGATGCTTGATAGAATTTCAATTTTCTTAAATTCACTAAGACTCACATTGTGGCCCAGCATGTGATCAATCCTGGAGAAAGTTCCATGTGCAGTTGAGAAAAAAATGTAATCTGCTATTTTTAGATGGAATGCTCTGTAAATATCAATTAAATGTAACTGATCTAAAGTGTTATTTAACGCCTGTGTTTCCATATTAACTTTCTGTCTTGATGATTGTTCACTGATGAAAATTAGATTTAAGGTCCCCCACTATTACTGTGTCACTATGGACTTTTTTCCTTTTATAATTGTTCATATTTGTCTTACATATTGTGTTGCTGCTATGTTGGATGTGTATATATTTAATTGTCATATTTTTATTCTGGATTGAATTTTGATCATTATGTAGCTTTGTTCTTTGTCTCTTGTAACAGTCTTAAAGTCTATTTTGTCTGATATAAGTTTTGCTATTCCAGGTTTCTTTTTTGATTTCAATTTGTAAGGAATATTTTCTCTCATCTCCTTACCTTCTGTCTGTAAGTGTCCCTCGGTCTGTGGTAGGTCTCTTGTCAAAGTTAAAGCCACTCAGTCATGTCCAAATCTTTGCCACCCCATGACTATACAGTGCATGGAATTCTCCAGGCCAGAATACCAGAATGGATAGCCTATCCCTTCTCCATCAGATCTTCCTGACCTAGGAATTGAACTGGGGTCTTCTGCATGGCAGGCAGATTCTTTACCAACTGAGCTACCGGGGAAGTCCCAGGGTCTCTTGTAGACAGTATATATGGGTCTTGTAGACAGCATATATGAGTCATATAGATCCAATCAGTCTATGTCTTTTGGTTGTTGTATTTAATCCATTGCATTTAATCTAATTTTCAATATATGTAATACTATGACCATTTTCTTAGTTGTGGGTTTATTTTTTGTAGGTCTTTTCCTTTTCTTGTGTTTCCTACCTAGAGAAGTTTCTTTAGCATTCTTGTAAAGCTGGCTTAGTGCTGCTGAATTCTCTTAACCTTTGCTTATCTATAAAGCTTTTGATTTCTCATCAAATATGAATGAGAGTCTCACTGCATAGAGTATTATTGGTTGTAAGGTTTTTTATTTCATAATTTTAAATATTTTGTACCCTTGTTTTCTGGCTTATAGAGTTTCAGGTGTAAAAGTAGCTGATAACCTTATGGGAGTCCCCTTGTATGTTGTCTTTTAACCCTCTTTGTTTTTAATATTTTATCTTTATCTTTAATTTTTATCATTTTGGTTATTATTTGTTTTGGTGTGTTCCTCCTTGGGTTTATCCTGACTGGACTCTCTGTAGTTCCTGGTCTTGGTTGACTATTTCCTTTCCCAAGGAGTTCAAACTAGTCAATCCTAAATATTCAGGAAGTCAATCCTGAATATTTATTGGAAGAACTGATGCTGAAGCTGAAGCTCCAATGCTTTGGCTACCTGATGGTGAAGAGCCAACTCATTGGAGAAGAGCCTGATGCTGTGAAATATAGAAGTCAGGAGGAGAAGGGGACGGCAGAGGGTGAGATGGTTAGTTGGCAACACTGACTCAATGGACATGAGTTTGAGCAACTGTGGGAGATGGTTAAGGACAGGGAAGCCTGGTGAGTTGCAGTCGATGGGGTCACAAACTGTAAGAGACAACTGAACAACCAAAACATGTTAGGGAATTGTCCAGCTATTATCTCTTCAGACATTTTCTCTGGTCCTTTCTCTCTCCTCCTTCTTGGACCCCCATAATGTGACTGTTGGTGTGTTTAATCTTGTCCCTGAGGTCTCTAAAGCTGTCTTAATTTTTTTTTCTTCATTCTTTTTTCTATATTCTATTCTGAGACAGTGATTTCCACCATTTTCTTCCAGGCTATTTATCTGTTCTTCTGCTTCAGTTTTTTTTTTTTTTTTTTTACTGCTATTGATTCTTTCTAGTGAATTGTTCATCTCTGTTGTTTGTTCTTTAGTTTTCCTAGGTCTTCCTAGTTTTTGTAGGCATGTTTTTGTATCTTCTTCATTCTTTTTCTGAGATCCTGGATCATCTTCATTGTCATTATTCTGCATTCTTTTTCCGGAAAGTTGCTTATCTTTATTTCCCTTAGTCGGTTTTCTGGGATTTTGTCTTGTTCCTTCATTTTGGAGATAATCCTCTGCCCTTTCATTTTGATTAACTTTCTATGATTATGGTTTTCCTTTTGGATGCTGCAGGATTATAGTTCTTCTTGATTCCTCTGTCTGTCATCTGGAGGATGAGGCTGAGAGGCTTCTGCAGGATTCCTGATGGGGGCAGGGGGAAATCCAAGGACTGCTGCTATTAGTGTCTCCATCCCCAGGGCAATCCACTGCAGACCCACAACTTCTCAGGAGACCCTCCAACACTAGCAGGTAGACTTGATTTCATTTATTATGAGGTCACTTCTCCTTTTCCCTTGGTCCTGGAGCACACAATATTTTATTTTTGCCCTCCAAGAGTGAAATCTCTGTTTCCCCAGTCCTGAGGAAGTCCTACAATCAAAGCCTGCTGGTATTCAAGGAAAGATTTTCTGGGAATACCAGATTTCCTGGGAAAACCAGATTTCCTGGGAAAACCAGACATGGGCTCAGAACCATCACAACAGTAAAAGAATATTTTTAGAATTATTGTTCTACAGGTCATGAGTTGCCCACCAGGTTACTATGAGACTTGATTTTACAGTGATTGTGCCCTTCTTACTGACTTGGTGCAGCCTCTTCTTTGTCTTTGGATGTGCAGTATGTTTTTTCGATGGGTTGTAGCATCATATTGGTGATTGTTCAATCAGTTCAGTTCAGTTCACTCACTTAATCGTGTCTGACTCTTTGCGAACCTATGAATCACAGCACGCTAGGCCTCCCTGTCCATCATCAACTCCCGGAGTTCACTGAAACAGATGTCCATTGAGTCAGTGATGCCATCCAGCCACCTCATCCTTGGTCGTCCCCTTCTCCTCCTGCCCTCAATCTTTCCCAGCATCAGAGTCTTTGCAAATGAGTCAACTCTTTACATGAAGTGGCCAACGTATTAGAGTTTCAGCTTTAGCATCAGTCCTTCCAATGAACAGCCAGGACTAATATCCTTTAGAATAGATGGGTTGGATCTCCTTGCAATACAAGGGACTCTCAAGAGTCTTCTCCAACACCACAGTTCAAAAGCATCAATTCATTGGTGCTCAGCTTTCTTCACTATCCGACTCTCACATCCATACATGACCACCGGAAAAACCATAGCCTTGAGTAGACAGACCTTTGTTAGCAAAGTAATGTCTGCTTTTCAATATGCTATCTAGGTTGGTCATAACTTTTCTTCCAAGGAGTAAGTGTCTTTTAATTTCATGGCTGCAACCACCATCTGTAGTGATTTTGAAGCCCCAAAAAATAGTCTTACACTGTTTCCACTGTTTCTCCATCTAGTTGCCATGAAGTGATGGGGCCAGATACCATGATCTTAGTTTCCTGAATGTTGGGATTTAAACCAACTTTTTCACTCTCCACTTTCACTTTCATCAAGAGGCTTTTAGTTCCTCTTCACTTTCTGCCATAAGGGTGGTGTCATCTGCATATCTGAGGTTATTGATATTTCTCCTGGCAATCTTGATTCCAGCTTGTGTTTCTTCCAGCCCATCGTTTCTCATGATGTACTCTGTATATAATTACATAAGCAGGGTGAAAATATACAGCCTTGACATAGTTCTGTTCCTATTTGGAAGCAGTGTGTTATTCCATGTCCAATTCTAACTACTGCTTCCTGACCTGCATATAGGTTTCTCAAGAGGCAGGTCAGGTGGTTTGGTATTCCCATCTCTTTCAGAATTTTCCAGTTTATTTTCATCCACACAGTCAAAGGCTTTGGCATAGTCAATAAAGCAGAAATAGATGTTTTCTGGAACTCTCTTGCTTTTCCCATGATCCAGTGAATGTTGGCAGTTTGATATCTGGTTTCTCTGCCTTTTCTAAAACCAGCTTGGACATCTGAAAGTTCACAGTTCACATACTGCTGAAGCCTGGCTTGGAGACTTTGACAATTATTTCATAGCGTGTGAGATGAGTGCAATTGTGTGGTAGTTTGAGCATTCTTTGAAATTGCCTTTATTTGGGATTGGAATGAAAACTGACCTTTTCCAGTCCTGTGGCCACTGCTAAGTTTTCCAAATTTGCTGGCATATTGAGTGCAGCACTTTCACAGCATCATCTTTCGGGATCTGAAATAGGTCAACAAGCCACTAGCTTTGCTCGTAGTGATGCTTTCTGAGGCCCACTTGACTTCACATTCCAGGATGTCTGGCTCTAGGTGAGTGATCATACCATCGTGATTATCTTGGTCATGAAGATTCTATTTGTATAGTTCTTCTGTGTATTCTTCCCACCTGTTCTTAATATCTTCTGCTTCTGTTAGGTCCAGACCATTTCTGTCCTTTACTGAGCCTATCTTTGCATGAAATGTTCCCTAGATATCTCTAATTTTCTTGAAGAGATCTCTAGTCCTTCCCATTCTGTTGTTTTCCTCTATTTCTTTTCCTTGATCACTGAGGAAGGCTTTCTTATCTCTTCTTGCTATTCTTTGGAGCTCTGAATTCAGATGCTTATATCTTTCCTTTTCCCCTTTGCTTTTTGCTTCTCTTCTTTTCACAGCTACTTGACAGGAGGGTCATGGTGGAGAGGTCTGACAGAATGTAGTCCACTAGAGGAGGGAATTGCAAACCACTTCAGTATTCTTACCTGGAGAATCCCATGAACTGTATGAAAAGGCAAAATGATAGGCTACTGAAAGGTGAACTCCTCAGGTTCCTAGTTGCCTAATATGCTACTGGAAATCAGTGGAGAAATAACTCCAGAAAGAATGAAGGGATGGAGCCAAACCAAAAACAATACCCAGTTGTGGATGTGATGGGTGATAGAAACAAGGCCTGATGCTATAAAGAGCAATATTGCATAGGAACCTGGAATGTCAGGTCCATGAATCAAGGCAAATTGGAAGTGGTCATACAGGAGATGGCAAGAGTGAACATCGACATTCTAGGAATCAGCGAACTAAAATGGACTGGAATAGGTGAATTTAACTCAGATGACCATTATATCTACTACTGTGGGCAGGAATCCCTTGGAAGAAATGGAGTAGCCATCATGGTCAATAAAAGACTCCGAAATGCAGTACTTGGATGCAATCTCATAAACGACAGAATGCTCTCTGTTCATTTCCAAGGCAAACCATTCAATATCACAGTAATCCAAGTCTATGCCCCAACCAGTAACACTGAAGAAGCTGAAGTTGAACGGTTCTATGAAGACCTACAAGACCTTTTAGAACTAACACCCCCAAAAGATGTCCTTTTCATTATAGGGGACTGGAATGCAAAAGTAGGAAGTCAAGAAACACCTGGAATGACAGGCAAATTTGTCCTTGGAATATGAAATGAAGCAGGGCAAAGGCTAAAACAGTTTTGCCAAGATAATGCACTGGTCATAACACTCTCTTCCAACAACACAAGAGAATACTGTACACATGGACATCACCATATGGTCAACACCAAAATCAGATTGATTATATTCTTTGCAGCCAAAGATGGAGAAGCTCTATATAGTCAGCAAAAACAAGACCAGGAGCTAACTGTGACTCAGATCATGAACTCCTTATTGCCAAATTCAGACTTAAATTGAAGAAAGTATGGAAAACCACTAGACCATTCAGGTATGACCTAAATCAAATCCCGTATGATTATACAGTGGAAGTGAGAAATAGATTTAAGGGACTAGATCTGATAGACAGAGTGCCTGATTGTCAATAGCTAATTACAATTTTAGTGCTCTCACAGGAGTAGATGAATGCATGTTCTACTCTGCCATGTAGAACCAGTCTCCTGGGATCTTTAGTTGTGGAAGACAAACTCTTAGTTGCAGCATGTGGGATCTAGTTCCCCAACCAGGGATTGAACTCCAGTCCCCTGCATTGGAAACAAAGAATCCTGGTCACTGGACCATCAGGGAAGTCCTGAATATTATCAATTATAGTAACCATACTGTACATTGACTTATTCATTATTTAACTGAAAATTTGTACATTTTGACTCTCTTCACCCATGATGCTTATCCCTTGCCTCAGGCAACTATCACTGTGATCTCTATATCAATGAGATTTTTGTTGTTGTTGCTGCTATTTGTTTGTTTTTTCATAGTTTGTTTTTAGATTCCACAGGTAAAGAGAGATGTTTTGATATTTATCCTTTCCTTCTGACATTTCACTTAGCACAATGCCTCCAGGTTCCCCAACCCCATATTTTTTTAATACATTCGAGGACAAAGATGGACATTAAAATGTTTCAATATCTTCTCTATTTAAAATAATGCTGAAATGAGCATTTATCTTTTTAAGTTAGCATTTCACTTTCTTCAGATAGAAAACCAGAAGTGGAATTGCTGGCATATATGGTGTGTGTGTGTATATATATATATATATATATATATATATATATATATTTAATCAATGTAAAAGTTCTTTGAGGCCCTCAATAATTTTTGAGTGTTAAAAGGGCCCTTTGACCAAAAAAATTTTTTTTTATTTTTTAATTTTTTTAATTTTAAAATCTTTAGTTCTTACATGCGTTCCCAAACATGAACCCCCCTCCCACCTCCCTCCCCATAACATCTCTCTGGGTCATCCCCATGCACCAGCCCCAAGCATGCTGTATCCTGCATCAGACATAGACTGGCGATTCAATTCTTACATGATAGTATACATGTTAGAATGCCATTCTCCCAAATCATTCCACCCTCTCCCTCTCCCTCTGAGTCCAAAAGTCCATTATACACATCTGTGTCTTTTTTCCTGTCTTGCATGCAGGGTCGTCATTGCCATCTTCCTAAATTCCATATATATGTGTTAGTATACTGTATTGGTGTTTTTCTTTCTGGCTTACTTCACTCTGTATAATTGGCTCCAGTTTCATCCATCTCATCAGAACTGATTCAAATGAATTCTTTTTAACGGCTGAGTAATACTCCATTGTGTATATGTACCACAGCTTTCTTATCCATTCATCTGCTGATGGACATCTAGGTTGTTTCCATGTCCTGGCTATTATAAACAGTGGTGCGATGAACATTGGGGTACATGTGTCTCTTTCAATTCTGGTTTCCTTGGTGTGTATGCCCAGAAGTGGGATTGCTGGGTCCTAAGGTAGTTCTATTTGCAATTTTTTAAGGAATCTCCACACGGTTCTCCATAGTGGCTGTAGATATATTTAATTTTGGGGGAAACCTTCATGCTAGTTTTCATAGTGGTTGCACCAATTTAAAGCAGTTGACGAGGGTTCTCTTTGCTCTACATCTTTGCCAACACTTGCTATTTATTGTGTTTTATATATTAATATTAGTCATTTAATAGGTATAAAATGATATCTTATTGTGGCTTTGGTTTGCTTTTCTCTGATGACTCTTGATAATGAGTATCTGTTAATGTACTTAGCTATCTGTATGTAAATTTTCTTTGGAAAAATGTCTATTCTGATACTATGAACATTTTAAAATAAAAATGTGGATTTTTGCTTTTGAGTCATATGAATGTTTTACATATTTTGGATATTAGCCCTTTGACAGGTATATGATTTGCAAATATCTCGTCTTACCTGCTTTTGTTGCTTAAAACTAACTTATTTTCAGATTGCTGCTGAATCCAAGTTATAGATACTTATATTATCTGTGCATTTTCTTATTTGACATTTCAAAATGGATTGAAGAGGAATAAAGTATATGGGTGGCCTAGTCATAATAGTAGAAATAACAAATGTGCTTTCTGAATTTTGAATTCAGGTTAATGGTAGTAAAATTTAGTTTTAAAGATTCCCATTTCAGAGTATCTAATTTTCATTACACACCATTTTACAGATCAATTATCTTTTTGGAAATTGTCCGTTTTTTAAAAAACATATTCAAAGTGTTCCCAGACTTTTGGAAGGTTGTTTAGCTTTTAATCTTATTACCTTTAAAGATACTTTGATTTTTTTTTAATTTTATGAGAGTTTCATATTATGTTTATTTTCAAGACAAAACAGTAGTACAATTGAATGGAATAATGAGAACAAATGATTACTTTACACAGCATTATCTTCCAAGGTATACTTAGCTGAATTAAGTGTATGAGATCTAGGCTATCATGGGCTCATTGAATTACACAATTTCAGGGTGGGAAAATGGGGCTTCCCTCGTGGCTCAGTGGTGAAGTCTGCGTGCAATTCAGGTGACATAGGAGACTAGGGTTCTCTCCCTGGGTATTGAAACTCTCCTGGAGGAAGGCATCACAACTCCCTCCAGTATTCTTGCCTAGAGAATCCTGAGGGTAGGGGAGCCTGGCTGGCTATAGTTCATGGGGTCTCAGTGAGATGGGCATGACTGATGCAACTTAGCATGTACACAAGCATGTACAACTATATAAATTATTCCCTAAATTTATTGACTTTTCTAAAATTACAAAAGGGATTCTGAGAAAGTAAAACTTACAAAAGATTTTTTAAAAATACATAAATATTTATGTTGTAATGGATATTCATATACAATTTAGAAATCATTCATCCATTTTGAATTTTTTCTTAAATAAATATTTTTTTGTTTTATTTATTTATTTTTTACTCATAATTATGTCAGCAATATTAATTCCTAGTATTTAAAATATACTGTAAACACAATTAGTATTCAATGTACCTAAGGGGATTTTTCCTTTCCAGAAGAAAAAATTTTGAAGCAAGTGTGTGTTACAGGTAAAAGTATAACTAATACTTTTTTATCTCATGTTTTTGACCCATGTAAAACTTTTGGATAGGTTGTTTTCATTGAAATAGCAGGGCAGAAATACTTGTTGAGAAGTTGACAACTATAAAGAGTTTGTGTGTTATAGAACAGCTTGGAAGTCCTTTTAATCAATATTTCCTTTAATTCTAGCATTTGAAATAGTTTGACACTATTTGCTGATGATTATTTTGCTTTGTATAAACTTTGGAATAAAAGCTATACATCCAAAAATATGCCTAAATAAATTTTTATATGCTTGAAAGCCAGTCATCTTATTCTCAAAGTGTATAAGGTTTATGAGATCTGTGGAGTGTGACAGAAAGAGAAAACTAAAATGCTTTTATCATGTCCAGCAGAGAAAAGCTTGGCTTTCAGACTGCAATATTAGCAGAAGGGGACAAAGAGATGTCAAAGCAGATGGGATTTAATAGCAAAAAGACAGATGAAGGTAACTTGGCTAACGAGGCCCTTCCTGCCAGAACAATATGGCATTTCAGAGCTGTGCTATTTCTAAGTGATCATGCTTAACTCTGGCTTGGTTCAAGAAGTCCTGGAGACCTAACGAGACCCATTTAGATGGGTGAGAAATGGTATAGGGAGAATGTAGGTAGCAAGCAAATATTGGAATCAGAGAGGAGATTATGGATCTGACTGCTTAGGACAGTGTTTCTTCCAAAGAAAAACATTTTTGGGGAGACTGGGAAAAACAAGACTGTGTGGCAGGACTCCACTCAGCTTGCCTTTGCTTGGTGCAGTGGCAGAATTTAAGCATGTAAGTGCTGACCAAGGATATTAAGGCTGGATGAAGTCCAGTCATACTGACATGGCACCATGGTAGTAGAAGGGGCAGTGACAAAGGGGAGGAGAAGACAGTGCACTTATGTGTAACCAGATCACCCACCAGATGAGTTTCAGAGCTTGTCAGCTGCTGTGCATGACTGCCAATGTATTGACTACCCTGCTCAGGATATGGGCAGACTGAGCCTTTAGCTGATAAATATTATTTATTTAAACTGAACAAAGCCAGAGAATAAGGCAAGTTTGGATATCATCTTCTTCATTAAATAAATCTATAACAATATAAAATGAGTGAGTCATTAATATTGAATATAAACAAAACATTATAGGAATAAGAAAAAAAATCACAGATAATAGAGCAGTTTTTTCCCGCAAATAACTGATTCATGTTAAATACTTTTCCTTATGCATTTCTTTTTGTAAAAAGATTCATGATCAAACTGGGAGACTGGGATAGACATACTTCCCTGTTGGCTCAATGGTAAAGAATCCTGGAGACACAGGTGATACATATTTGACCCCTGAGTCAGGAAGATTCCCTGGAGGAGGCAATGTCTACCCATTTCAGTATTCTTGTCTGGAGAACCCCATGGACAAAGAAACCTGATGGACTACAGTCCATAGGGTTGCACAGAGTTGGACATGACTAAAGCGACTTAGAACACACGTACACACAATGTTTTTTAATGAATGAGTTCCCTACCATTAATACTTTAAGCACAATATAAAGCATAAATCTAATAAAGTTGAACCATTTCTTCAAAACTAATATGAAACTTTGCTTAATTGTTTTACATTGAAAATAACAATAAATATTTTAGACAAAAAAAAAAAATCAGTCAAAATTCCTGTAGTTTTAGGGAGTGAGAAGTACCTATAACATTACCTTTATATAATTTTAAACATAATTACAAGTAACTCAATTGCTGATTAGGACTGTTCCAATATCTTCACACATGCTTTATCTTATTTCTTAAGTGAAGACTATTGGGAGCAAATAAGGCAACAATCACACAAAGGTTTGAAGCAAACCCCAGTGTTGATGATCTCAGGTTCCTTTGGCTTTGGAGATATATTACTGTATAGTAAAATCTCACAATCCAACAAGGCATGTTTTATTTTCCCAATCAAGTAATTATGTTAAAAAATTATAATTCATTGTCTCCTGTGGTGTTTTATTAGATTCTAGTATAGATCTGATCAATCAATGATTCTAAAGAGGCACCTGTATACTGTCAGAGCACAATACAAGAAATAGTGTAAGAATTCACTTTAGGTATTTCGACCAGGAAGAATTTAACACAAAGAATTTTGTGGTTATAGTACTGGTTAAAAGGTCAGATATATAGAACATAAGGAATTATCAGATATAAATCCTTCGTTTGTTTCACATCTATGAAACACAGCCAAATACAAAAATATTTAAAAAGTTACAAATATTCATATATCTCAGGGCTTTCTTGCCACACATCAATTATAGAAGAAAATGGTCTAAGCTAAACTTTCACATCCCACAAGAATGCTATTTCTAAAAGGTAAATAAACCTTGAATCTAGCTTTAAGGGAAGTTGAAAAATGTAGCTTTTAGCTTTCTAACCACTATGATAAAAGAGGGAAGGGAGTTTAAGAGTTGAAAATGTATAAAAATTTCTAGCTGGCTATTCAGTACCACAAATAGGATTTTTCTAGGAGAAACACCAGTTACTTCCAATTTATGTTTAATAATCTGCTCAAAAGATTTTCTTGGCTGTCCAGTGCTTAAGACTCTGTACTTTCACTGCAGGAGTTCAATCCCTGGTTCAGAAACCAAGATCCCACATGCCGTGAAACATGACCAAAAACAAACAAACAAAATGTGTTCAATTAACTGTAGATGTGCCAGTTGTTTAGTAATCACCAATAAGTATGCCAAGATCATTTACAAATAGTTGATTCCCCTTGGATGAAAGGATATCTATTTTAACAACAAATGAATTATTTCAAATTATGCTTAGCAATTAAATGAATAATAATCTGTATATTTATTTTATGACCTATTAATAACCTTCTTCTTACTGAGTTGCTCATTTGTCTTTATTAAGAACTGTTAAAATATTTTAGCAAAAAGTAGCTAAAAGGAATGTCTTGCTCTGTCCTGGTTTTCTGTTTTGTTGTTGTGACCTGGGATCTGTATTGTCCTTTAAAGTTAATAATTTTCTCCTGAGGCAATGATATAGTGATATTTAAAAGTTTATTGATCCCAGGGCCTCTTGGATTCCCTATGCACTAATTTCCTTAAATTGTAACGACTGTATTTTCTTTAGTTTCTGTTGCTATTGCTACTGGTCTTAACTTCCATCTGTCTTTGTCTCCTTGTTTTGTCCATTCGTTCTTTGTATTTCATTGCTAAGTGCAAGACCGTCTCTCTGTCTTGTTAGGAAAACTGCTACTCTTTAATCATTTGTAATCTGCTTGTCATGTTACACACTGTTGTATTAATATCTTGGGGTCAGTTTTTATGAGCCATCTTTTAATAGTCACAATCAAAAGCTGTGCTTATGTAAACACTAAGCTTCTGGTAAAAATTTGTTGATTTCAATCACATTAAAATATTGCATTACTCTTCTACTTAACATGTGTCATTCTGTAAACATTTCTCAAGTGTGTATGCGTTCTTCGATTTCCTCTAAAGGCTGGGTTTTAGCCAACTTCATATTCTAAGGAGCCAGAACTTATTTTGCCATCTGTTGATCTGGTTAAGATAGAAGTATGTTTTTCAGAACCCCCTTCCTTGTATGGTTCTGAGTGAGAGGTGGCCGAAAGAGACATGTGCATGAAATTTGGAGTACATGAGTGAAGCAAGAGCCATTCCTGAAGACTGCCACATACCCATGGGTTTAAGCCTCTTCATAATCTCATCAGCTCTTCCTTCTGACTGCTGGATTTGCTGACAAACTGAAGCCCCTAGTCCACCATCATATGCTTAGCTGCAGACTCACAGAGATAAAGCTACCCAAAGGCAGCAGCTCCCTGTAGATCTTAGCACAATTTCTGCATCTCAGGCCCACATAAGGGTGCAGAACTCTATTCACACCGACTGATTAGAATCTTTTTTGTTCCCCTACCTCCCCCTCTAGGTTTTTGCTATCCAAGCTCCATCCACAAATATAAGAGGTCAAATTAGCATAGTAAACCCTTTATCCTATAGCACTCATAGTGACTTTGCTTCCTTGACTGAATTATGATTGAAAAAACTGTGCCATGATAACACAGTATTAATGCCTTAATAGATCTCATTTTCTCTCTAAACCATATATATGAACTGTCCTTACCAGTTTATATTCATGAATATTATAAGCCTCATTCTAATGACTTCACATCTTCACTGATATAAGGTTTCTTATATACACAGATGCTTAAGTCCCAGTGATTTCATTTTTACTCTCAACATTTTTAGAAAGTCACTTGACTTTGATTCCTCAATAAAGCATGGTAAGGAAAATTCCAGTAAGACTGACTGCTCTAGAAATATCTATGATTTCTTTTTCCTCTCTTTATTTGCTTTTTTACATTTTTAAAAATCTCTTTTTAATCAATTCTCCTTTCTAAGAATAGCATAATAAAAATAATCATTATATACAAAAGAACCTACTATATTCATTTATTTTTTAATAATTCCAAAATATACATAGCTTGATTTCTCACTCCTGTTAACACAGTCCTGCCTAATCAAAGCTATGGTTTTTCCAGTAGTCATGCATGGATGTAAAATGTGGACCATAAAGAAAGCTGAGCACCAAAGAATTGATGCTTTTGAAAAATGGCATTGGAAAAGGCCCTGAGAGTCCCTTGGATTGCAAGAAGATCCAACCAGTCAATCCTAAAGGAAATCAGTCCTGAATATTCATTGGAAGGACAGATGTTGAAGCTGAAGCTCCAATATTTTGGCCACCTGATGTGAAGAACTGACTCATTTGAAAAGACCCTGATGCTGGGAGGGATTGAAGGTAGGAGGAGAAGGGGATGACAGAGGATGAAATGGTTGGATGGCATCACTGACTCGACAGACATGAGTTTGAGCAAGCTACAGGAGTTAATGTTGGACAGGGAAGCATGGAGTGCTGCAGTCCATGGGGTTGTAAAGAGTTGGACACAACTGAACAACTGAATGGAAATGAATGTTTTAGGCATAAAAAAACACCAACTCTTGCCAACTTTTTAGCCTAGAGTTTTTCTACACAGATATGCTTAAGGTGCAATGATAAATTATTATGCATATGGTTATTTTACCTTTGTTTCTAGCACTATACAACGGCTTACATTTGCCAGTTTAAATTAACAACAAGTATTCTAAGAATTCCCTGGAGAAGGAAATAGCATCCCACTCCAGTATTCTTGACTAGAGAACCATGGACTCTGGAGCCTGGTGGGCTACAGTCCATCGTGTTGCAAACAGTTGAACATATCTGAAGTGACTTCACATCCACAACTAAGAATATATTTGATTCAGATATTATTCACTCTTGCAGGAGAGTAGGAACAGTATGAATAGGATATGCTCTGCTCAAATGTAACACAAAGATCTCTAAGTTCAGTAGCAAAGTATATAGCCAAGCTCATACTGTTACTGAGTGAATATTAAACAATCAATCAGGGGCCTGTGCTATGTTTTTAATACAAACTATTCCACTCCCATAAAGATGAAATGTCTGATGGTCATTCACACTCATTTATTGATACATTGTAAATTTGCCATATTTCATTGTGCCTTGGCATAGTCACTGACAGGAGGTTAAAGAAGATATGCACTCACCATCTACCTTTATCACCATCTGAGAAGAGTGGTTTGGAAGATTCTTGATTAGAGGAATCAGATATATATAGTCTTTTGTGTGCTATTTCTTAAAAAGTTGCTTTTGTACAAAAGGCAAGATATGTAAGGACAGGTATGATTTCTTTGAGCCAAATTTCATGCTTTTCTCTCTAAGAAGGAAGTTGTTCTTGCCAAAATATGTAAGGTAGAATGGTATTCTTTATTTGAAAATATAGACAATGCTTAATAGAAGTGATAATTTGATAACAACTTTTTAAAGAAAAAATGAAAGTTTCAAACATTTTTATCTGACGTAGAGATTACTTCACGTAGATGGTTTAGAATGGAGACACACCCATTTTTTAAAAAATCAACACAAACCAAGAAAGTTACCTTTCCAACTTCTTAGCTGTTGGTCTTGAAATTTCACACTTAGCTTCTCTTTTATATAGTGACTTAACTAAACTGAAAATCCAGTTTTCTGGTTTTAAGTACAGCAGAATTTCAAAATATTGGCATTGGTTCTAGATTTCTCTTTTTGTTTATATCTTTGAATAAAAAGAGATAATTTCTTCCCAAAAGCAGTCAAGGAACAAATAAGTATTTGGGGTTTTGACCCAATTCCTTCTAATCCCTGAAAAACTGCTATGACCAAGGGTATATTTTTGAACACGTGTCTACATCTGGTATAAGGGAAATAATTATGTCACTGGAATAACATCACTAGTCTAGACTTAAACTTTATATTGTTGGACAAATTAGAACACAATTTCTTTTAAAATATTTTGCTATTGCCATGAGAAAAGCAGTGTTAAAATATGTACAGTACAAGTGTGTCAAGCAAAAAATAAAAATTTAAAAATATATATTATAAAAAGAGTAAAAAGATTATAATATAATAACAATTTAATGTATAATTAGATATTAAATTGTTTCCAAGAAATACAGAGATCAAAGTTTTAGATTTTGAAAGACTACATTTTTATCCTTTTAATCTTTCCTAAACAATTAATTTCTCTACTTCCTTAGCAATTGCTATGGAGACAATTTTTCAACATTATTTTCAAATTTCCTCAAAATTACTTAAATGTCACTTGACCTCACTTATATATTTTTAAAACTTTCCTAACAAATCTAGAAGTCCTAATTCTCCACTGCTAAGTAAAGACTGCAAAGAATATAAAGCTTCTCCATCTTTGTCTGCAAAGAATATAATCAACCTGATTTCGGTGTTGACCATCTGGTGATGTCCATGTGTAGAGTCTTCTCTTGTGTTGTTGGAAGACGGTGTTTGCTATGACCAGTGCATTTTCTTGGCAAAACTCTGTCAGTCTTTGCCCTGCTTCATTCCTCATTCCAAGGCCAAATTTGCCTGTTACTCCAGGTGTTTCTTGACTTCCTACTTGTGCATTCTAGTCCCCTATAATGAAAAGGACATCATTTTTTGGGTGTTAGTTCTAAAAGGTCTTGTAAGTCTTCATAAAACTGTTCAACTTCAGCTTCTTCAGCGTTACTGGTTGGGGCATAGACTTGGATAACTGTGATATTAAATGGTTTGCCTTGGAAACGAACAGAGATCATTCTGCCATTTTTGAGATTCCATCCAAGTACTGCATTTCGGACTCTTTTGTTGACCATGATGGCTACTCCATTTCTTCCAAGGGATTCCTGGCCACAGTAGGAGATATAATGATCATCTGAGTTAAAGTCACCCATTCCAGTCCATTTTAGTTCGCTGATTCCTAGAATGTTGATGTTCACTCTTGCCATCTCCTGTATGACCACTTCCAATTTGCTTTGATTCATGGACCTGACATTCCAGGTTCCTATGCAATATTGCTATGTACAGCATTGGACCTTGCTTCTATCACCAGTCCCATCCACAGCTTGGTAGTTTTTGCTTTGGCTGCATCCCTTCATTCTTTCTGGCGTTATTTCTCCACTGGTCACCAGTAGCATATTGGGCACCTACTGACCTGGGGAGTTCCTCTTTCAGTATCCTATCATTTTGCCTTTTCATACTATTCATGGGATTCTCAAGGCACGAATACTGAAGCGGTTTGCCATTTCCTTCTCCAGTGGACCACATTCTGTCAGACCTTTCTACCATGACCTGCCCATCTTGGGTTGCCCCATGGGCATGGCTTAGTTTCATTGAGTTAGACAAGGCTGTGGTCCTAGTGTGATTAGATTGACTAGTTTTCTGTGAGTATGGTTTCAGCCTGTCTTCCCTCTGGTGTCCTCTTACAACACCTGCCACCTTACTTGGGTTTTTCTTACCTTGGGCATGGGGTATCTCTTCACGGCTGCTCCAGCAAAGCGCAGCCACTGCTCCTTACCTTGGATGAGGGGTATCTCCTCACCGCCACCCTTCCTGACCTTCAACATGGGATGGCTCCTCTAGGCCCTCCTGCGCCCGCACAGCCACTTCTCCTTGGACATGAGTTGCTCCTCCTGGACACCACCCCTGGATGGTCGACACTGAAATCAGATTGATTATATTCTTTGCAGCCAAAGATGGAGAAGCTCTATACAGTCAACAAAAACAAGACCAGAAGCTGACTGTGGCTCAAGTCATGAACTCCTTATTACCAAATTCAGACTTAAATTGAAGAAGGTAGGGAAAACCGCTAGACCATTCACATATGACCTAAATCAAATCCTTTATGATTATACCGTGGAAGTGAGAAATAGATTTAAGGGCCTAGATCTGATACATAGAGTGCCTGATGAACTATGGAATGAGGTTCATGACACTGAACAGGAGACAGGGATCAAGACCATCCCCATGCAAAAGAAATGCAAAAAAGCAAAATGACTGTCTGGAGAGGCCTTACAAATAGCTATCAAAAGAAAAGAGGCAAAAAGCAAAGGAGAAAAGGAAAGATATAAGCATCTGAATGCAGAGTTCCAAAGAATAGCAAGAAGAGATAAGAAAGCCTTCTTTAGCGATCAATGCAAAGAAATAGAGGAAAACAACAGAATGGGAAAGACTAGAGATCTCTTCAAGAAAATTAGAGATACCAAGGGAACATATCATGCAAAGATGGGCTCAATAAAGGACAGAAATGGTATGGACCTAAGAGAAGCAGAAGATATTAAGAAGAGGTGGCAAGAATACACAGAAGAACTGTACAAAAAAGATCTTCACGACCCAGATAATCACGATGGTGCGATCACTCATCTAGAGCCAGACATCCTGGAATGTGAAGTCAAGTGGGCCTTAGAAAGCATCACTAAGAACAAAGCTAGTGGAGGTGTTGGAATTCCAGTTGAGCTGTTTCAAATCCTGAAAGATGATGCTGTGAAAGTGCTGCACTCAATATGCCAGCAAATTTGGAAAACTCAGCAGTGGCCACAGGACTGGAAAAGGTCAGTTTTCATCCCAATCTCAAAGGAAGGCAATGCCAAAGAATGCTCAAACTACTGCACAACTGCACTCATCTCACATGCTAGTGAAGAAATGCTCAAAATTCTCCAAGTCAGGCTTCAGCAATATGTGAACCATGAACTTCCTGATGTTCAAGCTGGTTTTAGAAAAGGCAGAGGAACCAGAGAACAAATTGCCAACATCTGCTGGATCATGGAAAAAGCAAGAGAGTTCCAGAAAAACATCTACTTTTGCTTTATTGACTCTGCCAAAGCCTTTGACTGTGTGGATCACAATAAACTGGAAAATTCTGAAGGAGATGGGAATACCAGACCACCTGACCTGCCTCTTGAGAAATCTGTATGCAGGTCAGGAAGCAACAGTTAGAACTGGACAGGGAACAACAGACTGGTTCCAAATAGGAAAAGGAGTACGTCAAGGCTGTATACTGTCACCCTGCTTATTTAACTTATATGCAGAGTACATCATGAGAAACGCTGGACTGGAAGAAACAAAAGCTGGAATCAAGATTGCCGGGAGAAATATCTATAACTTCAGATATGCAGATGACACCACCCTTATGGCAGAAAGTGAAGAGGAATTCAAAAGCCTGTTGATAAAAGTGAAAGAGAAGAGTGAAAAAGTTGGCTTCAAGCTCAACTTTCAGAAAACAAAGATCATGGCATCCAGTCTCATCACTTCATGGGAAATAGGTGGGCAAACAGTGGAAACAGTGTCAGACTTTATTTATTTATTTTTTTTTGGCCCCAAAATCACTGCAGATGATGACTGGAGCCATGAAATTAAAAGACACTTACTCCTTGAAAGAAACGTTATGATCAACCTAGATAGCATATTGAAAAGCAGAGACATTACTTTGCCGACTAAGGTCCATCTAGTCAAGGCTATGGTTTTTCCAGTAGTCATGTATGGATGTGAGAGTTGGACTGTGAAGAAGGCTGAGCACCGAAGAATTGATGCTTTTGAACTGTGGTGTTGGAGAAGACTCTTGAGAGTCCCTTGGACTGCAAGGAGATCTAAGCAGTCCATTCTGAAGGAGATCCACCCTGAGATTTCTTTGGAAGAAATGATGCTAAAGCTGAAACTCCAGTACTTTAGCCACTTCATGAGAAGGGTTGACTCATTGGAAAAGACTCTGATGCTGGGAGGGGTTGGGGGCAGGAGGAGAAGGGGACGACAGAGGATGAGATGGCTTAATGGCATCACTGACTCGATGGACGCGAGCCTGAGTGAACTCCAGGAGTTGGTGATGGACAGGGAGGCCTGGTGTGCTGCGATTCATGGGGTCGCAAAGAGTCAGACACGACTGAGCGACTGAAATGAACTGAACTGAAATGAACTAAAATAAAGACTAGAGATCTCTTCAAGAAAATTTGGAAATATAAAGGGAATATTTCATACATGGATGGGCACAATAAAGGACAGAAATGGTATGGACCTAACAGAAGCAGATGATATTAAGAAGAGGTGGCAGGAATACAAGGAAAATATATATATATATATATGTATATATATATATATATATATATATGCAAAAAAAAAAAATCTTAATGACCCAGATAACCATGATGGTGTGATCACTCACTTAGAGCCAGACATCGTAGATTTTGAAGTCAAGTGAGCCTTAGGAAGCATCACTATGAACAGAGCTAGTGAAGGTGATGGAATTCCAACTGAGCTATTTCAATTCCTAAAAGATAATGCTGTAAAAGTGCTGTGCTCAATATGCCAATAAATTTGGAAACCTCAGCAATGGCCACAGGACTGGAAACAGTAAATTTTCATTCCAATCTCTAAGAAGGGCAATGCCAAATAATGTTCAATCTATTGCACGATTACACGAAATTCACATGCTAGCAGTGTAATGCTCAAAATCCTTCAAGCTAGGATTCAGCACTATATGATTCAAGAACTTCCAGTTGTATAAGCTCGGTTTTGAAAAGGCAGAGGAAACAGAGATCAAACTGCCAACCTTCACTGGATCACAGAAAGCGGCGCAAGGGAATTCCAAAAAAACATCTACCTCTGTTTCATTGAGTATACTTTTAACGCTTTGCTTTGATTGTATGGATCATTAAAAAAAAAAAAAAGAAAGAAAGAAAGAAATGTGGAAAATTCTTAAGAAGATGGGAATACCAGCCCACTTTACCTGCCTCCTGTATGCAGGTCAAGAATCAATAGCTAGAACAGGGTATGGAACAACAGACTGGTTGCAAATTGGGTAAGGAGCATGTCAAGGCTGTATATTGCCACCCTGTTTATTTAACTTATATGTAGAGTACATCATGTGAAACACTGCCAGGCTGGATGAAGCTCAAGTAAGAATCAAGTTTCCAAGGAGAAATATTAGTAACCTCAGATACACAAATGACACCATCCTTATGGCAGAAAGTGAAGAGGAATTAAAGAGCCTTTTGATGAAGGTGAAAGAGGAGAGTATAAAAGCTGGCTTAAAACTCAGCATTAAAAAATTGAAGATCATGGCATTTGGCCCCATCATTTCATAGCAAATAGATGTGGAAACAATGGAGACAGTGACCGACTTTATTTTCTCGGGCTCCAAAATCACTGTAGATGGTGACTGCAGTCATGAAATTAAAAGACACTTGCTCCTTAGAAGAAAAGCTATGACCAAACTAGACAGCATATTAAAAAGCAGAGACATTGTGTATATGTACCACAGCTTTCTTATCCATTCATCTGCTGATGGACATCTAGGTTGTTTCCATGTCCTGGCTATTATAAATAGAAGTGGGATTGCTGGGTCATAAGGTAGTTCTATTTGCAATTCTCCATAGTGGCTGTACTAGTTTGCATTCCACCAACAGTGTAGGAGGTTCACCCCTCTCCAGCATTTATTGCTTGCAGATTTTTGGATTGCAGCCATTCTGACTGGTGTGAAGTGGTACCTCATTGTGGTTTTGATTTGCATTTCTCTAGTTGAGCTGCAGAAGTTCTGATGAGATGGATGAAACTGGAGCCGATTATACAGAGTGAAGTAAGCCACAGTATACTAACACATATATATGGAATTTAGGAAGATGGCAATGACGACCCTGTATGCAAGATGTGTATAACGGACTTTTGGACTCAGGGGGAGAATGACATTCTAACATGTATACTATCATGTGAATTGAATCGCCAGTCTATGTTTGAATGCATTAAAAAGCAGAGACATAATTTGCTGACAAAGATCTATCTAGTCAAAGCTATGGTTTTTCCAGTAGTAATGTATGGATGTGAGATTTGGATCACGAAGAAGACTGAATGGCGAAGAATTGATGCTTTCAAACTATATTGCTAGAGAAGACTCTTGAGATTCTCTATGACAGCAAGATCAAATCAGTCAATGCTAAAGGAAATCAACCCTGAATATTCATTTTATTAAATGGTCATGAGTTTGAGAAACTCTAGGAGAGATGAAGGACAGGGAAGCCTGGTGTGCTGGAGTCCATGGGGTTTCAGAGTCCATGACTGATTAACTGAGCAACAACAACTACAAAGCATTAGTGATCTTACTATAACAACTATAATATTCCAATGCAAAGACCAAAAATAGTAATTCTTAGTTAGAATTAGAATCAATCATTCAACAGTTTTTTTCCAGCACATTAGATGAAAGAGACAATCCTAGGAGATTTTTTTTTTTTGTATTTACTCATAAAAAAAGGATATTGGAACATATAGAATTGGAATCATGTAGCAATATAAACATTTGGTTCCACTTTGATCTTACATTCCTAATGTGAGAGAACATAACCTCCTGATTTTTTTTTTTTTTGGAAAAATATTCTTATTTTCTGGATGCTCCCTAATTTTTAAGTAAGGTGTTTAAAGAAATCTTTCCTTTATCTCTAGTCTGTGTATGTGCAGTAAGAAATATATTTGTATGTTAGTCTTTCATAGAGCTTCTATGAGCCTGAAGTTAGCTAGGAAGTGATGCACTGTCTGCAGACTTCAGATTCTGAATCTTTGTTTTTCATTAATGGAATTGATAAGAAAAATGGGTCTCTCCTGGGTTTTCTTCTTTTTCTATTTCCTTCATACTTCACCTTGTCAGAGATTTATCTGTAGGCACATAGAGGAGTCATGTATATGAACTGCAGTAGTGCTTATCTCCCTCTGAGGTCACTGTAGTATATACCTTTCTTTCTGAAACAAGAAAAGGACAGATTTATCATAGATGCATGATAGTGAAGCAGTGTTATTGGGGAAGCTACTGTTTTTCACATGATACAACAAGCATGTGTTGGAAAGTGATTATGATTTCTGTTAGATACTACAAATCAAAGTGGCTTAATTTTTAATTGCAAAGCTAAGCTGAAAAATTAAATTATAATATGTGTTATTAATTCAAATATCCCAAATTACCTTTGAACCAGCTTGATAAAATAGCATAAGTTTTAAAACAAAATGCCATCTTCAAATATACTCATAAATATAATTTGCCTTAAAAATATTTATGTCATCGTTGTGTATGCCCAGCAGTGGAATTGCTGGGTCATAAGGCAGTTCTATTTCCAGTTTTTTAAGGAATCTGCACACTGTTCTCCATAGCGGCTGTACTAGTTTGCATAGGTTTGATGCAGGATACAGGATGCTTGGGGCTGGTGCACTGGGATAACCCAGAGGGAAGGTATGGGGAGGGAGGTGGGAGGGGGGTTCAGGAG
This sequence comes from Ovis aries, assembly GCF_016772045.2. Taxonomy (NCBI): domain Eukaryota; kingdom Metazoa; phylum Chordata; class Mammalia; order Artiodactyla; family Bovidae; genus Ovis; species Ovis aries. Next base: position 37,541,308 of record NC_056070.1, read on the forward strand.
TGGGAACTTATGTACATCCATGGCAGATTCATGTTGATGTATGGCAAAACCAATACAGTATTTTAAAGTAAAAACAGAATAATAATAAAATAAATATTTATGTCAAAGAAGAACAAAAAAGACCCAGTTAATACAGGAAAGGAAATAGTGAAGAACAAGAAGGGAGCTCAGTCGCTCAGTCGTGTCTGACTCTTTGTCACCCCATGAACCATAGCACTCCAGGTCTCCCTGTCCATCACCAACTGCTGGAGTCTACCCAAACCCATGCCCATTGAGTCAGTGACGCTATCCAACCATCTCATCCTCTGTCATCCCCTTTTCCTCCTGGCCTCAATCTTTCCCATCATCAGGGTCTTTTCAGATGAGTCAGCTCTTCATATCAGGTGGCCAAAGTATTGGAGTTTCAGCTTCAACATCAGTCTCTCCAATGAACACACAGGACTGATCTATTTCAGGATGGACTGGTTAGATCTCCTTTCAGTCCAAGGGGCTCTCAAGAGTCTTCTCCAACACCACAGTTCAAAGCATCAGTTCTTTGGGGTTAATGGAGACTAAAAAATATAAAAGATAAATTAAACTAAGATATGGTTCTTTGAAAAGATAAACTGAATTGATAAACCTTGAAGCAGTCTAATAAAGATAGAAGGGGGATCCAAATAAATAATGTCATAAATAAAAAGAAGACATAACAAATACCACAGATATATAAATTCATGAGATTACTACAAAAATTATACCCTGACAAACTGAACAACCTAGAGGAAATGCATAAACTTCTGAAAATTTACAATGTCCCCATATTTTATTAGGAATTAACAGAAACTCTGGAAAGAATGATTACCAGTAATGAAATTGAATCAGTAATCAGAAAACTTTTAATAAAGAAGTCCAGAACCATGAGTCTTCACAGGTGAATTCCACCAAACATTTAGAGAAAACTCAACATTTATGCTTCTTAAACTATTCCAAAATTTTGAAGAGGAAAGAACACTTCCAAACTTATTAAATAAGGCCAGCATTATTTTGATATCAAAATCAAACAGATATCCCCAAAATGGAAAATTACAGGCCAAAATCACTGATAATATTGATATAAATCATAGATACAAAAATCTTCAACAAAATATTAATAATTTGAATTCAATAGCACTTCAAAAGTATCAGATACAAATCAAATGAGATTTACCCCAGGAATCCCAGGGTGATTCAATATCCACATTGATCAGCATTGTACACTACTGTAATTAAATGAAGAATATGATCATCTCAATATGTACAGAAAAACCTTTTGACAAAATCCAAAATACATTTATGATAAAAATTATTAAAAGAGTGAGTATAGAGGAAACATACCTCCAAATAATAAAAGCCATTTAAGACAAGCCAACAGATACATCATACTAAATAGTGAAAAGCTGAAAGCATTTCTTCTATGATCACAAATAATACAAGGATGCTCATTCTCACTTTTATTCAGTACAGTATTAGAAGTCCTAAACTCAACAATCAGATAAGAAAAAAAGGAAGTTTAAATTGAAAAGGGAGAAATAAAACTGTCACTGTTTTCAGATAACACGATACTATTCACAGAAAATTCTAAAGACATCACACACATACACAAGAAAAAACTTGTTAGACCTTATAAGTACTTTCAAGATACAAAGTTAATACACAGAAATGTATTACACTTCTATACACTAAAAACAAACTATCAGAAAGGGAAACTAAGAAAATAATTTAGTTTACAAATATATTGAAAAAAATACCTAGGAATAAATCTAACCAAGGAGGTGAGAAACTACATTAATAACTATAAGACACTGATGAGAAAAAGATTGAAGATAACACAAATATTTAGAAAGATATAGAATGCTCATGGGTGAAACTGTTAAAATAAACATACTATTCCAGGCAATCTACAGGTTTAAAGCATGGCTTTTTTCACAGAAATAGAATATATCATTCTAAAATTTGTATAAAACTACAAATGACCTGGAATATCCAAAACAATCTTGAGAATTAAGAAGAAAGATGGAGGTACCACACTCTCTAATTTCAAACTATATTCCAAAGCTACAATAATTAAATTGTGTAAAAATGGATATATACATTAATAAAGTACCCATAAATAAAATGACAATGGGGGCAAAAGTTTATAAGGCAGAAATAACAACCTCTTCAATACAATGGTGTTGGGAAAACTGGATACCAACATGCCTAACAATCAAACTTGACTTTTTCACACAATTTACATAAATGAATTAAATATGGATTAAAGAATTAAATGTGTGATCTGAAACCATAAAATTTCTAGAAAAAATATAGACAGTAAGTAAACAAATGGGACTAAAAAGCTTTTGGACAGGAAGGAAGTCATCAATGAAAAAAATAGGCAAGCTGCTGAGTGGGAGAAGATATTCAGGGACCTTCCTTTGTTTGTGAAGTGTTTAATTGGTGCAGCCACTATGGAAAAGAGTACAGAGATTTATTAGAAAATTAAAAATAGAAATGCCATATGAACCAGCAATTTTGTGTATTTACCAGAGAAAAATAAAAATATTGATTTAAAAAGTTACATGCTAACCAACCATCATTGCAGCATTTTTTACAGTAGCCAGGACTATAATAGATAGATGAATGGATAAAGAAGACATATATATTGTATATACATAAATATGTATGCATAAGTAAAGAAATATTTACTTAGACATAAAAAATGAAATCTTACCATTTGTGACAACATGGATGGATTGAGCTTGTATTAGGCTAAGTGAAATAAGTCAGAGAAGGACAAATTCTGTGTGATCTCACATATGTGGAACCTAAAAAATAAGATAAAACAAAATGAAATGGATTTATGCACACAGTGATTAAAATGGTGGTTTTCAGCAAGGAGGGAGTTAGGGTGAGGATGGACTATGTGAAAGGAATTAAGAAACACAAATCTCCAGATACAGAGTAAATAAACACATCATATGGAATATATTTAATGATATGTTAAAACTTTGCCTGGGGACAGATGACTACTAGACTTATTGCTGTTATCATTCCACAATCTATGCAAATGCCAAATCACTATGGACTATAACTGAAACTATCATAAAATTGCAAATCAACTCTACTTCTATTTTTAAAAAATGGAGAAAAAGTAGGAAAGCTGTAATATCATTTACAATATATGGAAATAATTTGGAAATAATCTGCACTAGAAAATTTGTATAATCAGTGGCATTTGATTTCTTAAAGCTCAGTAATTTAAATATAAAATTTTATGTATGTAATTAAAATCCATATCAACATTTTCTCACTGCCTTGTTGTTCTTCCCTGAGTTTGTTACTCCAGAATTCTATTTTTCTTGTTTTTATCTTCCCTAATTTACCTAAACCTAAATAATTATTTCTTTATCTTACTACAAGAGTCTCTGTGACTTTTTGCCATTCTTTTTATCTATTTTATTTCCCTGTTCTCTTCATATCTCATTCAATATACAATTGCATTTTTTACTCTGATTATTTTGGTTACTTTCTACTATTTTCTCTGTCATCTCCCATTCCTTATCCTTGCATCATGTCACAAGTAATCATAACAGAGATAAATAATAGCTCCCAATACTGAAGCAAGAGTTAGAACTGGACATGGAACAAAAGACTGGTTCCAAATCCGGAAAGGAATACATCAAGGCTGTATATTGTCACCCTGCTTATTTAACTTATATACAGAGTACATCATGAGAAATGCTGGGCTGGATGATGTACAAGCTGGAATCAAGATTGCTGGGAGAAATATCAATAACCTCAGATATGCAGATGACACCACCATTATGGCAGAAAATAAAGAAGGACTAAAGAGCCTCTTGATGACTGTGAAAGAAGAGAGTGAAGAAGGCTTAAAGCTCAACATTCAGAAAACTAAGATCACAGCATCTGGTCCCATCACTTCATGGCTAGTAGATGGGGAAGTAATGGAAATGGTGACAGACTTTATTTGGGGGGGGGGGCTCTGCAGCATCTGGTCCCATCACTTCGTGGCACATAAATGGAGAAGTAATGGAAATGGTGACAGACTTTGTTTTTTGGGGCTCCAAAACCACTACAGATGGTGACTGCAGCCATGAAATTAAAAGACGCTTACTCCTTGGAAGAAAAGCTATGACCAACCTGCTGCTGCTAAGTCGCATCAGTCGTGTCCGACTCTGTGCGACCCCAGAGACAGCAGCCCACCAGGCTCCCCTGTCCCTGGGATTCTCCAGGCAAGAACACTGGAGAGGGTTGCCATTTCTTTTTCCAATGCATGAAAGTGAAAAGTGAAAGTGAAAATGCTCAGTCGTGTCCGACTCTTCGTGACCCCATGGACTGCAGCTTACCAAGCTCTTCTGCCCATGAGATTTTCCTGGCAAGAGTACTGGAGTGGGGTGCCATTGCCTTCTCTGATGACCAACCTAGACAGCATATTAAAAAGCAGAGATATTACTTTGCCAACAAGTTCCATGTAGTCAGAGCTATGATTTTTCCAGTAGTCATATAGGGATGTGAGAGTTGGGCCATGAAGAAAGCTGAGCACAGAAGTAATGATGGTTTTGAACTATGGTGTTGAAGAAGACTCTTGAGGGTCCCTTGGACTGCAAGGAGATCCAACCAGTCAGTTCTAAAGGAAATCAGTCCCGAATATTCATTGACAGGATTGATGCTGACCTTGAAGCTCAAATAATTTGGCCCCCTGATGTGAATAACTGACTCATTGGAAAGGACCCTAATGCTGGGAAAGATTGAAGGCAGGAGGAGAAGGGGACAACAGAGAATGAGATGACTGGCTGGCATCGCCGACTTGTGGGCTTGAGTTTGAGCAAGCTCTGGGAGCTGGTGAAGGACAGGGAAGCCTGTTTTCCAGAAATCCATGGGGTTGCAAAGAGTCAGACACGACTGAGCCACTGAACTGAACTGGTAATAAACTTAGAAATGGTGTCAAAATAGTGTTTTACAACAGATGCTCTCAATGGTTATTTGAACTTCAAATGAATATACCCTGTTGATAACATGATTTTATCAGTATTTCCATAGTGAGTCTGAGTATTCATCCAGTGGCTAAGCAGGGACTGCAAAGAAACACATCCTTGTAAAAACACAATTTTATCAGTATTCTCATAGTGAGACTGAGTATTCATCCAGTGGCTAAGCAGGGACAGCTTCTAAAACTCTCAGGTTAAGCCAGGGCGATTAAGAGGGTATGTGGTCCTGGTTTAGAAGTGACTTTTGACGTTCAAGAGAAGAAAATACAAATTTCATTTAAAAGAAAACATTAGATAAGTATCTCACATAACACAACTAAGACTTGGTGCAGGCGTGCTAAGTCATTTCATTCATATCCGGCTCTTTGTGACCCTATGGGCCATAGCCTGCCAGGCTCCTCTCTCCATAGGATTCCCCAGGCAAGAATTCTCAAGTGGGTTGCCATGCCCTACTCCAGAGGATCTTCCTGGCCCAGGGATGGAACCTTTATCTCCTGCATTGGCAGTGGAGTTCTTTACCACTAGCACCACCTGGGAAGCCCAGACCTGGTACAGCCAAAAATAAAATTTAAAAAATGAAGCGTCAAAGAGTCAAGAACAAACCACTAAGTATATATCAAGTTGTCTCCAGGCTGAATGGATGCTCTTACATCTTTAACCTTGTACATATACTGTTGCATTTATCATGCCTTTTTGTTTTCTGTATTAATTAAATAAAGTATTTAATATTGGAGTTATTAAAATATAATTTATTTAACACATCTTCAAAATAAACCATTGTCAGGTGTGAGACTTGCCTGTTCTTTGATGTTAAAACGTGTTGTTGTTTTTTTAAAATTTTGAATCTGATTTTATATACATATTTAATTTTACTAGCTTTTCCTTAGTTTGAATTATTAGAAAGCAAAGACTTGAGGCACAGTCTGTGTTTGACACTGATGCAAATTCCCTTTAGGCTCACCTACTACCAACTGTTTACACATTTACCTCTAATAGAATAAATTAGAGCTAATTAAAAAAAAAAAAGCATACCTAGTTTTCCTTTCAGCCTTTGATCAGTAGAAGCTCCAGGTGTTCTTATATGGAATATCTCTCCTTATTTAACAATAAAGAGAAAAAATAGTGTTATAAGCAACATCTCTAGATTTCAATATATGAAACATTTGAGATTAAATTTTACCAGTTGGAACAATGTTATGTGGACCTCTTTGTTAAAGAGAAATGAAATACCCTAATCATCTTTATTTCTTTGTTAAGATTTTTAAAATGATAGATGTGGCTTATAAATTTTCCACAAGTTATGAAAATCTGTCTTTAGCATCAACTGATTTTAAAGGATTTGTTGCTTTTATCATGGATCATTTCTTTTTGAGTGACACTATAAAATAGATAATAAAGAGACTTTTCAAGCAGTGATTTTAGATTGTTTTCATCACAGAGGCAAACTAAATTTGCTGCATGTGGATGAATAGCTTTATGATGATCCTGAGTATCTATTATAAATTTAAGACTATACTAGCAAAATCAGTGTGAAGATAAAGGAAACTGAACTTCTATTCCTAGAGTTCATATTTGAGGACTGGAATGCTGTCACAAGATCATCGGTAAAAATACAGTAATACTTTGGTAATGACAAATACAAGATCTCGAAATTCACCTAGCAAACAGTGTAAGAAAGAGGCATCAAACTTCCAGAAGATGCTTTCATCCTAATTTTTTTATTATCATTAATTATTGTCATCATTATTTAAGAAGGATCACATTGAATTTGTAGATCTATTTAGGAAATTTTGCCATAATAACAATATCTAGTCTTCTTATTCATAAACATGTGATAGCTTTCCATTATGTTGATACTTTTAAAATGTATTTATTTTAAAAATTATTTTAATCAGAAATTTTAATATTTCAATTGTGTGTTTAGTAGTTTTCAATAAAATTATTTTTATTTCTTTTGCTGAGCTTATTCCCAAATATTATATTAATTTGGTGCTATTGTGAATTGGACTTTTTTGGACTTTGCTACTATACTAGCAATTTTTTTTTATTCTGAACTTATATAAACTTACTGATGTTAGTTTTAATTATGTTTTTGTGGTTTCCTTGGAATTTTCTGTATGCAAGATTGTATGCATCACATTACAGATACAAAGTTTTACTTCTTTCTACCTAATCTGGATGTCTTTTCAAATATTTTCCTGCCTCATTTCCCTATATAGAATTTCCAATACAATATTAAATGAAAGAATAGAGAGTGCAGATGTTTATCTTGCTCTCTATCTACAAAAAAAAAAAAAAAAACTAAAAGAAAACATTCAGTCTTTAACAATAAAATACAATGTAGCTGTAGCTTTTCTCTTGATCATCTTTATTAGGTAAAGGAAGTCTGTTTCTATTCCTAGATTCTTGAATGTTTGACAGTAAAATGTGCACTTTATCAGGGTTTTTTTTTTTTTTTTGCATCTCTGTGGATAAGCATGAATTTTGTCCTTTATTCCATAATATGATTCTTGACTTTCGGATAAATGGATCTTTTATTTTTATAGTTTGTCCCATTTGATCAAGTTATATGATGCTTCGGATATGTGCTGGATTTGGTTGCTAGCATTTTGACGAACATTTCCATCTATGTTTTTACATGACATTGTTCTGTAGTTTCCTTTTCATTTGATGCATTGTCTTATTTTGATATCAGGATAACATCAAAATTCGGGTTACCATATAACTCATGAAATTAGTGGAAAAAAGTTATATTTATTTTATATTTTTGGAAAAATATGTAAAGGATTTGTATTGAATATAATTTGTACGCTTGGGAGAGATTACCACTGAAGCAATTAATCCTGGACTGTTTTCTAATGGAAATTTTCAAAATTATTTATTAACACTCTTTACTTTTGGTAGGTCTATTCAGATTTTCTTTCTTCTTGACTTAGTTGTGTCTTTCTAGAATTCTTTTTCATTTTGATAATATACATATATTAATATATATGATCAGTAGCTGTTCATGTTATTTCTTTATTTATAATATATATTTGTAAAGTCATTGGAGGTATACCTTCTTTCATTCCCACTGTTTTTTAGATCTTTGTTTTTCCTTGGTCAGTCAAGCTAAAATTTTATTAACTTTTAAAAATCTTTTCAAGGATCTAACTTCTGATTTTATTGATGTTCCCTGTTGTTTTTGATCTCCTATTTCATTTATTTCTATTTTAACCTGTTTTTTCTTTCCTTCTGCTAGATTTGAGTTTAGTTAACTTTCTAATTTATATTTTATTTTGGTGAAAAAGGTAGAATTATTTTCTTTTATCTTCATTCCTTTTTGATGCCATAAATTTCATTTTAAGGGACACTTTGGCTGCATTCCATAATTTTCGTGTGTCTTTATTTTCTTATAAAAGTATTTCTGAATTTTCCTTGTGGATTTCTCTCAGTTTTTGCTTTATACATTTTAGAACATTGTTATTAACTGCATACCTGTTTTACTTTCTGTATCTTCCTGTTTCATCCTTTTACCATTTGAATGTTTATTTGATTCTAGTAACTATTTTTCTTCAATTCTATTTTGCCTCGTATTAATAGATCCAATCTTGTTCCTTTGTTTATTATTTGCAGGGGATAATTTTTCCTTCCCTTTATATTTCTATTTGTAACTTTTAATCTAAAGCATTTACCTGGGCATAATATATAGTTGAATAACATCCTTTCTCCCTCTACCAATATATGACTTTTCATTGGAATAGTTAGTATATTCAAGGTTAATGAAAATACTGATAAATAAAAATGGTGTTTGATATTGTGCCATTTGCTTCACACATCTCTTGAATTTCATACACTCCTCTATCCCTACATTTCAGTTTTCTTTCATGCAAAGTAAACATTTTCTTGTCCTCCATTTTAATTCCTTTTTTAAAAACTATATATTTAGAGATATGCTGTTAGTGGTTGCCTTGGCATTATAATTACATCTTTTTACATAAACTTTTATAGTTTAGAGTAATGCTAGCTTAATTTCAAAATCATAAACAATGTTTTCTCCAAAGCAGATTCATTCTCTGTCTGCCTTCTTTATGCTACTTTTGTCACACAAATCATGACTTTATACACTATAAACCATCTACGTAACTTTATGGTTATCTCTTTCATCAGTTGTCTTTTAAGCTAGATGATGACAGTTTTAAAGTCGAAATCTTTAAAATTATACTGTTTCTCCTGCTTATTTATGTGTAGTAGACATTGTTTTATTGCACTCCACTTTACCAAATTTTACAGATTTTGTGTTTTTTGCAAATTGAAAATTTGTGTTAACTTTGCATTAAGCAAGTCTATCTATGGCATATTTTCCACACCCTTTGCTCACTTCATGTCGCTGTGTAACACTTTAGTAACTTTCACAATGTTTCCAACTTTTTTATTATTATATACGTTATGGTGATCTATGATCACATTTGAACATCACTATTGCAAAATGATTATGACTCACTGAATGCTCAGATGATGTTTGGCAATTTTTAGCAATAACGTGTTTTCTAGTTAAGGTATGTTGTTGTTGTTCAGTCACTAAGGTATGTACATTGCTTTTTATCGATAGGGTACTACACACATAATAGAGTATATTAAAGTGTAAACATAGTTTGTTTTGTTTCATTTTTAAAATAATTAATTAATTTTAATTGGAGAAAAATTACTTTACAATATTGTGATGGTTTTTGTCATACATGAATCAGTCACAGGTATACATATGTCCCCTCCATCTTGAACCCCATTCTTACCTCCCTTTCTATCCTATCCCTCAGGGTTGTCCCAGAGCACCAGCTTTGGCTTTGGGTGCCTTGCTTCATGCATCAAACTTGCACTGGTCAACTATTTTACATGTGGTAATGTACATGTATTAATGCTATTCTCTCAAATCATCCCACCCTCGTCTTCTCCCACTGAGTCCAGGAGTCTGTTCTTTGCATCTGTGTCTCCTTTGCTTCCCTGCATGTAGGATCATCAGTAACTTTTATCTGCACTGAGAAATCAATTTTATCTGACTGACCTTATTGCAATATTTGCTTTATTGACATGTTCTTTTTTTTATTATCATGTTCTTAAGTAAATCCACAATATCTCCTAAATAAGCCAATCATTTTATCAATGATCTTTATTTTCTTGGATTGATTGAACTCATTTCTAAGTATTCTTTCATTTAAGCCTGAAAGACTCCTTTAAGAATTTCTTACAGTCCAGGTCTGCTGAAATAAATTCTTCATAATTTTTAAAAATTCATCTTAATTTTATCTTCATTTTTTGAAGGATTGCTTCCTGGGTATAGAATTGTTTGTGATAAAGTACACAAAAGCACAACTGCTTATAGAAGATACACACATGTGACAATGTATGCCAGGCACATGAAGCAACCTACCTGATTGGACATGAAAACACACATTCACATCTTTGAAAGCTCACAGGTTGAAGGTGTGTATATAGAGGAATTATACTGTATTGTTTCATCAGATATACTTTCTGCCTTTTCCTCTCTGCTGTCCTTCTGTCACTATCATTGTCTGCACATTGGTAAACAACATGGTGTCCTGCAGACATCTGGGACTATCTCCACTTTTTCTTCATTATTTTTTTCTCTCTTGCTTCTAAGACTGGATAATCTCTATTGACCTATTTTCAAGTATGCTTATTTTTTCTTAAGTCAACTCAAATCTTCTCTTGTGTTAGAGATTTGAATTCCTCTTGTGCTTATTTAAAATATCAGTTACTATTTGTCTTAGTCTGGGCTACGATGCCAAATTTATCATGAACTGCATAGCTCATAACCAACAAACACTTTTTTCTCACAATTCTAGAGGCTTGGAAGTCCGAGATCAAAGTGCTGGTAACTTTATTTCTGGTGAGGACATGTACCTGGTTCATAGACAGAAGTCATCATCTCATGTTTTCACCTGGTGGAAGGAATAAAAGAGTTCTCTGGAGCATCTTTTATAAAATGTGAACAATCCTGTTCATGAGGGCTCCATTCTCATACCATAGACACTTTTCAAAAGCCCCACTTCCAGATACCTTCACAATGTGAGAATAAAAATTTCAAAGAATTTTGTAAGGAGTTCTAACAATTTACCTCTCAATCCCAGAATTTCTTTTTGTTTCCTTTCTGGGTTACTTTTTTCTATTTTTTGATAGTCTGCATTTCATGATATATCAATCCATACTTTTCTTTAATCCTCTAAACAATATTCCTGTTTTTTCTTTGAATACAATTTAAAAATTAATTTAAAATATTTATCTAGTATGGCCAACATCTGTTCTTCCTTGCATGCATGGCAAGTCACTTCAGTTGTGTCCAACTCTTTGCAACCCTATGGAGCATAGCTCCCCAGGATCCTCTTTCTTTGGACTTCTCCAAGCAGGAATACTGGAGTGGCTTGGCATACACTGCTCCAGGGGATCTTCCTGACCCAAAGATTGAGCCTGCATTTCTGACATTTCCAGCATTGGCAAGTGAGTTCTTTACCACTAGCATCACCTGGGAAGCCCCCCCACCCCTTCCCCATTCTTCCTTCAGTTCAGTTCAGTCACTCAGTCGTGTCCCACTCTGCAACCCCATGAATCGCAGCACACCAGGCCTCCCTATTCATCACCATCTCCCGGAGTTCACTTAGACTCACGTCCATCAAGTCCGTGATGCCATCCAGCCATCTCATTCTCGGTTGTCCCCTTCTCCTCCTGCCCCCAATCCCTCCCAGCATCAGAGTCTTTTCCAATGAGTCAACTCTTCACACGAGGTGGCCAAAGTACTAGAGTTTCAGCCTTAGCATCATTCCTTCCAAAGAAATCCCAGGGTTGATCTTCAGAATGGACTCGTTGGATCTCCTTGCAGTCCAAGGGACTCTCAAGAGTCTTCTCCAACACCACAGTTCAAAAGCATCAATTCTTCGGCGCTCAGCCTTCTTCACAATCCAACTCTCACATCCATACATGACCACAGCAAAAACCATAGCCTTGACTAGATGGACCTTAGTCGGCAAAGTAATGTCTCTGCTTTTCAATATGCTATCTAGGTTGATCATTTTTCTTCCAAGGAGTAAGTGTCTTTTAATTTCATGGCTCCAGTCACCATCTGAGGTGATTTTGGAGCCCAAAAAATAGTCTGACACTGTTTCCACTGTTTGCCCACCTATTTCCCATGAAGTGATGAGACCGGATGCCATGATCTTCATTTTCTGAATGTTGAGCTTTAAGCCAACTTTTTCACTCTCCACTTTCACTTTCCTCAAGAGGCATTTTAGTTCCTCTTCACTCTGCCATAAGGGTGGTGTCATCTGCATATCTGAGGTTATTGATATTTCTCCTGGCAATCTTGATTCCAGCTTGTGTTTCTTCCAGTCCAGCATTTCTCATGATGTACTCTGCATATAAGTTAAATAAGCAGGGTGACAATATACAGCCTTGATATACTCCTTTTCCTATTTGAAACCAGTCTGTTGTTCCATGTCCAGTTCTAACTGTTGCTTCCTGACCTGCATACAGATTTCTCAAGAGGCAGATTAGGTGGTCTGGTATTCCCATCTCTTTCAGAATTTTCCACAGTTTATTGTGATCCACACAGTCAAAGGCTTTGGTATAGTCAATAAAGCAGAAATAGATGTTTTTCTGGAACTCTCTTGCTTTTTCCATGATCCAGCGGATGTTGGCAGTTTGATCTCTGGTTCCTCTGCCTTTTCTAAAACCAGCTTGAACATCAGGGAGTTCATTCTTCCTTCAGTTCAGTTCAGTCACTCAGTCGTGTCCGACTCTTTGTGATCCCATGAATCACAGCACGCCAGGCCTCCCTGTTCATCAACAACTCCCGGAGTTCACTCAGACTCACGTCCATTGAGTCCATGATGTCATCCAGCCATCTCATCCTCGGTCATCCCCTTCTCTTCCTGCCCCCAATCCCTCCCAGCATCAGAGTCTTTTCCAATGAGTCAACTCTTCACATGAGGTGGCCAAAGTACTGGAGTTTCAGCTTTAGCATCATTCCTTCCAAATAAATCCCAGGGTTGATCTCCTTCAGAATGGACTCGTTGGATCTCCTTGCAGTCCAAGGGACTCTCAAGTGTCTTCTCCAACACCACAGTTCAAAAACATCAATTCTTCGGCGCTCTGCATTCTTCACAGTCCAACTCTCACATCCATGCATGACCACAGGAAAAACCATAGCCTTGACTAGATGGACCTTAGCCGGCAAAGTAATGTCTCTGCTTTTGAATATGCTATCTAGGTTGGTCATAACTTTTCTTCCAAGGGGTAAGTGTCTTTTAATTTCATGGCTCCATGAAATTTCCGTTCTTCCTTAGGGAGTTTCTATTGACTGTTTTGTTTACTTGATACAGAGCATAATGCCATGATTTAATAATTTACTGAAAAAAATATTTTGCTTGAAAACTGAATGTCTTTGATAAAGTAATTGGCAAGTGTGGATATCAGACTTCCTGCTTCTTTATATTTTGCTAATGGTACTAATTATGGGGGATTTTTTGCTATTTAGTAACTTTCTGGAACTGATTTCATAAAGTCTCTTTTCCCCGACATGTTTGACTACTAAAGTCTCTGCTCATCTAGCTTAGAGGTTAGGTAGTGATTGGACAAAGATTCACTTATACTGGAATCAATGTCTTTCAGATTTGGTCACGATGCAACATTTCTGATCTGAGATCATGTTGGCAATTTACAACTCTGCTTTGTCTTTGCCTTCTGCTAGCATAGAGTTTCAGTCAGCCACAAGTGAAGCAATAATGTTTCTTCGTGATTTTCTTGTCATATACAAAGAGCCCTGCACAAGCACATGGCCTTTTGGATCTCTAGGATAATGAGATAGATAATAGATAGATAATAAGCTTTTTAAAACTACTATGGATATCTTATTTCTCATATCTTCCTCACAATGTTTTACTTTCCTCTTGTTTGTCCCAGTTAGTATCATTGCTTTAGCCTGCTGTGATGTTAAGTAATTATCACTAAGTTTTTCAACAACTGCTTGAGGGAGAGAACTTTTTTCATTGACCTACCTCAGATACAATCAGGCCTGGGAATGGGATTTTTGCAGGAACTTTCCATCAATGTCAAAAGTGGCTATTCTCCAGGGATAGGGCTTCTGGTTCAACTATGCGCAAGGCCTGCCACTACCAATGGGTACTAGACTGCTAGTTTTCACAGCTTTCATGATTGTGAAGCTGTCATTAGAAAGGCTACTATGGATTTGGGGAGAGGAGATGGGAAGATGACAAGTTGAAATATCCCCAAATCAGCTATTCCTATAAAGATTTAACTGTCATTACTGAATAACCACTACTTAGGCTGTTGCAAGACTTTGGTTAAATCCAGACCCTGAGAAGCTTATTTTGAAGCAAAATCTTTTGTTTCTTTGTTTTATCTTATTTTGAATTAATTTATTTTAATTGGAGGCTAATTACTTTACAATATGTAGTGGTTTTTGCCATACACTGACATGAATCTGCTATGGGTGTTCATGTGTCCCCCATCCCATCCCTCAGGGTTGTCCCAGTGTACTGGCTTTGAGTGCCTTGTTTCAAGCATTGAACTTGGACTGGTGATCTATTTCACGTATGGTAATACACATGTTTCAATGTTATTCTCTCAAAATCATCCCACCCTCGCCTTCTCCCACGGAGTCCAAAAGTTTGTTATTCATATCTGTGTCTCTTTTGTTGTCTCACATATAGGGTCATCTTTACCATCATTTTCAATCCATATATATGCAGTAATATAGTGTATTGGTGTTTTTCTTTCTGACTTACTTCACTTTGTATAATAGGCTCCAATTTCATCACCTCACTAGAACTGATTCAAATACATTCTTTATAATAGCAGAATAATATTCCATTCTGTATATGTATCATAGCTTTCTTGTCCATTCATCTGCTAATGGACATCTAGGTGGCTTCCATGTCCTAGCTATTATAAACAGTGCTGCAGTGAAAATTGAGGTACACGTGTCTCTTTCCATTCTGGTTTCCTCGATGTGTATGCCCAGCAGTGGGATTGCTGGGTCGTATGGCAGTTCTATTTCTAGTTTTTTAAGGAATCTCCACACTGCTCTCCATAGTGGCTGTACTAATTTGCATTCCCACCAACAGTGTAAAAGTGTTCCCTTTCCTCCACACCCTCTCCAGCATTTATTGTTTGTAGGCTTTTTGATAGCAGCCATTGTGACTGGCGTGAGATGGTACTTCATTGTTGTCTTGATTTGCATTTTTCTGATAATGGGTGATGATGAGCATCTTTTCATGTGTTTGTTAGCCATCTGTATGTCTTCTTTGGAGAAATGTCTGTTTAGTTCTTTGGCCCATGTTTTGATTGGCTGACCCAAAATCTTTCATATCTTTTATAGAGATGTAAATTTTTGGAGGGCTGTCCTCTGCCATTCTGGAACACTTGTCTTTCTCCTAAATTTTTTATGTGTATGCAAATGATTAATTTCTGTCTGTTCAAAAGTATGTAATTAAATGCTTTAAAGGTTTTTCTCTATAAAATTTAGGCAGATTTTTTTTTCAAAAAATTAATGTCTTAATTTTAAGACAAATTGCTCATGTATCTTCTCAAATTTCTCATCAAAATGTAAATTTTATGCAAGCAAAACTATCCATTTACATTCAATAAGAAACAATACATTAGTTACTTATGTATGTATTCATCTCTATATTTTAAGCATATATATATTGAGAAACCATAATATTCTGGATTGGCATAACCATAATGAATAAACTATGCTGTCATAGTTATAAAATTCCTTATGAATTTTATATTCTATATTTTCAAGTGGATCATCAATGACATTGGAAAATTCTTCCTCTGTTTAACTCTTTTAGTTTTTGCTTCATTGAAAAGTCCAATTATGCCTTCATTTTTACTTTTGACATTAAATATGTTTAAAATATAGTGTATTCTTTGAAATAAAATGTTCAGAAAACAGGAAGTAGATATCACATAATATGTGTTGAGGCTGTTTTCTATGTCAGTGTCTTTTAAAGTTGAATAAGGTATGGCCTCTTAAAGAAATAGTCAAATTATTATGAACTACTCATCTTATGAAGATTTTTATTAAAATATTAAATATAATAGTATTTTATATATAAACTGTAATAGCATTTATGCAGATATAAAACCAAAACATATTTACAAGTTAATTACTATATTTATGTGTGGTATAGTATGTGTGCCCAGTTGTGTCCTTCTCTTTGTGATTCCATGGGCTGTAGCCTGCCAGGATCCTCTGCTCACGGAATTTTCTAGGCAAAACTACATTTCCTTCTCAAGGGGATCTTCCCAACCCAAGATTTAAACCCACATTCCCAACATCTCTTGCATTGGCTGGTAGATTCTTTACCACTGTGCCACCTAGGAAGTTATATTAATTACCTATATAACTATAATTTAATCAATTAAACTTATTGTTTCATTGATTCAATATTGTAAATGATGTGCTGAAACCAAATTTCCAATAGACATTTATCTATGATATTGATACTGTGCCAGTGTTTTTTTCAAGTTTGTCATATTTGGATTTACAAGTGGCATGAGATGTGTAAATTTTCCTGCCTTTTAAATTATTTTTTGAATTTTTATGGAAGCAGCATTTGTACACCATGATCATCACTGAGGCTTCACTTGACATGAAAACATTATTTTTATAGCACATCTCCACTGATCATTTTTCATTCAGAGTTTTAGGTAAAATAAGGCTACCAAAACAGTTAAGAGCACACCAAACATAGACTCAAATCTTATGTGGCAGTGCTCAGTCACAAGGTGAATAACCAGTGATTCCGAGTATTATAGCAAATCTCAAAAGGAAATAAAGTCCTATCCATAAAGCTTTTAAAAAGAGTAAGATAGATTTTAATCCATGGATATGAAAAGACACACAGGAAATATTACTAAAAGGAAAATTCTTATCAAATAATATTGCTTTATTTAATATATTACATAACATAATAAAGTGTGTTGTAGTAAACATTATGTATACATATTATATATAAATAAATACATCCATACCTACATACACATAAAATACCTGGAAGTATAAGACCCAAATGTTAGCTGTTTTTACTAGTTTATTGTTAGTGAATGGGTGTGAGTGTAGGAGCCAAAAAATTTCTTTATCTTGTTTGGCTATATGCTTTTATATAATAATGTTATTATATCTACATAATAAATTATCTGTGCAACACAAAGAAAAAATATATATATATTTTAGTTCCATGGTATTTGAAAATTTAGAAGAGTTTTTAGATAAAATTTTTCTAAATATAAATTTATAAATAAAATTAACACCAAGATGGGTGATTAGGAAGGAGAATTAGTAATGAAGTTTTGTGTCAAATGAAACTGAAGAGGAAATGTACCAAATATCTGAATCTTAATATAATGGAAAGCAATAATTTCCATTTGCTAAAAATTGAACTTTAAGTAGAAACAATTGAAATTCACTTTAGAATTTGAATCCAGTACTACAGAAATTCTAACTTTGTGTGGTTCAGAAATCTAAGTATTTCTTGAATTTCATGCAAGATAAAAGCATTCCATACAAATAGATGTATTATGAACTCCTAGCATTAAAATACATCTTTTATATCTCACATGATAGAAAGAACCAACTGGTTTACAGCTAGCAGGTGAACTCATCTCTCTAGTATTTTCTTCTTAAACTACTGATTCATTTTGCTACCAGACACATTCTATTGGCACAGTTAGAAGACATTAGCTAACTCAACAACTCTTTTTTACATGACATACATACAAGCATAGCATATCTTAGTACAAGTATGGATACCTGTCCTCTTAGCATTTCCTTCAGCAAAATTTACTCCTGAATGTTTTTTCTTTGTACTTTACTCTGTCTTTATCTCAAAAATATAATATTTATAATATTAATTATATATATATGCATACACTAAGCTAAATTACTTATATACTATTTACACCTAAAAGTTTATATTTAAACCTTCTCATCCTCACATGCCACTTCATGGCAAGTAGATGAGGAAACGATAGAAACAGTGAGAGACTTTATTTTCTTGGGCTCTAGAATCACTTCAGATGGTGACTGCAGCCATGAAATTAAAGGATGCTTGCTCCTTGGAAGAAAAACTTTAACCAACCTAGACAGTATTTTAAAAAGCAGAGACATTACTTTGTCAACAAAGGTCTGTCTGGTCAAAGTTGTGGTTTTTCCAGTAGTCAAGTACGGATGTGAGAGTTGGACTATAAAGACAGCTGAGCATCAAAGAATCAATGCTTTTGAACTGTGGAGTTGGAGAAGACTCTTGAGAGTCCCTTCGACTGCAAAGAGATCCAACCAGTCGATCCTAAAGGAAATCAGTCCTGAATATTCATTGGAAGGACTGATGCTGAAGCTGAAGCTTCAGTACTTTGGCCACCTGATGTGAAGAACTGACTCATTGGAAAAGACCCTGATGCTGGGAAAGATTAAAGATGGGAGGAGAAAGGGATGACAGAGGATGAGATGGTTGGATGGCATCACTAACTCGATGGACATGAGTTTGAGTAAGCTTTGGGAGTAGGTAATGGACAGGGAAGCCTGGCATGCTGAAGTCCATGGGGGCTGTAAAGAGCTGAACACGACTGAGTGACTGAACTGAACTGAACTGATCCTCACATTTATAACCATTAAAAAAGACTCCTCTATTTTCTTTAGTCCTTTAACCACACAAGAAAATCTTAAATTATTTTAATAGTATAATTTCTCAACATCAAAGAGAAAGACATATAACTCTGGAAGTATTTTCTGTTCCTGCAGAACTTTTACATCCAGTTCTTTAAAAGGGCAACAATTTGAATACACAGAGCTTATATTTACATTTTTTTCTCTTCTCTTAGTTTAAGTCAACATTCTCCAGCTTCTCTATGCACAGTATATAGTGTACAAGCTTATTGCAAACAAATAAAGTATTCGCAAGATTTAAAGTATCTCCAATGGTAATTTAGATGAAATGTTCAACTTTAGTTTTATATTATCTTCTAATTATTTACCCAGTGTTTTATTATTAAAATTTTCTTAAATAGAAAAAAATTGAGGAATAATAGCAAAAATACTACTATACTAATTTCCTAGTTTAGTTATATTTAATTACAATGCATATTTTGATATATTGTTTTCTTACCATTGTATAAATACAGCAGAGGTATTTTGCTGTTACTGCACCACTTGAAAGTAAGTTGAAACATCGCAATATTTCATTACCAATTCTTCAACCTGTACTTTTTAAGATTACTTATATCTCCTCCCCAGGACTCTACCAGCTTCCCAATCTAAGAAGGTATCACCATGAACTGGCTTATTTCAGACAATATTAAACGACAGTGTGTTCTAAGAATATTTTAGTCCAGAAACAAGCTTCGTGAAAACAGACTGCATAATTCAAGACTGGAAGAACAAGAATCAATTCAGTTCAGTTCTGTTGCTAAGTCATGTCCAACTGTTTGCGACCCCATGAATTGCAGGACGCCAGGCCTCCCTGTCCATCACCAGCTCCCGGAGTTCACACAAACTCACGTCCATCGAGTTGGTGATGCCATCCAGCCATCTCATCCTCTGTCATCCCCTTCTCCTCCTGCCCCCAATCCCTCCCAGCAGCAGAGTCTTTTCCAATGAGTCCACTCTTCGCATGAGGTGGCCAAAGTATTGGAGTTTCAGCTTTAGCATCAGCCCTTCCAAAGAACACCCAGGACTGATCTCCTTTAAAATGGGCTGGTTTGATCTCCTTGCAGTCCAGGGAACTCTCAATTACCTATGGCTATGGCTAAACAGACTGAATGGCAACCCACTCCAGTGTTCTTGCCTGGAGAATCCTGGGGACAGAGGAGCCTGGTGGGCTGCCGTCTATGGGGTCGCACAGAGTCGGCCACGACTGAAGCAACTTAGCAGCAGCAGCAGCAAACTGACTAAATAACTTGTAAAACTTTTATTAATAGTGTATATAAAAAATTTATATTTTTTATCTATAGCTCACTGTTGTATTATTATGAAAGAAACAGAAATAGACGAGATATTTGCATATTTCCAAACCCCTTAGAATTAAATAAAATTATCTAACTAAAATAATCATTCATGTTTATAAGCTAATAAATTTTCAGGAAAATATTTAATAAAATTTATGTAAGAATGATACATATTAATTAACTTTACAAAAGAGTTCAAAATGATAAAAAGTGAAGTGAAGTCGCTCAGTTGTGTCCGACTCTTTGCAATCCCATGGACTGTAGTCTACTAGGCAAAATGATAAAAACAGTATTTAAATATTTTCCAAACTATCTTTTTTGTTTGTTTCTTTACTTTCAATTACCATGTAATTATTTGCTTAGGATTCAGAATACATCCCTTCCATAAAAGGACTTAATTGGATATATGAAATGTATAACTAAACTATGTCAGAAATATCATTAATTAGGTATAATAAATGCAACATTTTTCTATTCTTTTTAAAATAATACCTACAAATCTTCTCAGGAAACTGGCCTATTATCTACTCTTTAATTAATGAAGCCACGAGTTTACGTTAGTAAGTGTCATTTTCTAGAAGGACAATGCGATTGACAGCCTTGAACTATCAGAAAGGGAAAGAAAATACTTTTATAGGTATTGCAGGTGAAATATAAAAGAATTGGGCTCAGTGATTCTTGGATTCTTATATTTTTAGTGAAATCTGGTGCAAAATTATATAAACAACAGTAATGTTTGAGCATTATCACTTTCATGAAAAATTACTATAGTTTGTTGTTATAACTTCTATTCAAACAGAATTTTACTATAATATCATAGAGTAATTTAGAGTTCTGATATCACATTTTAGATATAGTCCCTTCTGCCCTATATACAGATGCTGCTTTCATTAACCATTATTTTTCTTGTCAACTAGAGGAAGGAAAGGTTTGAGAATATGGGCATGACTTTAAATGAAATTCATTGACGTCAGAAGAGAGATAATCAATGTAATAGAGATTAAAAGAGCTTATGTTAGTCATGATGCTGACTAATAACTCAGTTCTCCTAGGACTTTGTAAAGTAATCTCAAATCAAATTTGCAGCTTTCTTTCAGTGTTACAGACATAAAAATCTTGCTGAGTGATGAATGTCATGGCTCTTTAGGTTTTTGCACCTCCTTTGAAAGGATAGTACAGGATCAAATAATATTACTGTGGGCACTTGAAGTTTCTCACCTGTGAAAGACAGAATGCTGCAGAAAGGAAGCGTCCTTGGAGACCACTATAAAAGATTCATTTGCAAATAAGCTTGAGTGCCTTGGAGAGAACTTTTAAAGTACAGGAAAATTATTTTATATTAGAATTTTTTTTATTACCATAGCAGATGTGATAACAATTTTTTTTTTCTTTAGGTATTTCTTTGGGAAATCACAATTCTGTGAGATAATCAACATATTTTAAAAATTGTATATCTCATAAAAAGCTATGAATCAATTAAAAATGAAGATTAAAAAATGAATTAGGGCTTCCAAGGTGTAGCTAGTGTTAAAGAACTTGCCTGCCAATGCAGGAGACATAAGAGAGATCTTGGTTCAACCCCTGGGTTGGGAAGACCCCTGGGAGGAGGTCATGGCAATTCACTTCAGTATTCTTGCCTGAGAAATCCGATGGACAGAAGAGCCTCATAGTGTACAGTCCATAGTGTTGCACAGAGCTGGACACAACTGAAGGGACTTAGCACACATGCACCTTTGCAAGACAGAAGCTTATGGTGTGAAGTCATTATTTTGAGTTTTTAATAGAGTTCAGAACTTTCCAACAATACCTTCATCATTTCATGTTTGTTATTTTTTCATCATTTCAATCTTACCTTTACTCTCTTTTCTAGACTAGTTTCTTCAATTCTCATACTGACTCTAATTTTCCCATTTTTTAAAAAAAAATTAGGTAAATGAAATTTTTATTTAACTTTTTACCCATCTACAGTATTTGATACTATAAAGATCAAGCAGAAACTGTGAAATGTTTTACCATATTTTTTCCCATTTTCCAATTTCATTTTTAGATTCTATATTATTGTTTCAAAGAAATAATACTGTAGAAAAATTCCATTTTTCTTAATGTGCTATCATTCTGACTAGAAGAAGTGTCTCATGAATTTGAAAGTCGTGGGAGGAAGCACAGGGTTTATCTTGTCTTAATGAGAACTTGAGCGTAGATTAAAATGATGTTGGCAATGCCTGGGTTCAGGAGCCAGACACCCTCTTTTTAGTGCTGGATTCCACTGTGCTGTGTGCTCACTCATTTCAGTGGTGTCTGACTCTTTGCGACCCTATGGACTGTAGCCTGACAGCCTCCTCTGTCCATGGGTTTCTCCAGGCAAGGATACTGGAGTGGGTTGCTATTTCCTTCTCCAGGGGATCTTGCTGACCTAGGAAGTGAACGGGCATCTCTTAAGTCTCCTGCATTGGCAAGCAAGTTCTTTAGTACTATCGTCACCTGGGAAGCCCAGTGAGAATCCCAGTGAGGTAGCTCCAGTTTCTTTAGGTGCAAAGTACTTCACTGAATTCTAGGCAGGGTTCAATCACTTGCTCTGTTTTTGGATTCCCCCAAGTTTCACTAGAAAGGATGTTTTAGAAATTACAAGCTGTCATTTCAGAAAGAATTGAATGATCTCTTGAAGTATTTCCTGCCATGTCTACCAGTGGCTACGGTTTGATGCTTAGTAGCTTAGTTTTATGAGTAATAGCCACATGAATTGGGTGTGGTATGTTGGAAAAACTTGAGTTTCATAGCCTTTACTTTCTTTGTAACTTGAAATTTAACTGCTCAAACTTCTGAATCTCAGGTTCTTGACGAGTAAACTGAGTTAATAATACTATACTTTGTGTTGAATGGTTTAGGGATCATATATCTAAAGAACTTGGCCCATGATAGTTGGGGAATGATAGGTATTATTATTATTTTTCAATTTGATTTTAAAATGTTGTGTTAGTTTTGGGTGTACAGCAAAATGAATCTGTTATACATATACATATATCCACCTATTTAAGATTCTTTTCTCATATAGGCCATTATGCGCAGCAAAAGAAACCACAAACCAAATGAAAAGAAAACCATCAGAATGGGAGAAAATACTTGCAAATGAAGCAACTGACAAGGGGTTAATCTCCAAAGTATACAAACAGCTTGTGAAGATCAATAACACACACACACACACAAATAACCCAATCAAAAAATGGGCTGAAGATCATTTGGACATTTTTCCAAAGAAGATATATAGATGGCTATAAAGCACATGAAAATATGTGTAAGATCACTAATTTTTAGATAAATGCAAATCATTACTGTAATGAGGTATCACCTTACATGGGTCAGAATGATAATCATTAAAAAAAAATCTGTAAACAAATGCTGAAGAGGATGTGGAGAAAAGGAACCTTCTATCATTGTTAGTAGGAATGTAAATTGGTGCAGCCACTATGGAGAACAGTATGGAGGTTCTTTAAAAAGAATTAGAAATAGAGCTACTATATCACCCAGAAATTCCACTCCCAGGCACATAACCAGAGAAAATCATAATTTGAAAAGATATATGCACTCCAATGTTCATTTCAGCTTTATTTACAATTGCCAGGATATGGAAGCAACCTAAATATGCATCAACAGAAGAAAGGATAAAGAAGATGTGGTACATATATACTGTGGGATATTATTCAGCCACAAAAAAGAATTAAATAATGCCATTTGCAGTGACATGGATGGACCTAGAGATTGCCATATTGAGTGAAGTCAAACAGAGAAAGACAAATATCACAGGATATTGCTTTATATGTGGAATCTTAAAAATGGTACAAATGAAATTATTTACAAAATAGAAATAGATTCACTGATTTAGAAAACAAACTTATGGTTACTGGGAGGTAAGGGAGGGTGTGGGATGAATTAGGTTGAAATTGCCAAATGCACGCTACTATAAAGATCGTTTTTCAGAAAACGAAGATCACGGCATCTGGTCCCATCACTTCATGGGAAATAGATGGGGAAACAGTGGAAACTGTGTCAGACTTTAATTTTTGGGCTCCAAAATCACTGCAGATGGTGACTGCAGCCATGAAATTAAAAGATGCTTACTCCTTGGAAGGAAAGTTATGACCAACCTAGATAGCATATTCAAAAACAGAGACATTACTTTGCCAACTGAAGTCTGTCTAGTCAAGGCTATGGTTTTTTCAGTGGCCATGTATGGATGTGAGAGTTGGACTGTGAAGAAAGCTGAGTGTTGAAGAATTGATGCTTTTGAACTGTGGTGTTGGAGAAGACTCTTGAGTCCCTTGGACTGCATGGAGATCCAACCAGTCCATTCTAAAGATCAGCCCTGAGTGTTCTTTGGAAGGACTGATGCTGAAGCTGAAACTCCAGTACTTTGGCCACCTCATGCAAAGAGCTGACTCATTGGAAAAGACTCTGATGCTGGGAGGGATTGGGGGCAGGAGGAGAAGGGGATGACAGAGGATGAGATGGCTGGATGGCATCACCAACTCGATGGACATGAGTTAGGGTGAACTCCTGGAGTTGGATATGGACAGGGAGGCCTGGTGTGCTGCAGTTCATGAGGTTGCAAAGAGTTGGACATGACTGAGTGAACTGAACTGAACTGACAAAGATCATAGGGCTTTCCAGGTGGGACTGTGGTAAAGAATCCAGCTGCAATGCAGGAGACATAGGTTCAAATACTGCTTGGGAATATCCCCTGAAGAAGGAAATAGCAACTTCAGTATTCTTGCCTGGAAAATTCCTTGGACAGAGGTCTGGGATTGCAAAGAGTAGGACACAACTGAGCACACGTGCTACATGCTGCTGCTGCTGCCTTCTGTCGTGTCCGATTCTGTGCGACCCCATGGACAGCATCCCACCAGGCTCCTCTGTTCATGGGATTCTCCAGACAAGAACACCAGAATGGGTTGCCATTTCCCTCTCTCATACATGCTACATAGAACATATATATTACATATATATGACCTACTGTATAGCACAGAGAACTCTGCTCAATACTTTTAAGCACCCCTTATTTATTTATTTGTAAGACATTAACATTAAATTAAATCATTATTTAATGCCTGAGTATGTGCTTAAAATCTGTTAGTATCTCAGGAACACAGGTTTTGTGATGTTATGGACCTTTCTGCTACTTTCCTCAAAGAAACAGCTTCATTTTTTTTTCTTTATGTGTAAGGAATTCCCAATAAATCTCTTGTCAAGGATACTTCGTTGTATCATACTTGGATTATACTCATAAAACAGACGCAGCAGCAGTCAGTAGATAGAAAGTAATAATACCCTTAAGACTCCATCTACTTTTACAGTAATAGTTGATTATTAGATTTTTACCTCTTGGATTAAAGTATCTTGGCTATCTTTGTGCTTTCAACATGTTTCTGGCCTATGTATGCATGTAACATAGGAAATACTTAATCATTTTATTAAAATTAATGAAAAAAAGAGACTTGTTTTAGCCATCTTCCTTATCTAGTCCACAGAAATGCCCACGGTTTAGGGCAGGATCAACCACACATTACTCATAGATACCATACCGATGTATTGATTTTGAGGAAAAAGTACAAAACTAATAGAATGAGCCCTGACCCCTCTTTACATTGGTATTCTTTTAACATTATAATGAATACTTGCTAATGGTACTTCTTAAAATTTATATTTGTTACTGAACAAAAATTATACTTCTTAAAATTTATATTTGTTACTGAACAAAAATTATACTCCTTATTGGAAATGTATTATTCTTTTATTTTACTATTTGTATTGAACTATATTTAATTTGCAATATTGTTTTACTTTTTGGTTTACAACAAAATGATTCAGATACACACACACACACATATATATATGTATATATTCTTTTTCATATTGTTTATTATAGGACATTGAATATAGTTACCTATGGTGTACAGTAGGACCTTCTTATTTATTTTATATAAAATAGCTTTATATTAATTCCAAACTCCTAATTTATTTCTCTTTCCCTTTCTCTTTTGTATCCGCAAGTCTGTTCTCCACATCTAAGTTCATTTGTGCCTTATTTTAGATTCTACTAATAAATGATATCATATAATGATCTTCTCTTTCTAACTTATTTCATTTATTAGTATAATCTCTAGGTCTGCCCATGTTTATGCAAATGGCATTATTTCATCCTTTTTTATGGCTGAGTAATATTATATCCTCTTCATCCATTCATCTGTTCATGGACACTTAGGTTGCTTCCATGTGTTGGCTTTTGTAAACAGAGCTGCAGTGAAACTTGGGGTGCACGTGTCTTTTTAAACTGTGGCTTTTTCAAGATATATGCACAGGAGCAGAATTGCAGGATCATATGGTAACTCTGCTTTTGTTGCTTGTTTTTCAGTCTAGCTATTTATTTAAGTCAGCACAACTGCAGAAGCTGACTTGCTTGCATAAACCAATAAGTTACCTTTGCTACGGAAAGTTAGGTGGCTATCTTTACAGAAAAAGAAATTTTGGAAAATAATCAATGTTTAAACATTATTTTAGTTCAAAGGCAATTAGAGTTCAAAGACATGACACCAAGGGAACATGTCTGTCTAGTTGGTCTTTTGTAGGGTGACATAAGTTGAGTTAAAACATAACCAATAAGGTTTGATCATTAACTATTTAAGTCCAGTACTCCCCTCTGGACTGTGGACTAAGAATTCTTTAGAGCCAAGAGTATCAAATCACACTAAGCTAACTCTCAGGGAATAATGCACAGGATACAATCATGCAGAACCTGAAAATTTTAATGCTGTTTTATGTGTTATACTCTGTAATTATAAACTGACATTGGCATTTATATTAATATGAGTTGTACTCAATAAGAATAAACACTAGCAAACTATTCAGTAACATTACCAATGCCAACAGTGATCACTCGATAAAGCTATCCTCCAGGGAAATATGACTGGACCGTCTTAACAAACTGACAAGAAACTACATCACCTAAAGAGGAGGAGACATCTATTTACCCAGTTACTTTTTTCCTCAGCAATTTTAAGCTTTGATCTTGTAAACACTTATTTCATTCATACAAACAATTTTTCTTTTTTCCCTGACCATGCCTTGTGGCATGTGAAATTTTAGTTCCCTGACAAGGGAAAGTTTTTTTTTTTTTTTTCCTTTTCTTTCTTTTTTTTTTTTAGTATATTCATCAAGAAGTAATATTCATCAAGAAGTAAATGACACATTGCACTTTGAGCATAATTTAATAAAGGAAATTTTTTAAATGGTACAGATATGGGTAAGACAAAGCCAATAATGAATCGTAAAGGAGCTAAGCTTGCAATAAGGGAATCCACTCCTATGCCTAAAGTTATCAGAATTTGGGAAGATTAGTTATAGCTTTTATTAAAACAACAACAACAAAAACTCAAAACAGCCACTCTGCAGCAAATTTGCAAGGATGATGGATTTAGAGGAAATATCCCAAGAATAACTCCACTCTCTTTGCTGACTTCTTGTTTATTCCTCTTGTTAGATGTATCAGATGTCAAGAGCAGAGAGTTCTGCATTTTTTTGATGCACTTCCTAAAATCAGTCTCTCTCAGCACAAAGTATGGGAGAGAGGCATGGAGAGTGAGTTTGATGAAGCAAACAAGAAATATATAGCACATACAGATAAAATATACTTGACTAACTTACTAAAATGATCCTATGATAAGAACTATACTCTAGGAACCTTGATTAGAATAAGGCTATTAAAATCCATTTTAGTCAGTAATTTATAGATAATCATTTAGTTTTAGTATTTTAGAGAGATTTACTAATCTCATTTACTCAGTGCCCATTTGTGCAAATTTCATTATTAGAAGGCAACCTTTATTTTAGATTATGAATTCCTTCATGCCATCCCCTGTGTACTGATTAAATTTTCCAGAGCTTTATGTTAGGCAACATCACTACCCATACACACACATACACACCCTGTACTGACCTATTGAGTCTACATGCATTTCCCCTAACATTTTAACGGGACACAAGCTCATTTACTGTACCTTATTTGCATTCCATTATGTGTGAGAACTATTAATTTAATGTCAGTCATCATCTGCACACTTGTTAACACATGTTCTCATACTGACCACATTTCAAACATGTCAAGCATAGTAGAATTTTGCTTATCTTCAAAATGCTTTTCACTGTGCATTTACAATTGGCTCTGCTGTAGTATTATTTCTCCAGCAAACAAGAGCCTGTTGTGAATGTAAAGACAATTTTCACTTCCATTATTGCAAAAGATCAAAACCAAGTTTGCATTTAGTAGGATATGAAACAATTGCCTTGTGCTTTGTTTCCTGAAAGGGTTACGTACTAAGCTCAGCAAATTCTGTCAGTATTGACATAGTAGGAATTACCTACATCAGATGTTCTTTCTTATTCAGTTTTATTTTTCCAAGTGAGGATAGGTCTCTAAAATGTCTGAACATGGTTAGAATTAAGTGATTGATCCATAAAACCTAAATATTTCTTTGTTGTTGTTCAGTCACTCAGTCTTTGCAACCCCATGGACTGCAGTGTGCCGGGCTTCTCTGTCCTTCACTCTCTCCCAGAGTTTGGTCAAAATCATGTCCATTGAGTTGATGATGCTATCCAACTATCTCATCCTTTGTCACCCCCTTCTCCTCCTGCCCTCAATGTTTCCCAATATCAGGATCTTTTACAATGTGTTGGTTTTTCACATCAGGTGGCCAGAGTATTGGAACTTCAGCTTCAGCATCAGTCCTTCCAATGACTATTCAGGGTTGATTTCCTTAAGTCAACCCAGTCAAAAGTCTTCTCCAGCACCACAGTCTGAAAATATAAATTCCTCATTGAGAATTTTAAAAAAAAAAAACACACAAAAAAATAAATCTAATTGGTTCTAACACCTCTGCTAATGAAAGTACAAAAATACAAAAGAATAATCTATAAATTGTTACATTTTGTTTCAAAATGGGGCAAGTGGTGAACAAAAGTCAGCTAGCAATCTAAAACAATTTAAAATGAAGCATAATGAGTTAAATATTTTAGTTTGAGTCATTTGAATAAAGTAAGTGGCTTACTTAATTTTTCAATTTACCTAATGATTACTTTCTCATAACTCAATCATAGGCTAAGACAGATAGTTTTCCTAATTCCTGCCACATACAAATCTGAGGTTTACTTTAAATGCTTGCGATTTTATAATTTAAATAAATATATTTATTGATTAAACTTATTTAGTACTTATATTATTAAGTGGACTTATATTGATATAATACTACTATTTCTACTAGCAATAATGATAACAGAAATATTAAAAATTTTCTTAGATTGAGTACTAAGCATTTACAATAATTATTTAATTTTCTTTTTTTTAATTATGATTTTTTTTAATTTTAGTTTTTATTTTTAAATTTTAAAATCTTTAATTCTTACATGCGTTCCCAAACATGAACCCCCCTCCCACCTCCCTCCCCATAACATCTCTCTGGGTCATCCCCATGCACCAGCCCCAAGCATGCTGTATCCTGCGTCAGACATAGACTGGCGATTCAATTCTTACATGACAGTATACATGTTAGAATGCCATTCTCCCAAATCATCCCACCCTCTCCCTCTCCCTCTGAGTCCAAAAGTCCGTTATACACAGCTGTGTCTCTTTCCCTGTCTTGCATACAGGGTCGTCATTGCCATCTTCCTAATTCCATATATATGTGTTAGTATACTGTATTGGTGTTTTTCTTTCTGGCTTACTTCACTCTGTATAATCGGCTCCAGTTTCATCCATCTCATCAGAACTGATTCAAATGAATTCTTTTTAATGGCTGAGTAATACTCCATTGTGTATATGTACCACAGCTTTCTTATCCATTCATCTGCTGATGGACATCTAGGTTGTTTCCATGTCCTGGCTATTATAAACAGTGCTGTGATGAACATTGGGGTACATGTGTCTCTTTCAATTCTGGTTTCCTCGGTGTGTATGCCCAGAAGTGGGATTGCTGGGTCATAAGGCAGTTCTATTTGCAATTTTTAAGGAATCTCCACACTGTTCTCCATAGTGGCTGTACTAGTTTGCATTCCCACCAACAGTGTAGGAGGGTTCCCTTTTCTCCACACCCTCTCCAGCATTTATTGCTTGCAGATTTTTGGATCGCAGCCATTCTGACTGGTGTGAAGTGGTACCTCATTGTGGTTTTGATTTGCATTTCTCTAATAATGAGTGATGTTGAGCATCTTTTCATGTGTTTGTTAGCCATCCGTATGTCTTCTTTGGAGAAATGTCTATTTAGTTCTTTGGCCCATTTTTTGATTGGGTCGTTAATTTTTCTGGAATTGAGCTGCAGAAGTTGCTTGTATATTTTTGAGATTAGTTGTTTGTCAGTTGCTTCATTTGCTATTATTTTCTCCCATTCAGAAGGCTGTCTTTTCACCTTGCTTATAGTTTCCTTTGTTGTGCAGAAGCTTTTAATTTTAATTAGATCCCATTTGTTTATTTTTGCTTTTATTTCCAGAATTCTGGGAGGTGGATCATAGAGGATCCTGCTGTGATTTATGTCTGAGAGTGTTTTGCCTATGTTCTCCTCTAGGAGTTTTATAGTTTCTGATCTTACATTTAGATCATTAATCCATTTTGAGTTTATTTCTGTGTGCGGTGTTAGGAAGTGATCTAGTTTCATTCTTTTAGTGATGGTGTTTAAATGTCAGAAGGACCACTTAAAAGGTAAAACAAAATACTAGTGGTCATGCCACTAACTGCTGAAAAACAAACACAGAGGCAAACAAGATGAAAGTACCTGATACAGAATTGTAACAAACCATTTATTTTTTTAATTCAATAATTTCATGCTAGTAAAGTTTTTTAAATGATTTTCTAAGAGTAAGAGAAATTTCCTTTAGTTCTCAGTGAAATTATTTGTGATCCAAACTATATGTGTGTTTGTGTTAGCTTTATCACTCACTGCCTTCAGATATCCCCTGACATAGGACTACTCAATTCATTCTTTCATCATACTCAGCAACAGACAGCTTCTTACAAATATGGTATATCCACGGGATTTCTCTTTCATCCTACCTTTTTCAGCTCCTTTGTCATGGTGAATTTGTCCAGGGAAGCCCCCATCAACTCTCAGACCATAGGCCCATTTCGCCAAAAGAGATGGTTGTTTTTCTTTCCAAGTGTGCTGCCTCTGCAGATGGTGATTGCAGCCATGAAATTAAAAGACGCTTACTCCTTGGAAGAAAAGTTATGACCAACCTAGATAGCATATTCAAAAGCAGAGACATTACTTTGCCAACTAAGGTCCGTCTAGTCAAGGCTATGGTTTTTCCTGTGGTCATGTATGGATGTGAGAGTTGGACTGTGAAGAAGGTAGAACGCTGAAGAATTGATGATTTTGAACTGTGGTGTTGGAGAAGACTCTTGAGAGTTCCTTGGACTGTAAGGAGATCCAACCAGTCCATTCTGAAGGAGATCAACCCTGGGATTTCTTTGGAACAAATGATGCTAAAGCTGAAACTCCAGTCCTTTGGCCACCTCATGCGAAGAGTTGACTCATTGGAAAAGACTTTGATTCTGGGAGGGATTGGGGGCAGGAGAAGAAGGGGACGACAGAGGATGAGATGGCTGGATGGTATCATTGACTCGATGGACGTGAGTCTGAGCGAACTCTGGGAGTTGTTGATGGACAGGGAGGCCTGGCCTGCTGCGATTCATGGGGTCTCAGAGTCGGACACGACTGAGTGACTCAACTGAACTGAACTGTGCTGCCTCTTTCGATAACTTTTTGTCAGGTATCTTTGAGATCTAACTCTGTAGGAGTTCTCTTTAGCCTGCTTGCAACTCCCCTTATTCTATTAATGATGGACTTTGTAAATCATTCTCTCACATTCCTTTGGTATTTAATGATTTATGAGATAAGGGAACATTCCATTTATACTGTGCAAGGTAACTACTATAAGTAAGGGTTCTTTATCTTTTTATTTTGTACTGACTCAAAAAAAAAAATTAGGTCACTCTACTGAGGCTAAACATAAAAATAAAGGGAAATAAATGTGCACAGTGCAGACAATATTGTTCATTATGTGTGTTTTTCTCATAACAAGATAATCTTTAAATATGTAAACTAAGAAGTCTAATTAGAGAAATAGGAGAAAAGTGAGAAGACTCCGTGGGATCTAGAGCAAAGGTGGCCCATAGATGATACACAGAGGGTCAAAGTTAGTTCTTTTTCTTAATAACAGTGTCATTTTTGTGGGTCCAAGTTATTTCTTTTAATATAATGTCATTTTTGTTAATATACATAGTATAATTTTGTCTGTTGTGGGCCAAATAATTATCTAGACATAAAAATAAAAATATGTAGTCCTTTATCTTTATGAGTTTGCAACTAATAGGAAAGATGAAGTTCTTGTGAAAGGCATAACCTCCTTGCCATTAAAAAAAAAAAGATTCATTATATCACGTGACTCTTGAGGAAGGATAGAATGATTTACTGAAGCGTTGGTTCTTGAGGGTAGGAGTTATTCACAGGGGAGAGTAAAATACTTTAGAAAGGAAAAAAGAACACGGATGATGGCAAATACATGCTACACATATTTACTGGTATACATAAGTTTACATGGTACACATAAATCTGGCTGACGTATAAAAAAACATAAGACATTAGTTGAATAGATGTTAGAGTGCTTACGAGACGTCTTGGTTACTAGGCAAAGTAACCTTATCCTTTTTCCTTAGCCAATGCCAAAGAAAAAAAAAGGGGGGGCGGGGAATAAAATTTAAAGATAGTCTTAATTAATGAGTTTTTGGGGGAACAATTTTGGTAATTATTTGCTTTCTCTTCAAAATGATTGAAATAAAAATAGACTTGAAAATACTGTAAATTTAGTTTTACTATTCACAAATTAATAATTTCCAAACAGGAGCAATTTTAAGAATTCTAATTTTTTTGTTTTCCACAGATCAATGAGGAAAAGTGTATGTGTGACTCTGCTAAGTCCCTGGCCTCTGCTTCAAGATATGTATAAAAGTGCTGGATTCTTTATTCTACTGATATCTTCATTAGGGATTTCAACTAGTAATTCACAAATTTCTGACCATGCTACATAAACAATATGTAACAGTGAATTTTCAATGAAGCTAATAAGACTCAAATTTTCAGTTTTCACTTGCATGGATTTCTTTCAAACCTCAGAAAGATCACTGGGTATTTGCAAATAAACTATATATTTTTGTAAAATTTGCCAAACCAGTATTTTAAATGCAGATGTTAAAGACTGCTGCACTTTAATGTTTTACCTTATCATCTGTCTTTTTTTCTCTCATATTATGTAATATTGGGTTAAGTATGGAAACTTTTTGGGTCTCACTGAGGAAGCACTGAGGCAGGAAATCCTTCACTTTTGGTTCTGCTGCTGCTGTTGCTAAGTCTCTTCAGTCGTCTCCGACTGTGCGATCCCATAGACGGCAGCCCACCAGGCTACCCTGTCCCTGGGATTCTCCAGGCAAGAGTACTGGAGTGGGTTGCCATTTCCTTTTCCAATGCATGAGAAAAGTGACATTTTTTTCTGGAATTTGCAATATATGGCTAGCCATCTCCATTTTGGGAACTGTCCTCCAAGGTGCTGACTTACCCAGCACTGTGATAAGAGGCCAAAGAAATACAGATTACGCAAACAAAATTTACATTATGCAAATATAATCTTTGAGACTTCCTAGATAGCTCAGCTGGTAAAGAATCTGCTTGAAATGCAGGAGACAGGAGATATGAAATCCAACCTGGTTCAGAAAGATCTCCTAGAGGAGGAAATAGAAACTTACTCCAGTATTCTTGCCTGAAAAATTCTCATGGATAGAGTAATCTGGTAGGCTACAGACCAAAGGGTCATAAGGATTTGGACACTACTGAGCAACTAAGTGAGAGCGTAACAGGCAGGAAGGCCAGGGGTCTCCAAAAGGAGGAAATAGCTTGCAAGTGTCAGACATTTTTATCTGTCTTAAGCAGCAGGAGGAAACAAACTAGAGATATTTTTTCCTTCTCTATACAAATTTAAAAGGAGGTTTCTCTTAAAATTCTGTGTTGCCATGACACCTGGTTTCACCTGAAGTTAACTATTCTCAAACCTAGAGATAACTAATGCCTTTTTCTTATGGAAATGTTTATCTTAAGCTATGCTAATGTACCATGCATTTACCCCAAACTCTGTCTTCAAGTCAGTTCAGCTTTTTGGCTAAGAACCTACTTGATAAACTGGTATGTTATACTCAGATATTGTTCCTCTAATCTATGTAAATAAAACTATTTGTATGGTGATCTGCCCTTCTTCAAGATTCAAGTTAATCATTTTATGGCTCAAGATAAACCATTTGGTGCCAAGATTATCCCAAAATGCATCTTATGGGTGAGGGGCCTGGTGCCATTCTGAATTTTAAGACATTCCTTTCTTTCATTAACAGACTGCTAGTGACTATATAACATCCAGCTGAAGACTAGCAGGGGGACACTCTTTCTGCCCCCTTCTGATGCCTATATCAGAAGCTTTCTCTATCTCCTTTATACTTTAATAAAACTTTATTACACAAAAGCTCTGAGCAATCAAGCCTCATCTCTGGCCCTGGATTGAATTCTTCTCCTCCTGGGGCCAAGAATCCAGACATTGTGATTCAACAACAACCTTTCATAAGCAAATGTAATCTATAGGACCAGGAACTGGAACTATATAGGTAGAGTAGGAGGAAAGAAAATTAAATACATGAATCTAGAAATGACTTTGTAGAAAATTGCTCTAATCACAAGCTGTGTAAATTATAAGTGTGCTATTCACTTCATTGATCCTCATGATGGGTATTCTCTCCTTGTAACGGTATAATATGTATAGGTAGGTGGATAGATAGATAGATAATATTGAGAGCGGTCAAGAATTGTGTGAAACAGAGATCATAAAAATTCACGGGTTTGTTTCACAGACTGCATACAATACTTCAAATAGTGAACTTGTTTGTATGTGAAGTTGAATGCTATATGCATCTCAATGTCTCAGATTGTATTTTAATGTGCTTCCTGTGTTTTCCTAATGAAAGTTGGCAGTCCCTAAAGAAACGGCAGGCAAAATTGCCTCCGGTGCAGCAAAATAGCCCAAAGAAACAAATATTAATACCATAGTGACAAAACTTCTAAACATATAAATCCATCAGTGTAAGTGATATTCATTTGAATTTACATCTTTTGTAGCTTAATACATGGTGGCAAACTATATAATGTTTTAACTATTCTTGTGTATATCTTAATTTCAGAATAATGTTATGTAATTTTTCACAATAATTTATCCTTCAAAACTTAAAACATAACCAAAAGGTAGCATCCTAACTAAAGCCAAAAATATTGAAGACAGGTTGTCGGTAGCATCAAAATATCAAACATTTGTTGTTGGTTTTTTTTTTTTTTTTTTAAATTTTAACAATCCATTACTTGATTCGAGTCAAACTAGAAGCCATTTTATAGGGAGGCTCAAATCTAAGTCCAGTTCTCCAATCCTTAGCTGCTCCATTTCTGTCCCATGTCTATGTGGCTCAGGGGTGATCCAGATATTTACACACTATTGAGACACAGATTGGAGGTTTTCCTTTGTTGCTAACCTTTCTGGGATTTATCTCTCATTGTTCAGCTCTGTAGTTGTCTCAAATAGTGCTTTCTTCTTCATGCTAGAAAGATTTCACATTTTCTTTTGAAGATTTAGCCATCTAAACAGCACTGTCAGCAGCCTGCCTGAGGCTAAAAGTCATAAAAATTGGAAATTCATGCCAAACATAGCCCACTTGTTTTTGTTCACTCATAGGATCTTCTGGTTCTTGATTTTAGCACTTAATCTAAAGTGGATTTATTATCTGCAAGTGTTGTTTCTGTGAGAGATTACTGGGCTCACATTCAAGGGTAGGTTCCTCTTAGTCTTTTGATTAACTGCACAATGGGTATCTGATTCCTCAGAGCTAACAGGTTATGGAAGACTCTACTCCACCCCTTACAGATTTTGAGTTTAACTCTTTAGCTTCATTCTGCACACTTTCACAACCTGATTTATGTCTTAAAGGAGAGACCCACTGTGCTTCTGTGGCCAGCACTGCCTGAGTCCACTACCCCCTGGATCACAGATGTGTATGGTAAACATTGTGACACTATGGGTGATTTCATTCTTTCTTCCTGGTTCAAACAACCCATCTGCCATCCTAGAAATCATAAAATGTGCCAGTGTAAATTCAGGCTGTTTTATGGATTGACAAATTCCCAAGCTGTCAAGCTAGTCCCAAGTAACTTTGAAGTTTTTGATTTTTTTCAGCTAAATAGAGAGTTTTCTCCTAGACCAATCTGATTTCCCTGCCACTCATAGGTTTACCAAATCCCCACTTGGGAGAAAATGTCTCCTGATGATAAAGTTTATTATGAAGACTTCCTCCCTCTCTGGTATTTTAATTACATTTTAGTTAATTTAATTTTATTTATTCTAGTACTCATTATTCCACAATCTTTTGATGTTCTTTAAAATTAATTCTGCCAACACTCATTTATGAAAAAAACTCTCAGCAAACTAAGAATGGAGAGGAAGTGTATAAACCTGATAAACAACATCTATAAAAAAATCCTAAAGCTAAGAAAAGTAACATGACTTTTAAAGGTGAGAAATAGATTCTGTCCCCAAGATCAGAAATAAGGTAAGAATGCTCCCAACTCCTATTCTTATTCAAGACAATACTGAAAGCCTTCACTAACGCAGTAAGACAAGACAAATAAAGGTATAGATCTGAGAAAGGAAGATAAAACTCTCCTTGTTCACAGATAGCATGACGGTCAATATAGAAAGTCTTAATAAATAAACAAAAATTCCTGAAACTAAAAATCACTTATAGCAAGGTGGCAAAACACAAGGAATTAAACAAACTCAGTCACTTTCCTATATATAGATATGAGCAATCAAAACTTAAAAATGCAATCTATTTATATTAATACCATAAAACTGAAAAAATATGTGTATAACTCTAGCAGAATATATATAAGATACATATAAGGAAAACTACAAAGCTCTAATGAAATGAAGGAAAATGCAAATAAATGTAGATATATTTCATGTTCATGAATAGAAATACATATTGTTGTTAGGATGTCAAATTTATCTATAAAATCAACACAATTCCAACATCCCATCAAATTTATGTATATTGACAGACAGATTCTAAAGTTTGTATGGAAATCCAAAGACCTAGAATAGTCATGACGATATTTAAAAAGAAGAACAAAATCAAAGAACTGACACCATCCAACTTCAAGGCTTAGTAATCAAGATTGTCTATTCTTAGGCAAAGAACAGACAGATCAATGGAACAGAAAAGAGAGTCCAGAAATAGAACCACATCATTATAGCTGGCTAATTTTTGAGAAAAGAGCAAATACAACCAAATGGAAAAAGTATAATTTTTTTCAATAATTGTACTAGAACATCTGGAGATCTCATGACAAAAAAAAAAAAAGAAAAGAAAAGAAAAAGAAAAATTCTAGATACTGGTCTTTTGTCTTTTATATAAATTAATTCAAAATGAATTGTAGACTAAATTTAAAATGCAAACTTTAAAACTTCTGGAAGGTAACAGAGGGGAAAATCCAAATAATCTTGGGTCAGCAATGAGTTTATGGGCAGATTGGAGAGCATATAAGACTTTCTCTGTTTTTGTCCAGTTTCTCTGCAAACCTAAAACTAAAACTACTCTTAGAAATAAAATCTATAAAATAAAGAAAAAAATGGATGTATGTAATTTATCAAGTCCCCCCCGCCCCAGTTTCATCAGGAGTGTTTGTCTCAGCCAACTACATCATTCTCTTGAGTAGAAGTCTAAAATAAGGGAATTTAAAAGGAATGCTTCAATAAGTCTCCTACAGGAGGCTTTCAGAACTTACTATATGCAAGTTAAATGGCTCGTAGACAAGCACTGTGTAAATATTCTTCAGAAAATGAGAATAGACATTTGAAGCAACTTGTGTCACTTAAAATTCTTACTGCACAACAGAATCTATAAAATGACTTCTGCTAATCCCACTCTGTGAATGGAACATTGGGTCATGAGTTGTGTCCTGAACATATGAATCTAAAGTTGTGGTTACACAACTTATGATTTGAAGCAGAGGGACAATATTTAGCAACAGTAATGCCTTGTATTTTTAATATATGTTAGTTTTTGCAACAGTTTTATATTTACAGAAAAAAAATGAGAAGAATGTGTGGAGTTCTCTTATATCCTGTACAAAATCTTCACTGATATTAGTTTTTTACATTAGTATATTACATTTGTTAATATTCTTTAACCAATAGTGACATATGATCATCAACTAAAATCCATAGTTCATTCACATATCCTTTGTTCTTACCTAGTTTTCTTTTACTGTCCCAGGAGATCATCCAGGATTCCTTCTATTTAGTTCTCAAGTCTTTTCAAGCTCATCTTATTTGTGATGGTGTTCTCATATTTTCCTTTTTTCTGGTGTCCTTGCCAGTTTTGAAAAGTGATGATCAGATATTTATTGAGTCAACTCTATTCCAGTTTGTATGATCTTTTTTTGTTTCATAACAATATAGAGACTATGGAGTTTGGATCACAGACATAAAAATGCCATTTTCACCATACCATATCAAGCAAGCATTATTATCATACCTTATAATGTTGATATTGACTTCAATCATCTACCTGATATAATGTGTGTTAGGTTGTTTCACTGTAAAGTTGCCCCCCCCCCAATATTTTCCATACTGTCTCTTTGGAAAGAAGTGGCTATGCACAACCTGCAATAGAGTAGGATTTAACTAACATCATGGCATCTGGTCCCATCACTTCATGGGAAATAGATGGGGAAACAGTGGAAACAGTGTCAGACTTTATTTTGGGGGGCTCCAAGATCACTGCAGATGGTTTTTGCAGCCATGAAATTAAAAGACATTTACTCCTTGGAAGGAAAGTTATGACCAACCTAGATAGTATATTTAAAAGCAGAGACATTACTTTGCCAACAAAGGTCTGTCTAGTCAAGGTTATGGTTTATCCAGTGGTCATGTATGGATGTGAGAGTTGGACTGTGAAGAAAGCTGAGTGCTGAAGAATTGATGCTTTTGAACTGTGGTGTTTGAGAAGACTCTTGAGAATCCCTTGGACTGCAAGGAGATCCAACCAGTCCATTCTAAA
Source organism: Ovis aries (assembly GCF_016772045.2). Classification (NCBI taxonomy): domain Eukaryota; kingdom Metazoa; phylum Chordata; class Mammalia; order Artiodactyla; family Bovidae; genus Ovis; species Ovis aries. The sequence goes on from NC_056070.1 coordinate 37,580,572, forward strand.
GGAGATCAGTCCTGGGGGTGTTCTTAGGAAGGAATGATGCTAAAGCTGAAACTCCAGTACTTTGGCCACCTCATGCGAAGAGTTGACTCATTGGAAAAGACTCTGATGCTGGGAGGCATTGGGGGCAGGAGGAGAAGGGGACGACAGAGGATGAGATGGCTGAATGGCATCACCGACCCGATGGACATGAGTCTGAGTGAACTCCGGGAGTTGGTGATGGACAGGGAGGCCTAGTGTCCTGCAGTTCATGGGGTCGCAAAGAGTGGGACACGACTGAGCGACTGAACTGAACTGAACTGATACTTCACCTCCTTGAGGTTGAAGTATTTGCTTGAATTCTTTTTAATTCTCTGCATAAGAGATTTGTATTTTCTCACTCATTTATTTTTTAATCATTTATTTCCATCAGCTTGAAGTCATGGATATTTGTTTTATAATTTGTGTTATCATCTAATGATACTTTATTTAATTTTTGATCAAATTGTACAACTTTGATGACTATGAGCTCTTTCACTTGGCTTTTTGCCCCTTTGACATACTCTCATTAATATGTTTTGTTTTTGGTTCTCAATACTTCCTCCTTTTCTGGAACTAGAACATACTCCATACTCATATTTTATATTTCCATCCCTGAACCAAGATGCAGTCATTTCTCTAAGACGCTATTGTACCATATATTGGAGAATGATATTATGAACCAAGACCTAGGGTTGTTAGATATGCTTTTACTACTAGATGTCACTTTTAGGTTATCTCTAGTTATTTTTTTTAAATATGAGTAATTAAAAACATGCTGAGTCATGTTACTGTCAAAATGATGTAATATAGAGGGAAGAACTAAGATTTAAGCTTAACAATAAAGCAAACTGAGGAGGTATGGGTTAGATAGTAGACATATACTTTGTAAAAGAAATTATTTGTCTAGTGAATGGGCAGCTGGGGAGTAGTTTGATTTCATTAGTTATTTGGATAATTAGTTTTTGTTTATGCTAGAAGCAAAAGACTGAGGGACATCTTAGTACAGTGACATTTAAATAACACTCACCTCAAATTAGAGAATTGTTTTCTGCATATACGATATCTCTAAGATGACCCATTTTACCAATAATTCCGTCTCAAGATTCCTTACTAATATAACTGCATGCAACTTAAAGAGTCTACCATAATACCCTAATCCTGGTTATTTCACTGCTGATTTTTTATCTACCACATCTGCTTTGAAACAAGAATGCTTATGTTTCCATTTATCTAGGAAGTAAACTGTGAGGAGAAAGCAAATTAGCCAAGATAGTGTGGCCAGGCTCTCTCACCCCATGGCCTCTCACTCTTGCCTTACACTTGGTACATAATGACTATATAAGAGCTGAGCTCATTTATAGCACTGTGCATGCACTTCACAAAGTACTCAGTTGGTCATGAGCTACTTTGTGTTGTATGTAGGGATTTATGCTGCTGCTGCTAAGTCACTTCAGTCACGTCCGACTCTGAGATTTATGAGCTCCACCTAAAAAGCAACAGCACTACTGCTGTATCATAGCTATGTCTATTGGGTCAGCTGTGAGAGGAGAAAAAAGAGCATGTCTACTGTTACAACTGCTGTGCCAACCAGGAGAGGATAAACGTGTCTGCAGTTCCTATGGCTCCTCAAGTTTCCTTCCAGCCTCTTAGCTCAAGCCTTGCCTACCCTGGGTTCAGTGAAGGGTGCAAACAGTGTGAACAGCAAGAGGACTGGTATCATGAACAGGATCAATGATACATAAACCAATACTAGCTGACCTCTTGAATCATTTACTACATAAGGGTTATTTGCCATTCTGATAGATAATGTTAGAAAGAAATGAGATGGGTTTTTTTTTTCTTTTTACAACTATTTTCAATTAAATTTGTTATAAATGAGAAAATGACTGGTATGTAAAGACTTCTAAATCTGAAAACCACAAGAATTGACTAATAAGAAGTTAAAAACTAAAATTTGAGGAAAAATGAAAATAAAATTGAAGATGTTTAAAATTACACACTTTAAAAATGGTACTAGCTTAACATAAAAATGAATGCTTTTGATGTATTTATACCTGCCAAATGTGACACAGAAATAATACAAGTTCAGTTCAGTCACTCAGTCGTGTATGACTCTTTGCGACCCCATGAACTGCAGGACACTAGGCCTCCCTGTCCATCACCAACTCCCGGAGTTCACTCAGACTCACGTCCATCAAGTCAGTGATGCCATCCAACCAATCTCATCCTCTGTCATCCCCTTCTCCTCCTGCCCCCAATCCCTCCCAGCATCAGAGTCTTTTCCAATGAGTCAACTCTTTGCATGAGGTGGCCAAAGTACTGGAGTTTCAGCTTCAGCACCATTCCTTCCAAAGAAATCCCAGGGCTGATCTCCTTCAGAATGGACTGGGTGGATCTCCTTGCAGTCCAAGGGACTCTCAAGAGTCTTCTCCAACACCACAGTTCAAAAGCATCAATTCTTCAGCACTCAGCCTTCTTCACAGTCCAACTCTCACATCCATACATGACCACAGGAAAAACCATAGCCTTGACTAGACGGACCTTAGTTGGCAAAGAAATGTCTCTGCTTTTGAATATACCATCTAGATTGGTCATAGCTTTTCTTCCAAGGAGCAAGCGTCTTTTAATTTCATGGCTGCAGTCACCATCTGCAGTGATTTTGGAGCCCAAAAAAATAAAGTCTGACACTGTTTCCCCATCTATTTCCCATGAAGTGATGGGACCGGATGCCATGATCTTCGTTTTCTGAATGTTGAGCTTTAGGCCAACTTTTTCACTCTCCACACTGTAATTCAAAATTAGTGTGAAGCAAAATTGTTTGTTGAATATTTATTTGAATGTTATCATAGCAGATAGGTTACCCCAAATAATTTTTAGTAAACTTAGAAGAATATGCTTAATTTTAAGAAAAATATACTTGATTTAATAGGTTTAGGTGAAAAATAAATTTTCCTCCAATATTCAAAACACTTGTATTATTTTGATAAAATATTAGTTTCATATGTTTCTATTAAACAATTTGGGGGGGGGAGCAGTAAACACAAAACACTAAACACAAAACCAGTACATTTTGAAACATTCTGTATTCAGAGGTTGTTGCCTATAGGTCAACAAAAAAAGGTCCACTAGAGTTTAGATCATCTGAACTTTTTGTTTCTAGAATATCAGCATCCAAAATAAAATAAAAGTGTCAAAGTAGAAAGAAAATTAAGTTAAAGTCCCCTTAAGAAATCTAAAGGAAGAATATAGGAGTCAATTTTTTAATTTAGGTAAATGAGGATTAGTATGCATTTATCTGTTTTGCATGATCTAGGGAATAAAATGAAACTGTGGAGGGAATTGAAATAAATACTTACATAAAAATTGAATGGTTTCAGATATTGGGAATTGAAATCAGCTTTATCAGTTAAACTTGAAATAGAGCCTAGCTTCATCCAGCAATATGATATGGCATTTTACATTCTTTTTCTAGAAATCATGATATTATTATATATTTTACTATACAGATGGTTAGAAACAAAGATGGAACCCTGTATGTGTTGAGAAATAAAATAATATTTACATATATTTTAATGATTTGTTTCCTTTTAAACAGTAGATCAGAAAAAGTAATTTCCCAAGAAATTTATACCATAACATAAATTTTTCTAAGGGATATTCAAGCCATCATTTGCAAATAACACTGACTCTTGATTTTATTTAACTATATACTTTATTAATTTCTGTTCATGTCATACCCTCTCTATTAATTAGGGATTTCACAAGAACATTTTATTTTTAACATTTGAAAACATGTGTACACAATATGTTAAAAGACCATGTCTTTTCTACTTTTTCAAAAATATGTGAGCTTATAGGTATTTACTAATTCTTGTGGTCTTGAGTTCAGTTTGATATGCTTATTCCTCATCTTCAAATGCTAGCATATGTAATATTTAAGGCCTAAGAGTATGGGCTTGATATTCAGTCAGATAAAAATAAGTATTTTTTCTTTTTCTTTTATTTATTTTTAATGTTTAAAAATTTTGTATTGAGGTATAATTGATTAATATACTTTGCAGAGTCCCTTGGACTGCAAGGAGATCCAACTGGTCAATTCTAAAGGAAATCCTTCCTGAATTGAATATTCATTGGAAGGACTGATGCTGAGGCTAAAAGTCCAATACTTTGGCCACCTGATGTGAAGAACTAACTCACTGGAAAATACTCTGATGTGGGAAAGATTGAAAGCAGGAGTAGAAAGGGACAACAGAGGATGAGATGGTTGGATGGTATCACCAACTCAATGGACATGAGTTTGAGCAACCTCTGGGAGTTGGTGATGGACAGGGAAGTCTGGCGTGCTGCAGTCCATGGGGACACAAAGAGTCAGATATGACTGAGCAACTGAACTGAACTGATAGTTGATTAATAATGTTGTGATATTTTCAGGTGAACAGCAAAGGGACTCAGCCATACATGTACATGGATCCATTCTCTCCCAGACTCCCTTCCCATCTAAACTGTCATATACTATTGAGCAGAATTCCATGTGGTATACAGTAGGTCCTTGTTGCTCATTCATATTAAATAGAGCAGTATGTGCATGTCCTTCCCAAATGCCCTAACTATCCCTTCCACCCTAGCAGTCATAAGCTTGCTCTCTAAGCCTGCAAGTCTAAGAGAAGTATTTTGTTAAACTATTTCCAGATAAAGAATTATTTTCAGAGTACTTAGAATAATAATCAACTTCTATAATACAGAGAATTAAATTTTCTGGTAATTTAGTTTTTGGCAATGGCTTCATAGAGTCATATGGTTAGCTTTCTTTTTCCCTGGCTTCACCTACAATTGTTTCCTTTTTCTACTTAAAGATGACTTCAATGTCTTGTTTATAATATTTCAACCAGTTTCAGGTTCAATGAGCTATTGAAACACTATATTCATTGACAATAACTAAAAATTTTCTCACCTTGAAATGGCAGGTAAGTGTGAATATATATTCAGGATCTAATGAATCTACAATCATGTTTATGTACCAGCTGTTTGCTTTTCCTTAGCTGCTGTGATATACCTGGCTCTGAATTTTCTCTTGCTTTTTATTAACTCTCTTGAAAAAAGAAAAGGAATTTTAAAAATCCACAGGATATGAAAAGAGTCTTTTGATAAATGAAAGTATCCCATGTATCTAAAATGAGTCAGCCACACTTGTTTTAATATTCTAACTTACTTTCAGTGAAATGGAGATGGTGATGTCTGGTAAAAATGCAATATGTGACTACAGATAAATATAACTGATTAACATAAGGTACGTTTAATATCTCATTTTCCATCACATTTCACAATCAAAGCCTTCCAAGGTTAAACAGGCTCTATATTTTCTTTATGACATTTTCCACTAAGTCTACTTTCATTTTCTGATTTCAGCATAATACAGAGTTTCATAAAGCTGCTAATACCGTAAATGAATGTGCACAAAGCAATAAATGCATCCAGAGCGTTTAGAATTTAAATGACAAAGAAAACAAAATGAATACCTGAATTTATTAGACTTTATTCCAAAGATTAGGAAAGTTTCTGTCCCCTTTTAAGCAAAACCAACCTAAGACCCATGTCGATTATTCACAACTTGTAGATATAAGTGTAATTTTCTCATATCCCACCTAGTCCATGGATTGTGGAAGTGTCAACTAAAAACCTCATATTTCATTAAATTCTTGGAGTCTCACATTTTCATGGCTTCCTTAGCATCTAACACATTAATGACTAAAGAAATCCAGCCACTCAAAGAACATTGTAGGTGCTGTGGGTATCCATAATGATTTGGCAGCTGTGGTAAATTGTACGTTGAATGACAATATCCTTGTTTCCCTGGTGGGTAAACACTCTCCTCAATGTGAAAAAGAACATAAGAAGTATTTTAAAGTGATTAATTAATTAATTCATTGATTTAACAAGTCTTTAATGAAAATTTGCCAAGGAAAACATTTAACTGGATCCTGAGAATTCAGCAGAAAGAACAGAATAACTAATTATCTTTCCTCATGAGATTATATTCTGCCACATACTTAAAAAGAGTAGGTTAATAACTACTTACTATGGCTTAGGTACATCCTGGAAACATACCATCTACCCAAGTAATATTGTTGAAATCAAGAAACATAGTGGAAAAAAAAAAAAGAAAAAGAGAAAGACAGTGAATTAAGAATCATATGAGGTTTTATTTATTTTGTTATACATATAAAGAGAGAAGAGTTGATAAAACTGATATTTGACAAATTATTAATTGACTTGGATTTTCTCAATTAAAATTAACTTATTATATTTCAATTTCCAAATGTATAGTCTGAATTTCTTGACTCCATTTATATTTCCAAATTTTGAAATCAAGGCATAGAGTTTAAAATTGAATGTGTATTAAAATAAAAATTCAATTAATATTTGTTTTAAAATTTACTTTGGCTTTAAATTTTTGATTATTTATTTTGAATAGATTTTTAAATAGAAATAACAAAATATTCTATATTTGATACCAACTTTTTATGAAAATGCTTATTTGAGATATTTCCACTAGATTTTGAGAAGATGGTCATTTTATCACTTCCAGCCTCTTATTCATATTTTTTTCTTAATTTAGAAAACATATGAAAATGAGTTCCAGTGTAATTTTAAACATTTAATAATTATTTGATTGCTGGTATGGATACATATATTTTCATGTGGTATTAATATATCTTTTAATTGTTAGTATATTGTCAGTTTTATTACACTTTGATATATATAGAGTCACATTGAAGTAAGCAGAACAGCTTTAATGAGACACAGCTATGTTCTGCTACTATTGCTTTCCAGCTCCATCTATTTCTCCCCTCAACTTCTTTTGACTCTTTTAGGTCACTCTTCTGTTAGTTACCACTGTATATCAAAGTAATATGCTTTGTCATAAATGCTTGATTTATCAGTTTGAGATAGTAGCTATTACTTTACTGGTAAGTTCTCACCTGTTAAATTCTCTTCTCATGTATTTTCTCTTTTACCTTTCTTCCTGTCAACAGTCTCCTATCTATTCCTATTTATATCTCTATTTTAATTTACTTATTGGATGCTTCAATTTTTAAAATAATTTGTTACATTTATAATTTAACTTTGATCAATTATCATTGGACTCCCTGTTTTGAAAGATGAGGGTGCTTTGAGCACAATCTTTTTTTAAGCTTTGTTCTCCAGCTCTCAACTCTTAATATCTGCAATCTGCATGGTCATGTTTTCTAATTTGGTTACATATATCATGCCCTTTAAACACAGCAGAATAATATCTTTATCTTCACTTTTAGTGTAAAGGTAAAAATTTTTCATTATGGGTCCAAGTAATATATTTGAGAAATGTCCTCTCTATATTCTTTTTAAAGTTAATAATTTACATTACATTTCTCATGAAATACATATCTACATATTAGCCAATTATTTTCCCAAATTTTTCAATGAAAGAACTTCTACTGAGTCTTTTTTATTGGTTGAATCCACCCACCCGTTACCCTCCATTTTTCTGCTTCAATATGGTATTTATTTTATCAGCCATTTACCTGGATGTCTGGTGCTAGATTAGTGATCACACCATCGTGATTATCTGGGTCGTGAAGATCTTCTTTGTACAGTTCTTCTGTGTATTCCTGTCACCTCTTCTTAGTATCTTCTGCTTTTGTTAGGTCCATACCACTTCTGTCCACTATCAAGTCCATCTTTGCATGATATGTTCCCTTGGTATCGCTACTTTTCCTTGGAGAGATCTCTGCTCTTTCCCATTCTGTTCTTTTCCTCTATTTCTTTGCATTGATCGCTGAAGAAAGCTTTCTTATCTCTTCTTGCTATTCTTTGGAACTCTGCATTCAGATGCTTATATCTTTCCTTTTCTCTTTGCTTTCACCTCTCTTCTTTTCACAGCTATTTGTAAGGCCTCCCCAGATAGCCAGTTTGCTTTTTTGCCTTTCTTTTCCATGGGGATGGTCTTGATCCCTGTCTCCTGTACAATGTCATGAACCTCCATCCATAGTTCATCAGGCACTCTATCTATCAGATCTAGGCCCTTAAATCTATTTCTCACTTCCACTGTATAATCACAAGAGATTTGATTTAGATCATACCTGAATGGTCTAGCAGTTTTCCTTACTTTCTTCAATTTGAGTCTGAATTTGGTAATAAGGAGTTCATGATCTGAGCCACAGTCAGCTCCTGGTCTTGTTTTTGCTAACTATACAGAGCTTCTCCATCTTTTGCTGCAGAGAATATAATCAATCTGACTTTGGTGTTGACCATCTGGTGATGTCCATGTGTAGAGTCTTCTCTTGTGCTGTTGGAAGAGGGTGTTTGCTATGACCAATGCATTTTCTTGGCAAAACTCTGTTAGTCTTTGCCCTGTTTCATTCTGCATTCCAAGGCCATATTTGCCTGTTACTCCCGATGTTTCTTGACTTCCTACTTTTGCATTCCAGTACCCTATAATGAAAAGGACATCTTTTTGGGGTGTTAGTTCTAAGAGGTCTTGTAGGTCTTCATAGAACCATTCAACTTCAGCTTCTTCAGCATTACTGGTTGGGGCATAGACTTGGATTACTGTGATATTGAATGGTTTGCCTTGGAGATGAACAGAGATCATTCTGTCATTTTGAGATTCCATCCAAGTACTGCATTTCAGACTCTTTTGTTGACTATGATGGCTACTCCATTTCTTCTGAGGGATTCCTGCCTACAGTAGTAGATATACTGGTCATCTGAGTTAGTGTCACCCATTCCAGTCCATTTTAGTTTGCTGATTCCTAGAATGTCGATGTTCACTCTTACCATCTCCTGTTTGACCACTTCCAATTTGCTTTGATTCATGGACCTGACATTCCAGGTTCCTACGCAATACTGCTGTTTACAGCATCGGAACTTGCTTCTATCACCAGTCACATCCACAGCTGGGTATTGTTTTGCTTTGGCTCCATCCCTTCATTCTTTCTGGTGTTATTTCTCCACTGACCTCCAGTAGCATATTGGGCACCTACTGACCTGGGGAGTTCCTCTTTCAATATCCTATCATTTTGCCTTTTCATACTGTTCATGGGGTTCTCAAGGCAAGAATACTGAAGTGGTTTGCCATTCCTTTCTCCAGTGGACCACATTCTGTCAGACCTCTCCACCATGACCCACCTGTCTTGGGTTTCCCCGCAGGCATGGCTCGGTTTCATTGAGTTAGACAAGGCTGTGGTCCTAGTCTGAGATCAGAGGAGGCGGCCGGGAGGAGCTACTCTGCATCCGAGGTCAGTGGCGGCCGGGAGGAGACACCCCGCATCTGAGGTCAGGGGTGGCATTCGAGAGGATCTACCCCACGTCTGAGGACAGGGAGGCCAGGAGAATCCACCTCAGGCCCGAGGCCAGGGGTGGTGACCCTGAGGAGCCACTCAGTGCCCAGGGACATGGGAGGCAGCTGGGAGGAGCCACCCCGAGCCCCTGAGGCCAGGGGTGGCAGCCAGGAGGAGCAACCCTAGGAGCGTGGCTGGGCTGGCGCAGGAGGGCCTAGAGGAGCCATCCCACGTGGAAGGTCAGGAAGGGCATTGGTAAGGAGATTCCCCTCGTCCAAGGTAAGGAGCAGCAGCTGTGCTTTGCTGGAGCAGCCGTGAAGAGATACCCCACGCCCAAGGTAAGAGAAACCCAAGTAAGATGGTAGGTGTTACAAGAGGGCATCAGAGGACAGACACACTGAAACCATACTCACAGAAAAACAGTTAGAGACCTATTATACTAGTAGGGCAGTAATTGATAAGATTTACCAAGAGCAAGTGAAAGGTCAGAACTGTTTTGTGAATGATGTAAACTTCTATCTTGATTGACTAAATGATGGCTGTCTTGATTTGCAAAATATGGAAATAAAAGCAAGTTTGAGAGAAAATGAAGCATGTTTGGTTTTGACCTGGGTTATCTGTCTGCCCTGGACGAACTGTTCTATCTCCTCCCCCTACAGTCTACATCACTCCACTTGCTTCTTTAATAGACAGAGATTCAGACAGTTTGTTTGGGCAAGATATACCCAACTTATGTTCTAGCAACACAGTAGTCAAATATAGAAAGCTAGTTTTAAATAATTCCTTAAATTTGTTTTAATACTATTCTCCATTTCTGTACATCATAACACTAAGAGTTTGTCTTTAAGATCAAATTTCTCCATAGAAGTTATAGACAATATAAAGGCTATGGTTTTTACCCCTAATATTTATGTATTTATATTGGCGCACTAAGCACAGGCAGTGGTGGGCCAGCACACTAAGCATGGCCGAGAGCTACCCTAAGTCCGGGGCCAGGGGCAACAGCTAAGGGGAGCTACCCTGTGTCTGAGGCCAGGGACAGCAGCCAGGAGGAGCTACCCCATGCCCAAGGAGTGGTGGCTGTGTGGGGGTAGGAGGGCCTAGAGGAGCCACCCCATGTTGAAGGTCAGGAAGGGCAGTAGGAGGAGATACCCCTCATCCAAGGTAAGGAGCAGCAGCTGTGCTTTGCTGGAACAGTGGTGAAAAGATACCCCACATCCAAGGTAAGAGAAACGCAAGTAAGATGGTAGGTGTTGCAAGAGGACATCTGAGGGCAGACACGCTGAAACCATACTCACAGAAAGCTAGTCATTCTAATCACACTAGGACCACAGCCCTGTCTAACTCAATGAAACCAAGCCATGCCTGCGGGGCAACACAAGACAGGCGGGTCATGGTGTAGAGGTCTGACAGAATGTGGTCCACTGGAGAAGGGAATGGCAAACCACTTCAGTATTCTTGCCTTGAGAATGCCATAAACAGTATGAAAGGCAAAATGATAGGATACTGAAAGAGGGACTCTTTCAGGTCAGTAGGTGCCCAATATGCTACTGGAGGTCAGTGGAGAAATAACACCAGAAAGAATGAAGGGATGTAGCCAAAGCAAAAACGATACCCAACTGTGGATGTGACTGGTGATAGAAGCAAGGTCCAATACTGTAAAGAGCAATACTGCATAGGAACCTGGAATGTCAGGTCCATGAATCTAGGCAAATTGGAAGTGGTCAAACAGGAGATGGTAAGAGTGAACATCGACATTCTAGGAATCAGCAAACTAAAATGGACTGGAATGGGTGACACTAACTCAGATGACCAGTATATCTAACTGTAGGCAGGAATCCCTCAGAAGAAATGGAGTAGCCATCATAGTCAACAAAAGAGTCTGAAATGCAATACTTAGATGGAATCTCAAAAATGACAGAATGATCTCTGTTAGTTTCCAAGGCAAACCATTCAATGTCACAGTAATCCAAGTCTATGCCCCAACCAGTAATGTTGAAGAAGCTGAAGTTGAATGGTTCTATGAAGACCTACAAGACCTTTTAGAACTAATATCCAAAAAAGATGTCCTTTTCATTATAGGGTACTGGAATGCAAAAGTAGGAAGTCAAGAAACACCTGGAGTAACAGGCAAATATGGCCTTGGAATGCGGAATGAAGCAGGGTACAGACTAACAGAGTTTTGCCAAGAAAATGCACTGGTCATAGCAAACACCCTCTTCCAACAGCACAAGAGAAGACTCTACACATGGACATCACCAGATGGTCAACACCAAAGTCAGATTGATTATATTCTTTGCAGAAAAAGATGGAAAAGCTGTAAACAGTCAACAAAAACAAGACCAGGAGCTGACTGTGGCTCAGATCATGAACTCCTTATTATCAAATTCAGACTCAAATTGAAGAAACCAGGGAAAACTGCTAGACCATTCAGGTATGACCTAAATCAAATCTCTTGTGATTATACAGTGGATGTGAGAAATAGATTTAAGGGCCTAGATCCGATAGATAGAGTGCCTGATGAACTATGGAATGAGGTTCATGACATTGTACAGGAGACAGGGATCAAGACCATCCCCATGGAAAAGAAAGGCAAAAAAGCAAACTGGCTGTCTGGGGAGGCCTTGCAAATAGCTGTGAAAAGAAGAGAAACAAAAAGCAAGGAGAAAAGGAAAGATATAAGCATCTGAATGCAGAGTTCCAAAGAATAGCAAGAAGAGATAAGAAAGCCTTCTTCAGCGATCAGTGCAAAGAAATAGAGGAAAAGAACAGAATGGGAAAGACAAGAGATCTCTTCAAGAAAATTAGAGATAATAAGGGAAGATTTCATGCAAAGATGGGCTTGATAGAGGACAGAAATGGTATGGACCTAACAGAAGCAGAAGATATTAAGAAGAGGTGGCAGGAATACACAGAAGAACTGTACAAAAAAGATCTTCACGACCCAGATAATCACGATGGTGTGATAATTAATCTAGAGCCAGACGTCCTGGAATGTGAAGTCAAGCGAGTCTTAGAAAGCATCACTATGAACAAAGCTAGTGGAGGTGATGGAATTCCAGGTGAGCTATTTCCTGAAAGATGATCCTGACAGATGGTGCTGTGAAAGTGCTGCACTCATTATGCCAGCAAATTTGGAAAACTCAGCAGTGGCCACAGGACTGGAAAAGTTCAGTTTTCATTCCAATCCCAAAGAAAGGCAATGCCAAAAAATGCTTAAACTACTGCACAATTGCACTTATCTCATACACAAGTAAAGTAGTGCTCAAAATTCTCCAAGCCAGGTTTCAGCAATACATAAACCGTGAACTTCCTGTTGTTTAAGTTGGTTTTAGAAAAGGCAGAGGAACCAGAGATCAAATTACCAACATCTGCTGGATCATGGAAAAGCAAGAGAGTTCCAGAAAAACATCTATTCATGCTTTACTGACTATGCCAAAGCCTTTAACTGTGTGGATCACAAGAAACTGTGGAAAATTCTGAAAGAGATGAGACTACCAGACCACCTGACCTGCCTCTTGAGAAATCTGTATGCAGGTCAGAAAGCAACAGTTAGAACTGGACATGGAACAACAGACTGGTTTCAAATAGGAAAAAGAGGATGTCAAGTCTGTATATGGTCACCCTGCTTATTTACCTTTTATGCAGAGTACATCATGAGAAACGTTGAACTGGAAGAAACACAAGCTGGAATCAAGATTGCTGGGAGAAATATCAATAGCCTCAGATATGCAGATGACACGACCCTTATGGCAGAAAGTGAAGAGGAACTCTAAAGCCTCTTGATGAAAGTGAAAGAGGAGAGTGAAAAAGTTGGCTTAAATCTCAACATTAAGAAAACGAAGATCATGGCAACCAGTCCCATCACTTCATGGGAAATAGATGGGGAAACAATGGAAACAGTGTCAGACTATTTTTTGGGGCTCCAAAATCACTGCAGATGGTGATTGCAGTCATGAAATTAAAAGACACCTACTCCTTGGAAGAAAAGTTATGAGCAACCTAGATAGTATATTCAAAAGCAGAGACATTACTTTGCCGACTAAGGTCTGTCTAGTCAGGGCTATGGTTTTTCCAGTAGTCATGTATGGATGTGAGAGTTGGACTGTGAAGAAGGCTGAGCGCTGAAGAAGTGATGCTTTTGAACTGTGCTGTTGGAGAAGACTATTGAAAGCCCCTTGGACTGCAAGGAGATCCAACCAGTCCATCCTGAAGGAGATCAGCCCTGGGATTTCTTTGGAAGGAATGATGCGAAAGCTGAAACTCCAGTACTTTGGCCACCTCATGCAAAGAGTTGACTCATTGGAAAAGATTTTGATGCTGGGAGGGATTAGGAGCAGAAGAAGAAGGGGAAGACAGAGGATGAGATGGCTGGATAGCATCACTGACTCAATGGACAGGAGTCTGAGTGAACTTCGTGATTTGGTGGTGGACAGGGAGGCCTGGTGTGCTGTAATTCATGGGGTCACAAAGAGTCGGCCACGACTGAGCGACTGAACTGAACTGATGCTATAAATAATATATTAATAAAATTTATGTGTACATATGTGTTTGTGTGTATTAAAATATAAATATGTAATGCAATGTATTAATATATTACTGAAGGGAATACATTGATTATATGAATATAAAACTTTGACATAATTTTCAAACTTATATAGTGAATGTAAAAACTGCAAAAGGAATTGTATGAACTAAATGTATTATGTGAAGCAACAAGTATTTTTTACAATGTATATTTATATCCAATTTCTCTGGTCTTGTCACATCACAACAGACCCTGATTTGCAATGGTATTTTTTAAAACTATACCACACAGCTTGTCAGAGCAAACTTAATTTGAGAGGAAAAGAAAAGTTTCTTTGAATATATTTACTTTCTCATCTCTGTATTTTTCCTTTTTGTTAATAGTACCACCCCTAAAATATCCTTTTCCAGATTTAGAATCTATATAATAGAAGTGAGATAAAAGACAAGATGCTCATTGTTGCTGCTGAGATGGTTCTGTTAATAATTTCTGTAGTACTTCTCCTATTTTTTTAATTGAAATGCTATCTCTCTTTTCTATATTGATGTTTTTAAGATCTGCTCATTTTTAGAACTCTACGTATTTTGCAATATGTTTGAGTATACTTGGATGTACTTTTCCTGAAACTCTTTTAACTTATAATGACATTAATCAGGGATCTTGAAGAAGTTTGATGAAGTTTGAAAAATAAGTGATATTTAAGAAACAAAAGAGAATATAAAGTAGAAAAGAAAATAATAGTTCATATTGCTGCCAGTCACTTTCAAATGGTCTAATATGCATGCTACTGAAATTTCAGAATATCTAAAAGAAAACTATTGATATTCTTACAAAAATGGTAAAATATAGCTAAGTCTATTTCCAAGAAGCTCAGAGAACATCCGACTATTTTTTAAAAAAAGGAAAAAAAAATATTCTAGAGACATCAGATGCTACATGAGAGAGAAATATATTAGAAACAACTTTATCTTTTTTAAACTAGGACACAGTATATATGGAAGGACAGGGGTAAGAATTGAAAAAGTCTTATAGATAAAAACTATATGAGAAGAGAATGGACTGAACCATTTTGCCTTGAAAGAAAAATAAAATCTATCAACCTATACTTCTCATTCAAATTTTTGTTTTTCTCATTCTCCCTACCTTTCAAAATTAAAGGAGAAAAATAGCCTTTTTCTGATGAAGTAGAACAGAGAGAATTCATTACCAGCAGATATGCACTGTACTACAAGAAAATTAAATGAATTTCTTAGGCTGAAGGAATTTTATAAGCTTATTTCATATTAATATAATATGATAGACAGTAACTAAAAGAGCAATAGGAAGTGTGGGGAATGGCAAAATCAATGTAGGAATAAAATTATTTTTAAAATTTTTAATCTTTCTAAAAGTTAATTGACTGTTAAACTCAAAACAGTAGTAATATATTCCTGTTTACTGCATACATAAAAAAGTGAAATGTATATCAATTACACCAAAAAGGATGAGGCAGCAACTGTGAGTCACATGATTTGAATAATGATATCTCTTTAAATCTCTGCTAAATCAAAGGGAATAAGGAATATATTTTTGAAAAGATAAATATACCATAGCCATATTAACTCATTAAAGTATCCTCAAAATGTTTTACTTTTTTTAATGAGAAAGAAACGAAGTTTAAGTGTATTCAGTGTGTGCGTACAGTACTTGGTTTTGATTTAGGCATCCTATAGCACACACCAATGCTGTCTTTAATCTCTCTGGTCACCTGCGCATTTTCCTTGGCACAGACACATGATAAATTGTTATCAGCACTCCTTTTGTTATTTATAAATGGAATTAGATTGAGCTATTTGTCCCAGTGGAAAGTCTAATTGCAATGCAGCTTTCTGTTCTCCCAGAAATGACCTAAAGGATGCTTTTTCCCTTAATTGAAGACTTCAGGCAACCTGCCTTTATCATGCAGTTATTGAAGCTGTGCACTCAGATGTCTATGGCTATTAAATCATAACACACACACACACACACACATACACACACACACACACACACACACAAAGCAATCATTTGCTGTTTATCCTGCAGGAATCTTCATTCAGTACACACAAAAGGCACTTATGGAATAATATTGTTTTCTTTTAGCAAAAAGAGTGAAAATTCATTACTGAATGTTATAATATCTGGAAGTATTTTTATTATTTTGATTTATGAAAAGTCAAATTGAAACTAAGCATAGACTATTAATATCTATTTATGGCATATCTTTTATCATCTGCAAAATAAGATCAGATCTGGTCTGATATTTGCTCTGATTGCTCTGATCAATTGAATGTTTTTAACTATATGTATTGTAAAGATATATGAAGTAGGTGAAATGGAATGAAAAAGGGAGAATTTCATTTAAGGGTTCAGTTCTGTTCAGTTCAGTTGCTCAGTCGTGTTCGCTTCTTTGCAACCCCATGAATCTCAGCACACCAAGCCTCCCTGTCCATCACAATCTCCCAGAGTTCACTCAAACTCACGTCCATCCCATTGGTGATGCCATCCAGCCATCTCATCCTCTGTCGTCTCCTTTTCCTCCTGTCCCCAATCCCTCCCAGCATCAGAGTCTTTTCCAATGAGACAACTCTTTGTATGAGGTGGCCAAAGTACTGGAGTTTCAGCTTCAGCATCATTCCTTCCAAAGAACACCCAGGGCTGATCTCCTTCAGAATGGACTGGTTAGATCTCCTTGCAGTCCAAGGGACTCTCAAGAGTCTTCTCCAACACCACAGTTCAAAAGCATCAATTCTTCGGTGTTCAGCCTTCTTCACAGTCCAACTCTCACATCCATACATGACTACTGGAAAAACCATAGCCTTGACTAGACGAACCTTAGTCGGCAAAAAATGTCTCTGCTTTTCAATATGCTGTCTAAGTTGGTAATAAATTTTCTTCCAAGGAGTAGGTATCTTTTAATTTCATGGCTGCAATCACCATCTGCAGTGATTTTGGAGCCCCCCCAAAATAAAGTGTGACACTGTTTCCATTCATTCCCCATCTATTTCCTATAAAGTGATGGGACCAGATGCCATGATCTTCATTTTCTTAATGTTGAGCTTGAAGCCAACTTTTTCCACTTTCCCTTTCACTTTTATCAAGAGGCTTTTGAGTTCCTCTTCACTTTCTGCCATAAGGGTCATGTTATCTGCATATCTGAGGTTATTGATATTTCTCCCAGCAATCTTGATTCCAGCTTGTGTTTCTTCCAGTCCAGAGTTTCTCATGATGTACTCTGCATATAAGTTATATAAGCAAGGAGACAATATACAGACTTGACGTCCTCCTTTTCCTATTTGGAACCAGTCTGTTGTTCCATGTCCAGTTCTAACTGTTGCTTCCTCACCTGCATACAGATTTCTCAAGCGGCAGGTCAGGTGGTCTGGTATTGCTATCTCTTTCAGAATTTTTCACATTTATTGTGATCCACACAGTCCAAGGCTTTGGCATAGTCAAGAAAGCAGAAATAGATGTTTTTCTGGAACTCTCTTACTTTTTCCATGATCCAGCAGATGTTGACAATTTGATCTCTGGTTCCTTTGTCTTTCCTAAAACCAGCTTAAACATCTGGAATTTCATGGTTCACATATTGCTAAAGCCTGGCTTGGAGAATTTTGAGCATTACTTTACTAGTGTGTGAGGTAAGTGCAATTGTGCAACAGTTTAAGCATTTTTTGGCATTGCCTTTCTTTGGTATTGGAATGAAAACTGACCTTTTCCAGTCCTGTGGCCACTGCTGAGTTTTCCAAATTTGCTGGCATATTGAGTGCAGCACTTTCACAGCACCATCTGTCAGGATCATCTTTCAGGAAATAGCTCACCTGGAATTCCATCACCTCCACTAGCTTTGTTCGTAGTGCTGCTTTCTAAGGCCCACTTGACTTCACATTCCAGGATGTCTGGCTATAGGTGAGTGATCATACCATCATGATTATCTTCATCATAAAGATCTTTTTTGGTACAGTTCTGTGTATTCCTGCCACCTCTTCTTAATATCTTCTGCTTCTGTTAGGTCCAGACCATTTCTGTCACTATCAAGCCCATCTTTGCATGAAATGTTCCTTTGGTATATCTAATTTTCTGGAAGAGATCTCTAGTCCTTCCCTTTCTGTTGTTTTCCTCTATTTCTTTGCATTGATCGCTGAAGAAGCCTTTCTTATCTCTTCTTGCTATTCTTTGGAACTCTGCATTCAGATGTTTATATCTTTCCTTTTTCTGCTTTGCTTTTCACTTCTCTTGTTCTCTCAGCTATTGGTAAGTCCTCCTCAGACAGCCATTTTGCTTTTTTGCATTTCTTTTCATGGGGATGGTCTTGATCCCTGTCTCCTGTACAATGTCACGAACCCCCATTCATTGTTCATCAGGTACTCTATCTATCAGATCTAGGCCTTTAAATCTATTTCTCACATCCACTGTATAATCATAAGGGATTTGATTTAGGTCATACCTGAATGGTCTAGTGGTTTTCCCTACTTTCTTTAAATTAAGTTTAAGTTTGGCAGTAAGGAGTTCATGATCTGAGGCACAGTCAGCTCCTGGTCTTGTTTTTTCTGACTGTATAGAGCTTCTCCATCTTTGGCTGCAAAGAATATAATCAATCTGATTTCGGTGTTGACCATCTGGTGATGTCCATGTGTAGAGCCTTCTCTTGTGTTGTTGGAAGAGGGTGTTTGCTATGACCAGTGTGTTTTGTTGGCAAAATTTTATTAGTCTTGGCCTGGCTTCATTCCATATTCCAAGGCCAAATTTGCCTGTTACTCCAGGTGTTTCTTGACTTCCTACTTTTGCATTCCAGTCCCCTATAATGAAAAGGACATATTTTGGGGGTGTTAGTTCTAAAAGGTCTTGTAGGTCTTCATAGAACCATTCAACTTCAGCTTCTTCAGCATTACTGGTTGGGGGATAGACTTGGATCACTGTGACATTGAATGGTTTGCCTTGGAAACTAACAGAGATCATTCTGTCGATTTTGAGATTCCATCCAAGTACTGCATTTCGGACTCTTTTGTTGACCATGATGGCTACTCCATTTCTTCTGAGGGATTCCTGCCCGCAGTAGTAGGTATAATGGTCATCTGAGTTAAATTCACCCATTCCAGTCCATTTTAGTTTGCTGATTCCTACAATGTTGATGTTCACTCTTGCCGTCTCCTGTTTGACCACTTCCAATTTGCCTTGATTCATGGACCTAACATTCCAGATTCCTATGCAATATTGCTCTTTACAGTATTGGACCTTGCTTCTATCACCAGTCACATCCACAACTGGGTATTGGTTTTGCTTTGGCTCCATCCCTTCATTCTTTTGGGAGTTATTTCTCCACTGATCTCCAGTAGCATATTGGGCACCTACTGACCTGGGGAGTTCCTCTTTCAGTATCCTATCATTTTGCCTTTGCATACTGTTCATCATGTCAAATAAGTTTCAAGGCTTGGATTTTAACAATAGAACAAACCTGTTACTAACTAAATAAATTAAATGATAAGGCTGAATAATTTATTCAATATAATTTTTATTTGCTGTTAAATTAATATTTTCTACACTTCATTATAAAGTTAAGTGTTTAAAATATTGATGCTGTTTTAAAATTTTTTATGAGCATTACAGGCACTTTTTTTGAGTTATGCTATACTCCAGACCTGTATCAATGTAAAGATTATAAATATATAATATAACATGTATGTAATAAGCACATACACGTGTATATGTTCACATATCACATAATTTACATGTTATAAATAAGTGTATTATATATTAATATAATTTATGTATATTTTATGTGCCAATTAAAGATAGGCCCAGTTATGGATATTTTAGCCTTAGCTATGATATAAACCATTTTTAAAAATTATTCATTACAAAGTAAGTTTGTATTTTTTCTGCTTGCCTCACATTCACCATTGGTACCCAGAGCTCTGCTTTCTCTATATGTTCACCCTGCATGACCTCTGTTGGACAATTTTTTGATAAATTCATATAAACCAAAGCTCTCAACAACTCAAAATTGATGTTAGATTCTGTCTTTTCAGCCAAAGACCATCTGGCAACTTCACAGAGATGTCTCATTAAAAGCTAAAATAAATATGTTTAAATCTGAAGACAGTATGTTTAAATCTTTCTCCCCAAATGTCCACTCTCCCTGCATTTGCCATGTTTGTGAATTGCCTTGTTTCCACAGTCAGCTAAGCGAAACATTTGGGAAGCTCCGACCTTCCTCCTGCCACCAGCCTGAGCATCCACCAGAGCCTGAGAATTCTCTGCTTTATTCAATTCACCTTTCCTCATCTGCTCTCCTTTCCCATTGTCCCTACATCCTTTATTCTCCTCATGATTTCAGCCTGAATATCTAGATGTGATTCTCAATTGCATTTCCCACTTTTATTTCCACACTCTTTCAAACAACCTCCAACTTGACTAAAATAATTTTTGTAAATTGCAAACATGTTTTCATGTTTTAACAGCAGTGTATTGTCATAATCGTTAAGTGTTTAATTAGAAGGTAAAGCCTTTAATAATTTGGTTGGTGCCTTCAACCCACACCTCATTTCCCACCATCAGTCCTTACCTCTCCTCCTTTTCTCTCTGCTTATTCCAGAAATAAGACTCATGTAATTGTATACCTCCCAGACATTACCTAACTGAAATACACTTCTCCCCTTCATCCCACTGCTTCAGTCTGTCTTTCAAAACACCTTCCACCATGATTCACCTTGATCATCTGTTGGCAGATCTTCACTTCCTAAACATACTATGTGGTGTGTTCTGTTATCCACCAACACACATCACACTATCTTCCAGTCATTGTTTCTTTCTGGATATAATATCCGTTTAAGTTAGAATTGGTCTTTAATCTTGTATCTCTTTAGCATCTAACATAGTATCTGGCAGAGAAAAAGGGTTTCAGAATAAATGCTGTAGTTTAGAGATTGTTCTTCCAACATTTTACAGTAACAACAACAGCAATTACAAAAACTGTTTCACAAAAGCTAGTAATGTGGCTGATGTTATGCAAATGAACCCAAGAGACTAGTTTAAATTTAATTTTCTCTGTGACTCAAAATGCTTACCTGTGTAAGGTTATAAACAAAATATTAAAGTAATATATTTGTTTATAACAAACATTCTTTCTACACTTACTAGAAATTAACTATTTAAAATGTCATACTATTTAGCTATTATTGATTTTTTATTGAGAGAATTTGCTCTCATCTTTAATAAAATTGCCTGGGTCATACCAGCTGGCTCTTTCGCTACCAAACTCACATAATATGAAGTCAATAACATTCAGATATCATACAAGCCATCTTTTGGCTTTTTATTTGTTTCTCTTATCATCTTTAATACTGAAAACAAAATAAGAAATATTTATGTGTGGTTCATTATGACACATAATGATTTAATTGACACTGATGTTCCAGGCATATGCTACTTATTTAGAACTATTGTGCTAATTACATAAAATTATAATTATAGGGAGTTAAATTATTTTGTAAAATATTATGATTGTGTGCACGTTAGCATGTGTGTGTGCTGTCACTTCAGTCATGTCCAACTCTTTGCAACCTCGTGGATTATAACCTGCCAGGCTCCACTGTCCATGAGATTGTTCAGCCAAGAATATTGGAGTGGGTTGCTATGCCCTCCTTCATAGGATCTTCCCAACCCATGGATCAAACCTGCTGCTCCTGTGACTGCATTGCAGGTGGATTTTTTACCTACTGAGCCACCTGGGAAGCTCCCCAAATATTACGATTACTGAGGGGGAATTTTCTTGTAGTCACTGTATCAGTGACTATTGATTTCTTTCTTCTAATAGTTTATTTCAGCTCTAATCAAGTGTCTTGAGGGAAAAAAATATTTTTTTATTTATTAAGCTCTGCAATTAAAATGTGTACACCAAATTCTGCTGTCAGGTAAACTTCTTAGTCAATTTTTCTGAAACTAAAAACTTGGCCTTACAAACCATCTTTTTACAAGCTCTTTCTAGAGTCTTCTGAGACTGCATAGGCTATTTTCTAAACACTGCTTCTATTCCTTATTTAGGCATTTGAGAGTTCTATCTTTACCTATTTAGAAATGTTCTAAATCTACACTCTGGCTGATTTATTTTGTCGTGCTACTGGCTTAAATATATTCATTTGTTTACCATTTCTCTTTCAGTAAAGATTTAGCACTGATGTGTTTGTGAGTACTTTTCTAATTTCATTAATTAAAAAGAAAAAACACCATCACCATTGCTTTAACAGTTATAAAAACAGATAAATCACTTTCTGAGGCATTTTAGAAGATTTTATGGAATACAATAGGTGTATTTTTATCATTTAACTACATCTAGAAGCAGAAAATACTTTTAAATAAAAATATTGATTATGTATAACATGGTAACTGAGAAATATTGTTTAAAAGAATACAGCAAAGAAAATATTTTCATATGCTAACTTCAAAGCTAAGTCTAAATCTGCTCAAACAGATTCAAGAATATGTGAATTGCATTTTGTTCTGTTAGCTTGGACTGATTAAAAATTTAATGCATGGTGAGAATACAAAACAATATTGGTAGAGAAATTAGAGGAAAAAGGAAGTGAATATGTTAAAAAAAAAAGAGGGAACTTAACCTTAGAGTGAGTGCTTTGTAGTTTTTGGATAGAGGTTACCCCTGGAGAAGGAAATGGCAACCCACTCCAGTATTCTTGCCTGGAGAATCCCTTGGACGGAGGAGGCTGGTGGGCTTCAGTCCACGGGGTCGCAAAGAGTCAGACATGACTGAGCGACTTCACTTTCTACCTCTAAAGTATGCAAAAAGAACCAGGAACCCCTTGATGATGTATCACAAAGTTCTTTTTTCCTCCCCAGCTTGGTTAAGATATAATGGACATATAACACTGTGTAAGTTTAAGATGTACACATAACAGTTTGACATATGTCATGGCATCTGGTCTCATCACTTCATGGCAAATAGATGGGGAAACAATGGGAACAGTGAGAGACTTTATTTCATTGGGTTCCAAAATCACTGCAGATGGTGACTGCAGCCATGAAATTAAAAGATGCTTGCTCCTTGGAAAAAAAAAAAGCTATGACTAACCTAGACAACATATTAAAAAGCAGAGACATTACTTGCCCAACAAAAGTACGTCTAGTCAAAGCTATGGTTTTTCCAGTAGTCATGTATGGATGTGAGAGTTGGACTATAAAGAAAGCTGAGCACCAAAGAATTGATGCTTTTGAACTGTGGTGTTGGAGAAAACTCTTGAGAGTCCCTTGGGCTGCAAGGAGATCCAAACAGTCAACCCTAAAGGAAATCAATCCTGAATATTTGTTGGAAGGTCTGAGGCTGCAGCTGAAACTCCAATACTTTGGCCACCTGATGAAAAGAACTGACTCATTGGAAAAGACCCTGATGCTGGGAAAGATTGAAGGCAAGAGCAGAAGGGGACAACAGAGGATGAGATGGTTGGATGGCATCACAGACTCAATGGACATGAGTTTGAGCAAGCTGCAGGAGTTGGTGATAGAGAATCCTGTTGTGTTGCAGTCCATGGGATTGCAGAGAATTGGACATGACTAAGAGACTGAACTGAACTGATATATTGTAAAATGATCTCCACAATAATGCTAACTCATCCATCACTTCACATAGTTACACTTTTTGTGTTGGTATGGTGAGAACTTTTAAAATTTAATCTTTTAGCAACTTTCATATATACAATGAAATATTGTTAGCTATAGTCACCATGAGTGAGTGAGTGAGTGAAGTCGCTCAGTCATGTCCAACTCTTTGCGACCCCGTGGACTGAAGCCCACCAGGCTCCTCCATCCATGGGATTCTCCAGGCAAGAATACTGGAGTGGGTTGCCATTTCCTTCTCCAGGGGATCTTCCCGACCCAGGGATCGAACCCAGGTTTCCCACATTGTGGGCGGATGCTTTAACCTCTGAGCCACCAGGGAAGTCACCATGCTGTACATTAAATCACCAGGACTTGCTCATCTTATAAACGGAAAGCTTGTTTGTGTTCAAACCTTTACTCATACATTTCAAATATTGATAGAAATGCCTAAGCTGAGTTTTAGTTCAAAGCCCAAGTGTATGTTTGTGTTCTGCCATCTTAATTATATTATTTGGCTTTTTGCTCTGGGTCTTAGTCTGTGGAAGTGGGGAGAGGAAGCACATAGTAAGCACACATCCATCCCCCTTATTTCCCTGATCTCACACTGGGCACAATGCCACATCTACAGCTAGGAACTACAATTTCTGCTTTGGCATTCGTATTACCAACTACAACTCAGGGGCTTTAAAAATAGAAAAATGAATTAAAAATATAAGATTAGATACTAGGTGATAGATGAATAATAAATATAGTATATATGTGTATATAATGTATATAATGTAATTATATACATATATATAATGGAATACTACTCAGCTGTAAAATCAATAAAACAAAGTTATTTCCAGTTACATGGGATGAACTAGAGATGATCACGCTAAGCAAAGTAAGTCAGACAGAGAAAGACAGATATCATATGATGTCACTTATACATGAAATCTAACATATGACACAGTCAAACTTATCTATGAAACAGAAACAGATATGTAGACATAGAAAACATTCTTGACTTGTGCTTGCAAAGCAGGGTGATGGGGAAGGGTTGGTTAGGAGTTTGGGGTTAACAGATGCACACTGTTCTATAGAGAATGAATAAAAAACAAGGTCCTACTGGATAGCACAGGAAACTACATATAATATTCTTTAATGAGTCATAATGGAAAGGAATATGAAAAATATATATTAAGTATAACTGAATCACTTTGCTGTACACCAGAAACTAACACATTATCAGTTGACTATAATTTAATAAAAACAGGTTCTATACATAAATACAATAATTGATAAATAAATGACCAAAATATATTCAGACACTATGATATAGGTAAAACTCAGTCATTTGATTAGCCCAGTTTTCATGCACTCCATTTTTTTCCCACAAGTAGAGCTATTTTACCACCTGTTTCATATACCCTCTGCACTGTACTCAGCTCACTTTCTAGGATCTCTTTGTGATGTTAAGTAGATACCATCAGGTCATGTTTGTCTAATTTTCAATGATAACTTTAAAATATAAACATATCTGCCCAATATACAAGGTAGAGCAAAAATATAATACGCCTATTAAAAATCTCCATTTGGAATAAAAAATAATGTCGTAAGAGTTGTACAGATATTTCATAAAATGTCCCCAAGTATATAAGGCCTGTATGAATGTTTTGTCTTCATGGATAGCATGGCAGAGGGTCTGAACTCTCAGGTTCTCATATGCTCTGACTTCTGTAACATGTATTACTGCAGGATCAGTCTGAGGTTAACCATGTCATAGAGCTGAAAGGTGGAAAGAGTGTGGAGGAATTTGGGGAATGTCATGTGCCAAGCCGAGACATTGTCCTCATCACTTATGCTTACATTTCAGAGAGAAAATAACACTAAACAAAGAAATATGACTTTATAAAACAAGAACTGAAACAAATTTTCTGCCCCAAATGGTGACTAGATAATGAGAGTTCATACTAATGTCTGTATTTTCCTGGTTTCTCTCATATTGACTTGAGTTCCCAAGTTGTAGATTTTGGACATATGAAGAGGACTGATCAGCATCTTGCGGATGATTCCTCCATTTTTCCTTTTCTGTCAGCTACTACTAAATTTCTCTTGCAGTTTTTGAGTGATCTGAGTAAAAATCTCGGGGGTGTCGGTATAGTTTTCTGTGTGTAATATTGGTGGTGTGATAATATATGTGGCATTAACTCTATACAGACCTTTTAAAAAATGTGCAAAGTCAAAGGTTTGAATTCGAAACTTTGAGACTCTAAAGGAAGCAACCCAGATGTCCACTGATAGATGAATCGATATAGAAGTCATGATACATATATACAATGGAATATAGCTTAGGTATAAAAGGAATAAATTTGAGTCAGTTGAACTGAAGCAAATGAACCTAGAGTCTGTTATACAGAGTGAAGTAACTCAGAAAGAGAAAGCAAATAACATATATCAATACATATATATATACATATATATATGTAATCTATAAAAGTAGTACTGATGAACCTATTTACAGGTAAGATGTGGACACACAGATGTAGAAAATGGACTAGTGGACAGCATGGGAAGGAGAGGGTAGGACAAATTGAGAAAGCACCATTGACATATATACACTACACTGGCTCTCTGTGACCACTTATAGGGATGGGATGGGAGAAGAGAGAGAGAGGCTCCAGAGAAAAGGAATATATATATATGGATGTGTATATAACTATGGCTGATTCATATTGTATGGCAGAAACAAACACAAATTGTAAAGCAATTATCCTCCAATTAAAAATAAATAAATTAAGGGACCACATCCCCTCTGTGAGAGAGTGCAGAGCTGAAGCTGTTGTACAGACCCCAGTGTGTCCCAGGCATCAGGATCTCGCCTTTTCACATCCTAGCCTGGAGGGAATCAAACTAAAGCTTATTTTCCCCATTTTTCAGTTTAATTTCACTGAAGACTTATAAACAAGACTATGATAAAGCAAACACAAATATTATAAATATTGGTAATAAGAGAGAAATTAGGTAATGATCCCTGGGAAAAGTTATCAAGCTCATCCTTTGAATCATACCTGTGAGATCCATCAATTTATCAAAAGAGAAGTGACTGCAAGTGAGATGAAACCCTTAAAACAGTAGAAAGTCATTTACTGTGTGATTTATCTATAATGAATGATCATGTGAATGCTTTCCCTATAATTTAGATATCAGATTAAATATGAAAATACATATAAAATTAACTGAGTATATTTGAATAAATTTAAGGTTTTAAATTATAAGCGACACAACATGACTCAAGAACACACACACACACATAATTTAAAAAAAAAAAAAAACAGAGAAAGACCTGAAGAGACAATTTTTCAAGAAAGACATACAAATGGTCAACTAGTATACAAAAAAAGTTGCCCAATATCACTTATAATTGGGGAAATGCAAATCGAAACCACAATGAAATATCGCCTCACACCTGCTACAGTAGCTAGTATCAAAAAGACAATAAATATCATGCATTGGTGAGAATGTGGATAAAAGAGAACCCTGCACACTTTTGGCCAGAATGTAAGCTGGAATAGCCTCTATGGAAAACAGTATAAAGTTTCCTTGGAAAAAACAACAACAACAAACCTCCATATGACCAGAAATTTTACTTCTGGGTAAATATCCAAAGGAAATGAGATCAGTACCTTGAGGGGATACATTGTTCATTTCAGCATTATTCAGGATAGTCAAGATGTGGAAACAATCCCTATCCCCTTCTCTCTGTATCTATCTACCTATCTAATTCAGTTTCAAAGTAGAAACGTATTTTTCAGCAACATGGATAAATCTGGATAACTAATAAGCCAGACACAGAAAAAAAAATTGAATGTTCTCATTTATATACAGAGTCTAAAAATTATATAGAAGCAGAGAGTGAAATGAAGGTTATGAGGGGAGGGGAGATGTTGCTCTAAGAGTCCAAGTTGCTGTTGCATAGGATGGAGTAGCCTAAAGATTTAATATATAGCATGACACTTACAGTTAATAATATTATATTGATTTCTGCCAAACATCAACATGAATCAGCCATAGGTAAACATACGTCCTCTCCCTCTTGAGCCTCTCTCCAATTTCCCTCCCCATCCCATCTCTCAAGGTTGTTACAGAGCATCCGCTTGAGTTCCCTGAGTCATATAGCAAATTCCCATAGGCTATCTATTTCGCGTATGGGAAACTACCGACATTCTATAAAGCAATTATCCTTCAATTAAAAATAAATTAATTTAAAAAATAATACTGTGTTCAATACTGGAAATTTGTGAATAGGCTTCAGGTGCTCTCACCAGAAAAAAATAAAGTTAACTGTGAGACGATATGTTAATGGATTGAGTATAGCGACTGTTTCACTACATATATGTAAATTAGTTATGCATTATGTCAAACTTTATTGTTTGGTAATGGTTGAATATATTATATTCATGGTAATGGTGTATGACATTTTCATACACTTTGCTGCTGCTGCTGCTGCTAAGTCACTTCAGTCACGTCCGACTCAGTGTGACCCCATAGATGGCAGCCCACCAGGCTCCCCCGTCCCTGGGATTCTCCAGGCAAAAACACTGGGGTGGGTTGCCATTTCCTTCTCCAATGCATGAAAGTGAAAAGTGAAAGTGAAGTCACTCAGTTGTGTCCGACTCTTCGCAACCCCATGGACTGCAGCCTACCAGGCTCCTTCATCCATGGGATTTTCCAGGCAACAGTACTGGAGTGGGTTGCCATTGCCTTCTCCATCATAAACCTTAAGTATCTCCAAATGTTATTTAAAATAAAGCAATAACATCTTTGAATCAAGCATTACCGATGAATAGAATTCTATTAGACAACCTTAAATATTAAAAAAAATAAGGAAACAAAAGGAGAATGCTCAGAAAGAAAGAAAGAAGTGATCTCATCTTTATTTTAAACTCTCAGCAGAAAATATTTATCATCTACTTAAGGAGAAACTGTTCAGGCATTAGTTTAGAGTAAATGACACTGGATGTGTGTTGCATATTCAGATCAGTGCAATTAGCATGCAAGATTCAATACATCATCTGTTCAGACTTCTCTCCTGTCTGTGATCATGTATTTCAAATGCCAGTGAGAGTGCATGTGTGCATGCTCAGTTAATTCAGCTGTGTCCAACTCTTTGCGACCCCATAGGCTATAGTCCACCAGCCTCCTCTGTCCATGGGGTTCTCCAGGCAAGAACACTGAAGTGGTTGCCATGCCCTCCTCTGGGGTATCTACCCCACCTAGGTGTTGAATCCATGTCTCCTGCATCTCCTGCATTGCAAGAGGACTCTTTACCCATTGAGCCACCTAGGAAGCCCTTACAGTTCATACTTTACTCTTAGTTTAGTGCACATGGATTTCTCTTGCTATTTCAAAACAATGATATTTATCTATAAATCTATCAAAATATTGAGTTTTGTTTGTATTATTTATAGAAACAACACTTGTATGTTGTGATCTGTGTGCAGATTGGGAAAGAATTTCCAGATATGAGGCAGAATGACAGAATGGAGCTTATTAGAGTGGAGAGCAGCAGGCTGGCTCAAGGGAGAGCCAATCCTTGCTGTGGGTTAGTAGTCAATTTTTATAGCCTCAAGACAAAGAATATTCCTGCTGGCAGGGTGGTATTTGGTGACTGGTTAGCATGGGTATCTTTTCCTAAGATGGGGTTAGCGAGCTGGCCAGTTTAGATCAGGAGAGTTTATGACAGTGGTTGCTGGGAGGCTCAGTCAGTTCTGGAGTTGACCTTGATGCTGGGCTCCACATTTGTGGCTTTGGTACAAGGCCTCGCACCTGTGAATTTGGTATAGGGCTCCATACCATAGTCTTCTTATACCACAAATTTGTGCTCTCCATACCATAAGGATAGCACTTATGAAAAATGTCAGGTGATATACTTGCAAATTATATTAAACAATGATCCATAAATTCTGTTAAAAATACATCTAGCACCACTGTTTACAAATTTCAACCCGGTTTCTTTCTTTTACATAACATACTTAATGCACTTGCAATATAAGCCAATATATTAGAAAAGTATACAAACATCATTTAATTTTTAACAATAACTTAGGTACAGAATAGAACTATTTTAAAGCAATGCAATTATCTAATCTTTATTTGTGAATACTTCATTGTAGTAACATTTTGAATAGATTTCATGGAGATCAAGCAATAAAGTATTTATTACTCTACTAGAAATTTTCAAAAGGTCACTATTACATCTTTTGAAAATTTGTGTCAATGATATTTGCAATTTCTATAAATGAAAAAAACAAAATAATATAAAAATAACATCTTCTGAGGTACTATAGAGAAATTATTAGCCTTTATTTCTTTAAATAAAAGTAATGTTATCAGTAAAGGAAAAGGTGATAACAATTACACTCCTAAGATTTTGAAACATATTTTGATACCTAATACATATGTGTAAAGTATATGAATTTAAATTAATATAAGTGTATGAATATTTTTCAATATGTAAAACATTAGCCTTTCCTAAGAATATCTAAAGGAACTACCATAAAGAAGTCACATTTAATAAAATATAAGCCACTGCTTATATTTTATTAAATATAGGCAAAATTATATTTAATATATATAAAATTAAAAGATGCTTGCCCTTTGGAAGGAAAGATAGGACAAATCTAGACAGCATATTAAAAAGTAGAGACATCACTTTGCTGACTGTTTTCTTTACCACCTGGGAAGCCCATATGTATGTATGTGTGTATATGTATAAATATATATATATAGAGAGAGACAGAAGCGCCATTCTTTTGTCTTTTCTCATCAAGAGCCTCATTTGTATAGGGGCTAACCTCTTTCACTATTATGCGCCTGTTTTCTTTTTAACAAACTGCTCTTTCACTTTCCACAAAATGTGTCTGATGCTCATGCCCCAGCCTTCACAATGCTTCTGTGTCTTCTCCTTTTTAGTACTTCACTTAGATTTCTATTCAGTGTCTTTGGATTTGCTACAAGTTAGTATCATAGGAGAAGGCAACGTATCATGGGAGAAGGCAATGGCACCCCTCTCCAGTACTCTTGTCTGGAAAATCCCATGGACAGAGGAGCCTGGTAGGCTGCAGTCCATGGGGTCGCGAAGAGTCAGACACGACTGAGCAACTTCACTTTCACTTTTCACTTACATGCATTGGGGAAGGGAATGGCAACCACTCCAGCATTCTTGCCTGGAGAATCCCAGGGATGGGGGAGCTTGGTGGGCTGCTGTCTATGGGGCCGCACAGAGTCGGACACGACTGAAGCGACGCAGCAGCAGCAGCAGCAGCAGCAGTATCATAGGGTGAAAAGCCATCTGCCTGTGTTTTAGCACTAAAAGTGCCACATTTTGGAACAAACTTCTTCCAGAATTTTAAAAGTTCTGTTCTTTTCCTTTTTTTCTTTTTATAATGAGCTTGGTCGTTTGGGGGAAATGTATAGAAAACTTATAATGGTCCCCAAAATAGAAGCTAAAAGAAATACTCCTTTTGGTGTAAAATGGATATGGTAGAGATTATCTGCTTTCTGTAGTCTCTGTTACTTTTTTTCCGTCAACTCTGATCTTGGAAATCATGATCTGCTTTCCCAACAATGGATCATGAGAATCTTTGCTCACTCCAAAACAGAAAACTATGTGTATAATTAAAGTGTGTTGAAATTTTGAGTATTAATATTTCATCTTTGACTTTGCTTATGAATTAACTGTGGGGCTTTCTTGGTGGGTCAGATGAAAAAGAATCTGCCTCAGATGATAAAGAATGCAGGAGACTTTGATTTGATCCCTGGGTTGGGAAGATCGCTTGAAGAAGGGGATAGCTACCCACTCTAGTTTTCTTGCCTGGAGAATTCCATGGGCAGAGGAGCCTGGAGGGCTACAGTCCATGGAGTTGCAAAGAACTGGACAGGACTAAACAACTAACACTTTTACTTTTTTCATGGATTAATTGTAATGCTTTGTATCATGGTAATGCTAAAGAATTCCATGGACAGAGCAGCCTGGAAGGCTACCGTCCATGGGGTCACAAAGAATCAGACACTATTGAGTTAGTGAGTAACACAACACAGTGTTAGATTAAATGTTAACAATGTACATATTTTGACTATTTTTTATAACAATTAAGATGATGAAAATGAATGATTGCAACGTTTACAGTGGAATGATTCAGACATCACCAAAAAGAGAAGTAAACAACTGAGTGATACTAATGGCAGATGGAAGGACATATACCACTAAATTAGGGAGGATAGCAACCACAGCAGAGAATATTGGACAATCTGCAGAGCAGAACTTGTCATGATGCCTGGTGGAGCTTAGCATATGAGCACACATATGGAGGTGGAAACTCACAAATCCAGGATGAGACACAAAAGCACTTCTAAATCAATCAAGAGAGATTTTCTTTCCTAAAGATACAAATTGCTTGTCAAAAATAGTGCGGCTGAATTAGTTTGGGAGTGCCACAGGAACCAATATTTATCATAATGTTCTCTGGGCTGATCTGAGAAATTTCATAAAGAACCATTTTCTTATTCAGAAGTTGCAACCAAATGGTCTGTGTTGCAACAAAACACAGGAGACATTTTAATGCTGATGTTTTGGCCCTTTACCATTTAGTGCTAATTTTGAGGATCTTACCCATAACTATATCCCCTAGAGTCTATTAGTCTATTGTTTGTTAGGTTTGTTGCTGAATCATGGCCAAAACAGTATAGGAAGAAATTTTAAATATATATATCCTCTTGCTTTCAGCTTCTTTGATTTGAAATATGATGTTTCAAGTAATATTCCTAATTTCTATGAGGATTGTAACAAAACTGCAGAAAACACAAGATACAAGATTGTTAATATCTTATCCAAATACAAACTAGGCTTTGCCTGTCCATCTGCATGTTTGGCAGACAGACAATGCAAATGTCATTTTGTCTACAAACTTCTTACCAAATAAACTGAAAAAGCCTTATCTGTTAAATATTCTGCATACCTTGTACATAGTTCTGTCAAAAGTAGTAAGGTTTGGTTTATCGAGGGTTTCTCAATAAAGATTTTCTTCATTATCTTGCTTTTCAGTTTTCTTAAAACAATGTAGAAGCACTTAATGAAGTTTCACCTTAATATAAAAGTAAAAGGACAACCTTTACATGTTTAATAACATGTGTTTACAAGATGGTTATCATTTTTGCTGGTTGTAGAGAAGATTTACAAAATGTTGGCCATTCATCAAATCAAATCTTCAAAGTGTGGGGAACAGGATGTTCTGCTTTAATTTGGAAATGCATTGAGGTTGGAAATATGGAAACTGAAACATATAACAATAAAGCAGATATCTGTGTATAGTTTTGCCAAAAAGTCTTGATGATCTCTGAAGAGGACTTCAGGCGACTAGAAAAAAATAAAAGAGATGAATTTATTCACTGTTACATGTAGGTTGTGACACAATTTCCCAAGGTGAAAAAATAGCTAAGTGTTCGGATATAAGGCAGTTTCAGGACTGGGAAAAATTATCAGAAAAGGTAGTTAAGTTAAACAAGACATTTTCATGTATGTACTAAAATTAACTATTTGAAATTTGACTTCAGTTTCCAAATCCAAATGATCTCTGTGCATTAAAACCATTTTCCCTGAGAATGGGACATTTGTCTTATTCTTGATGTCCTTCAAGCTCAGAGTGATTGAAAATGATGGGAATTTAGAAATGGGAGGCCTATATAATACAATTGTAGGTATGAAGAACCTCATCGGTAAACAACCAAATAGTTGGCTTTAGAAATGAGTGGACATATACACAATGGAGTATTTCTCAGCCATTAAAAAGAATACATTTGAATCAGTTCTAATGAGGTAGATGAAACTGGAGCCTATTATACAGAGTGAAGTAAGCCAGAAAGAGAAACACCAATACAGTATACTAATGCATATATATGTAATTTATAAAGATGGAAATGATGACCGTGTATGTGAGACAGCAAAAAAAAAAAAAAAAAAAGATGTATAGAACAGTCTTTTGGACTCTGTGGGAGAGGGTGAGGGTGGGATGATTTGGGAGAATGGCATTGAAACATGTATAATATCATATATGAAACAAATCGCCAGTCCAGGTTTGATGCATGATACAGGATGCTTTGGGCCGGTGCACTGGGACGACGCAGAGGGATGGTACGGGGAGGGAGGTGGGAGGGAGGTTCAGGATGGGGAATACATGTACACCTGTGGCGGATTTATGTTGATGTATGGCAAAACCAATACAATATTGTAAAGTAATTCGCCTAAAATTAAAGGAAATAAATTTATATTAAAAAAAAAAAGACTCCACGCATTCACTGCAGGGGACCACGGTTCAATCCTCAGCTGGTGAATAAAGATCCCACACACCATATGCTATGGCCAAAAATAATAAAAATTATTTCTTTTAATAAGTGGAAACAACAACAACAAAAAAAAACCAAGACTTTTCTCAAATGGTATGCAATTAGGACAGATTTACTTATATTGGTATTTTTAGAAACCTGAGTTCAAAATAAAAGAAGGTTGAAAGAATCTACTAAATTCATCATATGAGCAAGTTGAAAAATCTATTTAATATTATAATTTCCTCATTTTTCTGGGTCCATTTAGATGAACAGACCAATGACCACTTAGCTGACTAAAGTTCAAATTCTCAGCTATCACTAATTTACTATGCAATATTGAAATGCTCTGATATATTCATATATAATATCCTTCTCATAAAATGCAGACCTCCAGACATAACTATGGCCTACACATTATAAAATATAAATCCTTACACATGGTCATAGAGCTGTCAAACTGGGCACATTACTGTACCTCACGGATACTATTTGAAATTCTCTTGAATGGCACCTAGTGAGATTTTGATCACCACCAAAGTATTCAGATCATCACAAAAATGTACTTCATTGTAAAGGAATTAGTTTCTCTGAGCTAAAATGTGTTTTAGTAAAATAAAGCAGGAAACATTATGTCCCAGAGGTCAAATATAACCTCATCAACCACAGTGCTTCTTTTCTTCACTCAAGACCCAGAAGTTGTGGTAAGTCTCCTTTGCTTTAAGGAAAAAAAAAAAAAAAAAAGAAAGAAATGAGTGGACATTTTTGAAGAGCTGGGATCTAATTTCTACACATTTGAAAACTTATTGTTGCTGGTAACTAAAGTCCTAATTATCTTATGCGTGAATGTTTTTGTTGAGAGGGTATTTAGTGTATTGTCATCACACTGAACAGGAAACAATATAAAATCGGCTTGAGAAGAGCAGAACACCAAGGAAGGGTGGATTTTACATTGTGCTATGAACATGATACAAAAGAAAGCAAAACAAAACCAGACAAAGCAAAACCAAGGTCTCCTTGTGGCAGCAGGTAGTTCAGAGAAGGATTAGAAGAAACAGAGATCTACTCTATAATGGGCAAATAAATGTGTCATTAATATTTTGTATTGAAGTATAGTTAATATTATGTTACTTTTAGGTTTACAGTGAAGAGATTAATTTATATATATAAATTAATATATACATATATTCATATTATTTTCCATTATAGGCTATTATAAGATATTGAATATTATCCCCTGTGGTATAGAGTAAATTCGTGTTGCTTATCTGTTGTATGTATAGTGGTTTGTATCTTTTAATCCCAAACTCCTAATTTATTTCTTCCCCTGTCTTCCCCTTTGGGAACCATAAGTTTGTTTTCTGTATCTGTGAGTCTTTTTTCTGTTTCATATATAGATTCACTTGTATTATTTTTAGTTTCCATATACTATAAGTGATATCATACAGTACTTGCCTTTTGCTCTCAGATTTAGTATAATATTCTCTAGGTTCATCCATGATGATATATATTTAAAAAGTCTTATTATATTTTTCTCCTTTAAAAAAAGCTTTCATTATGTAACAAATTAATACATAATAACAGAGTCTAAAATTTAAATATTCCATTATATATTTCTTACTGTAATTTTGACGTCTTTAATATATATGCTATATTATTTCAATTATTTGTTTAGTTACTTACATTTCTGATTTTCTACATTACATTTGTATTGAAATATATGTTGTCTCAATTATATTAAGGTAAATATTTACTGGCATCACGTGTCTTTCCACTTGATTAGACGAGTCTTTCATTGATACACAAGTCCCTATATTCCAGAACTCTGTACATCTCACCTTTCCTCACCTGCATTTTTACTTGCAACCCCACGTTAGAATTCCTCTCTTCTTTCTCTGTAAATTGTCTATATTTTAAAATAAATAGATCTTCCCAGGTGGATCAGTGGTAAAGGAGCTGCCAGTCAGTGCAGAAGACATGACTTTGATTCTGAGATTGGAAAGATCCCATGGAGAAAGAAATGAAAAATCCCTCCAGTATTCTTGCCTGGAAAATCCCATGGACAGAGGAGCCTGACGAGCTGCAGTCCATAGGTCCTCAAAGAGTCAGACACAACTAAATGATTGAGCACACATCTTTAAATAACAGAGAAATTTATACTATTATGGTCATATTTAATTTATTTCATAGTCCGTTCATGGATTGTTTGATGACAATAGTATTAGTCATGGGGTAATAGTGTTATTGAATTTTGCCAATCTTATAAAATCTTCTTTGGGGACTATTTTTATCATATCTTCATTTTATGTTCTGATCCCTAAGTGAAACTTTTCTCATTTACTGAGCTTCTTTGTTGTCCCCCTGAGACACTCATTCCTCAATTTCCATTCTTTGACAAAAATTTTTTCTCTAACCTGCACTCACGCTGTCACCTTGGGACTTATGGTAAGATCCACTGTTAGCTTGTTTCTGAGATTTATCTTTCCTGTTTATAGTCTCAATATTGCAGAATGCAATGTCAACTAATTTCTTAACAAAGACAGCTAGCTGCAGGTAAATTTTCTAAATGATTATACATTTTTTTTGTCTTTTAAAATTAATATATTCATTTTAATTGGAGGATAATTACAATACTGTGATGGTTTTTGCCACACACCAACATGAATTGGACATGGATATACAGGTGTCCCTCCCACTCCTGAGCCCTCCTCCTATGTTCCTCCCCACCCCACACCTTTGTGTTGTCCCAGAGAACCTGCTCTGGGTACCCTGCTTCATGCATCAAACTTGCACTGGGCATCAATTTTACATATGATAAAGTACACGTTTCAGTGCTATTTTCTCAAATCATCCCACATTCATCTTCTCCCACTGAGTCCAAAAGTCTGTTCTTTATATCTGTATCTCCTTTGCTGCCCTGCATGTAGGACTGTTGGTACCATCTTTCTAAATTCCATATATATATGGTAATATAGGGGATTTACTTTGTAGCTCAGTCAGTAAAAAATCTGCCTACGACACAAGAGACTCAGGTTCAATTTCTGGGTTGGGAAGATCCTCCAAAGAAGGAAATGGCAACCCACTCCAGTATTCTTGCCTGGAGAAACCTATGGACAGAGTAGTCTGTCAGGCTACAGTCCATGGGGTCACAAGAGTCAGAAATGACTTAGCAACTAAACCACCACCACCATGGTAATATACAGTATGTGTCTTTCTCTTTCTGACTTACTTCAGTGTATATAATAGGTTCCAGTTTCATCAACTTCATTACAACTGACTCAAATGTGTTCTGTTTTATAGCTGAGTAATATTCCATTGTGTATATGTACCACAACTTCCTTATCCATTTGTCTGCCAATGGGCATATAGGTTGCTTCCATATCCCAGGTTGCAGATCATGCCATCTGCAAATAGCGCTGCAATGAACATCGGAGTTCATATGTGTCTCTTTCAGTTCTGCTATCCTCGGTGTGCATGCCCAGCCGTGGGATTGCTGCATCATGTGGCAGCTCTACTTCCAGTTTTTTATGGAATCTCCACACTGTTCTCCATAGTGGCTGTACCAGTTTGCATTCCCACCAATGGTGTAAAAGAGTTCCCCTTCCTCCAGACCCTCTCCAGCATTTATTGTTTATAGACATTTTGATGACAATCATTCTGACAGGTGTGAGATGATACCTCATTGTGGTTTTGATTTGCATTTCTCTAATAATGAGTGATGTCAAGTATCTTTTCTTGTGTTTATTAGCCTTCTGTATGTCTTCTTTGGAAAATATTTATTTAGGTCTTTTGCCCATTTTTGGATTGGGTTGTTCATTTATCTGATATTGAGCTGCATGAGCATGAGCAATTCATATATTTTGGAGATTAATTCTTCATCAGTTGCTTTGTTTGCTATTATTTTCTCCCATTCTAGGGGTTATATTTTCACCTTGCTTATAGTTTCCTTCATTGTGCAAAACTTTTAAGTTTAATTAGTTCTCATTTGTTTATTTTTGTTTTCATTTCCATTAATCTTGGAGGTGGGTCATAGAGGAACTTGCTTTGATTTATGTTGGAGAGTGTTCTGTTTTTCTCTAAGAGTTTCATAGTTTCTGGTCTTTCTTTAATCCATTTTGAGTTTATTTTTGCATATGGTGTTAGAAAGTGTTATACTTTCATTCTTTTACATGTAGTTGACCAGTTTTCCCAGCACTGCTCTTTTCTCCATTGTGTATTTTTGCCTCCTTTGTCAAAGATAAGCTATTCAAAAGGCATGTGGATTTATCTCTGGACTTACTATTTTGTTCCATTGATTTATATTTCTGCCTTTGTGCCAGTATCATTCTGTCATGATGACTAGCTTTGTAGTATAGTCTGAAGTCAGGAAGGTTGATTCTTCCAGTTCCATTTTTCTTTCTCAAGATTGCTTTGGCTATTTGGAGTCTTTTGTGTTTCCATATAAATTGTGAAATTTTATGTTCTTGTTATGTGAAAAATTACTGTTGGCAGTTTGATAGGGATTGCATTGAATCTATAGATTGCTTTGTGTACTGCTGCTAAGTTGCTTCAGTCATGTCCGAGTCTGTGTGACCCCAGAGATGACAGCCCACCAGGCTCCCCGTCCCTGGGATTCTCCAGGCAAGAACACTGGAGTGGGTTGCCATTTCCTTCTCCAATGCATGAAAGTAAAAATTAAAAGTGAAGTAGCTCAGTTGTGTCCGACTCTTCGCGACCCCATGGACTTCAGCCTACCAGGCTCCTCTGTCCGTGGGATTTTCCAGACAAGAGTACTGGAGTGGGGTGCCATTGCTTTGTATAGTATATTCTTTTTCACTACATTGATTCTTCCGGTCCACAAACATGATACATATCCATTTGTGTCATCTTTGATTTCTTTCATCAGTATTTTATACTTTTCTGTATAAAGGTCTTTTGTTTCTTTAGGTACATTTATTCCTAAGTATTTTATTCTTTTCATTGCAATGGTGAATGGGATTGTTTCTTTAATCTATTTCTGAATTTTCATTATTATTATATAGGAATGTAAGGGATTTATGGATATTAATTTTATATCCTGCAACTTTACTGTATTCATTGATTTAGTTTTAGCAATTTTCTGGTGACCTCTTTAGGGTTTTCTATGTAGAGGATCATGCCATCTGCAAACAGTGAGAGTTTTACTTCTTTTCCCATCTGGATTCCTTTTATTTCATTTTCCTTTTCTGATTGCTGTGGCTAAGACTTCCAAACCTATCTTGAATAGTAGTAGTAAGAAGTGGGCACCCTTTTTTTGTTCTTAATTTTAGAGGAAATGCTTTCAGTTTTTTTTTCCCATTGAGGATACTGTTTGCTATGGGTTTGTAGTATGTGGCTTTTATTGTGGTGAGGTATGTTCCTTCTAAGCCTACTTTTTGGAGAGAGTTTTTATCCCATATGAGTATTGAATTTTGTTAAAGGCTTTCTCTGAATCTGTTTAAATAATTATATGGTTCCTATCTTGCAGTTTGTTAATATAGTGTATCATATTGATTGATTTGCTAATATTGCATCTTTGGAATAAAGCTCACTTGATCATGATGTGTCATTTTTTACTATGTTGCTGAATTCTGTTTGCTAAAGTTTTGTTGAGGATTTTTGCATCTATGTTTATCAATGATATTGGCCCGTAGTTTTCTTTTTTTCTGTCATCTTTGCATCATTTTGTTATCAGGGTTGGCCTTGTAGAATGAGTTTGGGAGTTTTCCTTCCTCTCCAATTTTCTAGAGGAATTTAAGTAGGGTAGGTGTTAGCTCTTCTCTAAATTTTTGGTAGAACTCACCTGTGAAGGCATTCTTATTTAAACTTAACCTACATAACTGGTAGTTTGGTTGAGTTTTCCTAGTAGAAAATAGTTTTACCTATCGAGTTCAAAGCACTATTGTTAGGTCTAGCCTCCATGTTACAGTTTAAGAAATCCATTGCCAATCTAGCCTGTACATTTTCCCAGAATATTTCTTTTCCATGCTGTTTTTTTCTGATCTAATTTTATCCATTTGAATCATCCACAAGTACTTGATTAACAATTTTAATCTGAATACTTGGACATTTCTCAGTTCTGGACACAAGACGGTAAAGGAAAAATCAACTTAAATTTGTCATAACAGATTTAATCAACATAAATTTGTAATTAAAGAGTTGTAAAAGATTAATTAGGGTTTTGAAGATTAATTTTAACACAACAGAACTCAAATTTTAGAGGCTCTAAGACCTAGTGAGTAGCAAAGAAAAGAAAGACAATGAGACAAAAGAAGTTCCTATTAAAAACAGCAAGAGTGCACAGGATCTTATAGGAAGAAAGAGAAATTTATAAGTAATGGTTGATCTGTGGCAACAAAAGCTTCTGAGGAATCAAGGATAAGTATAATATAAAAAAATCAGAGAGTATTTTTTAAGCTTCAGGCCACTTGTGTATAAAGAAGTGCAAGGATGGAAGCCAAATGGAAGATTATGAAAACAAGAGCACATGAATGTTCTGAGCAAATTTCATTCCAAGAAGTTTTAATGTGAGATCAACTATTTAATAAAAAGCATTTGTTAATCAACTTAAAAATATGAACAGTTTGAGAATATTTAAAGACATAGAAAAGGAACACTTTTGAATCTAGATATTACCATTTTAGGTCTTCCCCATGGACAGAGGAACTTGGCAGGCTACAGTCCATGGAGTCACATAGAGTCAGGTATGACCAAAGCAATTTAGCATTCATGCAATATCAAAGTAAGTCAGACAAAGAAAGATAAATAGCTTATGATATTGTTTACATGTAGAATCTAAAAAAAAAATGATGCAAACTTATTTATAAAATGGAAACAGACTCAGAGACATAGGAAACAGGTTAAGGTTAGCAAAGGGAGAGAGAGAGAGAAATCAGGAATTTGGGATTAATAGATACACACAACTATATATAAAAAAGATAACCATAAGGATCTACCGTATAGTATAAGGAATCTATTCAGTATCTGATGATAAATCATAATTGAAAAGAATATAGCAAAGAATATAGATATACACACATACACACACACATATAAATATATGAAATTAAAATTGTTAGTTGTTCAGTCATGTTTGACTTTTCGCAACCCCATGGACTATAGCCTGCCAGGTTCCTCTGTCCATGGGATTCTCCAGGCAAGAATACTGGAGTATGTTGCCATTTCCTCCTCCAGGAAATCTTCCCAACCCAGGGATTGAACCTGGGTCTCTTGCATTGTAGGTAGATTCTTTACCTTCTGAGACACCAGGGATAGTGGTACATGCATATACATACATACATACATACATATATACATACATATATATATATATATATACACACACACACACATACATACATATATATATATATATATATATATATGATATCAGAAAGTAATGTAGCATGGTAAATCAACTGCACTTGAAGTAGAAATAAAGAATGCTTTACAAGGGCTTGAACTTGTTAGAAACAAAGGTCACACTAATTCAACCAAAACTCCAGATCAGAGATCAGATGTGATTTCAAGTTAATTTTATAAATGGTACATGCATGTTTATTGCAATACTAAGGAGATCAAGATATCTTAAAAAAACTCAGGCTTTTCTATTGTGTGAAACAAGTTGTATTATTAAGTGTGGGGAGGATTGGGAACTTAAAAAAATCTTTATGAGATATCTGTGGATCACACACTAAGGAATCTATTAAAGATAAGCAAAGGGTTTGAATAACTATTTGAGTTCAGGAGAGATTATTATTAAAAATAGATGCATACAGATTCAATCAGTTTTTCATTCAAGCTAGTTTGAATAACTAAAAGTTGTAATTGTTCTATAATCGCCAATATGTAAACTTACATATTTAATTAATTGTAATTTTAAATGTTTAATTGCATAATTTCTTCATCGTTTCTTTTATTAGTATTACTTCTAGTCTGGAGAAATTGGAGTAATCTATAACAGAAGATTGAGCTATAAATTCTAAACCAAATTAACCTTTGCAAAACTATATCCTGGTTTCTGTAATTAAAATAATGAGAATTCTAAGAATAATAGCATTTAGGTCTTTCTTATTTAAGCAGAAACTTTTTCTGTACTTAAATAGCTAGTCAAAGGACAAACTATAATTGCATGTTCAGAAATTCCACCATTGTGCCTCTATGCTAAAGCACTTTCCTTTAAAAGAAAATTATTATTTTTTTACGAGTAAATCTGACATTTAACAAAAAGTTTGGGGTCCATAGAACGTCAATGTTAAACTCTCTTGACTTCACTTCATATATAAATGCAGGAGATTTTCTATTGTTTGTAATCTTAGAATATTTTTTTTACCAATAATCTTTAATAGTCTTCTGGTCAAAATTGTTAAAATTTTGGAATGTTAAAATTTTCCTGTTTTTTTTTTTTTTGAGAGGGGGAGGGGGGACAAAAACACCACAAAATTCTTTAGTGACCGGATATAATGTTTACGGCAACATTGCATTTAGATAATACGCTCAAAGGCAAAGGTCTTAGACAAACTGTAGTTGTAATACTATACAAATAGTGACATGGATGAATGTGATGGCATAGCAGATGACAAACACCTCGGTTTCAGTAAATGCTGATGAGAAAACACGGGGAAGGAGTTAAGAAATGTATATAATAAAGCTTCACCTGTCTCAAATCGTTTTGTAAGATGAGTTAAAGATGATAAATAGATGATATGAATGGTATTTGTTCATGTTTATTCTTATAGAAATCACTTAAACAGGTGACGGTATTATTTCTTTTTTACACTTGAGAGGATAAAGCCTATAGAGAAGTAAGAAATTTCCAAAGGTCACTGAACAAGTTAGTTCTAATTTAAATTATATCTGACTCCAAAGCCTGTGGATTTAAGCCCTCCACAACATTTCTGGCACTATACCTGATATTTGATAAGCAGCTGGCATTCGGTAAGCACTCAATTATTTTCATTAGCTTTCCCCTCTCCCTAATTAACTTCAGGGCCTGGAAAACGGAAATAAGTCTCCTGGGATTGTTGCAACAAAATTGATCTCTCACTACTTTGAGAAATGAACAACATAAAAGACTATCTCTGTGGCTGAATAAACATTCTTTTAATTACTCATTTTGTATACACACACAAAGATGTATGAATTAATTGAATGGTTCAAGCATCAACTATTTCTTTTGCATGGAGACAAACACTTGGTTTAAGCTTATTTTCCACTTTTAACTGATCAGAGGATGGTCACACTTAAACTGAAAGGACTCTTCTACCAGCAGTAGTCATGGAGAGAACCCTACAAAAGCCTCTGAGGGTCACAAAAGCATCATTATGCAACAGTGATAGAAATGACTATTTTACTATCATAAATAACATCAAATATTGCCCAATGTTTCAAATTAAACCTCCTTATTTTCAAATAATACACCAAAATAAACAGAAAATGAATGAATGAGAGGGACTTAAAATTTATTCACAGATAAATGTGTTTCTATTTTTTTAATATATTTCTGGAAGTTAACATAAACAAGTTTCCACAATCTTTATTAACACATGGCATCTTTTGGGGGTAATATAGTGTAACTTAGTTTATATATTTAGTGGCACATAACCAAATGCAGCAAAAGAACAGACGGTACTGAAAAACAGGCAATTAGGAAATATTTGACTCCAGTCCTTCATTTAGATTTTACAGCTGCTCTGTGTTTGACCAGAGAAAGTCTTTGGATGGATGTAACTTTGAAAAATAAGGCAAGGGCTTTTTCTCTTTTTCTTGGCTCTTTATTTTTGTTTTATTTTAACACCAGAAGTGGCTCCCTCAAGTGAAAAGTGTAAAATTGCTGGTCTCTCTAAGGATTCAAAGGAAATTACCTGTGGCAGGAAATGGGGTGTAAAGCACTCTTGCTTTTTATCAAGATGTAATCCAAAAAGTCAGCTGGGATATGTATGCTTTCAGAATTGCTATTAAAACATAAAACAAAATATCACAGTGCCAACTATTTATATGCAACTCTAAAGAAAAGACCAGAGAGAATGAACTTTCCTGAGATCTTTCTGTTTCCAAATTGCTTTAGAAATACAGCCATGTTATGTAGTGTTACATATATACATATATATAAACTCCTATGATATTTCAGTATTTTAAAACCCTGATAATAATGCATATTTAGCAAATCTTAGCTGAAGTATAGCTTGAAATTTATGATATTCTACTTTTGAACACTGTATTTTTTATTGAAATCAACTGTGCCCTGCCACAAACCAAGACTTTATGTTTTATATCTGTAGTCTCATAGCTTTTACAACACAGAGAACTTTTGTCTATGTATAGCTTGGTAACTTTTCCAAATCTGGAAAATTTAGGGGATACTGCATCATAATCTTTATGTTATTCAAAAATAAACTCCAAAGAAATAACAAGTTTGAATAAAGGTCTGTTCAGTATGATTGCTCTTCAGAAGTGTGATTTCAATTTCATAGCTTTCTGAGGCTTTTATTTTTCTACTTTCTGACTACTAGAGCAAAGATGAAGGTGAAAATAACAATAATTCTGGGAGTAGAAATATCTGAGCTCAACTCTTCTCATAAGAATCCCAAAATAACAACTAACTGCTGAACAACCATCAACAAAAAGAGCTGGAATCAGAAAAAAAAAAATAATAATAATAATAAAATATATATATATATATACACACACATATATATGCCCTACATCCAAACATCCAAAGACAAAGAAGAAGTCACAATAAGATGATGTCTGTGCATGCACACTCAGTTGTGTCAGACTCTTTGCAAGCCCATGGCCTGCTAGGCTCCTCTTTCCATGGAATTTTCCAGGAAAGAATACTGGAGTGGGTTGTCGTTTCCTCTTCCAAGGGATCTTCCTGACCAGGGATTGAGCCAGCATCTCCTGTGTCTCCTACACTGCAGGCAGGTTCTTTACCATTGAGCCACCTGGAAAGCTGACAATAAGATAGTGGGAGGGGTGCAACTGTGATAAAATAAAATCTAAAATTCAACAGGTGGATGATGTACAAACTAGAAAATTATTATAGCACAGAAGTTTTCAAAGAGAAGTGAAATTTCTAAGCCCTATTCCTAGCTTAGGGGTCTAGCAACAGGAG
The DNA here is from genome assembly GCF_016772045.2 of Ovis aries. Taxonomy (NCBI): domain Eukaryota; kingdom Metazoa; phylum Chordata; class Mammalia; order Artiodactyla; family Bovidae; genus Ovis; species Ovis aries. The sequence continues at coordinate 37,625,543 of NC_056070.1, forward strand.
GGGAAACCCCCAGACAATCTGGCTTTGAAAGCCAGTAAGGTTTGATTACAGAAATTACACATGACTAGGGGAAACAGAGAGTCCAGTTTTGGAGGGTGCATTCAAGGACCTGTGCTCATCAGGACCCAGGGAAAAAAGCAGTGATCCGACTAGAGACTAGGCCATACCTCCTGCTAGTACTGGATGGTCTCCTGTGGAGGTAGAGTTGTATGTCATTCACTGTGAGAACAAAAACATTGGTAGCAGCAGATCTGGAGGAGTACTCATTGGTACAACCCCTTCTGGAAGTCACCATTAGCCCCATCTTACAGCATCTACATTCCAATGCTGGGCTGTTTCAGGCTAACCAACAGGGTAGGATTACAGCCCCAACCTTCAGCAGAAAAGTAGCTTAAAGCCTTCCCGAGGACAGCCCTACCAACCAGAGGAACAAGACACAGTCCTTATAAGATGCAGCAAAAGCATTTCTAAGAGGGAAATTTATAGCAATACAATCTTACCTCAAGAAACAAGAAAAATATCAAATAAACAACCTAACTTTACACTTAAAGCAACTAGATAAAGAAAAAAAAAAAAAACAACCTTGAATATAGTAGCAGGAAAAAAATAAAGATTAGAGCAGAAATAAATGAAAAAAAATAAAGATATAGAAAAGAGAAATAAAACTAAAAGCTGGTTCCTTGAGAAGATAAAATAAATTGATAACCCTTTAGACAGACTCATCAAGAAAAAAAGGTAGAGGACTCAAAGCAGTAGAATTAGAAATGAAAAAGAAGTTACCACAAACAAGCAGACATACAAAGAACAATAAGATACTGTGAATGGCTTCAAAGGCAAATTCTATTAAACATTTAGAGAAGAGTTAACTTGTATTCTTCTGAAATGATTCAAAAGTTCTCAGAGACAAGAATACTCTAAAACTCATTCTTTAAGGCTACATCAATTTGGTAAGAAAATCAATGATACTACAAAAAATGAAAATTACTGGCCAATATCACTGATGAACATAGACACAAAAGCCTTCAACAATACACTAGCAATTAAAATACAATGATACATTAAAAAGGTCATACACCATGATCAAGTGGGATTTTTGCCAGGGATGCAAGTATTTTTCAATATCCAAAAAAAAATCACTATGATACATGACATTGACAAATTGAAGACTAAAAATCATATGATCATACCGATAGATGCAGAAAAAATTTTGACAAAAACTGTAAAAACTGACTAGTTCAAAATTGGGAAAGAATTTTTTATGATGTCTGTATATTATCATGCTGCATATTTAATTTCTTTGTGGAGTACATCATGTGAAATACTGGGGTGGATGAATCACAACCTGGAATCAAATTTGCAGGGAGAAATAACAACCTCAGTTATGCAGATGATACCACACTAATGGCAAAAAGCAAAAAGGAACTAAAAACCTCTTGATGAAGGTGAAAGAGGAGACTGAAAAAGCTAGCTTGAAGCTCAATATTGGGAACAAACAAACAAACAAACAAACAACTAAGATCATGGCATCTTGTCCTAGCACTTCATGGCAAATATAAGATGAAAAAGTGGCAGCAGTGACACATTTTATTTTCCTGAGCTTAGAGTCAGACATGACTGAGCGACTGAACTGAAAACCATTGCAGGATGGCTGCAGCAATGAAATTCAAAGATACTTGCTTCTTGAAATGAAAGTTATGAGAAATTTATGAAAAGTAGAGACATCACTTTGCCAACAAAGGTCTTCATAGTCAAAGCTAGAGTTTTTCCAGTAGTCATGTAGGGATATGAGAAAAGCTGAAAGAAAGGCTTTTGCCAAAGTGGACTGAATGCCAAAGTTTTGATGCTTTCTAATTGTGGTGCTGGAGAAGACTCGTGAGAGTCCTTTGAACTTCAAGGAGATCAAAGCAGTCAATCCTAAAGGAAATCAACTTTGAATATTCACTGGAAGGACTGTTGTTGAAGCTTCAATACTTTGGCCACTGACTTAAAGAGTTGACACATTGAAAAAGACCCTGAGAAGGTGGGATGGTTTGGGAGAATGGCATTGAAACATGTATACTATCATGTAAGATTCGAATTGCCAGTCTATGTCTGATGCAGGATACAGCATGCTTGGGGCTGGTGCACGGGGATGACCCAGAGGGATGCTGTGGGGAGGGATGTGGGAGGGGGGTTCATGTTTGGGAATGCATGTAATGGCAAAACCAATACAGTACTGTAAAGTAAAATAAAGTAAAAATAAAAATTAAAAAAAAGAAAAGAAAAAGACCCTGATGCTGGGAAAGACTGAAGGCAAAAGGAAAAGGGGAGTGGCAGAGGATGAGATGATTACATAGTTTCACCAACTCAATATATATGAATTTGAGCAAATTCCGTGTAATGGTGGACAGAGGAGCCTGGCATGTTACAGTCCACGGGGTAACAAAGAGCGGGACATGATTTAGCAACTGAACAACAACAACAACAAATCACCCATTTATGACAAAAATTATCCAAAATGTCATTATGGTACTGGCACAAAAACAGAACTGTAAGTCAACAAAACTGGCTAGAAAGCCCAGAAATAACTGGTCATCTCAGTTCAGTTCAGTTCAGCCTCTCAGTTGTTTCCAACTCTTTGTGACCCCATGGACTGCAACATGCCATGCTTACCTGTCCATCACCAACTCCTGGAGCTTACTCAAACTCCTGTCCATTGAGTTGGTGATGCCATCCAACCATCTCATCCTCTGTCATCCCCTTCTACTCCTGCCTTCAATCTTTCCCATCATCAGGGTGTTTTGAAATGAGTCAGTTTTTCACATCAGGTGGCCAAAGTACTGGAGTTTCAGTTTCAGCATCAGTCCTTCCAATGAACATTCAGGACTGATTTCCTTTAGGATGGACTGGTTGGATCTCCTTGAGGTCCAAGGGACTCAAGAGTCTTCTTCAACTCCACAGTTCAAATGTACCAATTCTTCGGTGCTCAGTTTTCTTTACAGTCCAGCTCTCACATCCATACTTGACTACTGAAAAATCAAAGCTTTGACCAGATGGACCTTTGTTGCAAAGTCTCTGCTTTTTAATATGCTGTTTAGGTTAGTCACAACTTTTCTTCCAAGGAGTAAGCATCTTTTAATTTCATGTCTGCAGTCACCATCTGTAGTTTTTGGAGTCCACAAAAATAAAGTTTGTCACTATTTCCATTGTTTCCCCATCTATTTGCCATGAAGTGATGGGACCAGATGCTGTGATCTTAGTTTTCTGAATGTTGAGTTTTATGCCAAGTTTTTCACTCTCCTCTTTCACCAAGAAGCTCTTTAGTTCTTTGCTTTCTGCCATAAGGGTGGTGTCATCTGCATATTGCTGATATTTCCCCAGCAATCTTGATTCCAGCTTGTGTTTCTTCCAGTCCAGCATTTCTTGTAATGTACTCTTCATAGAAGTTAAATAAGCAGAGTGACAAAATACAGCCTTGACGTACTCCTTTCCCAATTTGGAACCAGCCTGCTGTTGCAAGTCCAGTTCTAACTGCTGCTTCTTGACCTGCATACGATTTCTCAGGAGGCAGGTCAGGTAGTCTAGTATTTCCATCTCTTTAGGAATTTCCCACAGTTTGTTGTGATCCACACAATCAAAGGCTTTGGCACACTCAAGAAAGCAGAAGTAGAGGTTTTTCTGGGACTCTCTCGCTTTATCAATGATCCAGCGTCATCTGATCTATGACAGAGGAGGCAAAATATCCAGTGGGAGAAAGACAGTCTCTTCAATAAATGATGCTAGAGAAATAGGACAGTTGTATGTAAAACAATAAAATTGCAACACTGCTACAACATACATAAAAATGAACTCAAAATGGATTAAGGAAGTAAATGTAAGATGGATACTATAAAACAGAGAGGAAAATAAGGCAAGCTACTCTCTGACATAAACTGGAGGAATATCTTGTTTGATATGTCTCCTAGAGTAATGGAACTAAAAACAAAAATAAACAAATGATACCTGATTAAACTCAAAAACTTTTGCATAGCAAAAGAAACCATAAACAAAATGAGAAGACAATCTTGAGATTGACAGAAAATATTTTCAAATGATGCAACTGACAATGGATTAGTCTCCAAAATTTATAAATAGATCACATGGCTCAATATTATAAAAAACAGCCCAATGAAAAAATGAGCGGAGGTTCATGACATTGTACAGGAGACAGGAATCAAGATCACCCCCAAGAAAAAGAAATGCAAAAAAGCAAAATGGCTGTCTGAGGAAGCCTTACAAATAGCTGTGAAAAGAAGGGAAGGAAAAAGCAAAGGAGAAAAGGAAAAAAAAAATGAGCAGAAGATCTAAATAGATATTTCTCCAATTAAGACATGCAGATGGCCAACAGTCACAAGCAAAAATGTTCAACCTAGCTAAACATTACAAAAAATCAAATGAAAACTACAATGAGATATTACCTCACAGCAGTCAGAAAGCATCATCAAAAATCTACAAACAATAAATTCTGCAGTGGTTGTGGAGAAAAAAAGAACCCTCCCAAACTGTTGCTGGGGATGTAAATTGGTACAGTCACTAAAACGAACAGTATGAAAATTCCTTAAAAAGCTAGAGATAGAGCTCCCGTATGATCCATCAATCCCACTCCTGGACATGTATCTGGAGAAAAACATGGTTGGTACATGCACAGCAATGTTCACTCCAGCACTATTTACAATAGCCGAGACCTGAGAGCAACCTAAAAGTCTGTCAACGGATGTGGTAAATAATGGTAAATGGATAAAGAAGATGTGGTGCATATATAGAAATATATTACTCAGATATCCAAAAGAATGAAAAGGTGTCATGTGGAGCAACATGGATGAAACCAGAGACTATCATGTTAAATGAAGTAAGCCAGTCAAGGAAAGATAAATGTCATATGATATCATTTGTATGCAGAACTAAAAAAAAAATGTGATACAAATGAACATATTTGCAACACAGAAACTGACTCACAGACTTAGAAAACAAGCTTATGGTTACCAGGGAGAAAGTGGGTGGGAGAGGAATAGCTTGGATCAGAGTGGACATGTACACACTGCTATATATAAAACAGATAAGCAGCAGATATCTACTGCATAGCACAGAGAATGCTGCTAAGCATTCTGTAATAATCTAAATGGGAAAATAATTTGAATAAGAAAACTAATGCATACATATAACTGAATTACTTTGCTGTACCCCTGAAACTATCACAACATTGTTAATCAACTACACTGCAATATAAAGTAAACACAATAATAATTCTAAATGACCATAAAATTTTGGAGTTCTGAATTTTACATTAATAAAACATTATCATATTGACAGACACCATTTAAAATACTCTTTCAGTTCAGTTCAGTTGCTCAGTTGTGTCTGACTTTTTGCCACCCCATGAATCGCAGCATGCCAGGCCACCCTGTCCATCACTAACTCCCGGAGTTTACTCAAATTCATCTCCATCGAGTTAGTGATGCCATCCAGCCATCTCATCCTTTTTTGTCCCCTTCTCCTCCTGCCCCTAATCTCTCCTACCATCAGGGTCTTTTCCAGTGAGTCAACTCTTCGCATGAGGTGGCCAAATTATTGGAATTTAAGCTTCAGCATCAGTCCTTCCAATGAACACCCAGGACTGATCTTCTTTAGGATGGACTGGTTGGATCTCCTTGCAGTCCGAGGGACTCTCAAGAGTCTTCTCCAACACCACAGTTCAAAAGCATCAATTCTTTGGTGCTCAGCTTTCTTCACAGTCCAACACTCACATCCATAGGTGACCATTGGAAAAACCATAGCCTTGACTAGACAGACCTTTGTTGGCAAAGTAATGTCTCTGCTTTTGAATATGCTATCTAGGTTGGTCATAACTTTCCTTCATTTTACCTTATTCTCTATGAAGACAAATAGCATTATAATCCACATTTTCAAAACAAAAAAAGCGCCGATATTTTAAATAAATAAATTGCCTAACATACTGTTGTACCCGGCATTCAGGCGGCACAGTATCTGTTTTCTCCACTTCATTGCCTCCCTGAGGATGGTGTATGTAGCCATTGTTCTGGTATAATTGGCGACCTATCATCTATTTTCCTGGTTGTTGGAAATCTATGCCACATTATTTATTGAAGATAATCATAGCTACCAACCATACCATGGGCTGGGATCTGTATTTTTTTGATGCACGTTTTGACACCTGTCTTGTGGGAAATAGTCTTTCTTCCCTTAAAATGAATGCTTGTGTATAAATGGATTGTCACAAATTTCTCTGGCCTTATGAAGGAATTGGAAATAATGTGTAAAGAAAAGCAGAGTTGATAGATGGATGAAAGAAAATATGAGCCAGAATACCACATTTTTAGTTTCTAGGAACAGATGTACCTAAATTGAGAATAGTTCTATGTTCTTATTTAATGAATGAAAAATTATCCCACTTAACTTAAGCTTAAAGAGTGCTTGAAAGTGAAGTTGCTCAGTGGCGTCAAACTCTTTGTGACCCCATGGACACCAGGCTCCTCCATCCATGGGATTTTCTAGGCAAGAGTACTGGAGAGGGTTGCCATTTTCTTCCCAGGGAATCTTCCCAACCCAGGGACGGAACCCAGGTCTCCCGCATTGTGGACAGATGCTTTACCACCTGAGCTACCAGGGAAGTAAGTAAACAGTGCTTCAGTAAAGTTCAGTTCAGTTCAGTCACTCAGTCGTGTCCAACTCTTTGTGACCCCAGAATCGCAGCACGCCAGGCCTCCCTGTCCATCACCGACTCCTGGAGTTCTATCAGACTCATGTCCATTGAGTCAGTGATGCCATCCAGCCATCTCACCCTCTGTCATCCCCTTCTTCTCCTGACCCCAATCCCTCCCAGCATCAGAGTCTTTTCCAATGAGTCAATTCTTCACATGAGGTGGCCAAAGTACTGGAGTTTCAGCTTTAGCATCATTCCTTCCAAAGAAATCTCTGGGTGGATCTCTTTCAGAACGGACTGGTTGGATCTCCTTGCAGTCCTAGGGACTCTCAAGAGTCTTCTCCAACACCACAGTTCAAAAGCATCAATTCTTTGGCACTCAGCCTTCTTCACAGTTCAACTCTCACATCCATACAAGACTACAGGAAAAACCATAGCCTTGACTAGACGGACCTTAGTCAGCACAGTAATGTCTCTGCTTTTGAATATGCTATCTAAGTTGGTCATAACTTTTCTTCCAAGAAGTAAGCATCTTTTAATTTCATGGCTGCAATCACCATCTGCAATGATTTTGGAGCCCCCCAAAATAAAGTCTGACACTGTTTCCACTGTTTCCCATCTATTTCCCATGAAGTGATGGGACCGGATGCCATGATTTTCGTTTTCTGAATGCTGAGCTTTAAGCCAACTTTTCTGCTCTCCTCTTTCACTTTCATCAAGAGGATTTTTAGTTCCTCTTCACTTTCTGCCATAAGGGTGGTGTCATCTGCCTATCTGAGGTGATTAATATTTCTCCCGGCAATCTTGATTCCAGCTTGTGCTTCTTCCAGTCCAGCATTTCTCATTATGTACTCTGCATATAAGTTAAATAAGCAGGGTGACAATATACTGCCTTGATGTACTCCTTTTCCTATTTGGAACCAGTCTGTTGTTCCATGTCCAGTTCTAACTGTTGCTTTCTGACCTGCATACAGATTTCTCAAGAGGCAGGTCAGGTGGTCTGGTATTCCCATCTCTTTTAGAATTTTCCACAGTTTATTGTGATCCACACAGTCAAAGGCTTTGGCATAGCCAAGAAAGCAGAAATAGATGTTTTCTGGAACTCTCTTGCTTTTTCCGTGATCCAGAGGATGTTGGCAATTTGATCTCTGGTTCCTCTGCCTTTTCTAAAACCAGCTTGAACACCAGGAAGTTCATGGTTTACGTATTGCTGAAGCCTGGCTTGGAGAACTTTGAGCATTACTTTACTAGCATGTGAGATGAATGCAATTGTGCGGTAGTTTGAGCATTCTTTGGTATTGCCTTTCTTTGGGATTGGAATGAAAACTGACTTTTTCCAGTCCTGTGGCCACTGCTGTGTTATTCAAATTTGCTGGCATATTGAGTGCAGCATTTCACAGCATCATCTTTCAGGATTTGAAAGAGCTCAACTGGAATTCCATCACCTCTACTAGCTTTGTTCATAGTGATGCTTTCTAAGGCCCACTTGACTTCACATTCCAGGATATCTGGCTCTAGATGAGTGATCACATCATCATGATTATCTGGGTTGTGAAGATCTTTTTTGTACAGTTTTTCTGTGTATTCTTGCCACCTCTTCTTCATATCTTCTGTTTCTGTTATGTCCATACATTTTCTGACCTTTATTGAGCCCATCTTTGCATGAAATGTTCCCTTGTTATCTCTAATTTTCTTGAAGAGATCTCTAGTCTTTTCCATTCTGTTCTTTTCCTCTGTTTCTTTGCACTGATCACTGAAGAAGGCTTTCTTATCTCTTCTTGCTATTCTCTGGAACTCTGCATTCAGATGCTTATATCTTTCCTTTTCTCCTTTGCTTTTTGCCTCTCTTCTTTTCACAGCTATTTTTAAGGCCTCCCCAGACAGCCATTTTGCTTTTTTTGCTTTTCTTTTCTATGGGGATGGTCTTGATCCCTGTCTCCTGTACAATGTCATCAACCTCATTCCATAGTTCATCAGGCACTCTATCTATCAGATCTATGCCCTTAAATCTATTTCTCACTTCCACTGTATAATCATAAAGGATTTGATTTAGGTCATACCTGAATGGTTTAGCTTACTGAAGTTCAGACCTTTCTGTAGATAAGGAGACAAGCTTAGAAATGCCAACATTAGCTGCCATTTTTACCTCCTCCGAGTTTATATACTGTTCAACTTCAATGCATTTGCCTTAAAGACACACAAATACTTGTAGAGTGAAGAAGGAAGGTTGGTCTCAAGGCCAGTAATTGTCAACATCATAACAGCAAAGCTGGACCACCTCAAGCCCTTGACCTCCACAGCAGTCACTAATTGTTTGGCTATTATGATACATTCACTCAATGCTATACTAGATTTATGTTGAACTTTTTTTTTTTTATCATTTTATGTTTTAAACATAAATAAGGCATCATTTACATATATTGAAATTATGAGATATAAGACAAACTTTGATGACTTTTGACAAATGCATTCTTCCATCTAACAGTGACCCCATCATGATACATAGAGAACATCCCCTTACTCCAGAAATACACTATCTTTCCTAGTTAATCCCAATTACTAGAGTTATTTGCACTGAATTCTATCACAGGGTAGTTTGACTGCTCTAAAATTTTATATAATTTGAATAATAAAATCTCAAGTCTTTGGTGTCTGGCTTCTGTCTAGACACCATTAGTATCTCTCACAGAATAGGAATGTGAAATAAAGAAAATAAATAATTAGTAACTAATTACTAAGCCAATGGTCATCCAGAGAGTAGATGTCAGAGCTCAGGTTCAAACTAAGCAACTTGATCCCAGAGTTCATGTCATTAGCAGTATGCCAGTGATCACCTGCTTGAATTCCCATGTATTTACTTTTAATGGCTAAATGTACTAGCAGAAAGTTAGGATTTGAATTTTGCTGTAAATTTTTTAAGGGGAATTTTTAAATTCGTTTTTATTATTAAATATTATTTTTAAAGTCATATCTTTTAAATATTTATTTATTTATTTTTTTTACTTTACAATATTGTATTGGTTTTGCCATACATTGACATGAATCTGCCATGGGTGTACATGTGTTCCCCATCCTGAAGCCCCTCCAACCTCCCTCCCCATCCCATCCCTCTAGGTCATCAAAGTGCACCAGCCCCAAGCACCCTGTATCATGCATTGAACCTGGACTGGTAATTCATTTCACATGTGATAATTTACATGTTTCAATGCCATTCTCCCAAATCATCCCACCCTCGGCCTCTCCTACAGAGTCAAAAGTACATAACTAATACTAAATAATGTTTTCTCTCTTTCATTATCTTACCATATTTTGTACATACAAATACAGAACCAAGATGACCATCTAAAATTTTAAATAATAAAAAAAAAATTGCTGTGACTATTATCTTACTGGTTCATGGATTTTTTTTTTTAACCAAACTATTTAAAATCAGTTTCCAAATATTTCATTTCACTTGAAGAGCAAACTTTATTACTGGCAAAGTACTGCAAATAAAATAGTGTTAAATTATATGTTAAAATAATAAATTTAATTTATCATTAGTTTAACTTGTTCTGACAAGCATTGAAGTAATGAAATTATTAAAAACAACATCAAGGATTTGACAACATTATTGTAGCTTGATTTAAAAAAAAAGACTGCTTAACAAATTGACACTATAAGGATCAGAAAACTATTTACAGAGATATTTTCTTATTAAATTATTTGAGTAATATTACTTAGTGAAATTTCTGGCATAATGATCCCACAAAATATTGTCTGGGAATGAATTGTTGAAAACTCTTCATGAGTTCCCAAATGAAAGCACATTATTTATTGAAATTTAAAGACTCTTATTAAGAACTCAGAAGAATATTATTGACATGCTGTGGAACTTTGCAGGGTGAATAGAAAACTATCTGTTCTTCTTCAACGTCATATAAAAAGGCATACATAATAAAACAGATGTGAATGAGGGTGATAATGAATGCACAGAGCTGCCTTTTAGGCATTAATTATTTCTTATAATATTTCTTGAGGCCCTTTTACTGCTTTATTATGGTCATTGCCAATTATACACACGCTCCTTTTGAGAATAATTCTAGGCATAAACATACAAAACTATGTCTTATTCAAGGGTGATCTGAAGCTCTGTCATCTCCCCCACAACCAGCCCTCTTGCCTAACCCTAGTACATTAAGATGGCATTTTTAACTGTTGAAAGTAATGAGGTATATAAATACACATATAAATTAATTGACAGAGAGAGATTTTGTTTTCATATTAGCAGTGTTATGGAGAACTGTGTGATTTGCACCTTATCCAAAAGAATTATTGAGACCATACATTCTCAAAGAGTCTTTTCACCTTCAAGGAAATGAAAATGGATTCTATGGGGGGTTTCCCTCATAGTTCAGTTGGTAAAGAATCTGCTTGCATTGCAGGAGACCTGGATTCAATTCCTGGGTTGGGAAGATCTCCTGGAGAAGGAAATGGCAAACCACTCCAGTATTCTTCCTGGGGAATCTCATGGAAAGAGGAGCCTGACAGGCTAGTCCATGGGGTCGCAAGAGTAAGACACGACTTCGCAACTAAAGAGAGAGAGCGAGCAAGCATATCTTGCATATCACAATGATTTTAGTTTTCTAAAGGATCAGAATCTGCAAGCAGATATAATGTAGATCCATGGTATCACAATTTCACAGTTGAAACTAGGTGATTAAGGGGAAAAATGCCTATAAAAGCTCTGTAGCATAGTGGCAATGAATAAAAGGATACAAAACACTGAACACATATTATGTCAGATACAGTAGTGTTGATTCAATAATTTAGATTATATTTAACTTTTTTGTACATGAATATAGTCAAAGAAATATGAAACTTGACCACTTGATGCTTTTGCCTTGAATGTTAGTGTTTCATAACCCTAAATTTGTTTCCTTACCCATAAATTTGTATGTTGAAATCTAATCCCCAGTGTGATGGTATTTGGAGACAGGACTTTGGGGAGGTTATTAGATCATAAGAGTGGAATCCTCATGAAAGAGACCCCCAAAATCTCTCTTGCACCTTCTATCATGTGAAGACAGAGCAAGATATGGCCATCTGTAAGGCAGGAGGAGGGCTATCACCAGATATAATTCAGGAATTGAACAGTGCCAAGATCGTGATCTTCCCAGCCTTCAGAGTGTGAGAAATAAATTTCTATTTTTTATAAGCCACCCAGTCTGTGGCATTTCTCTTATAGTTGCCCAGATGGACTACAGCAGCTGGTATAGAGGTAAAGAAATAATTGAAGTCTAGTTGTTTAAGTCACTGGTCATTGGATAAAGGTAAATATACATATCTGCAAATGCCTCCTTGTTTTTTAGTAACACACATTTCAATTAATGTACATCAAATTATTTTTGCTAAAATATTCTTATGAGCTAATTGAGATAGCAAGCAGCAAAAGTAAAACCTATCTCTTTACCTATATCGTTGGCTTGATTCTAAGTAAGTGTGGAGAGTGCTGCTGGATGAATAAGAGGAGAGAAGGGCTGTAAAATCTCCTATGCTAAAGGCAGGTGCTTTTTTCTTTTTGGTTGCTTCATTGGTTTTACAGCATTTCTTTTACTGATTCTTTTTAAATTATCAAAGGAAAGTTTGGTTTTACAGATACTTATTAGTGATTCCTGACATTAGAAAAATGTCATATTGCACCACACTCCTCTCAATTCCCAAGGAGAAAGTGTCAAAGAAAAATTGTTGAGCTAAACAGGCAAGGAAGACTGCTCAAGACTATTGAAAGAGGGGAGAGAGATTGAACTCAGTGCTTCTGAAACCAAAGAGAGGAGAGATTTTAAGCACCAGAGGGAGGAAGTGAAAAAATACAAAAAGACATCAGCAGGGAGTCTGGTCAATGTGATTAGCCATTTGTGTTTACTAATTGGCAGTTACTAAAGTTAGGGTTCTAGCCCGCTACAGAGATAGGGAGAGATGAATCCTATTTGCTTGATCATTACATTCAGAGATATGGCTGCCAATATCTTGAGAAAGACATTTCTGGTTTGTAAAGCCAACCCAACTGGCAGGAAAGTGGAAGATTTGCATCTTACAGAGGCATTAAAAACTACAATTTAAAAATTTTTTTTCTGAATAAAACCTCTAAGGAAATGGAAGTCAGGGGCCTACAATCAGGAGCAAAGCTGTCTAAGCTGTTCCCTTCAGTGTAGTCAAACTGAAGGAAACAGTAAAGCCTTATTGGTCAGAAGACGATTAATGATCAGGGTCTGTGATGTGATTAGAATATGCTATTTCACTCAGCAAAGAAGGCAATGGCACCCCACTCCAGTGCTCTTGCCTGGAAAATCCCATGGACGGAGGAGACTGATGGGCTGTAGTTCATTAGGTCGTGAACAGTCGTACACAACTGAGCGACTTCACTTTCACTTTTCACTTTCATGCATTGGAGAAGGAAATGGCAACCCACTCCAGTGTTCTTGCCTGGAGAATCCCAGGGACAAGGGGGAGCCTAGTGGGCTGCCATCTATGGGGTCGCACAGAGGGACACGACTGAAGCGACTTAGCAGCAGCAGCAGCAGCAGCAGCAGCATTTCACTCAGGGATGGAGTTATTATCAGGAGGAAAAAGGTGTTTGTGGTTCTCACTTTCTCTTTGGGACTATGTTTGTTGATTTAAAATGTTTCAATCTCCTAGGAAGGTAAACAAAATTGTGAAGATTTTTCTGCTTTCATTTTTTGCCTTTGTTTTATTTGCTTTTTCATTTCTATGTTTTTCCTAGTTGACTTACAAACGGGTGCTTTAGGGCTTCATAACAAATATTTTTCCATCTGCGGATACATTTTTAGATCATTTTTATATTAAAGTATTTATTTATTTGTATTTTGTTCTCTATTTTAGATAAGTTCTTAAAGTCTAGGACTTGTTGAGAATTTAGTGAAAAGGAGTCGAAAGACCATTGGGTTGGATTTTTGTCCAGGCTTCAGCATAACAGGAAAAAGCAACCATTATTGTGTGTGCCTTGACCCAGGTAACAAAGAGATTACAGGAAGTAGGGCTTGCGAGTAGCTGATTACCAGAAGGGCATCTGGGTGTCTGTGGTTTCCTCTGGTTACTTTCATCTCTACATTATAGATATCACAGATTTTATACTTCCACTAAGAAACCTTGAAGACAATATTCTGTTTCTTTGTTGTTGTTGTTGTTTGTTGGTTTTAAGTAATGGCAGTGAAAACTAAATATTCTTTCTTTTGCAAAGCATATTCACATGGGACTTTTGAAAGTGAAGCCAAACTCCAAAGTTTAAACTCATTTATAAATAAACTATATGGTTTTATGTGATCTAAATTTTCAGTAATTTTAATCAAGTGGGGTGAGTCTTGTTTTAGAACAAACAAATATAAGAAAATCCCATATTCATGCAGGCTGACTGGATGGTAAAGTGACTAGAGATGAATCGAGTGTGCATGCTCAGTCGCTTCAGTTGTGTCTGACTCGTCATGATCCTATGGACTGTAGCCTGCCAGACTCCTCTGTCCATGGGATTTTCCAGGCAAGAATACTGGAGTGAGTTGCCATTTCCTTCTCCAGAAAATCTTCCCTACCCGGGAGCTGAACATGCATCTCTTATGCCTTTTGCATCAGCAGGTGGGTTCTCTACCACTGAGCTACCTGAGAAGCCCAGAGATGAATTGAATGAATCCTGATCAAATGAAATTAAAATATTCATGTTTTTTACACTTATTTCTGATTTACAAATAATATTATTTAGCTTTGAAGTTATCCTGACTTTAATCTTATTTTGATTAGATAGTGACATTGGGACATTGTTTGTGTAGCAGTTCAGTCTCAACTGAAGATTAATGACAAGGAGAATCCAGGTACAATAGTTCTTGGCTTCCCGGAGACTCAGTGGTAAAGAATCAGCCTGCAATGCAAGACACCCAATTTCCATCCCGGGGTTGGGTAGACCCTCTAGAGAAGGAAATGACAAACCACTCCAGTATTCTTGCCTGGAGATTTACATGGATGGTGGGCTACAGTTCATGGGGACTCAAAGAGTTGGTCAGGACTGAGCAACTAACACTTTCACTTTCAGGCATAATAATTATCCTTATCTGGAGGGTGGGAAGATTTAGATGAGGGAAGGTACAGTTGTCTCTCAGGGAGAACTCTTCTGTTAACTGGCAAAACCAACAGAAGTTGTAGGATGGAGTGACTATCACATCCAATCCTCCTCCAACCCCACAAGTAGGCAATCTGATTCATGTTGTAATATGTGTGTGCTTGCTCAGGCACTCAGTCAAATCTGACTCTTTGTTACACTATGGACTGTACTTCATCAGATCCTTCTGTCCATAGAATTTCCCAGGAAAGATAATGGAATAGATTCCCATTTCCTCCTCCAGGGGATCTTTCCAACCCAGGGATTGAATATGAGTCTCCTGCATTTCCTCTATCTCCTGCATCATTGTCAGGCAGATTCTTTACTGAAGTGATGTCTAATTTTTCCAATCATTGTGAGTCCTTCCCAAATGATAATACATCAGAGTTAAACTATAAACTTATCATACAACCATTTTCCAAAGTGGGTTTCAACAGTAAAAACTGAAACAATAACTGGGAAGGGAAACTTAGAATTACACAAATTTACTGTTACCTTTGACCTGCTTTGTTTTGTACTCCAAGGCCAAATTTGCATATTACTCCAGGTATTTCTTGACTGTCTACTTTTGCATTCCAGTCCTCTATAATGAAAAGGACATCTTTTTTTGGGTGTTAGTCCTAGAAGGTCTTGTAGGTCTTCAGAGAACCATTCAACTTCAACTTCTTCAGCATTACTGACCAGGGCATAGACTTGGATTATCGTGTTATTGAATGGTTTGCCTTGATCAGAGATCATTCTGTCTTTTTTGAGATCACATCCAAGTACTGCATTTCAAACTCTTTTGTTGACTATGATGGCTGCTCCATTTCTTCTAAGGGATTCTTGCCCACAGTAATAGATATAAAGGTCATCTGAATTAAATTCACCCATTCCAGTCCATGTTAGTTCACTGATTCCTAAAATGTTGATGCCATCTCCTGTTTGACCACTTTCAATTTACCTTGATTCATGGACCTAACATTCCAAGTTACTATGCAATATTGCTCTTTACAGCATCAGACTTTACTTCCATCCCCAATCATTAGCACAACTTGGTATTGTTTTTGCTTTGGTTCCATCTCTTCATTCTTTTTGGAGTTATTTCTCCCCTGATCTCCGGTAGCATATTGGGTGCCTACTGACCTGGGGAGTTCATCTTTCAAAGTCCTATCCTTTTGCCTTTTCATGCTGTTCATGCTCAAAATTCTCCAAGCCAGACTTGAAGTATGTGAACCGTGAACTTCCAGATGTTCAAGCTGGTTTTAGAAAAGGAAGAGGAACCAGAGATCAAATTGCCAACATCTGTTGGATCATAGAAAAAGCAAGAGAGTTCCAGAAAAACATCTACTTCTGCTTTATTAACTGTGCCAAAGCTTTTGACTCTGCAGATCAAAACAAACTGTGGAAAATTCTGAAAGATATGAGAACATCAGATCACCTGGCCTGCCTCCTGAGAAATCTGTATGCAGGTCGAGAAGTAACAGGCAGAAACAGACATGGAACAACAGACTGGTTCCAAATCAGGAAAGGAGGGTGTCAAGGCTATATATTGTCACCCTGCTTATTTAACTTATATGCAGAGTACATCATGAGAAATGCTGAGCTTGATGAAGCACAAGCTGAAATTAAGATTGCTGAGAGACATATCAATAACCTCAGATATTCAGATGACACCATCCTTATGGCAGAAAGCAAAGGAGAACTAAATAGCCTCTTGATGAAAGTGAAAGAGGAGAGTGAAAAAGTTGGCTTAAAACTCAACATTTGGAAAATTAAGATCATGGCATCTGGTCCCATCACTTCATGGCAAATAGATGGGGAAACAATGGAAACAGTCACAGACTTTATTTTGGGGGGCTCCAAAATCACTGCAGATAGTGACTGCCACCATGAAATTAAAAGACGCTTGCTCCTTGAAAGAAAACCTATGACCAACCTAGACAGCACATCAAAAAGCAAAAACAGTACTTTGTCAATTAAGGTCCATTTAGTTAAAGCTAAGATTTTTCCAGTAGTCATGTACGGATGTGAGAGTTGGACTGTAAAGAAAGCTGAGCAATGAAGAACTGATGTGTTTGAACTGTGGTGTTGGAGAAGACCTTTGAGAGTCCCTTGGACTGCAAGGAGATCCAAGCAGTCAATCCTAAAGAAATCAGTCCTGAATATTTATTGGAAGGACTGATACTGAAGCTGAAAGTCCAATACTTGGCCACTTGATATGAAGAACCAACTCATTGGAAAAGCCCCTGATGCTGGGAAAGATTGAAAGTGAAAGGAGAAGGGGACGACAGAGGACGAGATGATTGGATGACATCACCGACTGAATGGATATGAGTTTGAGTAAGCTCCAGGAGTTGGTGATGGACAGGAAGCCTGGAGTGCTGCAGTCCATGGGGTTGCAAACAGTCAGACATGACTGAATGACTGAACTGACAGACTGACTGATAATTACCTTTTCTTTTTAAGAAAATTACTTTTTTTCTGGCACATTTTATACAGCTAGGTTCATTGTGCATCTTCATGATGATATTCTTATATAATGTGTTTCTCTAACTTAATTTGACTTTTTTTTTTTTATGAAACAACTTGATGTATTATACTATTGAAATCACATGCTCCATGTTTGTTAGTCGCTCCATCATGCCTGATGTTTCTGTGACCCCAAGGACTGTAGTCCACTGGGTTCCCCTGTCCATCGAATTCTCCAGACAAGAATACTGGAGTGGGTAGGAATTCCTTTCTCCAGGGGATCTTCCAGACCCAGGGATTGAACCCAGGTCTTTCACATGGTATGCAGATTCTTTACCATCTGAGCCAGCAGGGAAGCCCCATATGCTGCTGTTTAATTTGGATCTCATTAATCATATTTACATTTTTACATTCTAAGTGAGTAGAGATTGTGATTGCATATTTTGTAAGGATTATATATGTTAAAGTAAAAACAAAAGAAGCTACATATTCTTAGATCTTTAAGAATTCTCACAAAAGCCACATCTACCTACTATTTGTCATGCAGCTTACCTTAGCACTTTTCAAATATCCTGTTGACACTTAAATTCAATTTACTAGACCACTGGGAAAGTGTAGTGCAAATTTATTAATATAAGCTGATCATTTCTCTGGGTTTTTAAATTTTACCTCTCTCTTGATTATGAGGTACAAATAGTAAATACCTTAAAAGCATGTAATCCAACTCATTTTCTCTAGTGACAATCATTTTGTTTAGTCAGTTTTGAGCTTAGCAAAATAAAATAAGCTTAGTAAAGTAAAGCTTAGTAAATAAGCTTTGTAAATAAGCTTTAAAAAAGCTTAGTAAATAAAATAATATCTTGCAAGTTAATTTACTTTTGATGTAGTTCTTGATTGTGGATGTTACGATCATTGTGATGATAAAAATTACAGAAAATGAACCAGTTGGAAACTAGAGTACTCCTTAGAAATCTCATAATTTAGTCCCAAATTTCATTATAGTTTTCACAAAGTGATCAATACCTTTCAAGAGAATTAAAATTTGCATTAACCCAGTTAACCATTTTCAAGTAAATCCTAGGACTATTACATAACAAAATAAGCAAATGCAGATGTCTGCCATTAATTACCTCTCCCTAAACCAATCTCTTTAAACCAACTAGTCTAATCATTTTACAATTTTTAAATAAAATTACAGAAGGTTGACACTTTACATTAAGAATAAGGATCACCACACTTAGAATACTCTGATGTTGAGAGCTTCCATTCTGTTTAAAATAATCTTCTATTTTGAATCACAGAATTATAGAAACTATTTTGTAGAAGTCTATATTTAATTTAGTCCTTCTTAAAAATTAACAATACTCTATTTTGGTCATGATATTTATTTATTATTTAAAAGTATATATAATAAAATTATGCTGAAATAATTTGTGACAAAAGAGCAAATTATTTTTCATTGAGGTGTAATTAATGTGAAATACCTTATGCTTCATATTTTCAAGAAGGTGATTCACAATTTTAAAGTTTATGCTCCAGTTATAAAATCAGCCGTATGCCCTGTGCTGTATAATATAACCTTGTAGCTTATTTATTTTACACCTAGTTCTTTGCAACACTTAAGTCTCTATTCCTATTTTGCTCCTCCCCTTTTGCCCACTCATAACTATTAGTTTGTTCTCTATATCTCTGAATCTGATTCTTTTTTGTTACGTTCACTAATATGCTGTAGTTTTTAGATTCCACATTTAAGTGATATCATGCTGTAAGTCTCTTTCTCTGCCTAATGTTTCACTTATAAATACCCTTCTAGTTCATCCGTGTTTTTGCAAATGGAAAAAATATATATAATGGCTGAACAGTATTCTCTTGTGTATATATACCGTATCTTCCTTTTTTAAAACTATATTTTGTATTAGGTATAGCTGATTAACACATCTTTTTTTTTTTTTAATTTTAGTTTTTATTTTTAAATTTTAAAATCTTTAATTCTTACATGCATTCCCAAACATGAATCCCCCTCCCACCTCCCTCCCCATAACATCTTTATGGGTCATCCCCATGCACCAGCCCCAAGCATGCTGCATCCTGCGTCAGACATAGACTGGCGATTCAATTCACATGATAGTATACATGTTAGAATGTGATTCTCCCAAATCATCCCACCCTCTCCCTCTCCCTCTGAATCCAAAAGTCCGTTATACACATCTGTGTCTCTTTCCCTGTCTTGCATACAGGGTCGTCTAAATTCCATATATATGTGTTAGTATACTGTATTGGTGTTTTTCTTTCTGGCTTACTTCACTCTGTATAATCGGCTCCAGTTTCATCCATCTCATCAGAACTGATTCAAATGAATTCTTTTAACGGCTGAGTAATACTCCATTGTGTATATGTACCACAGCTTTCTTATCCATTCATCTGCTGATGGACATCTAGGTTGTTTCCATGTCCTGGCTATTATAAACAGTGCTGCGATGAACATTGGGGTACACAGTGTGGAGATTCCTTAAAAAATTGCAAATAGAACTACCTTATGACCCAGCAATCCCACTTCTGGGCATACACACCGAGGAAACCAGAATTGAAAGAGACACATGTAACACATCTTCTTTATATATTTATCTGTTGGGCATTTAGGTTGATTCCATATCTTGGCTATTACAAATAATGCTGCATTATTTACAGTATTATTATTTAAAGCTACATGAAACAATTTTAGCTATCAGAATTAGTATTTATAGGTGATTTTTAAAAAAAAAAAGTATTCCCATGAATGGAATTGCTGAGTCATGTGGTAGTTCTATTTTTCTTTTTTTTTTGAGAAATGTCCATATTTTTTTCTATATTGGCTGCACCAATTTACACTCCCACTAACAGTGCACAAGGACACCCTTTTCTCCACATTCTCACCAACATTTGTTACTTGTTCATTTTGATGATCTCCATACTGATAGGTGTGAGGTGATATCGCATCGTGATTTTACTTTACATTTCTCTGATGATTAAAGATGTTAAGGATCTTTATATGTGCCTTTGGTTATCTGCATGGAATCTTTGGAAAATTGTCTATTTAGATCTTCTGCCCATTTAATTGTTCTTTTTTTATGTTGAGTTGTATAAGCTGTTTATATATTTGGGATATTAGCCTCTTCTTGGTCATATAATTTGTGAATATATTCTCTTATTCAGTAGGCTGTCTTTTTGTTTTGTCAGTGGATTCCTTTGCTGTGTGAACACTTTTAAGTGCAATTATGTCTCATTTGTTAATTTTTGCTTCTATTTCCTTTGCTTTAGGAACTAGATTTAAAAAAAAATGCTATGATTTTTGTCAAAGAATGCCCTATGTTTTTTCTAGGAGTTTTACAGTTTCTGGTCTTATATTTAGGTCTTTAATCCTTTTTGAGTTTATTTTTGTATATGGTATTAGATTTTCTAATATCATTGTTTTATGTGTAGCTGTTCAGTTTTCCCAGAACCACTTATTGAAAATGATGTCTTTACTCCAATATATATTTTTCTTCCTGTGTCAAAAATTAATTTCCCATAAGTGTGTGGGTGACAAGACTTTTAAGGGAGATCCAGGGGTCTATTTCTTTTTCTTTTTCTTTTTTTTTTCCCTTCAATTCACGTTAGTTGAATAAAGACCCTTACTCTAGACACCCTTCAACTTCCTAGGGCTCAGTCTCATTATATTTGCTAATATGAAGAATTTCTCTATATTTTCCCTGAGTCTGTGACTATTCTTTAGAAATTTGCATATATTTTGAATATTAGAAAGATAATCCATTTATTTATGAATAACCTTGGGTGTACCCATAATTTTTTGGAAGCAAAGTGTCACCTACAAATTGGCACCTGCCCCATAAAGAATCTGCTTGTAAAGTAGGAGGCCCATGTTTGATTCCTGGGTCAGGAAGATTCCCTGGAGGAGGAAATGGCAACCAATTCCATTATTCTCTCCTGGAAAATCTCATGGACAGAGGAGCCTGGTGAGCTACAGTCCAAGGGGTCAAAAAGAGTTGGACATGACTGAATAACAAACACACATATGTACCTACATCTACATGGGTTGAATTTTGAGCCTCTGCAACTGCTGATCTTCATCACCCCTCGAGGGGAGTTTAGGGTGGAGATCAGGCATGAGATACTCTGTGTTCCAGGAAAAATGGGTAGAAAATTTCTTCAGACAGATATTTTCAGGAGAAAATTTTATGAGTCCAATTTTTCATCTCCTCATGTCTAGAAAAGCTCTAAAATCCTTCATGGTTACGTCAGCTCCTTGTAACTAAGAATAACCATCATGAGACCAGCAGCAAACTTTTGCAAAGAAAAAAAAAAGTGCTGAATTGGAAGTACTTTTCCCTGCACCAAAATCATATATGTACAGACATTCCCCCTACTCATTGGAACAATTTCCCAGAGGTATCTGAAATGCTTCCTCCCAGGCTATAGTACTCATTTTGCCCCAAATAAAACTTAACTCATAACTCTTATATTGTGCTGTTTTTTTTTTTTTTCAAATCAATAGAAGTCACACTCTACAGGCATAAAAGAAATCTTATTGCTGAATGTGATATATACATAACCAAGTTCAGAGTACACTGCAAAATTTTTCTTTAAAATCTCCCCTTTGGGTAAGCTATCAACCCACACAATATCTACCTCTGCTAGGCATCAGGGGATCCTTCATCATTTTTCATACCTGAAGTCTTCTTGCAATTGTATACAAGAGTCCTCCCTCACCTATCTGATCCTGGTTCTCCAACAGTGGACCAGAAGTAGAAACGATGGGAATGTTTGGGGTCTTTTCAGGTCCCTCAAAACGATACCAATAATTGCTTCTACATTGTAAATTATGATTTCTCCTGTTGATTTTGAGCATCTCTTTCATCTGAACTGTTTGCATGATTTCAGTAACAGGGCTTGTCTCTTCCCTTGCTACCAAGGACAATTTAGACCATTTTTGCTTTCCTGGTATGGATTCATGTTGATGTTTGGCAGAAAACAACAAAATTCTGTAAAGCAATTATCCTTCAATTTAAAAAATTAATAAATTTTTTAAAAAGACACTGAGGTTAGGAGGAAATGAGGAAAGTGGTTTCTAAGTTCCCTGAATGGAGGGAGGGGTCATTCTGGCCTTTATATCACTCTTCTTAGAGGAATGTTTTAAACAGATTTAAGATGAGGCCACACTTCCCCTGTGGATTACTGAGTAGAGAGGGCTAGAGTGTGCCTCTCCAAGTAGCTCCTGTCACTTGTGGTAGTGGCAGTGATGGGAGGAGGTCTCTTCTAGGATCCACGCCACATTTCAGGTCAGAAGATTCACCAATGGATTGTGTGTGTGTGTGTGCATGTGTGTGATTTCTTCATGGAGATGTTGCTTGTTTCTTATCTTTCGATGCCAAGAATCACATACCCTCATTTCTCTGACAACTTTTTGTATTTACATTACAACTCACAACACATTCTGTCATGTCTTTACCCTACATATACTGAGTTGTGGATTCATTAGCCTCCTGCTTCAGATGTTTCCACTAAAACATTTCAGGGGTTTTCCCACTTGATCCACTGATAAATTGAAAGGGATGAGTTTGGGAGGAGAGCCAGATGCATCATCCACACTGGAAAATGATAGGGGGATTTGAGCATGGTTATTAGGGTCAGAATTTTGAGGCAGGTAGTGTGGACCCACACTACAACCCTCCATTACCTTATTCCTTTAGATAGACTGCTCATCTTGTTAAGTCTGTAAAGTCTCTCTAGGAGGGTTCACTTTAAGAATATGGATGATTTTTGCTAACTATAACACTTTTGGAAAATACAAATGCACAAAATCATCTCTTTATCAGACTAGGTTCAAACCAGGGAACTATAAAGAGAAAATGTATTTCTTTTACACCTTAAATTCATCAAAGTGTTTATCTTTTATCCTGGATGAATGTTTTACAGTTCTGATGTCTCTTTAAAGAAACAGGGAAAAAAGAGTGCTGATGCATTCTAAATCTAGTAACTTTTTTTTTTTAAAATATTTTAAATAGCCTATCTTAACGTGAAAGAATTTTCTCTGAAAACACAACGTCGAAATGTCTGAATATCTGCAGTCATGTGGGCAGAAGAGCCACCCTCTTAGCAACTCTACTTTCTGTTCTTTCCAAAAGTGTTCAAGGTCATCTGCATAATCCCTAGGATCATAGGATAATTTTTTTCTGAAACAACACACATATCTTTCTCTGTCCATTTGTAAAACATAGTATAAATCTACAAAATATTTTATTATTTACTAATAATTCCTTTGGTTCCCTCAGCATATCTTTTATGTTCTTATATTTATGGGGACTATTTTCACATTTAAAATAATATTTTATATCTTATGACATCCCTTATATGTGGAATCTAAAAGAGCAATAATTCAAATGATCTTACTTACAAAACAGAGAGGCTTACAGACTTAAGGAATGAACTTATGGTTATCCATATACACTTCTATATTTAAAATGGATAGCCAATGAAGAGCTACTGTATAGCACAGGGAACTCTTCAATATTACATGGCAGCCTGGATGGGAGGGGAGTTTAGGAGAGAAAAAATACATGTATATGCACGGTCAAGACGTTTTGTTGTTCACCTGAAACTATCACAACATTGTTAATTGACTATACCTCAATACAAAATAAAAAACTTTAAAAAAAATGGTCTTCAAAATTCTTGGAAGGAGCTGCATTATTCAGTGCATACACCCATTACTCTCTTCAGCTCGATCTTTCCTCACTGATCTCTGTACCTTCCATCTAGGGAAACCTTCACTCCTATCTACAGTGCTTTAGGGTTACATAATTTATATCAGTTTTGGCTACAGACACAGATTGTCAGCTGGGCTCTTTGAATATTTGAGTTGGTTCCTCTCCTGCTCATTCCCCAGCCCACTCATGGAGTGAGATAGAATACTTCTCCTTGTGGTGTTATATTCAATTATTTGAAGACCAAAAACAAATCTGTTGAAAGTATTAAGGCTTTCATTTGTCCTGAGCATAAACAGAAAATAAGGAACACAATTGGGTATTGTTTCCTTACCACTGATATAATAAGAGGGCATCAAATTGTGCTTTAGTGATAGATAAGCTTAAAGAAGGAAATAATTTTGCCACACTACAATTTAATGAGAACAGATTAGAGTCAGTAGGGGAATTTACTCCTAACACTATTTAAGGTTTGTTTACTCCAGCTGATATACTAAGGCATTTGCCAGACAATTCCATATTTTCCCCAGTAGTAATGATATAGATAAAGGGACAAAGTAGGTGATTAAATATTAATAGTTAATCCCACTAGGTAGAGAAATGCAAGTAGAAAAAATATGAGAGACTCCAGTAAATTAATGATCACCGAAGAAAACAGGTGTGATTAATCACAAAACCAAAGCAGACTTTCTCAGCAACACACCATGCAGCACAAGCATGTGAGAGGCCCCCAACACTAAAACAATGGTCGCATGAGAATCACATCCTACCCAGTGAACTTAGTAAGTCAATGACCCCTAAGACATACTCTATGCGCACATAAAAAACAGCTATTTATGGAAAGGTGACATTTCAAAGTATTGTACTGAGACATGAAATACTATTTCCATAGTGCTATGATAGTTCTGGCTTGATCACACAGGGACAAGAAAACTCCCTTGCCCAGTCTGGAGGAGGAGCTGATGATGGAAACATGACATCTACTCAGAATGAGGAAGGGAGTGGTCTTTTTCTTGTCTCCACTTTTCCTTTGATTATATAACTGTAGCCCAATAAGTTCTTGAGCTTCTTGTTCACCCAATTGTAAGCCTCACAAGTATTTTATTCCAATAAACTGTGGAAAATTCTTAAAGAGATGGGAAGACCAGACCACCTGACCTGCCTCCTCAGAAATCTGAATGCAGGACAAGAAGCAACAGTCAGAACTGCACATGGAACAACAGACTGGTTCCAAACTGGGAAAGGGGTATGTCAAGGCTGTGTATTGTCACCCTGCTTATTTAACTTATATGCAGAGTACATCATGAGAAACAGTGGACTGGATGAAGCACAACCTGGAATCAAGATTGCCAGGGGAAATATCAATAACCTCAGATATGCAGAAGACACCACCCTTATGGTGAAAAATGAACAAGAACTAAAGAACCTCTTGATGAAAATGACAGAAAAGAGTGAGAAAGTTGGCTTAAAGCTCAACATTCAGAAAACTAAGATGACATCATCTGATCCCATCACTTCATGGCGAATGGATGGGGAAACCGTGGAAACAGTGAGAGATTTTATTTATTTATTTATTTATTTATTTATTTATTTCTTGGGGTGGGGGGGCTCCAAAATCGCTGCAAATTGTGATTGCAGCCATGAAATTAAAAGACGCTTGCTCCCTGGAAGAAAAGTTATGACCAACCTAGAGAGCGTATTAAAAAGCAGAGACATTATTTGCCAACAAAGGTCCATCTAGTCAAAGTTATGGTTTTCCCAGTAGACATGTATGTCTGTGAGAGTTGGACTATAAAGAAAGCTGAACACCAACGAATTGATGCTTTTGAACTGTGGTGTTGGAGAAGACTCTTGAGAGTCCCTTGGACTGCAAGGAGATCCAACCCATCCATTCTAAAGGAGCTCAGTCTTGAATAGTCATTGAAAGGACTGATGTTGAAGCTGAAGCTCCAATACTTTGGCCACCTGATGAGAAGAGCTGACTTATTTGAAAAGACCCTGATGTCAGGAAAGATTGAAGGCAGGAGGAGAAAGGGACAATAGAAGATGAGATGATTGGATAGCCTCACAGACTCAATGGGCATGAGTTTGAGTAAACTCCAGAAGTTGTTGATGGACAGGGAGGCCTGGCATGCTGCAGTCCATGGGGTTGCAAAGAGTCAGGCATGACTGAGCAGCAAACTGAAATGAACTGTCCTGTTGGTGAATTCTTTCTGTGATGAGACATAAGGAAATGTGGTAGTGGAGCTCTTTGAAGCCTCAGCCATTTACTGAAACTAGTGGTTTCAGTAAAGAGGAGTCCTTCAGTGGGTGTCATTCAGTGGCATGTCAAGTTTGAGGTGAAGGGAGATATATTTCCTGGATTCAGACAGCAAGGTATTGCATATCTTGCAGATAATTCAGAAACAACAACAACAAAAAAAACTAACTGAATATTGGTCATCTTTATTTTGCAATATACACTTGTGATTTAAATAAAGTCACTGATAAAAAAATGTTCAAAGATGCATATATCTGTCTCTCTCTCTCTCTCTCTATATATATATATATATATATATATATATATATATACACACACACATATATGTGTATACATATAAACATGTGCATGTGTTTTAAAATAACACATTTATTTTGGTACACCTGCTTTAACAAGCATTCTCTTTTATATGTAATCTTCAAAGAAGTTAATTTGGAAAATTCTCATTTATGCAGCTAATGCTTGAATCACACAAATTTTGTTTTGAAAAATTAAACATATTTTTAAAGGCTTACCTCAAGAAACAAGAAAAAAGTCAAATAAATAACCTAACTCTATACCTAAAGCAACTAGAAAAGGAGGAAGTGAAGTACCCCAGGGCTAGTACAAGGAAAGAAATCTTAAAAATTGGGGCAGAAATAGATACAAAAGAAACAAAAGAGACAATAGCAAAAATCAACAAAGCCAAAAGCTGGTTCTTTGAGAAGATAAATAAAATAGACAAACGATTAGCTAGACTCATAAAAAAAAAAAAAAGGAGAAAAGTCAAATCAACAAAATTAGAAATGAAAATGGAGAGATCACAGCAGACAACACAGAAATACAAAGGATCATAAGAAACTTAGCAGCAACTATATGGAAATAAAATGGGCAACTTGGAAGAAATGGACAAATTCTTAGAAAAGTACTACTCTCATAAACTAAACCGGGAAGAAATAGAAAATCTTAACAGACCCATCACAAGCACAGAAATTAAAACTGTAATCAGAAACCTTCCAACAAACAAAAGCCCAGGACAAGACGGCTTCACAGATGAATTCTACCAAAAATTTAGAGAAGAGCTAATGCCTATCCTACTCAAACTCTTTCAGAAAATTGTAGAGGAAGGTAAATTTCCAAACTCATTCTATGAGGCCACCATTCCCCTAATACCAAAACCTGACAAAGAGGCCACAAAAAAGGAAAACTACAGGCCAATATCACTGACGAAAATAGATGCAAAAATCCTTAACAAAATTCTAGCAAACAGAATCCAACAGCATATTAAAAAGATCATACATCTTGACCAAGTAATCCCAGGGATGCAAGGATTCTTCAATATCTGCAAATCAATCAATGTAATATGCCACATTAGCAAATTGAAAAATAAAACCCATATGATTATCTCAATAGATACAGAGAAAGGCCTTAACAAAATTCAACAACATTTATGATAAAAACCCTCCAGAAAACAAGAATAGAAGGAATATACCACAACATAATAAAATCTATATATAACAAACCCACAGCAAACATTATCCTCAAGCATGAAAAATTGAAAGCATTTCCCCTGAAGTTAGGAACAAGACAAGGGTAACCACTCTCACCACTACTATTCAACATAGTTTTGAAAGTTTTGGCCATAGCAATCAGAGCAGAAAAATAAATAAAAGGAATCCAGATTGGAAAAGAAGAAGTAAAACTCTCACTGTTTGCAGATGAAATGATCCTTTACATAGAAAACCCTAAAGATTCCACCAGAAAATTACTAGAGCTCATCAATGAATATAGTAAAGTTGCAGGATATAAAATAAACACACAGAAATCCCTTGCATTCCTATACACTAACAATGAGAAAACAGGAAGAGAAATTAAGGATAAAAATTCCATTCACCATTGCAACGTAAAGAATAAAATACTTAGGAATATTTCTACCTAAAGAAACTAAAGGCCTATATAGAGAAAACTATAAAACACTGGTAAAAGAAATCAAAGAGGACACAAATAGATGGAGAAATATACCGTGTTCATGGATCAGAAGAATCAATATGGTGAAAAAGAGTATATTACCCAAAGCAGTCTATAGATTCAATTCAATTCCTATCAAGTTTTCAACGGTATTTTTCAGAGAACTAGAACAAATAATTTCACAATTTGTATTGAAATACAAAAAACTTCTAATAGCCAAAGCAATCTTGAGAAAGAAGAGTGGAACTGGAGGAATCAACTTGCCTGACTTCAGTCTCTACTGCAAAGCCACAGTCATCAAGACAATATGGTACTGGCACAAAGACAGAAGTATAGATCAATGGACCAAAATAGAAAGCCCAGAGATAAATCCAAGCACCTATGGACACCTTATCTTTGACAAAGGAGGCAAGAATATACAATGGAGAAAAGACAATCTCTTTAACAAGTGGTGCTGGGAAAATTGGTCAACAACTTGTAAAAGAATGAAACTAGAACACTTTCTAACACCATACACAAAAATAAACTCAAAATGGATTAAAGATCTAAATGTAAGACCAGAAACTATAAAACTCCTAGAGGAAAACATAGGCAAAACACTCAATGACATAAACCACAGCAGGATCCTCTATGACCCACCTCCCAGAATATTGGAAATAAAAGGAAAAATAAACAAATGGTACCTTATTAAAGTTAAACTTCTGCACAACAAAGGAAAATATAATCAAGGTGAAAAGACAGCCTTTAGAATGGGAGAAAATAATAGCAAATGAAGCAACTAACAGAGAATTAATCTCAAAAATATACAAACAACTCCTGCAGCTCAATTCCAGAAAAATAAATGACCCAATCAAAAAGTGGGCCAAAGAACTAAATAGACATTTCTCCAAAGAAGACATACAGATGGCTAACAAACACATGAAAAGATGCTCAACATCACTCATTATCAGAGAAATGCAAATCAAAACCACAATGAAGTACCATTTCACACCAGTCAGAATGGTTGCTATCCAAAAGTCTACAGGCAATAAACGCTAGAGAGGGTGTGGAGAAAAGGGAACCCTCTTACACTGTTGGTGGAAACGCAAACTAGTACAGCCACTATGGAGAACAGTGTGGAGATTCCTTACAAAACTGGAAATAGAACCCATATGACCCAGAAATCCCACTCCTGGGCATACACACCGAGGAAACCAGAATTGAAAGAGACACGTGTACCCCAATGTTCATCGCAGCACTATTTATAATAGCCAGGACATGGATGCAACCTAGATGTCCATCAGCAGATGAATGGATAAGAAAGCAGTGGTACATATACACAATGGAATATTACTTGGCCATTAAAAAGAATACATTTGAATCAGTTCTAATGAGGTGGATGAAACTGGAGACTATTATACAGAGTGAAGTAAGCCAGAAAGAAAAACACCAATACAGTATACTAACACCTATATATGGAATTTAGAATGATGGTAACGATAACCTTGTATGTGAGACAGCAAAAGAGACACAGATGTACAGAACAGTCTTTTGGACTCTCTGGGAGATGGTGAGGGTGGGATGATATGGGAGAATGACATTGAAACTTGTAAATTATCACATGTGGAACAAATTGCCAGTCCAGGTTGGATGCATGATACAGGGTGCTTGGGGCTGGTGCACAGGGATGACCCAGAGGGATGGAATGGGGAGGAAGGTGGGAGGGGGTTCAGGATGGGGAACACATGTACACCCTTGGCAGATTCATGTCAATGTATGGAAAAACCGATACAATATTGTAAAGTAAAATAAATAAAACTGAGATAGAAAAAAATATATATTAGATTTTTCAATCGAACAACAAAAAATTAAAGACTAAATTCATCAAGATTTGCAGTTGCTTCAGTTCACTTAAGGCTCAATTGTGCCTCTAACTACTGTGGTGCTATGCTTTCTTGCATTTAAACAGTGGATTGCAGTAAACAACAATAGTACAGTGATTATAAAAACAAAGGAAAAGGATGAGGTATTTCAATTTTGTCTTTCTAATTGATCAGTTGAAAGTTGTGTTTAGACTTTTTGATGATGGCCATTCTGATCAGCCTGAGATGATACCTCATTGTGGTTTTGATTTGTATTTCTCTAATAATGAACGATGTTGAGCACCTTTTCATGTGTTTATTAGCCATCAGTATGTCTCCTTTGGAGAAATGTCTGTTTAGTTATTTGGCCTATTGTTTGATTGGGTTTTTCACTTTTCTGGTATAGAGCTGCATGAACTGCTTGCATATTTTGGAGATTAATTATTTGTCAGTTGTTTTATTTGCTATTATTTTCTCCCATTCTGAAGGCTGCTTTTTCACCGTATAGTTCCCTTCCTTGCACAAAAACTTTTAAGGTTAATAAGGTCCCATTTGTTTACATATATATAATTACTCGGGGCGGGGAGGGGGGGCGGTCATAGAAGTTCTTGCCTTGATTTATGTTGGATAGTGTTCTGCCTAGGTTTTCCTCTAAGAGTTTTATAGTTCCTGGACTTACATTTACATCTTTAATTCATTTTGAGTATATTTTTGTGTATAGTGTTAGAAAGTATTCTAGTGTGATTCTTTTACACATGGTTGACTAGTTGCCCCAGTGCCACTTGTTAAACAGATTGTCTTTGCTCCATTGTATATTTTTGCCTCCTTTGTCAAAGATAAGGTGTCCATGGGTGTTTGATTTTTTCTCTGGGATTTCTATTTTATTCCGTTGATCTATATTTCTGTCTGTGTGCTGGTACCATACTGTCTTTATGACTGTAACTTTGTAGTATAATCTGAAGTCAGGAAGGTTGATTCCTCCAGTTCCATTATTCTTTCTCAAGATTGCTTTGGCTATTCAAGGTATTTTTTGTGTGTGTTTCCACACAATTTGTGAAATTGTTTGTTCTAGTTCTCTGAAAAATACCATTAGATTGATAGGGATTGTGTGGAATCTATAAATTGCTTTGAGTAGTATATTCTTTTTTCACTGTATTGATTCTTCTAATCCAAGAACATGGTACATTTCTCTATCTATATGTATCATCAATAAATGCTGGAGAGGGTGTGGAGAAAAGGGAACCCTCTTACACTGTTGGTGGGAATGCAAACTGGTACAGCCACTATGGAGAACAGTGTGGAGATTCTATTTAAAAAAAAAAAAAAGTGGAAATAGAACTGCCACATGATCCAGCAATCCCATGCTGGGCATACACATCAAGGAAAGCAGAGTTGAAAGAGACACATGTACTCCAATGTTCACTGCAGCAGTGTGTACAATAGCTAGGACATGGAAGCAACCTAGATTTCCACTGGATGAATGGATAAGGAAGTCATGGGACATATGCAAAATGGAATATTGCTCAGCCATAAAAAGGATGCATATGAATCTGTTCTAATGAGGTGGATGAAACTGGAGTCTATTATACAGAATGAAGTGAGTCAGAAAGAGAACACCAATGTAGATTAACATATATATATGGAATTTAGAAAGATGGTAATGATGATCCTATATGCAAAGCTCAAAAGAGACACAGAGGTAAAGAACAGACTTTTGGACTCTGTGAGAGAAGGTGAGGGCAGGATAACTTGAGAGAAAAGCATTGAAACATGTATATTACCATATACAAAATATATGACCATTGTGAGTTCGATGCATGAAGCAGAAAGAAGTTCTGAGTGCGTTATAGACCACTAGGTGCTCCAAGGAATTACCTGTGGACTTAAAAAAAAAAAAAAAAAACAACTTACTGGGAAGTACTAACATCCTTTGACTTTTGGTTTGGTTATTCACTTCTCTTCTATATTAATAAAAAATCAAAGAAATAAACAAACAAAAAAGAACCAGGGGAGGAAAAAATCTGATTGCAGAGGAATTCTGAACTTACAAGCATTTGAATAGAAAATTTCCTGAGTGATGAATTTTACTGCTATATACATTCAAAATAAGCAGCACAAGCACATTTGTGCCATTCATTTCCATACAATTTCTAAAGTTATTACCTATTTGGAATATTATCCACTTTTCATGTACAACATAAAAATTTATGATGGATACCCTTTAAATGTGTATCTAAAAGTATGCATTACAATAAAGTATGATTTGTGATGGGAATAAGCATTGCATCTTTATTTTTAATTACCTTTCTCTTAGAGATGAACTCAGGGAAATATTAGAGTAAGATATAACATCACAGATGAGTACTTCAGTATGACTGCATATTATATTAAACATTCCCTATATTAATAATCAGAGTTACTCCTCTACTAAATAACCACATAGATCTGAATTCAGGTTTTCTTTTTTATGGAAATGATTATTGAATTACACATTCATATTCTTTTCATTATCCCATAATATAGTATTCTTCAGAATAGGAATATTTGTAGGGTTTCAAATATGTTCCTTGAGTTATAAGACATTCTTTTATGTATTTTGCATCATCTTAGGTGATAATTATGTTTGTATAATCTAGACACTAAATGATTCATAACTGTGCTATCCTAATATATATTTTTTTGTCATAAACTGTGAAGTAGTGTAAAATGAAACTATGCAGGATAGTCATCATATAAAAATGAAACCTTCCATTTAAGTTTGGTAGCTACAACTTTATAAATAGTATGCAATGTCAGCAAGTTTGCAAGGAAATAAAGTGAAAAAGTACATTGAAAGCTAAATAAATAGAAAAGAGCAGAATGTTAAGTATCCTTGTTCACTTATTTTGTGCTATGTTTACAACCTATGGTAGAACTCTGTGTGCAAAGATAACCATACTCTCTGGTAAAAGTGTAATCAAATAATTGCTAATGCACAAAACTCTGAAACATGACTCAGCATGCCATTTTCCAGATGGTATCACAAGTCATCTTCACAGAGAATGCTCTTTTTACTGCCTTTTTCAGATGCAGAAATTATCCCCAAAGTAATGAGGGTTTATTGTATCCTCAGATACTAAAATATTATATAGTAGTTCTTGAATGTGTCCAATTTAATTCTTAGAAGTAAAGAAGATGGAAGTAAAATTCATAGCACTCCCTTAGAGGCAATGGTCGGCCAGCAATCAGGCATCCCATTTACAGGAATATCCAGAATCAAGGTAGGTGAAGTAGCTTTAGGAGCTCAAACAAGTTAGCTCTGAATACAAGTTGAATGCCATGCAAATGAGAGGGTAACAGGCAGGAAGGCCAGAGGTCTCCAAACGGAGGAAATAGCCTGCAAGTGTCAGACATTTTTATCTCTCTTAAGTGGCAGGAGGAAACAAACTAGCGATATTTTTTCCTTCTCTATCATGTATGGATGTGAGAGTTGGACTGTGAAGAAGGCTGAGCGCTGAAGAATTGATGTTTTTGAACTGTGGTGTTGGAGAAGACTCTTGAGAGTCCCTTGGACTGCAAGGAGATCCAACCAGTCCATTCTGAAGGAGATCAGCCCAGGGATTTCTTTGGAAGGAATGATGCTAAAGCTGAAACTCCAGTACTTTGGCCACCTCATGTGAAGAGTTGACTCATTGGAAAAGACTCTGATGCTGGGAGGGATTGGGGTCAGAAGAAGAAGGGGATGACAGAAGATGAGATGGCTGGATGGCATCACTGACTCGATGGACGCGAGTCTGTGTGAACTCCGGGAGTTGGTGATGGACAGGGAGGCCTGGTGTGCTGCGATTCATGGGGTCGCAAAGAGTCGGACACGACTGAGTGACTAAACTGAACTGAACTGATACAAATTTAAACGGAGGTTTCCCTTAAAATTCTGTGTTTCCATGACACCTGGTTTCACCTGAAGTTAACTATTCTCAAACCTAGGGATAACCAATGCCTTTTTCTCATGGAAATGTTTATCTTAAGCCATGCTAATGTACTATGCATTTACTCCAAACTCTGTCTTCAAGTGGGTTCTGCCTTTTGGCTCAGAACCTACTTGATAAACCAGTATGTTACACTCTGACATTGTTCCTCTAATCTATGTAAATGAAACTATTTGTATGGTGATCTGCCCTTCTTCAAGATTCAAGCTAATCATTTTATGGCCCAAGATAAACCATTTGGTGCCAAGATTATCCCAAAATACATCTTATGGGTGAGGGTCCTGGTGCCATTCTAAGTTTTGAGACATTCCTTTCTTTCATTAACAGACTGCTGGTGACTATATAACATCCAGCTGAAGACTAGCAGGGGGGTACTCTATCTGCCCCCATCTGATGCCTATGTCAGAAGCTTTCTCTATCTCCTTTATACTTTAGTAAAACTTTATTACACAAAAGCTCTGAGCGATCAAGTCTCGTCTCTGGCCCCAGATTGAATTGTTCTCTGGGGGCCAAGAATCCCGGCATTGTGATTCAACAACCTTTCACCAAGGAAGACAATTTCATTTCACTGGCAATACATAGAACTTTTTAAATCTTCAGTAAAAAGAGACAAATATGATTATATATTTGGCTGTAGGATTTCCCTGGTCATCCAGTGGCCAAGACTCCAAGGTCCCAATGCAGGAGACTCAGGTTTGATCCTTGATCTGGGTACTGGATCCCACATGCCACTACCAAGAATTTGCATGCTGCAACTAAAGACTTTGCATGTTACAACAAGATCAAAGATCCCACAAGCCACGACTAAGACACAGCACAGCCAAATAAAATTTTTTAAATATTTTTAAAAATTTCGTTAATTAAAAATTTGGGTGAACTGTTGAGTGAAAAGTTGCTCAGTCCAAAAAAAAAAAAAAAAAAAGTGAAAGTGAAAAAAAAGTGAAAGTTGCTCAGTTGTGTTCAACTATGCAACCCTATGGACTATACAGTTCAGGCCGTTCTCTAGGCCAGAATAGTGGGGTGGGTAGTCTTTCCCTTCTCCAGGGGATCTTCCCAGTCCAGGGATCAAACCCAGGTCTCCCGCATTGTGGGCAGATTCTTTATCAGCTGAGCCACCAGGGAAGCCCAAGAAGACTGGAGTGGGTAGCCTATCCCTTCTCGAGGGGATCTTACTGACCCAGGAATGGAACTGAGGTCTCCTGCACTGCAGGTAGTTTCTTTAAACTGAGCTACTAGGCAAGCCTTGAATTGCTGAAAGATTAATGTCCCTGGATAGTTTGAGGACAGTGACTTACCAGGAAGCCTGGGTCATTGAGGAAAATTTGGGCAGAACTATATTTGCATATGTCCTTTTTAAAAAACAACCTAACAAACACAAGTAAGTAACTAAGTAAGTAAGTGTTAGTTGCTCAGTTGTGCCCAACTCTGCGATACCATGGACTACAGCCCATCAGGCTCCACGAGATTTTCCAAGCAAGGATACTGGAGTGGGTTGCCATTTCCTTCTCCAGGGGATCTTCCCAGCCCAGGGATTGAACCCAGTTCTCCTGCACTGCAGGCAGATTCTTTATGGACTGAGCTACAAGGGAAGCCCAACAAACACAGTGAGACCCAGAAATCCAAACCAGAGCACCTGATTTGAGCTCCCTGTGCCATATAGCAAATTCCCAATGGCTAAATTTTGCAGATGGCAATTTATGTTTCTCTGCTACTCTCTCAGTTCATCCGACCGTCTCCTGCCTCCCCCCCACTATTTCCACAAGTCTGTTCTCTATGTGTGCATCTCCACTGCTGCCTTGCAATTAGGTTCATCAGTCTAGCTAAAATATTTTAAAAGTCCAAACCAAACACTGTGCTTAATAGTTACATGCCTGTGTGCTTTCTGAACATAAAAATAACATATGCATCTAAAGAGTTTTACATTAATAAAATAGGAAATAAAAATAGGATCTTTACATCATATAAGCCAGTGGTAACTAATTATTACGTGATAAATGGGTGTCAAAATGGGTATGCTTATTCAATATGCAGGTTTTTTTTTAAATTTTACTTTATAATACTGTATTGGTTTTGCCATACATCATCATGAATCCACCACGGGTGAACATGAGTTCCCAATCCTGAACCAATATGCAGTTTTATAAGCTTTTAACACACATATGACTTTAATTCATTAGAAGGAAGAGAAAAAAATGTCCTCTTTACTTTTTCTATCTTCCTCCACTAATATTCTAGTCTAGCAATGAATGAAGAATATTTCTCATGGTTACATCCATGAATTTCAGAGTTCTAGTTCCTGGTTTATCAATGTTATGTGGGAACTATTGACTTGTTATGAAAAAAAATGACAGTTTACCTTATTAAATTCAATCTGTATACCCTTTTGTTGTTCCACTCAATACAGAATAGTTATTTTCAAAATACAGTTGACTTTTAATTATTAATTTTAGATAACTGTAAACATCATCTTTGACATCTTCCTGTAAGATGAAGATACAACACATGTGCTCTTCTGTCTTGAACTTACATGAGACATAATTTGACTTTTATTTTGAAAGAATTGAAAATAATTTTTTCTTTTAGAGTTTCAATTAAGTCTTACGTATTTTTTTCTGTGTGTTAATGCCAAACATCACATATCAACACAGGATTTTTGCTTCCAAGTATGATAGAGTAGTTTTGTAAGCACATAGGTTAAGGGGTTCTCAGAGAAAGAGAAGCAAGAATGGTCTTTCTTGACATAAAAAGAGCCATTTTAGCCCAAGCCATTTTGCGGTCTAAGCCCAGCCTCAAAACTTGCCTTTCGACAGAAATCAGTAATCCATGATTTTAAGGGGAAGTGAGGGAATGCAAGACAGAAGGAAAAGCAGCAAAAAAAAAAAAAAGAAAGAAAGAAAGAAAGAAAAAAGAAAAAGAAAAGTTCAGCTGTCAAACAGAGTCCAGGTTCCTCCTCATAAGATGTACTAACCAATCTGATATATATTTTCTTTGAGCTCTGAAGAAACTAAGCACGGCTCTATGTGCAGGCATGCACACACACACACACACACACACCACACACACACCACACACACACATACACACACATGCCCACGTGGAAAATAGAATGATAGCCTTGACCCTTCTGATTTTGATCAACTAAAGTCTGGACTCTGTCAACCTTTGCCCCAAATCTATACTGAATTCTCCTTTACTCAACCCCTTTATGATTATGCACGGACCCTTAGCTTAAAACTTTCCAATTACATTGTTCAGAAACACACTGCTTTGGAAAAGATACCCAGTGCTGTCCTTACTTGCAAATAGGGTGAAACCAGTTTTAGGGTAATATTATTGGGTTACATCCTCCACTGCAAACAAATAATTAGACAATGTACATAAGGCAATAGTTATTATGAACTAGACAGCAAGGACATATAGCACCAAATTTTGGAAACATGGACATTCAGATTTGCTCCGCAATCATCCCTCTACCAGAAGACAGTTCCTTAATCATGACTCAGGAAGCTGGTTTCCAATAGGATTCCCAACGGTTGAGTTGAAATCTGGAGGAAGAGGTCAAAATCCATGGGTGCCCAAGCATCTGGGCTCTGTAGATAAAACCACTGAAGAAGATGGAGCCTAGAAAAGTGGCTTCCCACAAACATGCTTGAATTTTCCTAACAAGTTCTGTGCCAAGGACCAAGTCTCAGATACACAGTGAAAGACTCTGCAGGATTTACCCAATAGTGTTGACTGCAGGATTGAGAATAAAATGAGTGGGAGAAGTAACTGCACAGGGCGATGTTGGTACCCAATCCAGCGAAAGTGGCAAAATGTCACTGCCACTTTCTTTACATTTTGGACATCCAGCTGAGACACCAAAAAGACTACAGCTTATGAGTAAGTCTGAGGACCTAGTAAGACCTTCATTGTACCTTCCCTAACACACTAAAATCAAGCCCTGAGAAGTTCTACAGGAGAGGAAGGGTGTAGAGGCCAAGTCTTACAAGTTAGAGGACTTAAGAGACACCTAGGACTCTTCAGAAATAGTTCCCAGCAAAGTGTTAACAGAGCTTAACTAAGGACAAGTGACCAGTTAGCAACTGAATTCCCTACGAGAAGAAAATAAATATACTTCAGGGAAAGTTAACAGAATCTAGAATCTCTATAATTTATCATAAAATATTTTTAGTACAAAATGGTAATTTTAAAAATTAAATAAGCAAGGAAACCAGCATATGTGACGAGTAGTCAGTAAAACAATCAATTGAAGTCAAATTAACAGTGTCTTGGGTATTAGATTTTGCAGACAAGTTTAAAGTATTGCATATTGTTCAAATAAAAGTACAACTATTTTCAAAAGATTAAAAAACAAGATGATAATGATTGCACATTCATGTAATCTCATCAGAGAAATGGAATCCATAAAAATAGGGGAATTCTAAAATTTTAAATTAAAATAACTGAGGCAAAAATTTTTGCTGTGCTTCACAGTAGATTGGAGGTGAGAACGGGGCCAGTGGCATTGATCACTAATCAATAAAAAAATATACAATAAAAATTAACTGAATAGCAGACAGAGACAGTGATTGAGAGAAACATGCTCAAGATAGTTAGCAATTGTCAGGCAAAATAAAACTGTTATATAATAACTGTGTCAGGAAGAGAAGCACATGAGAATAGGGCAGAACATTTTTTAATAAACAATGTAAAATAATTTCCCCCAAAATGACAGAAATAAATGGATTTGTAGGTCTGATAAATTTAATAGAAAATCAAAGATAATCTGAAAACATTAAGAGGAAAAAAAATAACTACTACATACAGAAAAAACAGTAATAGGAATCTTACTTATTCCTCATCAGAAATAATGGAGACCTGAAGAAAAGAAATGACATTTTGTGTGTGTCTGTTTTTCTGATTTTTTTTCTGTATTGAAGTCTGGTTGATGTACAATATTATACAAGTTACAGGTATAAAATATAGAGCTTCAAAATGTTTAAAGGATATTCCCCACTTGTAGTTATTACAAAATATTGGCTATATTCCCCATGTTGTATATCTTTATAGTTTATTTTATGTATCTAAAAAAAAATGCCAGAAATACATGGTAACTATAAAGAAATGTGCATTTTTTCTTTTCATAACATTCTTAGGAAAGAACTAATAAAAATAAAATTAATAAAATATAAAATTGATTTGTGATACACACATAAATACAATGTATGACAATGCCAAGAATTACATATCCATATAGATATGATGGTAGATAAAGGATTGTACTCTTGGGACATCACATTTGAGAAATTAAAAATGGAAGGTTGGAAATAAAAATTAACAAGCATTAAGTGTGAATTAAGAAAAGCAAAGGATGAAGTTGAAGTAATATAATTTTGAACCTAAATACCTTTTTGGATATTAGTAATGCACATTTTCAACTTTAAAACAACCACTGAGTGGTTTTTTTTTTTTTAATATTGACAACACATTCATAAAGAAAAGATATAGCATACTAAAGTATATTAGAATATGTGCTTGTCACCCCTGATGAAGTAACTTGTACTCATCTTCTCCCCTCACCCTGGCCTAAAACTAAGAATTTAGATGAAATTAAAAATAGGCCTTTAACCTGGGCTCTTATTCTTTTTAGATATTACTTTCTTATAAGTAAAATGAAATATTTATTCTTGAACAGCCATCCTCAAATAACAGCCTGGCTATGTTAGAATTATCTTAAGAAATTTGGTCTTCATTTTGAAATACAGGTCTCTGGCTTCAAAAAGAGTCTTACTGAATAATAACTTTAGGTACCAACATAGTCTGATGTGCAGTTAGGTATGAAAATTACAAAATTCAATGTTTCAGACTCCCTTGAAACTCTTACATCCTAATTCATTGAACAAAATAGTTAATTTTAGATAAATATTTCCTGCAACTTCTAGTAAAAACATGTCTTTAAGGATTTTTCTGGTACATATAAAGATGTCATTATAACATCATTTAAACAGACTTTCTTATGAATTTAGATGTTTCACGACCTTTTCATTGAAATGTTTCATATTAATACCCCTTCACTATCAATGTCTCATTAAAGGGAAAATACTCCCAGGAGTGTATAGAAATCTTGAATTTATAGGGTCAGAACTACAAATGATAAATGGTAATAATAGGATAGATACTACAAAATAAATCTTCAGAAACCTTGTAATTAGTGACACAGTTTTCAAAATCAAATAATATATTTGCCAACACAAATAATTACAAGCCTGGGAATAATTGTGAAATTACAGAACTGTTGTCTATGAATGATGGCCAAGAATACTATGTATTTATGATTACTTTCCTTTTATTTTCTGAAGTATTTAAGCTTATCTGCCAATGGGTTACTACCTAAGAGCCCATTAACAGTTCAAAAAATTGAATTTCAATTAATCTGCATCTCTAATTTTCACCTTAGCCAATACGCCTCCAGGAAACACTGCTCACTGAAAACATTAATTCATGAAATTTGATTAGATGACACTTGATGGGCTCAAACTGACACTTGCTTCACCTCCTTGAGACATGTTAATTACACATTTGGTTTCTATAAATAAATATAGCTAAGTACAACACTTGGGACTTTCTCACACATCACTGGAAACCAGGGCAAGACTATTGGTGAAGAGAAATGAAATACCTAACTGTATTATAGGCTAGGGACATGATCAGA
Source organism: Ovis aries (assembly GCF_016772045.2). Lineage (NCBI taxonomy): Eukaryota > Metazoa > Chordata > Mammalia > Artiodactyla > Bovidae > Ovis > Ovis aries. Next base: position 37,666,269 of record NC_056070.1, read on the forward strand.
ATAATAATAGTTATTTCTTTTTCCTAGCTAAGGATTCTTGAAAATGATTTTAGCGGTACATTTTTTAATATACATTTTGTAACCTATAAACTGGACATGGAACAGTAGATTTGTTCCAAATCAGGAAAGGAGTACATCAAGGCTGTATAATGTCACCCTGCTTATTTAACTTATATACAGAGTACATCATGAGAAATGCCAGGCTGGATGAAGCACAAGTGGGAATCAAGATTGCTGGGAGAAATATCAATAACCTCAGATAGGCAGTTGACACCACAGTTATGGCAGAAAGCGAGGGAGAACTAAAGAGCCTCTTGATGAAAGTGAAAGAGGAGAGTGAAAAAGTTGGCTTAAAACTCAACATTTAGAAAACTAAGATCATGGCATTCAGTCCCATCACTTCATGACAAATAGATGGAGAAACAGTGGAAACAGTGAGACTCTTTATTTGCTTGGGCTCCAAAATCACTGCAGATGGTGACTGCAGCCATGAAATTAAAAGATACTTGCTACTTCACACCAGTCAGAATGGCTGCGATCCAAAAATCTGCAAGCAATAAATGCTGGAGAGGGTGTGGAGAAAAGGGAACCCTCCTACACTGTTGGTGGGAATGCAAACTAGTACAGCCACTATGGAGAACAGTGTGGAGATTCCTTAAAAAATTGCAAATAGAACTACCTTATGACCCAGCAATCCCACTGCTGGGCATACACACTGAGGAAACCAGAATGGAAAGAGACACATGTACCCCAATGTTCATCGCAGCACTGTTTATAATAGCCAGGACATGGAAACAACCTAGATGTCCATCAGCAGATGAATGGATAAGAAAGCTGTGGTACATATACACAATGGAGTATTACTCAGCCGTTAAAAAGAATTCATTTGAATCAGTTCTGATGAGATGGATGAAACTGGAGCCGATTATACAGAGTGAAGTAAGCCAGAAAGAAAAACACCAATACAGTATACTAACACATATATATGGAATTTAGAAAGATGGCAATGACGACCCTGTATGCAAGACAGGAAAAAAGACACAGATGTGTATAACGGACTTTTGGACTCAGAGGGAGAGGGAGAGGGTGGGATGATTTGGGAGAATGGCATTCTAACATGTATACTATCATGTAAGAATTGAATCGCCAGTCTATGTCTGACGCAGGATACAGCATGCTTGGGGCTGGTGCATGGGGATGACCCAGAGAGATGTTATGGGGAGGGAGGTGGGAGGGGGGTTCATGTTTGGGAACGCATGTAAGAATTAAAGATTTTAAAATTAAAAAAATAAAAAAATAAAAAAACAACAACAAACAAACCAATACAGTATTGTAAAGTAAAACAAAACAAAACAAAACGAAACAAAACAAAACAAAACAAAACCCACTAAATAAATAAAATAAAAAATGTATACCTATAAAAAAACAACAACAACAACAAAAAAAGATACTTGCTCCTTGGAATAAAAGTTATGACCAACATAGACAGCCTATTAAAAAGTAGAGACATTATTTTACCAACAGAGGTTCATCTAGTTAAAGCTAAGGTTTTCCCGTTAGTCATGTATGAATGTGAGAGTTGGACTATAAAGAAAGCTGTGCCTCAAAGAATTTATGCTTTTGAACTGTGGTGTTGGAGAAGACTCTTGAGGGTCCCTTGGACTGCAAGGAGATCCAACCAGTCAATCCTAAAGGAAATCAATCCTGAATTTCATTGGAAGGACTGATGCTGAAGCTGAAACTCCAATACTTTGGCCACCTGGTGTGATGAACTGACTCATTGGGAAAGACCTTGATGCTTGGAAAGATTGAATGCAGGAGGAGAAGGGGAAAACAGAGGACAAGATGTTTGGATGGCATCACTGACTGGATGGACATGAGTTTGAGTAAACTTCAGAAGTTGGTGATGGACAGGGAAGCTTAGTGTGCTGCAGTCCATGGAGTTGCAAAAAGTCAGACATGACTGAATGACTGAGCTGAACTGACTGACTGAACCTATAAACAATAAGATCTGTTCCAATGAAACAGATACAAAGAGAGAGGAAAAAAATTACATATGTCAAGTTACGCCGTATTTACCCTTTTATTACTATAGTTGTATGTAACATAAATGGGTCAACATCATAAGCACGCAAACATGGATACTCACAACTGGGACACAAAATGAATCCAGGGACATGTTAAGATATCTGATACAAAGTATTATATGTAGAATGGATAAACAATAAGATCCTTCTATATAGCACAAGAAACTGCATTTTATATCCTGTAATAAACCATAATAGAGCTTCCCTATTATGAAGAAGGCAATGGCAATCCACTCCAATACTCTTGCCTGGAAAATCAAATGGATGGAGGAGCCTGGTAGGCTGCAGTCCATGGGGTCACAAAGAGTCAAACACAACTGAGCGACTGAGTGACTTCACTTTTCACTTTCACTCATTGGAGAAGGAAATGGCAACCCACTCCACTTCTTGCCTGGAGAATCCCAGGGATGGGGGAGCCTAGTGGGCTGCCATCTATGGGGTTGCACAGAGTCGGACACGAATGAAGTGACTTAGCAGGAGGGCTTCCCTGGTAGCTCAGTGGTAAAGAACCTGCCTGCTAATACAGGAGATGTGGGTTCCATCTCTGGGTTAGAAAGATGTCCTGAAGGAGGAAACGGCAACTCACTCAAGCAGTCTTACCTAGGAAAACCCATGGACAGAGGAGCCTGGTGTTCTGCAATCCATGGGGCTGTAAAGAGTCGGACATGGCATAGTGACTAAACAACAACAACAGCAAAACCTAATGGAAACAGAAAAAGATATAGGCTTCATATTTGCATTGTCACACTGTGTGACAACACAGTATGTTACTGTGACTAATCTATGACACTTTATATTAACTGTTTCTTTTCATACCCGTTGATGATTTTGAATAGCATTTAATAAGAAATAATGAATCTAAAAGAATGAAAGCAATTTTTTATTTGTTATTTATACAGTATATCCTAAAAATTATTATTGGCCCCAGAAAACATTCCAGTTGCAATAAACAAAAACCAAACAAACTAGTATTGTTTGCTAGGTCAGATACTGGTTAGTTATTCTCCACAGTTGGTATTTCCTTTTAAGTATGTGCTTGGATTTTCCATTAATGCAGTGTAGACAAAGGTGATAAAATCCAATTCCAGGCCAAATCCCTCCCAGTACCTCTTGCTTAATTCTATCCTTTCTCCTCTTCCTTTTCATCAATTTGGTAGCTGTTTTCTTAAGGTATATTAAGGTATTTTTTTAAATTTTTATTTAAATCAGATATTGAAGAACATCATTCTATGTTCCTGAATAGCTCCTTTGAACAAAATTTCTGACACAATGAGCTTTTAGTGTGACAGGGTTTAGCCACACTACTCACCCACTTAAGATACTGACTGTCCAGATTTATTGTAACAGTATTCAGTTTACTTTAATGGATTCTTTAACCCATACAAGGTCAGTTTTTCTCAGTTGCTCACATCTTAAGTCATTTCGGTCTTGTCTCACTCTTTAAAACCCTATGGACTTTATTTTTGTCTATGGTGTTAGAAAGTGTTCTAGTTTCATTCTTTTACACGGGGTTGACTAGTTTTCCCAGCACCATTTGTTAAAGAGATTGTCTTTCCTCCATTGTACATTCTTGCCTCCTTTGTCAAAGATAAAGTGTCCATAGGTGCATGGATTTATCTCTGGGCTTTCTGTTTTGTTCCATTGGTCTATATTTCTGTCTTTGTGCCAGTACCATACTGTCTTGATTACTGTGGCTTTGTAGTGGAGCCTGAAGTCAGGCAGATTGATTCCTCCAGTTCCATTTTTCTTTTTTAAGATTGCTTTGGCTATTAGTTTTTTGTATTTCCATACAAATTGTGAAATTATTTGTTCTAGCTCTGTGAAAAATACCGTTGGTAGGTTGATAGGGATTGCATTGAATCTATAGATTACTTTGGGTAGTATGCTCATTTCACTATATTGATTCTTCTGATCCAAGAACATGGTATATTTCTCCATCTATTAGTGTCCTCCTTGATTTCTTTCACCAGTGTTTTATAGTTTTCTATATATAGGTTAAAAAAGCAAAAGAGTTCCAGAAAAACATCTACTTCTGCTTCATTGACTATGCAAAAGGCTTTGACTCATTCAATCACAGTAAACTGTGGAAAATTATGAAAGAGATGGGGATGCCAGACCACCTGACCTGCCTCTTGAGAAACCTATATATAGGTCAAAAAGCAACAGTTAGAACTGGACATGGAACAACAGACAGGTTGCAAATAGGAAACGGAGTACGTCAAGGCTGTATATTATCACCCTGCTTATGTAACTTATATGCAGAGTGCATCATGAGAAACGCTGGGCTGGAAGAAGCACAAGCTGGAATCAAAATTGCTATCTCCCAGCAATCTTGATTCCAGCTTGTGCTTCTTCCAGCCCAGCGTCTCTCAATATTGTAAACTAATTAACCTCCAATTAAAATGAATAAATTTATTTTAAAAATAATTTTAAAATAAAAAAATAAAGCAATGATCTCCCAATTAAAAATAAATAAATTTTTAAAAAAAGAATGCTGGGAGAAATATCAATAACCTCAGATATGCAGATGACAACACCCTTATGGCAGAAAGTGAATAGGAACTAAAAGGCTCTTGATGAGAGTGAAAGACGAGAGTGAAAACGTTGGCTTAAAGCTCAAAATTCAGAAAACGAAGATTATGGCATCTGGTCCCATCACTTCATGGGAAATAGATGGGGAAACAGTGAAAACAGTATCAGGCTTTATTTTGGCAGGGGCTCCAAAATCACTGCAGATGATAACTGCAGCCATGAAATTAAAAGAAGCTTACTCCTTGGAAGGAAAGTTATGACCAAACTAGAGAGCGTATTAAAAAACAGAGACATTACTTTGCCAACAAAGGTCCATCTAGTCAAGGCTATGGTTTTTCTAGTGGTCATGTATGGATGCGAGAGTTGGACTGTGAAGAAAGCTGAGTGCAAAGAATTGATGCTTTTGAACTGTGGTGTTTGAGAAGACTCTTGAGAGCGCCTTGGACTGCAAGGAGATCCAATCAATCCATTCTAAAGAAGATCAGCCCTGGGTGTTCTTTTGGAAGGAATGATGCTAAAGCTGAAACTCCAATACTTTGGCCACCTCATGCGAAGAGTTGACTCATTGGAAAAGACTCTGATGCTGGGAAGGATGGGGGCAGGAGGAGAAAGGGACGGCAGAGGATGAGATGGCTGGATGGCATTACTGACTCGATGGAGATGAGTTTGAGTGAACTGCGGGAGGTGGTGATGGACAGGGAGGCCTGGTGTGCTGTGATTTATGGGGTTGCAAGGAGTCAGACACAACTGAGTGACTGATCTGATCTGATCTTATTTCTTTAGGTAGATATAGTCCTAAGTATTTTATTCTTTTCATTACATTGGTGAATGAAATTGTTTCCTTAACTTCTCTTTCTATTTTCTCATTATTAGTGTATAGGAACGCAAGGGATTTCTCTGTGTTGATTTTATATCCTGCAACTTTACTATATTAATTGATTAGCTCTAGTAATTTTCTGGTGGAGTCCTCAGGGTTTTCTATGTAGAGGATCATGTCAGTGAGAGTTTTAATGAGGTACCATTTCACTCCAGTCAGAATGGGTGCTATCCAAATGTCTACAAGCAATAAATACTGGAGAGAGTGTGGAGAAAAGGGAACCCTCTTACACTGTTGGTGGGAATGCAAACTAGTACAGCCACTATGGAGAACAGTGTGGACATTCCTTACAAAACTGGAAATAGAACTGCCATACGACCCAGCAATCCCACTGCTTGGCATACACACCGAGGAAACCAGAATAGAAAGAGACACATATACCCTGATGTTCATCGTGGCACTGTTTATGATAGCCAGGACATGGAAGCAATCTAGATGTCCATCAGCAGATGAATGGATAAGAAAGCTGTGGTACATATACACAATGGAGTATTACTCAGCCATTAAAAATAATACATTTGAATCAGTTCTAATGAGGTGAATGAAACTAGAGCCTATTATACAGAGTGAAGTAAGCCAGAAAGAAAAACATCAATACAGTATACTAATGCATATATATGAATTTTAGAAAGATGGTAATGATAACCCTGTATGAGAGACAGCAAAAGACTCAAATGTATAGAACAGTCTTTTGTACTCTGTGGGAGAGGGCAAGGGTGGGATGATTTGGGAAAATGGCATTGAAACATGTATAATATCATATGTGAAATGAATCGCCAGTCCAGGCTTGATGCATGATACAGGGTGCTCGGGGCTGGTGCACTGTGATGACCCAGAAGGATGGTATGGGGAGGGAGGTGGGCGGGAGATTCAGGATGGGGAACATGTGTACACCCGTGGCAGAATCATGTTGATGTATGGGAAAAACAATACAATATTGTAAAGTAATTTGCACCCAATTAAAATAAATAAATTTGTATTAAAAAAATAAAAAAATAAAAACCCTATGGACTGTAGCTCTCTAGGCCCCTCCATGGGATTCTCCAGGCAAGAATACTGCAATGGGTTGCTGTGCCCTCCTCCAGAGGATCTTCCCAACCCAGTTAAATTCAGGCAAACACAGGATAATTTTCTCTCTAAATAAAAATCTGTGTTGCACAAATGAAGTAAAGAAGCCCAAAAGTTAAAAGTGTTTCAACTAATCATTTAAAACAGTTTAATCAAACTGATATTTGAAAACAAATAGAGATTTATTGTGGGATCTTTTTTTTATACATCTCAAGGCAAGTAAGCTTCGTATGATTTCTTCGTTCTCAGCACAGCATTCATGACATTTTTCATGCTTGTGCCTTTGCCTTAGGACTCTTTTTTTTTTTTTTTTAAAGAAATCTAGTCGTGCATATTCTTCAGGACTTTAAAGCTATGTGACCAGAAGTTGTACCCCATCATTTTATTATTTAATTTAGTAATTTGGTTATTTTCTGTTAGTATTTGTCACATACATAAAAAATGTACTTGTTCCTTTATTTCTGAATTTTAAGTAGAAAATGAATTACCACAGGGAAAACATCACATCTTGATTTATTAATAAAGTCCAAGTGCCTAGTTTTGGAAGATAATCCTGCAAGATCACTTTGAATTAGAAAATAGGCTGTTCAGGAGCACAGCATGAAAGGACATGTAGGGGGCTGGGGGTGGGAGATGGAGAAAAGAGGCTATTGCAGATGAAAAATAAATGAATGGTTTGTACTGCCACATAAGCATGACCAAACCAGGTAAATTAAAATAACCTCTATGTTAGCTGAAATGGAATAAGAGTCAAAGGAATGGGTGTCCATGTGTTAATTTGTGAGTAGTCAAAGAGAAAAAAATAGCACCTAATAATCAGAGAAAGAACAGAAATATGTTACTTCTTTTTCTTTCCCTCTATTATATTAGTCTTTCTAGGGCAGAAATAGGTCCTTTTATCAATGCTCTTTGTTAAGCATAGAATACTGAAGCTACAGCAAGGCAGGATGCAGTTTTTGGTGGTGTTCCCAGAAAAAGCAGTGAAGTGATCAGAGGAGGAAGATTGTGTGCTAGATTTAGAAAGTGATTTATAGTGGCAGCTTTAAGGGCAACAAAATTAGCCTCAGTGCAAGATATATGTGTCTTCTTAGAGTAGATCACTTATTAGAGTAGAAACTGCAGGATGGCCTAAGCAAGAATCACAAGACAGAAGGAAATGCACAGGAAAATACAGTGAGGTGAAGGAGACCAATGAGCTCAGTAAACAAGGGTCTTTACCAGTGACTTAAAAATTAATACAATTGCAAGGCCCACATTGACATAATATGGAGATACTGAATATATTTAAAATGTATTTCTATGCCCCTTAGGGCTTCCCTGGTGCCTCAGACAGTAAAGAATCTGCTTGCAATGTAGGGGACATGGGTTCAGTCTCTGGGTCCAGAAGATTCCCTGGAGAAGGCAATGGCTATTCATTCCAGTATTCCTGCCTGGAGAATTCCATGGACAGAGGAGTCTGGATCCATGGGGTCACAAAGAGTTGCAGATGACTGAGTGATTAAACACTATTCTTTTCTATTCTATGCCCTTTACCACTCTAAGAGAAATTAATAACTTTGTGATCTACTGCTACAATTCCAGGCATCCATGTGGTTCTCTTTTATTTTATTTTTACTTTATTTTTAGTTCATCTCATCTCATCACCTCACCTCATTTTATTTTATTTTTTCAAATTAATGGATTAACTCATTTCTGATTAAACTAATAGAAAAATTAATATATTTTTCTTCTGAAGTTTTCTTTTCTTCTATTCTCATTTACCTATGCAAATTTTTTTCAAAGGACTTATTTACTCCAAAAGGATTAAATATATTTTCAACAAGTAAAGCAGAGAAAACCCTGGAACAATAAGTCAATAGCTTTACTAAAATTCTGTATTACCTGCCGTCATCTCATAATGTCCAAAGTGTATCACTTTTGTACATTAGCTCCCTCTGACAGGGCATTCATTCCTCTGTCGTTGTTCTATAATTATTCTCCAAAATTGCTCCATAAATCAGGAGAATGGCCAAGCTTGGTCTTTCAAGTTAACACATCTACATTTGCATTTATATTAGGAATAACAGCTGCTAAACTGTTAACAAGTGAAAAATCTCACATCTAAAGTAAAAGATTCTAGAAGCAGTGGTAGAAAGCTTCTAGTCTCAGTCCCACTTTCAGAAACTCAGCCAGGACTGCACACCCCTTTAAGGCAGCATAGAGGCAGACCTGTTTCAAGGAAGCTTACTGGCTAATTTTAAAAGATACTGTTCTTCAATAAGATTCACCTAACTTAACAAAGTTAGTTATGTTGTAGAAGTGGAAATAAAGAGAAAACTAAAATTTGAAAAGAGAAAGAAACAAAGGGAAAAAAGAGAGAGAAAGAGAGAGGATCACTTATCAATCAGCAGAAAGAGTAAAACTAAACTGCCCTAATAACTAAAAGACTGAAAAATTATTATTATTATTATTTTTTTTGACTGAGCCTTGTGGCATGCAGGATTTTAGTTTCCTGACCAGGCATGGAACCGTTGCCCCCTAGGTTGGGGGTATGAAGTCTTAACCAGCGGACCACTGAAAAAATCCCAAACCTTTCTACATATAAGGAGATTTGTGCGTTAAATTATGTTTTACATATAAAAGTGTACACTTTCTTGTTTGGTGGCATTGTCGTTATCAAGAATCACTCTTTTGTCAAGTGTTACCATCAAACAAATTTAACCAACCATGATTTATGTGAAAACATTTATAATACAGCAGATACTGTTAATCATGATCACCCAAGCCCATGCTATAGAAAGGAGGAATCCCGGAGTGAATTAGGCATATATAGTTCCACCTGGGCATTTAAAATATTAGATGGGATTCTAATGCTGCTTTGATGATCAGATATAAGTGAAAAAAAAGCTATGTAAAAACAATACTTTTTAAATTAACCAGGTAGTTAGATTTAGGTATCAGATTTCTGCAAAATTATAATTTGCACTTCATTTTCTTAACTGTTTCTTGGGAATTTCAGTCTTTTCTAATATAAGAATTTACCATTGATAGGTCAGTTTTCATTTCAATCGATTTAAATATCTCATAATTTTGCTTACAATATTTTATTTAAACTCATGTCATTATAAGTATGTTGTTTAATTTTGACTGTGGGTTTATTCCAATAATATTTCATTATTGAAACGCTGGACTAGAAGAAATACAAGTTGGAATCAAGATTGCCAGGAGAAATATCAATAACCTCAGATATGCAGATGACACCACCCTTATGGCAGAAAGTGAAGAGGAACTAAAGAGCCTCTTGATGAAAGTGAAAGAGGAGAGTGAAAAAGTTGGCTTAAAGGTCAACATTCAGAAAGCGAAGATCATGGCATCTGGTCCCATCACTTCATGGGAAATAGATGGGGAAACAGTGGAAACAGTGTCAGACTTTATTTTTTTGGGCTCCAAAATCACTGCAGATGGTGACTGCAGCCATGAAATGAAAAGATGCTTACTCCTTGGAAGAAAAGTTATGACCAACCTAGATAGCATATTCAAAAACAGAGACATTACTTTGCCAACTAAGGTCCGTCTAGTCAAGGCTATGGTTTTTCCTGCAGTCATGTATGGATGTGAGAGTTGGACTGTGAAGAAGGCTCAGCACCGAAGAATTTATGCTTTTGAACTGTGGTGTTGAAGACTCTTGAAAGTCCCTTGGACTGCAAGGAGATCCAACCAGTCCATTCTGAAGGAGATCAACCCTGGGATTTCTTTGGAAGGAATGATGCTAAAGCTGAAACTCCAGTACTTTGGCCACCTCATGCAGAGTTGACTCATTGGAAAGACTCTGATGCTGGGAGGGATTGGGGGCAGGAGGAGAAGGGAACGACAGAGGATGAGACGGCTGGATGGCATCATGGACTCGATGGGTGAACTCTGGGAGTTGGTGATGGACAGGGAGGCCTGGTGTGCTGCGATTCATGGGGTCGCAAAGAATCGGACACGACTGAGCGACTGAACTGAACTGAACTGATTCCAAATATGTCATTAATTTCTGATTTAATTATTTTGTAGTCAGAGGAAAAAAAAAATTGTGTGTATGATTTTCACACTCTTAAATTCTTTTATACTTATTTTATAGCCAGCATGCAACCTATTTTGGTGAATATTCCATTGAGTATGCATTGAACAAACTTTTCTCCATGAGTACTGAATGTAATGTTTTATAAAGAGCAATCATATCGTTTAGGTGATGGTATTGTTCCTATCCTTCATATACTTGGTAATATTTTACTTGTTTTGTAAGTTACTAAAAGCAGAGGTATGAAATCTCCAACTGTGACTGTGTGTATTTATATTTCTCCTTTCTGTGTTGCAGTTTTTTTGCTTGGTGTATTTTGAAGCAACATTATTAGTTGCATGTGTGTGTATGCATGCATGTTCAGTTGTGTCCAACTTTTTGCATCACCATGGACTATAGCCCAAAAGGCTCCTCTCTCCAAGTAATTTTCCAGGCAAGAATACTGTATTATCTTGCCATTGCCTATTCTTCCAGGGGATCTTCCAATCAATCCAGGAATTGAATCCCTCTCCTGCATTGGCACTAATCCCACCTGGGAAGCCCATTAGTTTCATGAGCACTGAATGTTAGTGATTTCTTTGTAAATTACCATTGCTAAATTAATACTTTATTTCTGGTAATAGTCCTTGTTTTGAAATCTAGGTTTTGTGAAATTAATGTAGCCATTCCAGCTTTTTATGATGAAGTTTTATATAGTGTATTTTAACTTAAACTTTCTTTGTCCATATTAACATTGCATTTGTTGTCTTAATACAGTTGGATCTCACATTTTTATCCATTTAGGCAATACCTACATTATATTTTTAATGCTTAAGCCACTTTTATATAATGTGGTATCAAAATTACTCAAACTAATCATATTATATATTTTCCATCTGTCACATATTTTTCTTTATTTTTCTCTGTTTTTCTTCCTTTGGATTAATTGTATATTTTATTTTTATATTTAATCTAAATGATTGGATTGATATTCACATTCTTAGCTCCTTCCTCGCGGTAGGGCGAGGTAGATGGTTGCCTTCCAGGCTTTCTCACATCCCCAGAGATCCTCAGCACTCACTGTGAGGAGAGGCTGATAACTGCTGGATAGTTCACATTATTCTTCCTTTTGGGCACTCTCTAAGCTCAGAAATTCACATTTGGAGGCTCAAAATAACTGATGGATGTGCCATACTTGTTGACTGATATGGCAGTAAATACTATGGTTGACAAGTGTCTGTATTCTGGTAAGTGTCTCCAGTGATTTTTTTTAAAATTACAGTTACTTAAAATATTTTCTCTCCACAATTTTTGCTTAGTTTCTAAAGATATCTTTCTCTTTTTTCTTAGCATGCCCATGTTTTCCCTCATAATCTTGAGCACATATATGATAGCCATTTTAAATCTATTTATTATGTAATTCATATAATATATGTATGTATCTATATTCACTTTTTTTTTTTGTCCAAGAAATGAATCAAATTTTTCTCTTCAGTATTAATGAATATCAAGCTGTTGAATGTTTGGATTTGAAATTTATCACTTTTTCATCTCAGTTTTACTGAAAAATAATTAACATACAATACATCACTGTATGAATTAAGGTTAACAACATGATGATTATACTTACATATATTATGAAATGATTGCCACAAGATTTAGTTAGCATCCATCATACAGATACGATAGAAAGAAAAGAGAAAATTACTTTCTTCTTCTGAAGAGGACTGTTAGGATCCACTCTCTTAACAATTTTCCTGTATATCATACAGCAGTGTCAAGTAGCCAACATGTTATATAGCTTGACTTCAAGAAGGTTTAAGTGTGTGTCAGGAATCAATTAAATTGCCTATCAGTCAGTCCGTTCAGTCGCTCTGCATGTCTGACTTTTTGCAACCCCATGAACCATAACACACCAGGCCTCCCTGTCCATCACCAACTCCTGGAGTCTACCCAAACTTATGTCCATTGAGTTGGTGATGCCATCCAACCATCTCATCCTTTCTCATCCCCTTCTCCTCCTGCCCTCAATCTTTCCCAGCATCAGGTTCTTTTCAAATGAGTCAGCTATACACATGAGGTGGCCAAAGTATTGGAGTTTTAGCTTCAGTATCAGTCCTTCCCGGAGAAAGCAATGGAACCCCACTCCAGTATTCTCGCCTGGAAAATCCCATGGGTGGAGGAGCCTGGAAGGCTGCAGTCCATCGGGTCGACAAGGGTCGGACACGACTGGGCAACTTCTCTTTCACTTTTCACTTTCATGCATTGGAGAAGGAAATGGCAACCCACGCCAGTGTTCTTGACTGGAGAATCCCAGGGACGGGGAAGCCTGGTGGGTTGTCGTCTATGGGGTCTCACAGAGTCGGAAATGACTGAATCAACTTAGCAACAGCAGCATCAGTCCTTCCAATGAACACCCAGGACTGATCTACTTCAGGATGGACTGGTTGGATCTCCTTGCAGTCCAAGGGACTCTCAAGAGTCTTCTCCAACACCACAGTCCAAAAGCATCAATTCTTTGGCCCTCAGATTTCTTTATAATCCAGCTCTCACATCCACACATGACTACTGAAAAAACCATAGCCTTGATTAGATAGACCTTTGTTGATAAATCAATGTCTTTGCTTTTTAATAAGCTGTCTAGTTTGGTCATAACTTTCCTTCCAAGGAGTAAGTGTCTTTTAATTTCATGGCTGCAGTCACCATCTGCAGTGATTTTCAGTTCAGTTCAGTTCAGTCACTCAGTCGTGTCCGACTCTTTGCAACCCCATGAATTGCAGCACGCCAGGCCTCCCCTGTCCATCACCAACTCCCAGAGTTCACTCAGACTCACATTTTTCGAGTCAGTGATGTCATCCAGCCATCTCATCCTCAGTCATCCCCTTCTTCTCCTGCCCCTAATCCCTCCCAGCACCAGAGTCTTTTCCAATGAGTCAGCTCTTCGCATGAGGTAGCCAAAGTACTGGAGTTTCAGCTTTAGCATCATTCCTTCCAAAGAAATCCCAGGGTTGATCTCCTTCAGAGTGGACTGATTGGATTTCCTTGCAGTCCAAGGGACTCTCAAGAGTCTTCCCCAACACCATAGTTCAAAAGCATCAATTCTTCAGTGCTCAGCCTTCTTCACAGTCCAACTCTCACATCCATACATGACCACTGGGAAAACCATAGCCTTGACTAGACGGACCTTTGTTGGCAAAGTAATGTCTCTGCTTTTGAATATGCTATCTAGGTTGGTCATAACTTTCCTTCTAAGGAGTGTCTTTTAATTTCATGGCTGCAGTCACCATTTGCAGTGATTTTGGAGCCCAAAAAAATAAAGTCTGATACTGTTTCCACTGTTTCCCCATCTATTTCTCATGAAGTGACGGGACCAAATGCCATGATCTTCGTTTTCTGGATGTTGAGCTTTAAGCCAACTTTTTCACTCTCCTCTTTCACTTTCCTCAAGAGGCTTTTTAGTTCCTCTTCACTTTCTGCCATAAGGGTGGTGTCATCTGCATATCTGAGGTTATTGATATTTCTCCTGTCAATCTTGATTCCAGCTTGTGCTTCACCCAGTCCAGCATTTCTCATGATGTACTCTGCATAGAATTTAAATAAGCAGGGTGACAATATACAGCCTTGACATCTTCCTTTTCCTATTTGGAACCAGTCTGTTTTTCCATGTCCAGTTCTAACTGTTGCTTCCTGACCTGCATACAAGTTTCTCAAGAGGCAGGTCAGGTGGTTGGTATTCCCATCTCTCTCAGAATTTTCCACAGTTTATTGTGATCCACACAGTCAAAGGCTTTGGCATAGTCAATAAAGCAGAACTAGATGTTTTTCTGGAACTCTCTTGCTTTTCCATGATCCAGCAGATGTTGGCAAGTTTATCTCTGGTTCCTCTGCTTTTTCTAAAACCAGCTTGAACACCAGGAAGTTCATGGTTCATGTATTGCTGAAGCTTGGCTTGGAGAATTTTGAGCATTATTTTACTAGCGTGTGAGATGAATGCAATTGTGTGGCTATTTGAACATTCTTGCATTGCCTTTCTTTAATTAGATTTGCTTGATTCTATTCAAATGTGTTTTTAAGGTTTACTAGTGAGGTTTTAGGTTTTTCTTTATTCTGATGCTAATTTAGCTCTATTACTACTATTACTACGGTGTTACCCTTTGACACCACCACAAAATGCCCTGGTATTTCAATAATATTTCTCTACTTTCATGTGAAAGAAATAGTAAAATGTGAGTAGAAGTTAATGACATGATAAATTGATAAAAGTAGAGAATTATAATAAAAATTAATTATTTGAAAATATCAGTGAAGTAGATATAACTGATAATTACACAAAAGTAGAGTACATAATTTTGACCTATTTAGATGAAATTCTACAAATGCAAGATAAATCTTTAGTGACAGAAAGTAAAATATTGTTTACTCCATTTGGATTAAGAAATTATTTCAAAGAAATACAAGGGCATTTTCTAGGGTGATAAGCATGTTCTATAACTTGATTTTGTTGTGGCTACAGGGTATATACTTTTGTACAAAGTCATCATTTAGATTGGGCCTTTGGGTGTGTAATTTATATGTATATAATATTTATTTACTTAAAGAAACAATATAAACACATTTGAAATCATTTATGTATTCATGATTTGGAAAAACATGGTACTTGTAAAAATTGTATGTTTGTTCAAAAAACAAAAAATGACATATTGGAATGCTTTATGTCTATGATCAAATCCAACTTTTATAAAGTCCATGGAATTCTCCAGGCCAAAATACTGAAGTGGGTAGCCTTTCTCTTCTCCAGCTGATCTTCCCAACCCAGGGATTGAACCCAGGTCTCTTGCATTGCAGGCAGATTTTTTACCAGATGAGCCACAAGGGAAGCCCTCCAACTCTAAATTGTGCAACTCCATTGCTACCAAACTCAGGGCCAGTGGCTCATGGCTCAAAAGTCAATATTTGAGAGGCCAGTGTTAGTAGAAAGGAAGGATTGCTTTAATCAGAAGGCTGGCAACCTAAGAAGAAGTCAGACTAATGTCCCCAAAACCAATTCCCAAGATATTGTTCAGCCGTGACAGTTCTTAGAGGAAAAAAGAGGGAAAGAATCTCAGTGAATGATCAAGACAGAGGGTTCAGGCTGGCTGGCTCCTCAGGATTTCTTCAGATGCTGTCTTTCCCACATGGTATGCCTGCAGGATTGTTAAAGGGCTTCTGGGGACAAAGTGCTAGTCATTCTTTAACTGCTCAATTCTTTATTCCTACTTCTTTTAATTTAGGGAAAGAATCAATGGATTAGTTAAGATATTGTGTGCATTCTGTGGATAACAGGTCAGGAGTTAGTTTAAATTTCCTAATGATCTCATTCTTAGATTAGGTCCTTTTAAGATTACAAGGGAACAGGAATAGGAAAACAGGAAAGGGGCAAAAAAGCTCCTTTCACCATTATTTCTTCAAATTAGGACTTTTGAGTTACTCTTCTATTGGTAGCAGCAGTTATATTAATGATTAATTTGATCTTTATTATTTAAATAATTAGATGTAATGGAATATTATATGATATATTTTACTGTTAAGACTTTCTATTTTAGTCTTTATTTTAAAGTATATCTGGGAAAAATCATATCTCCCCTCTGTCTATTTTGTTGTTGTTTAGTCACTAAGTTGTATCCAACTGTTTTTATCACCCTATGGACTGTAGCCCACCTGACTCCTCTATCCATGGGATTTCCCAGGCAACAATACTGAATTGGGTTGCCATTTCCTTCTCCAGGGGATCTTTCTGACCCAGGGATCAAATCTGCATGTCTTGCAC
This sequence comes from Ovis aries, assembly GCF_016772045.2. Classification (NCBI taxonomy): domain Eukaryota; kingdom Metazoa; phylum Chordata; class Mammalia; order Artiodactyla; family Bovidae; genus Ovis; species Ovis aries. The sequence goes on from NC_056070.1 coordinate 37,682,660, forward strand.
TGATAGGTGGATTCTTTACCACTGAGCCACCAGGGAAGCCCCCAAAATTGCATTCCCCCACCATTGGAAAGCTTGGAAATGGTAGGATTTGAACCTACACATGAAGAGCACAATGGATTAATAGTCCATTGCCTTAACCACTTGGCCATATCATCTCACTATGTCTACTATAAAATGTTTTTTTCTACACACACACACAAAGATAAATCACCCATTTGCTAAATGTATCTATACATACTTTGTTTCTTCTACTTTCATTCCCCGACTTTCATTTCTACCTCAAGATTTTCTTGTACAATACCACAGAATCTTTGAGGCCATGTATTTAATGGGTTAGAAATCTTAAATATTTTCTTTCTTAAAAAAAAAAAAAAATTCTCCCTGTGTTGTAGTTTAATTTTTTTTTTTTTTTTCCATTTTAGTCATGGTATATCTGTCATACAAGTGACATTCTTTGTGTATAACCAGTAGCTTAAGTTTGAACACTTCTGCCCACTGCCTCTTGTTTTAGAGTCCTTGAGGAACACACATCACAGTCAAGAACAGGATGAACAAAGAAATGGGACGAGATCAGTTTCAGTAGACGGTATTGTCCCCTCCACCCCCCCCACCCCCCGCCATTGCCATAGGATCTCCTCCAATGGCAGCAGATAAGAATACACAGCCATTTGACATACACACTTAAGCAGAGCAAAGGAGTACACATTGACTGTCAAACAGGGAAAGATAATCTCAGACAAGGTGATAAGCCCACACAGGTTGTAAGGTTTCTTTATCTCTTGGTGAGGAAGTGAACCTCCAGGTACAAACTTCATTCTTATGCTGCCCAGTGCAGGGAAACAATAAATTGAATGTTTAGAGGTGATGGTCATTATACTGCAAAATCTAAATGTATCAGATCAGCACATTATACACTTTAAATTCACAATATTATGGTAATTGCATACCAATAAAATAAATTTTAAATGAAGATTTAAAGAAAGAATGCATATATAAGAGACTGCCTTTGCCCATAGTGTCATTATATGCTTGATTTGGCTTCCCTGGTGGCTCAGATGGTTAAAAACACTGCCACAATGTGGGAGACCTGGGTTCAATTCTTGGGAAAGGAACATCCCCTTTAGAAGGAAATGGCAATCCACTCCAGTATTCTTGCCTGGAAAATTCCATGGACAGAGGACCTTGGCAGACTTCAGTCCATTGGGTCACAAAAAGTAAAAAACAACTGAAGAACTAAAATTTTCAGATAAAAAGAATATTTATCAAATCAAACAACAAAATGTGAATTTAGTTCAAGTTAAAAAATGAGAATTATATTTTAAAATATAATTTAATTACTTTTATTGTATAGTTGTTATACCAGTTCTTTGTGGAGAAGGCAATGGCACCCCCTCCAGTACTCTTGCCTGGAAAATCCCATCGATGGAAGAGCCTGGTAGGCTGCAGTCCATGGGGTCGCTAAGAGTTGGATACGACTGAGCGACTTCACTTTCACTTTTCACTTTCATGCATTGGAGAAGGAAATGGCAACCCACTCCAGTGTTCTTGCTTGGAGAATCCCAGGGATGGCGGAGACTGGTAGGTTGCCCTCTATGGGGTCGCACAGAGTCGGACACGACTGAAGTGACTTAGCTTATACCAGTTCTTTAACAGAATATTTCCTCCCAATACATGGCTTACCTTCATATTTTCTTAATAGTGTCTTCCGATTGATTTTTATTTATTTGATAATGTTGTAGAATCCCCCTTATTTTTCTCACAGCTGCATTTCTCTTCAGTTTTCAATTGACATGTCTACCTAAAAGTATTTATCCTTTTGTAAACTCTTCTAAGTCAACACAACAAACAGCTTTAACAAAAAGACAGTCAGGCCTATAAAGTCCAAGTTACAGGTAGTTTCTCTGAACTGATTTATTTACTGTTCTTTTATTTTTGGTCGAATATCCCCAAATCAATCTTTTCAAAAGTAGAAGCAGTCATTTTTTTTCCAGTACCTCTTTAATATTCAGCCCTGCATACTAACCCTCCCTATGTGTTATATACAATTACTAATACATATGATTAATCACTAATTTCCCACATCTTAGATTCTTAGACTTATTCAGAATCCCAAATTTTCACAATTCCACCATGCTGATTTAAACTCCATGGTGTCATTTTCTGCATTAAGATTGTTTCAAGAAATGTATAACCCAGACTCTTCAAACTGTCCAACTTGAAGATAAAAATGAAGTTATGCTACCAGTAAGAAATAGTAATCCTCTCACAGTGAGCTTTATCTCTGAAATTGATGCAAGGTTAGTTCATATCCAAAACTACCTTCCCAAATATTTATGAGTTCAGGAGTTGGGACATTAGTTTGGAATAGATTTCAATGTATTGTTCAAAATCTATTTGTGTTCTGCTTTAAAATCCCCCCCTTTTTTTTTAATATGCCCACCATTGCAGAGATATCCAGTGAGATTCAATTTTGTGGATCTATCTTAATTATTAAATATGTTTTGTCTTCTGTTCAAAACAACAGTCTTAAGACTGTGAACACTAATTCTTATCGCTTTTTAAATCCTTAAGGCCATTTCTTATGCCGGCTGTGGTGCCGATGTTATGTACCAAATTTATCAGATATTCTCTCCTCCTTTATAAAACACTTTTTCTCCAGTGCAGTGTCAGTCTCCTCATTCTTTGTATCTGGATTATTTGTTTGTTTATATCAGTGTTTTAAAACTTCATATACAGATTCCTGTCTATAGTAATCATGTTACCATCAATGAGCAATGCTTATACTTAAGCCAGATATTCTGCTTAATTTATCTTAATGGAATAAATTTATTTTGAAAATCTTTCCAATATTTTCATGGGGCGTCTACAAAAGGCTGTTTCCAAATATGAGTACTAAAACTATGTCCATAACTTTCTTTTCACTCTATAGGTTTGCTTTTCTTCCCTTGCATTTAATCATAAAAGTACCAGCCTCAATCAAATATCTCTCTCAAACAAAAAATGTCTTCCTTAGTCAACTGGAAACTTGTTTTAGAAGAAATAATGTGTTCTGTTAACAGAGACAAGAGCTAGTATAAGTCTCCTAATATCAGTTCATCTGTCTGCCATGCCCACAGTTAAAGTAATGTGCTCTCAATAAATGTGTCTGGACAAAGAATGTCTGGAGATTTTATTCTAATGATGCTGTAACAGTAATTCCAATTACTGCTTTGTATCAGACTAAAAAGTCTATCAAATGGAAAGATTGTCACTCAAAAAGAAAATGATATGAAATAATTGATAAATCTAAGCAATTGGCACTTTGTCTCTTTTATCTGAAATTAAGCAATTGGGTGTGGAGAGTGAAGAGTAGTTCAGTTTTTGATTAATGCTGAACCAAGTATCTATACAGGTTTAGAAGACAGGTAGCTAAGATTTTAAATGTTAACATTTTAAGGGAGCTATATGGCCCTATTCTTTAGTTTGGTTGACATATTTTTCCATTTTTCTCTGTATTGAACTCCATACTCTTCTCAATGACAGTGATGTGATACCTTGTGGGGTTATACACTTGAAAGTTACACTTGTGAGTATTGATTTGTGCATGTTTTTCAAGAGGTTTGAAAACAGTTTTTCAAGTGGCCTGATCTCTTTATATCATCATAGATAGATTGGTAGCCAACTAGTTCACAGATCACCTTTGAGTTGCACTGGTCCATGTCAAATGATGAATATATCTGAAGACCAAGTGCCAAAAAGGAAAAAAGCTTCTTTGAGCATTTGGAAGAATTTATTGTGGCTTCAGCATATTATATATACATATGCATATATATACACATTTATAAATATTATGTATATAAATATAGTATGTATATATAAATAATGTGCATACATATACAGTATGTATACAATATACATTAGTTCAGTTCAGTTCAGTTCAGTTGCTCAGTCGTGTCCAACTCTTTGCGATCCCATGAAATGCAGCATGCCAGGCCTCCCTGTCCATCACCAACTCCTGGAGTTCACTCAGACTTGCGTCCATAGAGTCAGTGATGCCATCCAGCCATCTCATCCTCAGTCATCCCCTTCTTCTCCTGCCCCCAATCCCTCCCAGCATCAAAGTCTTTTCCAATGAGTCAACTCTTCGCATGAGGTGGCCAAAGTACTGGAGTTTCAGCTTTTGCATCATTCCTTCCAAAGAAATCCGAGGGCTGATCTCCTTCAGAATGGACTGGTTGGATTTCCTTGCAGTCCAAGGGACTCTCAAGAGTCTTCCCCAACACCACAGTTCATAATATATACTAAATATATAGTATTTGTTTTGTTATGTATACACACAAATATATATACATCTATCTAGCTATGAGAGAAACTTTCTTAATGAAAGATGTCTTGAATTATTGCATTGATCTATATTATAATGTATCTGTACAGATAATTTTTTAAATTATCATTTTACATATATTACTCCAGTATAAATATTTTTTAGCATTCTTATAAGTTGATTTTTAAAAATAACAATTGAAATGACATCAATGATCAATCACCTGTGCTTCTTCCACTGCTGAGGGAAAAAAAAAAAAAGAAAAATGAAAAGACCTTCTATGTAGTTGAGTTCCAAAGGAAAATCAAGACATTATTACCAGACATCCGTTAGCCAGAAAAATGCTCTGTTGGTTCAGTGGTATAGACACTGACATGTTCAATGTACCAGTGCAATTGAAATATATACATTTATAATTATCCTGTCCAAAAAAAAAAAAACCACTTAAGTAAATAACTGTATATTAAACCAACTATTCACTCATCTTTTCACTCTATTTACATCACTACAGTACAAGAACAAATGAATAAAAGAACTTCTAGTAGAAAAGAAAAAAAATGCAAAACTCATCCCCACTTTGTGGGTTACTATGTGCTAAAATGACCACAATAAAAGGCTCATGAGCTAACTGAAATGCAATGATAAAATGAGAACTGAAGCATTTCATTTAAAAAAAAATAACAAAACTCAAACTTGTGAGAGAAAAACCCACAACAGTATGAGATTGGTAGTATATACACAGTTTTACAGTTACAAATAAATAGCATTTTATAACTGTTGTTGGTTTAAGTACTAGAAATTAGGTCTGAGAAGTTTCTTTCTGAACTCTACATCTTGAAGTCTTCTAAATATAGCCAAAGAATGAAAATTCTTCATTGTTTTTAGCAATCTATTACCTGCAGAACTTAGGGCTTACCAAATAAAGTTAACACCAAAGAGTCAGCCCCTCCTGACATCTGAAAGCCAGGACAGATAAGCTGACTCAAGCAAGTAGGGATATACTTTACTTCTGCTTTTTCTGCATAGCTCTGTACCTCTATTTTGCACCATTACAATGATTTCCTTTTGTGATGTTTTCCTTGGTGGGTTTAATTTCTTTTCCCTCTTAATATAGCTACAGTGATATCTCTAGTCTTGGTATTTAAATCAAAACCAAATGTACTTTGAAAGAATTACAGTTTCTTTTTTTTTCTGTTTCTAAGAAAACAGCAACTCTTCTGAAATCACCTTAGTTGTTCCAGGGTTCCACATCTAGAAAAGAAACAGATTACTGAGGCATAACCCACTCTGGGGGCTTTGGCCCTGTTCCTAATCCTGCAGGAATATCTATCTCCAGTCTGCACTTTATTCCCAGAACATGGATGCAATGTGAAAGCCTTTCTGCACAGGACCAATGGAGAAAAGGGGAAACAAATGGAAACTGATACCATGGGAAGAATGAGAATGTTCACTCTCTGGGGCCAGCACAAAGCACAGCAGGAGTGAAGCCAGCATCTACTTCACACTCTAGCAGGTAACCTGGATTATACCCCAGCTAGCTTGACTGACCTGTGCATTCCAGAAATTGTCAAGGATCAAATCTCAGACTTTTCCCTTTCCATGCTTGTTAAACTTTCTAGTATAAACATAAATTTTTCTCTTCATTATAATGATCCATCCCAGGCATCCATCCACTGGCAAATAATGCTAAATGACACCACAAGGGTACATACACCATACTTTGTCCTTCTGGACTGAAACATACATGAACTTTTCTATTCTTCAAATACTGTCACAAAGCCTATGATTGAAAATCTCTAATTTTGCTTTATTTTGGAGTTATTATACATATCCTCAGTACTTCAGCACAGAAGTTGTATAATTTTGTTCTCTACTAAGGAAAGGGAGTTTCAAGGTCCAGTAACCTCTAAATCATCTTAAAAGTAGCCATAGCAAGAACTATGGTCCATATGACCTGTCACCAGACAGACAAGCAAACTATACCTTGTGAAATCTAAGAGATCCAGTAATTCACAATTTTAGTGCTTGAATCTTTTATCACTCTATCCCCAGAGTTAGATTTTTCTTGGCTGGAGTCCAAAAATCCCGACCTATCATCTGGGTAGAAGAGATTCTTATTATTACCACAGATTAGATGAATGTGTCTCAGAGAATTTATTGTTTCCATATCATGAGATGGAGCTGGCTGGCCTAGAAACCATCTCTGAATACAAACTGCCCATCAGTCAGCCTGAGATCTTCATTAGAGGCATAAGAGCTTGTTCAGAATCTGTGGGAAGTAATGGGTTGCAGCTTCCTCAATTGCAGTTTAGGTTGAGAAGGTTGTTCTCTGCTCAGATGGCTGACTGACATCACCAGTCAGCGCAAGTGCTATGCATGGTACTGACGGGCTGGCATGAGTCCCTTGCATCGTCCCAATACATGAAATATCAATGGCACCAATAGTCTGAGATAAGTCCTGACTGAAAGGGTGAGACAGAGGCTTGCGACTTCAATTTGCCAGATATCCCTGTAATTATAATACTGAACCACTTATTAAAAACTAAGTGGTTTCTGTCCTGTAGAAAAGGGCAGAATGTGATTGTCAGTGTCCCTTCAGAAGAGTTGATCAATATCCTTGGCACTGTGGGAAACAGTGTGAGGAGTATGACCTCGATCATCTCTATTACGTGGCCTGGGGTTAGGACACTTGGATGATCCGTGTCACAGTCCCTTCATATGCTTGACTTGGATCCTGCATATGGGGACTATCTTTTTCCTTTGGAGAGAAAAATCGTCTGCCTTCATCATGCTTCCATACCATGGCATGATGGTTCTGACACTCATGCAAGTATTTCCTTCTTTCCTTTGGAATTTTCCCTTCTGCCTCTAATTTAGTCCAACCTTGCCTCCTCTTACGTTTAAGGTGGTACTGTTTGGCATTGACATAGAGAGGCTCTTCTTCAAGCATCTTCGGCCCAGGGAGAGGGGTTCTCTGAATTGTAGGCACAGAGCCAGCACCAGGTACCATCATGACCATCACTCCTGAATTAACCACATTGCCTGCCACCGGAAATGTCACAGTGACAGTCAGTCCCTTGCCCACTGCTGGTTGTGTTAGTGTCGGCTTCCATATGAACAATCTGTGCTCCTGCCAGACTGGCTGTGGGGATGGTGATCATGCCTTGCTGGAGAATGGTGCCATCTCCATTAACTGGCTGATAGACAATGGTCTGCCCTTCAGCAGTCTGTGCCACTTGCTGCCCTTGGAGAGAAATCTGCTGCTGTGTCTGTGTCTGGCCAGCAGTGACGGCCATCTGGGGCTGCTGGATGATGATCTGCTGAGTCTGGCCCTACTGGCCCTGTGCTTGCTCAGCCTGCCCACCCTAGATCTGGATCTGTCCTGGTGGGACCAACTGTATCTGCTGCAAAACCCGTGTCCCAGACACAGGTACCTGCATGATGGTTTGACCTTATCCACCAGGAAGAGTCTGGACCATGATGTGTTGGCCAGCTGATGTGACTAACCAGCCTCCACTGACCTGTACCATTAGTGGCTGCCCTTGGACCTGCTGCTGAGTCTGTCCAGCCTGTACAATAGTCTGCTCTGTTGAACTATTGCTGTTTGCTGTATAGTGTTTCATGGTCCCTCCAAGTCAGAGTCCTGTCCACAGTCAGATTCACCCTGGAGATCCTAGAAGACGGCCAGAGGCACTCCACGCCTCACTCCTCCGATTCCCTGCCCGTGCTGACTGGTTCCAGTACTGGATCCCAAAACTCAATCAGAGGCTCCAGCCACTGCTGCCAACACCACTGCCTCTGCCTCGCAAAATAGCAGCCCTTCCTCCCAAAATCATGTGAGTACAGACAAAATTACAGGACATATTGCATATCAGACTATATTTAAGCAATATAATGTCTAATCCTTATTAGACATTAAACCACAGAAGGAGAGCATCTGTATGTTGTTTACGTATGTTTTTTAACATCTGTTGTTCAACATATAATAATGTTTATTAAATATTGAATCAATATAGGTTGACTGGATCTGCATTATAATTGTACATCTGAGAAAATGTTCTTCCATAAGAACATTAGAGACACTTAACAAAATCACATACAAAAGTAGTGGCTGTAAAACAACGCTGAAGACTCTTAAAAAAGCCTAATTTTTTTAGCACTTTTTAACTTCTGGGGTATAAATCCTCCCACTATGGTGAAAGTAAAGTTGTTAATAGATGCCACTGAACTTAGACCTGAAAATTCACTCTCACATCATTTGCATAACTGTACTTTTCTGATGCATGAAAATATACCTTGAGCCTGGTGGGCTGTGGTCCATGGGGTCTCGAAGAGTCAGACATGACTGAGCGACTTCCCTTTCACTTTTCACTTTCATGCATTGGAGAAGGAAATGGCAACCTACTCCAGTGTTCTTGCCTGGAGAATCCCAGGGGAGGGAGAGCCTGGTGGGCTGCCGTCTATGGGGTCACACAGAGTCGGGCACAACTGAAGTGACTTAGCAGCAGTTGGCATTTATATCTCAAAGATAAAGATAGGCAAGAAGACAAAGTGGTTGCTGAGGAGGCTTTACAAGTGGCTGTGAAAAGAAGAAAAGTGAAAGGCATGGGAGAAAGGGAAAGATAAATGCAACTGAACAGAGTTCCAGAGAATAGCTAGGAGAAACAAGGATACCTTGCTAAATGAACAATTCAAAGAAATAAAGGAAAACAACCAACTGGGAAAGATTAGAGATCTCTTCAAGAAACTTGGAGATATCAAGGAACATTTCATGCAAGAATGGGCATGATAGAGGACAGAAGTGGAAAAGCCTATCAGAAACAGAAGAGATTAAGAAGAGGTAGCAAGAATACAAAGAATAACTATACAAAAAAGGGCATAATGACTTGGATAACCACAATGGTGTGGTCACTCACTTAGATCCAGACATCCTAGAGTATGAAGTCAAGTGGGCCTTAGGGAGCATTACTACAAACAAAGCTAGTAGAGGTGATGGAATTCCAACTGAGCTATTTCAATCCTAACAGATGATGCTGTTGAAGTGCTGCACTCAGTATGTCAGCAAATTTGGAAAACTTAGCAGTAGTCATGGGACTGGAAAAGTCCAGTTTTCATTGCAATCTCCCAAAAGAGCAATGACAGAGAATGTCCAAACTACCATACAATTGTACCCATTTCACATACTAGCAAAGTTATACTCAAAATTTTTCAAAGTAGGCCTCAGCAATATGTGAATCAAAAACTTCCAGATGCACAAGCTTAGTTTAGAAAAGGCAGAGGAACCAGAGAACAAATTGCCGACATTTGTTGGATCGTGGAGAAAGCAAGAGAATTCCAGAAAAAAAAAAAAAAAGGAGAAAACATCTATTTCTGCTTTCATTAACTATGCTAAAGCCTTTGCTTGTATGGATCACAACAAACTATGGAACATTCCTAAATAGTTGGGAGTACCATACCACCTTACCCATCTCCTGAGAAACTTGTATGCAGGTCAAGAAATAACAGTTAGAATTGGACATGGGACTGCTGACAGGTTCAAAATTGGGAAAGGAGTACAATAAGGCTGCATATTGTCACCCTACTCATTTAACTTATATGCAGAGTACATCATGTGACATGCCGGGTTGGGTGAATCACAAGCTGGAATCAACCTCAGATATGCAGATGATGCCACTCTAATGGCAGAAAGTGAATAGCAACTGAAGAGTTTCTTGATGAGGGTGAAAGAAGAGAGTGAAAAAGCTGGTTTGAAACTCAATATTAGAGAAACTTAGATCATGACATTTGGACCCCTCACTTCCTGGCAAATAGAAGGGGAAACAAAGGAAGAAGTGACAAATTTTGTTTTCTTAGGCTCCAAAATCACTGTGGATGGTGACTACGATCACAAAATTAAAAAAACAAAAACAAAAACAAAAAACTTGCTCCTTGGACAGAAAGCTATGACAAACCTAGACAGTGTATGAAAAAGTAAAGACATCACTTTGCTGACAAAGTTCCATATTGTCAAAGCTATGGTTTTTCCTATAATCATGCATGGATGTGAGAGTTGGACCGTAAAGAAGACTGAGTGGTGAAGAATTGATGGTCTTGAATTGTGGCACCAGAAAATAATCTTGAGAGTCCCTTGGACTACAAGGTGATCAATTCAATCAATCTTAAAGGAAATTGATCCTGAATAATCCTTGGAAGAACTGATGCTGAAGCTGAATCTCCATTTCTTTGGCCACCTGATGTGAAGAACTGACTCATCGGAAAATACCCTAATTTTTTGAAAGAATGAAGGCAAAAGGAAAAGGGGTTAGCAGAGGATAGGAAGGTTGGATGGCATCATTGACTCAATGGACATGAAGTTGAGCAAATTCTAGGAGACAGAGGAGGACAGAGGAACCTGGCATGCTGCAGTCCATGGACTCACAGAGTCAAACCCAACTTAGTGAGTGAAAAACAGCAACATCAAATCTACTTGGCATTTATATCTATCTCAGATAAACTGAAAGTTGTTTGAAAGCAAATTGTAATTAAATGTTTATTTTTTTAATGTCTGATAGTGTTTCATGGCTTATTTTGAGTGAATGTTTAAAAAAAAAAAAAACCTGATTACAGGGGAGGAGGTTTAGCTGTTCAATTTAAACTCAGGTATCCACTGATACAATCAATGAAATACTGAGTTTTTTTTCAATTCAATATCTTACTTTGGTAATTTACCTGAGAGCCTCCCATGAGACAGCAAAATGATTCTTCAATTAAAATGAGTGCTTCTTTATGAGTATTATTATCATGTTCAATACTGCACTGGCTGTGACAATAGATTTCCAGTTCCTGTTTTTGTAAACTTAAGGACTCATTTAGCTTATTTAAGACTCAGCTTCCTCATTTGTGAAATGAAATCATAAGGATCGACCTTAGAAAGTTGCTGTAATTATGAAATGAAATTCTGTATGTCAATGGCTTAGAATAGGTTGACACATACTATGGACTTAATAAATGATAGCCATCATTAATTTCATGGAGAGCTTCTGAAAGAATAATGCATAACTATTTTAAAAATACCTACAGATATTAAATGAAGTAAAAACACTGTTCTTGATTGTAAAGCAGTAAGCAAATTACAGAATACTTTGAGGAAATGGGTTGTTTTCAGGAAGTGATACACAGAACACTTCTACAGTGTTGATAACAATCTGTTTCTTCTGTTGGGACTCTCCTGGAGTTTGCTCAAACTCATATTCATTGAGTTGGTGATGCTATCCAACCATCTTGTCCACTGTTGCCTCCTTTTCCTCCTGTCTTCAGTGTTTCCCAGCATCAGGGTCTTTTCCAGTGGGTCAGTTCTTCACATCAGGTAGCCAAAGTATTGGAGCTTCAAGGTCAGCCAGTACTTCCAATAAATATTCAGGGAAGATTTCCTTTAAGATTGACTGGTCTGACCTCCTTGCAGTCCAAGGGACTCTCAAGAGTTCTCCAACACCACAGTGCCAAAGCATCAATTCTTCATCACACAGCTTTTTTTATAGTTCAGTTCTCACATCCATACATGACTACAGGAAAAACCATAGCTTCAACTATACTTATATTGTTGTATATATGTATATACAGAGTCTTCTTAATGATTGCATTTTGCATATACATATAAGCTGTTTTCAGAAGTAATATTGTGAAAGAATTTTAATCTAGAATGGAACTGGAGAATATGAAATGCAAAATCTCATGCATGCACTCAGAAAAACTGAACTTAAGAAATGAGACAGTGATTTCCATTAAATGCTCAGTGTACAGAAAACAAAGCATTATCTCAGAAACCATGGACATCCACCAGGAATTTATTTCCATCTTCAAGCTAATCATTACTGCTTAGACTCTGGCTGAGCTTCCCACTCTTTGCACTCCTTGCCTATAAATACAGCCCAACTCATACCTTCATGGAACTCCTCTGTAGCTTACTATAGCATGTGTTTCCCAAATTGTAATTCCTATGGTAATTACAAATAGTATCAGGTAAATTGTATTTGTTTCAGTTTACCTCTTTATCGAAACTGGCATTCAATGGTTTTACAATATGGGATTTGAAGGAGACAACTGCCTCAGAATCAAAATTCAGTGAGGTACCCACACTGAGATGCTTGCACTCAATGCTTTTTGGGTTTCCTTCTTCTGATTTGGTGAGCCCTCTCTCACATTTTGTGCTCCTTCCTTTTGGTCAAGCTCTCCAACTTTATTCAGAATTTAGATAAAAGAATTGTCCTTCTGGTAGGTAATTTTTTGGTTTTTCAATTAGGATGTGCTTGGCTTAGATTTAAACGTGTAGATTTTACTAAAAGTAAAAGTAAAAGTAAAATACAATCTAGAATCACAATAATATTATTAAGTATGTTTAAACTAGACAAGATTATTTAAGATATTCACTGGAAAACAAATGTTCCCAAATCAAACAAAATAAGGTACTGTTTTCCCAGTGAATTTGAGGTTCTTGCTTTCCTGCAAAAGAATTCAGAGATGGAGTGGTAGGTAAGAAGTGGATTTATTTAGAGAGAAACACAGTCCACAGAGTGTGGGTCACCTCAGAAGGCAACAGAATTTTGAAATATGACATGGTTAGTTTTTATGGGACCAGTAATTTCATAGGCTAATGAATGGGAAGATTTTACCCATTAAATTTTGAGAAAGGGACAGGAATTTCCAGAAATTGGGCCACCACCCATTTTGGGGGGCCTTTTATGTTTGGTCTCGCAAAGAGTTGGACACGACTGAGTGACTGAACTGAGCTGAACTGATGTTTGGTCTCAGAACTGTCATGGTGCTGATGTGTATGTTATTTAGATACTAATATATTACAGTGATTGTTTGTTGAGGCTCAAAATCTACTGAAAGTTGACTCTTTTGACCAATTGTACTGCGTAAAGTAAAAAGATCATGAACCAAGTTTTGTCATATCCTACAGCTATGTCAGTTTTTAAGGTTGTGCCCTACTTCCTTCTCTCCTGTTTTAGTACCTGTTTTAATTGGCAGGCAGAAGTGTCTAGAGGCTCCAAAATTCCAAAATAGATTTACTGCAAAAGGCTAATGAAAAATCAAAGATTCGATATCTACCTAAAATAAAAAATGGTAAGACTAGGTAGATCCTATTGTTCCCTTTCTATCTTCGTCTTTTTGAGTACAAGTTTCTCTAATCTTGGGTCTAAATTTGTTACTGAGTCCAAACTGCCTCTGCTTACCACACTACAGGGCAATAATTAGGAGATAGGTGTTGAGGCAAGGAATAGCAAATTTATTCGGAAAGCTCGGTGTCCAAGAAGATGGTGGGCTAAAGTTATAGAGTACCCTCTTATCACTGTCTGGATTCCAGTTTCTTTTATGGAACAGAGAAGTAGAGGAGGTGAGGAAGTAATGTAAAAAGACCATGAATCTTGCAAAATGTCTTCTGGTTTGGCCAGCCTTGGGTTGGGGGATGTATTAATTTCTTCTTCTTTGCAGCCATTCACAGGTGGAGAGGGTCAGAATGTCTCCGTGTGAGCTGAACAGACACATTTTGGTTTAACATTCAGGCAAAGGAGCAGGGTTCTCAGAAGCAGGCTATTATGTATGCTTATAGTTATAAACAGCATCTTTTTAGTGGTTATAATAACAAAAGCAACAGGAAGCAAGGGTTACAATAAAACAAACTGATCCAACATGCTGTCAAACTTTGTTTCCTTGTTACAAATTGCCCTTCCACTTTGATATGACTATATGACCATAAGATAAATTCATCAAGCCAACAGCCTTAAAATACTCTTACATATATTCTCAAAGAAAGTCCAGCACATGGGCCCATCTCAAGTTTGATTCTCTGTTAAACTGCTACAGGCTATTCCCTTAAACAGATAAAGGGACACCAGAAACCAAAATTAATAGAAAATCTTGCCAAATTCTTGGGCATACCAAAAATACACTCTCTACTTTAACTCCTACTTATTCTAGTGACTACAGATAGGATTCTGGAAAAGATGGTGGAAGGTAACACAGGGTGAGAATTCTTATTGGGTCAGTTCTACCAAACCTCTCTCTGTAGGCCGCAGTCAAGAGAAGAAGATAAAATTTCATGTCAACTTTTTTCTGTATTGAGACTTATTTTTCTATTGGTCCTTTCTCACCTGCTAATCTAGGAGGGAGAGCAGTGAGTGATGCTAAAGAAAGATCTTAGTTCCCTGCCTAGGACTTAAACTTGAGTTCAGTTCAGTTCAGTCATTCAGTCATGTCTGACTCTTTGGAAACCCATGAATTGCAGCATGCCAGGCCTCCCTGTCCATCGCCAACTCCTGGAGTTCACCCAAACTTATGTACATCGAGTCAGTGATGCCATCCAGCCATCTCATCCTCTGTCGTCCCCTTCTCCTCCTGTCCCCAATCCCTCCCAGCATCAGGGTCTTTTCCAATGAGTCAAGTCTTCGCATGAGGTGGCCAAAGTATTGGAGTTTCAGCCTCAGCATTAGTCCTTCCAATGGACACCCAGGACTGGGTAACATGGATGAAAACTAGAACCCTAGCCCCCAGACCAGCAGGGGCTAGATAGTAGAAGCAAAGTAGCCCTGGCTCTTGCCCCTATTTGAAAGCAAAAATGTTTCAAAGAGATAAAAGTTATAAAAACAGGTACAAAGTTTATTATTAGAAATATAGCACAGTGTATAGAAGAGCACACAGGAAAATAGCTTGCTTATCCAGCTCAGAATCAGGGCAGAGATACACACCCAGAAAGAAAGGGTATGGGCACCCTCTCTAATGACAAGGAGCACAGTAAGTCAGAAACTAGGCAGAGACATACCTGGAGAGGAGTGCAGGCAACCTGTATGAGGAGGAGCACAGAAAAGAGGTGATGTAAATCACTTATGCAGGACAGTCCTTCCAGGACTTTGTTTGCCTTTGGCCAATTACCTTGTTTCTTTCTTTTCACCTGACTAATTAATCCTTGGAACCTCTCCAAGATGCTTGTGTAACATTTTTCTAACATGGATCCCGCCACTGAGGCCTATGAGTGCATGTCCACACTTATTATGGGGTGGGGCGTCCTCCTATTCTGACCCCCAAGAAGCCTTCCTACATATGTACAGATAGGGAAGTCTTCCCTGACCTCAGGAGTGGGCACTTTATCTCCTTGCTTTAGTGGAGTTCAGCTTTTGCTACTAACTTTGTTCTTGGAATGTCTGGGTGAGAACAAAGCTTGAATTTTACTTCAGTTGAAAAATCTGAGGTGTTCAGTCCAGAGTCCCATTATGTCTTACCTCACTGAGAACAACTGCCACTTTCTTGTTGGTTTTATCTCCTGTTCTGAGACTCTTTCTTGGCAACAGTCAGCCTAGAGGAATCAAAATATAGCCAGATAGAAATGTGAGTTATATCCCATTTGCAACTAGATTTGGCTATACAGAAATGTGGGTTGAACTCCATTTGCAGCTAGAGTCCTACCAAGTACTTCCAGCCCTTGGAGCAATCCCTGAGGATTCCTAAGATTTTCTATCTTTTGGTCATATTCAAGAGTAGCTCTGGATCTTGGGAGGGTAGTGTCCTTTCCACTCTCTTTGGAGATGTCTCTTGAGGCAGAAGGAAAAGGGGACAACAGAGGATGAGATGGTTGGATGACATCACTGATTCAATGGACATGAGTTTGAGCAAGCTGTAGGACTTGGTGATGGATAGGGAAGTCTGGCATGTACAGTCCATGGGGTTGCAAAGAATCAGACAAAACTGAGCAACTGAACTGAGCTGAACTTGAGTCCAGTGGGTCACACATAACTGTCAGAAATATTTATTGTTTATTTCAGCTAAATCCTGACAAGATAATTGAAAGGCTTCTTGCTGTTGTCAGTTGTTGTTTTAAGTAGCTATGTGGTCAGAAGTTAGCTAAGTTGGAAGTTAATTTTCACAGCCTGAGGGAATTCTTCTGTTTAGGTATCGTCACCTAAGATAAATGAACCCCTGTACCTAGATGGAAAGAAAAACATCATGAAGCCTTTGCAGATTCCAAAGGCACAGCTCTAATTTCAAAACATAGTGTTAGGTAGTTAGAATGGCAAAAAGGAGTCCAAAATGGTGGTAGCTGAAAGACAAAGGAGGGAAAAGCCCATGAAAATAGAACAAAGGAAGGTCTGAGGACCAGAATGAGGACCTCAGGTAAAAGGAACAGCCCTCCTGGCTAGCCCAGTTTACATAGGGCAGGCCCAGAGGGGAGGAGACAAATGTTTAAAAGGAAGAAGCCTATAAGGAATGGGGCTTATCCTCTTTTTGTTCTGCCCACCCTCACGCCTCGAGGATGTATTTTCCTTTGCTTGTCAATAAAGCTAAGCTACAACACTGGCTCATCCATTGCTTCAAATTTTTGCTGAGGTGAGACAGAACCGAGGAAATTACACACTCCCCCGACAATATAATATAAACGGAGTACTTTCATAAAACTGAAGCTTAATTTTCTTTCATTGGCTGAATGGATGATAGTTTTATGACTGTTAGTCTGCTTTTAATTAGCAATTGTAAAAGGTTTTTCTGTACCTTTTAAGTAATCTGCCTAGAAAGAAAAGATTGTATGTTTTATCAAAATAATTTTCTGGACTATTTTGCCTTTATCAGATATTTGATTACTTAAGAAAACTCAGTCTTTTCAATATTTAAGAAAGTCAGCTTTATTCACAAACTATGTAATCTCTTATATTTGCTTTAACATCTTCTATTGTAGGCTGCAGTCCATGGGGTTGCTGGGAGTTGGATACGACTGAGCGACTTCACTTTTCACTTTCACTCATTGGAGAAGGAAATAGCAACCCACTCCAGTGTTCTTGCCTGGAGAATCCCAGGGATGGGGGAGCCTGGTGGGCTGCCGTCTATGGGGTCGTGCAGAGTCAGACACGACTGAAGCAACTTAGCAGCAGCAGCAGCATTGTCACTCTGGTTAAATAGATAGCTAAGATCACTATTTCATCTGTGATCTTATTTATTTAAATGTTCAAACATTTTGACATTTTGACAACTTAAAAATCTGCCTGCCAGTGCAGATTTCATCCCTGGGTCTGGAAGATCCCCTGGAAGAGAAAGTGGCAATCCACTGAAGTATTCTTGCCTGGAAAACCCCATGGACAAAGGATCCTTGCAGGCTACAGTCTATGGTGTCACAGAGTTGGACAGGATTGAGTTTGCATGCATATGCCTACTAACATCTAATTCTAAATGGAGTTTTTTTTGTTATTTATTTGTTTGTTTACATCAAATCGGGGGCTTCTTGGGTAGCTCAAATGGTAAAAAGTCTGCCTGCAATGAGGGAGACCTGTGTTTGATCCCTGGGTTGAGAATAACCCCTGTAGAAGGGCATAGCAACCCACTCCAGTATTCTAGCTGGGAGAATTTCATGGACAGAGGAGCCTGGCAGGCTATAGTCCATGGAGTCACAAAGTGACAGACACAACTGAGTGATTAGCTTTCAGTTTTTTACATCAAAGTAGCTTTGAGATTTCCCAGAGAGTTCCTGGAAAAATCTCAAAGTATTTGTCATCACAAAATGTGAAAAAAATCAGGTCTATTTAATATATTAAATTATATGTGGAACATTATCAAATTAGAGGTGATGCTAAACCTTAGCTTATATATTTATGGATTCATGTTACTATTATAACTGTTGTAAAATTGTATAAATTTCCTAAAAAATCTAATGAGTTCCTGTGTCCATCACAATTATCAGTTCAGTCACTTAGTCACGTATGACTCTTTGGAACCCCATGGACTGCAGCATGACAGGCTTCCCTGTCCATCACCAACTCCCAGAGCTTACTTGAACTCACGTCCACCAAGTTGGTGATGTCATCCAGCCATTTCATTCTCTGCTGTCCCCTTCTGCTTCCGCCTTCGATCTTTCCCAGTATCAGGGGCTTTTAAAATGAGTCAGTTCTTCGTATCAGGTGGCCAAAGTATTGGAGTTTCAGCTTCAGTATCTGTCCTTCCAATAAGTATTCAGAACTGATTTCCTTTAGGATGGACTGGTTGGATCTCCTTGCAATCCAAGGGATTCACAAGAGTCTTCTCCAATATCACAGTTCAAAAGCAACAATTTTTCAGTGCACAACTTTCTTTATAGTCCAACTCTCACATCTATACATGACTACTGGAAAAAACCATAGCTTTAACTAGATGAACTTTTGTTGGTAAAGTAATGTCTCTGCTTTTTAATATGCTGTTTATGTTGATCATAGTTTTTCTTCCCAGGAGCAAGCATCTTTTAATTTGGCTGCAGTAACCACCTGCAGTGATTTTGGAGCCCACAAAGTAAAGTTTCCACTGTTTCCATTGTTTCTCCATCTATTTGCCATGAAGTGATGGGGCTGGATGCCATGATCTTAGTTTTCTGAATGTTGAGCTTTAAGCCAACTTTTTCACTCTCCTCTTTCACTTTCATCAAGAAGCTCTTTAGTTCTTCTTTGCTTTCTGCCTGAAGGGTGGTGTCATCTGCGTATCTGAGGTTATTAATATTTCTCCCTTCCATCTTAATTCCCACTTCTGATTCATCCAGCCCAGCATTTAGCATAATGTATCCTGCATATAAGTTAAATAAGCAGGGTGACAATATACTGCCTTGACATACTCCTTTCCTGATTTGAAGCCAGCCTGTTCTTCCATGTCCAGTTGTTACTGTTGCTTCTTGGCCTGCAACAGACTTCTCAGGAGGTAGGTAAGGTGGTTTGGTATTCCCATATGTTTCAGAATTTTTCACAGTTTGTCGTGATCCGCACAGTCAAAGGCTGTGGCATAGTCAATAAAGCAGAAGTATATGTTTTCCTGAAACTCTCTTGTTTTTTTCAGTGATCCAAAGATGTTGGCAATTTGATCTCTGGTTTCTCTGCCTTTTCTAAATTCAGCTTAAACATCAGGAAGTTCATGGCTCATGTACTGTTGCAGCCTGGCTTGTGGAATTTTCATCATTACTTTGCTAGTGTGTGAGATGAGTGCAATTGTGTGGCAGCTTGAGCATTCTTTGGCCTTGCCTTTCTTTGGGATTGGAATGAAAACTGACCTTTTCTATCCTGTGGCCACTGCTCACTTTTCCAGGTTTGCCAGCATATTGAGTGCAGCACTTTCACAGTATCATGTTTTAGGATTTGAAATAGCTCAACTGAAATTCCATCACCTCCACTAGCTTTGTTTGTGGTAATGCTTCTTAAGACCCACTTGATATCTGGGTCATGAAGATCTTTTTGTATAGTTCTTTCTTCTGTGTGTTATTGCCACCTCTTATTAATATCTTCTGCTTCTGTTAGGTCCATACCATTTCTGACCTTTCTTGTGCCCATCTTTGCATAAAATATTCCCTTGATATCTCTGATTTTCTTGAAGGGATCTCTAGTCTTTCCCATTCTATTGTTATCCTCTATTTCTTTGCACTGATCACTGAAGAAGGTTTTTTTTTTTTTTTTTTTTTTTATCTCTTTGCTATTCTTTGGAAATCTGCTTTCAAATGGGTATATCTTTCCTTTTCTCCTTTGCCTTTTGCTCAGCTATTTCTAAGGCCTCCTCAGACAACCATATTGCCTTTCTGTATTTCTTTTTCTTGGGGATGGTCTTGATCACTGCCTTCTGTACAATGTCATGAACCTCTGTCTATAATTCTTCAGGCAATCTATCAGACATAATCCCTTGAATCTATTTGTCACTTCTACTGTATAAAGGATTTGATTTAGATCATATCTGAATGGTCTAATGGCTTTCCCAATTTCTTCAATTTATGTCTGAATTTGGCAATAAGGAGTTCATCATCTGAGGCACAGTTAGCTCCCAGTCTTATTTTTGCTGACTGTATAGAGCTTTTCCATCTTTGGCTGCAAAAAGTATAATCAACCTGATTTTGGTATTGACCATCTGATGATGTCCATGTGTAGAGTCTTCTTTTGTATTGTAAGAGGGTGTTTGCTATGACCAGTGTGTTCTCTTAGAAAAACTCTGTTAGGCTTTGTCCTGCTTCATTTTGTACTCTAAGGCAAAGTTTTCCTGTTACTCCAGGTATCTCTTGACTTCCTATTTTTTTATTCCAGTCCCTTATAATGAAAAGGACACCTTTTTTGGGTGTGAGTTCTAGAAGGTCTTGTAGGTCTTCATAGCACTGTTCATCTTCATCTTCTTTAGCTTTACTGGTTGGGGCATAGACTTGGATTACTGTGATAGTGAGTGTTTTACCTTGGAAGTGAATAGAGATCATTCTGTCATTTGGGAGATTAAACCCATGTACTGCATTTCAGACTCTTGCTGACTATGACGGTGACTCCATTTCTTCTAAGGGATTCTTGCCCACAGTAGTAGATATCATGGTCATCTGAGTTAAATTCACTCATTCCAGTCCATCTTAGTTTGCTGGTTCCTAAAATGTCAATGTTCACTCTTGCCATCTCCTGTTTGACCACTTCCCATTTGCCTTGATTCATGAACCTAACATTCCAGGTTCCTATGCAATGTTGTTCTTTACAGCATTGGACTACTTCCATCACCAGTCACATCCACAACTGCATGTTGTTTTGGCTTTGGCTCTGTCTCTTCATTATTTCTGGAGTTATTTCTCCACTGTTCTCCAGTAGCACATTGGGTACCTACCGACCTGGAGAGTTCATCTTTCAATGTCCTATCTTTTTTCCCTTTCTTACTGTTCATGGGGTCAGTAAGAGACTGACCCAGACTTGTCCATGAGTGTCCAGGACTCTCCAGTGGGGGATTGGGTCTCTTGTGGCCTGCTGCAGGGTTGGGGCACTGAGTGTGGCCGTGGGTGCATGGGACCTTTTGAAGGGGTTCACCATTATCTTCATTATCTCCACTATAATTTGACCTCAGGTCAAACAACAGGGAAGGAACACAGTCCCACCCATCAACAGAAAATTGCATTAAAGTTTTACTGAGAACAAGACCCAGCTTTCCTCTTGGTTAGTCTCTCCCATCAGGAAGCTTCCATAAGCTTCTTATCCTTCACCATTAGAGGGCAGACAGAAGGAAAATCACAATCACAGAAAACTGATCAAATTGATCACATGGACCACAGCCTTTTCTAACTCAGTGAAACTGTGAGCTATGCTGTGTAGGGACACCCAAGATGAATGGGTCATGATGGAGAGTTCTAAAAAAACGTGGTCCACTGGAGAAGGGAATGGCAAGGTACTTCAATATTCTTGCCTTGAGAACCCCATGAACAGTCACAATTCTAGTTATTATCTTAAAATGTTTTGTATCACAGAAATAAGCAAATTTCTTTGTCAACTCCATAATATGAATTCTTATCATATATTTAACCATGGCATTTTAACTCCTTTTGTTATTTACACACTGCCAGAGTCCAGCCCCAGTGGATCCAGGGTGATTTGAAGGTGGGGATGGAATTGGCATCCTAGGAAAAATCTTAATTACAGATATATAGAGAGATTAGAAACGGATAGTGTAGTAGGAAAATTAGTGGAGAAAAAGAGGCTGAATAACTTGGTTTACATGGAATAACATCCATGCTCCAGATGGGAATTCAGCCAGAAAAATGGGGAGCAAGAAAGAAACGACATGGGGGAATCAGTCTTTCCAGAAACTGATCCCGATTTCTTTATTTTTAAGTTTGCTTATATACCTTTTGTTACACGTAGGGATGAATACAGAGTCACATGGGAGTCAGCAGTCCTGACCTTTATCAAAATCAGGTGCTTCACATAAATGTATAAAAAAAGTCTTAGGGGTTTTACATCATCTTCTGGCTATGAGACCTGCTGACATTTTATGATCCTTTCTTTCTGATAACCAAAAAACTTATTTTTTCCAAGGGTGTTTTTTCTTAAACCAGGCACCACCCTCCAAATAAAGTTACATTCCTATAGGGTGAGAGTGTAGTAAGTTACAATCAAGAAAGGAATTTATATTACCCCAGGTTAACATGATTAATCTTAAAGGTTAATACTTAATTCTCCTATATGCTTAAAGATTAATTCTTATATCTCCTATGTTAGTTATATTCATTATAAGGGCAGGGAATATGGAGATTTAGCAGCAAACATCAGCCCAACAAATGAAAATCCTTTCACCAATTCTCCCCTTAAGATCTATTTAGTCTTAAGATAGTGATAAAGTTACATTTTTGCATAGCAAGGGCACAGTGATTTATAACAAAGTACAGTGATCTATTACAAAAGAGAAAATTCATTAACTCAACAAGTCTAGTATTGCTAGCCTTAAAAACTACTATATTTCTTTTTCTATATTCCAAATATATTGATTAATATATTCCCAGGTGCCTAAGGACATTGAGGCCTGGCAGCAATCATTGACTCAACAATGAGAAAAGCCCTATGCTAATTAAGACTCTCAAAATACTCCAAAACACTCTGTGCTGTTTATGGTTGAGAGGTAGTAAACAATCTTGTGCATAGTGGCAGGAGTATGGATAATCCTGTCACACAATCTAGTCTGTCAGCAGAGAGGTTTGACCTGAGACACCCTTGTCACACCAAGGGCAGGGAATTAGCAGCAATTATTGGCACAACAAATGAAAAACCCTTCACTTCACCAATATAATTCCTAACCAACCCACTATACTAATAATTTCTAACTCCCCAAAAGAATTTGCCTTTAGTAAGCCTAAAACATCTTGTGCCTCTCAGGTTGGGAGGCTGTAAACAATCACATGTGGCCGGACGAACCTATACAGGCGGGCTAGATAACCTTCAGAGGAGTCCGTAAGCTGAAACACTCTTGTCATGCCCAGGAATTTTTATTGCCTTGGAGCTGCAAGTTAACTCCTTCTCTGAGAGAAATGGTGATGGGGGAGAGCCCCCCGTAAAGTCAGAGCTGTAGGTGAGAGCATAAAACAGACTCTGGTTTTGGGGGTAGATGCTCGGGAACAGGGGGTTTCCTGAGGCTTGATCACACCTTTGAGTATGCCAAGCCTCCTTCCTCATGACCTTTGCCATGGGTGGAGTTCCTCACGCTGGCCCCCGGCAACACACCATTATTGTTTTACTCTGATGCTTTTGCAAAATTGAGATTCATAGAAAGGACCCTACCAAGTAATCTTGATCTCTGCCCCCACTGCCAGATCACAAGGTGAGAAACCTTTGGCGCCTGTTATACAACTGGAAACAAGACTCCACCCAACATTTGATCCCAGGCAAACACTGGAGTCTCAGAATCAAATGGACTGAAAAAAGGAAACTGCAGGAGATAGTGAGGGACAGGGAAGCATGGCAGGCTACAGTCCATGAGGTTGCAAAGAGCTGGACATGACTTAGTGACTGAACAACAGGAAGAGAAGTAACTGACATGGAGGTAAACTACTTCCTCCCAACATGTGGAAGCAAGAAAGTTTCTTTCCATTTCTCCTTTCCTCCCTAATGTTATTTTCTAAATTCTAATACCATGAAGGTCTTTTTATGATTCATTTGTCCACTTTTTGCTTTTCTTTGGCCTGGAAATATGATGCCGCTTTCCAGATATCTAGGCCATTGCAGAGAAAATTCAAATGATCGTTGGGTTTTCCATAAAGCTGCAGATTCTATAGCTTCAAGTTCTCTAGAAAAATCTCAGGCTCCTCTCTATCATGTCAACATCTAATTCTGGAGATCTACTTTCCTGTTTTTTGTTAACAATCCCAAACCTGGGGAATATTGTATTGAGACTCTGCACAAAGGAATTCAAGGCAAATGTGACTAAAATACATCCAGCTGTGTGGCCTGAAGATCCTTACAATTCACTGACCTCTATCTACTGCTCTCATATTTCCAGTCCTGGAGCCACAGTTTTTAGAAATTGCAGGAAGAATATCTGATTCAAATTTGATTCCTTTGCCAGATTTCCTACTCCTCAGGCTGTGAGTAATTGCAAATGAGGCTGTTCAAGAATCTCTTAACTCTTGACAAATTTCCATACAGCCTCTGGCCAAAGTTGTCCTTGAAAATAGGATAGTCCTTGATTATCTGTCTTTCTCTCTATCTCTCTCTATCTCTCTCTTTTTTTTTTTTTTTTGCCAGATTATCTTATACTAAACAAGGTGGTATCTGTGCTATGGTCAGCATCATTTATTGTACTTGAATTAACACTTTAGTGAAGTCAAGATTCAGATACATAACCTTTAATAAGAAGTCCATTGGCTACAACACATTCAATCTTTTTCATCTTGGAATTTGGTTTTATTAAGCTGGCTACCTACAGAATTAAGCTCAGGGTTTAAATCTATACTTAAGTTTGCTCCCTCTGTCCTATTTGTCATTTTTAAATTTGTGTTGTGACTTAACATTGTCAGTTTTTCTTTTACCCAGTCTTTGTAGAATAACAAGTCTGATACACTGATGTTTGCAACCGTGCTTTGAAATGATATCTAAAAATTGTATCTTTGAATAAGTCTTCCTGCTTTGGCCCTCCACTTTGCCTCAATACAAGAAATTGCTCAAATGTGGCCTTTGGTTGTACTAACTACAAAAGCTTCTCTCACCCTGAAGAAAGATGTCCAATTGTGGCATGGTGTAGAAAAATAAACAATGAAGATGATCAGTCAAATAATGAAGGTTATGCAGAAGAAACACTTAGGAATATATTGGATTATCAAACCCCCTAATGGGGACATGCTCAAAAAGGTGACATATCAAACCAAACTAAAGTGAAGTATGGCAGGGGAAAAGTGAAGATGGTCAGGGCAAACTCATAAAGGAAACTTAACCTGATCTTACAGGAATCTTCTCAGAAATCAGAAAAAGAGAACAGCCAATCCCCAACTGCTAGGTCTGTTCATACCATCTCTGGACTTCCTTGTTTCTCTGACTCAGCTATCCTGATTAAAACTGATTATTAAATTTCTTTCTCAAAGGTGGTCAATAAAATTCAGTTGTCATTTCCCTTCTTGGTAGCACACAAGCCACCTGAAAGTGGTCCTCTTCATCCTCAAGAGACATGGACTCTATATAACAATGTCTTTGATAAAAAATAAAAATAAAATAAAAAATAAAGGAAGGAAGGAAAACAATGTCTAAACTATGTAGTTCATCAGCGATGCTTTCTGTGAAAGATCTTGATCCAATGGGGAAAATGTAGGCTTTCAACCCAGAATGAAATGAGGATATGGAATGGAGAGCCTCACATATGTGCCCTCAGAAGAACAGAACTGAAGAGACTAATCTCTATTAAATACCTGATTTATAGACAATCAAGCATTATTTCCCTATCCATGAACGTCCCACAAATATCTCTTTCCATCTTCAAGCGAAAAAACTTACTGATTTGAACTCTGATCAAACTCCCCACTCTTTGCACTCCCTTCCTGTAAATACAGCTCAATTCAAACTCTAAAAAGATTTACTTGTAGATTACTATACCATTTTTTCCCAAATTTCAATTCTTCTTCTATTCCCAAATGACTTCAATTTCAAATAATTAAAGCTTGTCTCAGTTTATTGCTTTATGCCCCCAATAATACTGATACTGTTAGTTTAAAATATATTTTATTGAAAATATTTGCAGTATGTTTGAAAATCAAGGAATAAAAATACATTTTTTAACCAATTTGCAGAAATTTCAAGCATCCATACTAAGTAGTCTCTATTATTGTCCCTTGAAGCAAATAACCTAAATGCATCAGATAAAGATAAAGTTTTGGTGGTAAAATAAAGGGGATTTTTGCCAATACACAATTAAAAGAATAAGTTTATTAAAATTAAATTTAATGTGGAATTTTAAAAATATGGTTATTTTCCAAATGCCAGACAATGGAAGATAGCAAAAGAGAGAGAGAGAGAGAGAAAAAGGTTTTGTTTTTAACTTTATGAAACATTATCCCAGTAATATTTACTACTTGACAGAGCTATTGCATAGCCTTTTAAGCTTTAGTGATTTCAGATTGTTAGTGTGGAGTTCAAGTGGCTATCTAATTTCCTAACCTAGTTAGCAAATTGTTTTCACTGTAGGTCTTTATTTGCCAAAATAACTTGTGTAATTTTTTTAGCTTGTATGCTATATTCCATCATTTTGTTCTCTTCAGGTAATTAAACTCAATTTTCAATGGCATTAGAGCTAAATTATGTTGTAATTATAGTATAATGATAAAACCCCAGGCTATTGATCCAAGAGTATTTGTAGTTTCTTTTATTCAGTGTACTGTTGAAACATGATTTATTATTGCCTTAGGCCAGTATCAGTAAAATGAAAGATCCGAACTTAGGATATCCATTAAGACCCTTTGGGGACCTGAAAAGCTGTCTTCAGTCTTTGTCCAAAGATCATAGCTAAGCACACTAATGAAGATAATGAATTATCTTTTCATATTAATTCAAGTATGAGGGTTTTTTTCAAGTAAATAATCAGAAGTGAAAAAAAAGAACAAAGAAAATAAGATAAAACAATAATCAAGAGAAGGAAGAGAAAGAAAATGAGAAATAAGAAAGAGAAAGGAGAAGGGGAAGAAACTAAGAAAGAGGAAGAGGAGCATGCTGATAAGTCACTTCAGTTATGTCTGACTCTGTGCAACCCCATAGAAAGAAGCCCACCAGGGCTTCTCCAGGCAAGAACACTGGAGTGGTTTGCCATTTCCTTCTCCAATGCATGAAAGTGAAAAGTGAAAATGAAGCTGCTCAGTCGTGTCCGACTCTTAGCGACCCCATGGACTGCAGCCTACCAGGCTCCTTCATCCATGGGTTTTTCCAGGCAAGAGTACTGGAGTGGGTTGCCATTGCCTTCTCCGTGTGAAGAGCTGACTCACTGGAAAAGATCCTGATGCTGGTATAGGTTGAAGGCAAAAGGAGAGGGGAGTGACAGAAGATGAGATGGTTAGAAGGGATCACCCAACTCATCAAACACGAGTTTGAGCAACCTCCAGGAGATAGTAAAGGACAGGAAACCTGGCGTGCTCCAATTCATAGGACTGCAAAGGGTTGGACATGACTTAGCAACTGAATAGCAACACTGAATAAGTAGAAAGAATGTAAAAATTAAAATGTGTTCAACTGGTAAATCAAATACTGGGCATTCTGAACAAACTCACAAAATAGGTGGGTTGTGAAAATAATTTGAATCATTATGTAAATTGCTGCCACTGACACAACAGTTCTCCTTGAAGGGAAAGTCTTCTAAAGTGTCAAATTGTGTTTTAGATCATCAGTATTTTTTAAGAAAGAAGAACATTTCCCCCCCGCCCCCCAACAACAGACTTTAACTGTAGGTGTTAGTGGATAATATTTATTCAGGTCACTGTCTTTGCAAACCATTAAATGTAACCCTAGTAGCCTTTTCTTCTCATTAGAAATTTTTGAGTTCATTAAATGTCATATTTAATCAATGGCATTCCTAATCACTGATATTTGTAGCTACAACATGACCCAGGGACCACAGATGACTATTACCATGATCGATTTTGAATTTCTCTCATTAACATCATTTTAAGCTTCAGGCTTTAGTTTTAAAAATTGCTTGGAATAGTTACGAAAATAGTTATTGTCATCTAATTCTTTTTTCATTCTTTGTTGCAAGATAAAAAGTCACACAAATTACCCTTGTTTTCCATTCTGCCAGATGATAGGCAATAATATCTATCATTCAAATAAGTAGCTGCTAAGGCCCTTTGGATTTAATTGGGGATTGATGGCTGGGACTTTTTCCTTTTCTAATGCTCACATATTTTGGATAACATTGTCTATCAAAATGTGAAAAAGTAACAAATAAAAGTATGCTTCTGGTGATATGATGAAGGCAGAGGCTCCAGAGGGGGTTTTTGACCTCTTTTCCCTGTTTTCATTGGCCTGGGCTCCCTCGCATAGATTTACATTGATTGCAACATTGAGTTTCTGGGTTTTCTACATTTTTCACCTTAATTACTTTTCATGTAGAGCAGTAAAGGAGGAAGGATGCATCTCCTCAGTTTTTTTTTTTTTTTAAATAATCCTAAGATAATAGCTAGAAGATAAATTTAAAATATGCACCAAACTTATAGTCTGAATTCCAATGTAAAATAGAAATTCAGGGTAACTGCAGTTAATTTTGCTTTTTTGTCTTTTTTTTCCCTTTGATAAGAAAAATAAACAAAACAAAGAGAACTAAGCTTGCTTTTAAAAGTTCTACCTTCAGAATAATATTTTTTTCTTTGGTACCCAGTTTAACAGTGTCTTAGCTTACTATAGTTTCCCTGTCTGAAATTTCTGGATAAGTTATTGTTATGCCCAAGTCGTGAAATCTCCCAATGACCACCAGGGAGCTGATATCCGATGCAAAAGCAAGAGAGTTTTTATTACCAAGCTCGAGCTGGGGCTCCCACGGATACTGATGCAGCAGCTATAGGGAGGAGCCCTGAGCTCTGGGTTACATTGCTTATATAGGGTATTATCGCGTGAAAAATTAAAAAAACGGGAGTCTCCGGGTCTGATTGGTCACCTTCTGGTGAAGGGTTAGGTGTTGAGTTCTGATTGGTTCTCCTTTCCCCGGCTTGACTCGAATTTCCCGGGCTGGCCAAGGGTTCTGATTGGTCTGCAGGTGGTGGGGTGAGGTCAGGGGATTTCCAAAGGCTCTTTTCCCGGAACCTTACAAAATGGAGTAGCTTTGATTCTTCATTATCAAGTGCAAGCTCATGTTCCTAACTCACAGTGAAGTCAAGCTAACCAAAATGTTAGAGTTGGTAGCAGAGAAAATTTGATTGTAGAACTATGCAAGAAGACTCATGTCCCCCATACCCTGAACTCCTGGGAAGGTTTCAGAAAAGTATTTTTAAAGGCCAGGTGGTGGTTGTGGGTCACAAGGTATATGATCAGCTTCATCACAATTATCTGACTGGTTGACGTTGAGGAAATAGGGCATTATTGACCCTTAGGTACCAGTATATCTGGGGGCTATGTGCTCATGGTCATTAAGTAGTTAATTTCTTCCATTTGCTGGTGGCTTTAGCATCTGTGAAACAACTCAGGAAGTGTGCATCAGACATGATTATTCAGCTACTTCAGAGAAGAGGGACAGAGGGGAATATGAAGAAGGGGGTCTGTCCCAGGGAACGTCCCATAGAATCCTGCTCAGTTACAAGTATATTATCTCAGATTGTAGAATTTTTGTGATAGGTGATAGGATGGAGGAAATATAAAGGGAAGAAGGACACTCTGCCACTGTTGTCCTTTTTAACAAACCATGTAACTCAATGCATGAGCACATGCACATACCCACTTTTATTTAACAAGGAAGATTATAATATATATGAGGAGATAAAGACATACAAGTCCTTCTTGGACATGTTCCTGTCCCAGTTAATACACTGGCTCCCTCTCCTTCACAAGTGTGTTCCTCTTTTCCCCTGGATTCTTCATCCAAACGTCTTCATGTGAATCATCAGTCAACTTTACTAAAATCTGTCCGGTGAACATGGACGCAAGTTGTTTGAAAACCACACTTGCTCTCAGCACACCTACCATCAAAGATCTGAGTCCTTTACTCTGGAGTAGTACTCATGGGAGTAGAAGTTGAGCGGGATAATCAGTCCCTCAGAAAGGTCCAGATGAGCAGCGTTTACCTTCAACACATAATCATGAATTTTTTTCCACCTCATGGATGTGAGAATTAAGATTTTTTTAAAAATCTACTCTCTCTGTGGCTAATTAGGTGAGTTCTTCTGTGAAGGGAAAAATATTAAGTTTATTAAATTGCAACCCACTCCAGTACTCTTGCCTGGAAAATCCCATGGATGGAAGAGCCTGGTAGGCTGCAGTCCACGGGGTCGCTAAGAGTCGGACAAGACTAAGCGACTTCACTTTCACTTTTCACTTTCATGCATTGGAGAAGGAAATGGCAACCCACTCCAGTATTCTTGCCTGGAGAATCCCAGGGACAGAGGAGCCTAGTGGGCTGCCATCTATGGGGTCGCACAGAGTCGGACATGACTGAAGTGACTTAGCAGCAAATATTATTTCAGGTGAAAGCCACAGTTTAGGCCATTTCTATCAGCAATCAAATTGATGTTTTGATCAAGAAAGGATGCCCATCATTATTTCTAAATTGTTTCAAACTTAAAATAATTTGTTAAACTTGGAACACCCACAGAGGAGTATGCTGGCCCCAAATTAGAAAATGTATACTATGAAAAGGAAAAGGAAAAGTTGAAAAGGAAAATCACAGAAAAACTATCCCACAAGGCTGAAAAAAGAGGGCATGATTTATGTGAGAAAAGGTAAATCCAGATGGAAAAAATACAGTATCACTCTATTTATAAAAAAAAAAAAAAAAAAAAGCACCAAGGGGGCATGAAAATATTATAATATGCCATGCACTATGAGTCAGGGTACAATAGATTTTTTAATTCTTCTAACAGAATATTATTATAATTTGTTAGTAGAAACATGATGCGGATATACGGGAAACTAGGAAAAAATGATTGTCTATGGAGGAGGAATAAGTTAGTTTTCTCAGAATACAATTTATATTCAGTTTTGTTTTGAACTAGACTGACATATTATATGGTCAAAATAACATTAAATTTAAATGAAGAAGAGAACTAAAATACATTAATCATATCAAAGTGATCCTGTTATTTGACATCATTGACCTCTGTTTGGGACCAAAACACAGCCTAAAGTCAGACTGATACTTTAACCCAAGGTCAGTTAATTACAATCACCTACCTGGTTTGTGAACTTACTGAGGCTCAAGTTCTTTGTGTCTCAGCATAAGAAATTCAGCAAAAGGAAAAGTGATAGGCAGCAAGTCGATTTATTAATTTAGGGTTCTTGTGAGTGATTGAAGTGGACAGGAAAGGAGGCTCTGCCCCAGGATTAAGTGGGCTACATTTTTATAATCAAAGGAAAATTTGGGGGTCAGGGGAGGGAAAGACTGCCTTCTTTCTCATTCATGGAGTAGACATCAGATTTTCATCACTCAAGTGGTAAAGAATCTGCTTGCAGTGTGGGAGACTCAGGTTTGATCCCTGCGTCAGAAAGACCCCCTGGAGAAGGGAATGGCAATCCACTCCTGTATGCTTGCCTGAAGACTTCCTTGGAGAGGAGCCTGGCTGGCTACCGTCAATGGAATCACAAATAGTTGAACTGGACTCAGTGACTAACACTTTCACTTTCAGCCTTCTTCCTTTGAGGCAGGAGAGTATCTGACCCTGTGATGTCAAACTAGGAATGTCATGATGCTTATTTAAATCAGCAGAAGGGTGGTAACACTTTTCTTTCACTTAATGACCTGGCACTTATCTCCTGCTTTATAGTTGAGCAAGCCTGCTTTGTTTCACAGTGTTTCTTTAGTGATGCTTAACTTACAGTGATCTCCCAAAGTTTCCTAGGTTTCACTCTCCATTTATAATCCCCTACTGAGACTTCTACAAACACCTGTATTAGTTCATTTCAGTTCAGTCGCTCAGTCGTGTCCGACTCTTTGCGACCTCATGAATAGCAGCACACCAGGCCTCCCTGTCCATCACCATCTCCCGGAGTTCACTCAGACTCACGTCCATCGAGTCAGTGATGCCATCCAGCCATCTCATCCTCTGTCGTCCCCTTCTCCTCCTGACCCCAATCCCTTCCAGCATCAGAGTCCTTTCCAATGAGTCAACTCTTCCCATGAGGTGGCCAAAGTACTGGAGTTTCAGCTTTAGCATCATTCCTCCCAAAGAAATCCCAGGGCGGATCTCCTTCAGAATGGACTGGTTGGATCTCCTTGCAGTCAAAGGGACTCTCAGGAGTCTTCTCCGACACCATAGTTCAAAAGCATCAATTCTTCGGCGCTCAGCCTTCTTCACAGTCCAACTGTCACATCCATACATGACCACAGGAAAAACCATAGCCTTGACTAGACTGACCTTAGTCAGCAAAGTAATGTCTCTGCTTTTGAATATGCTCTCTAGGTTGGTCATAACTTTCCTTCCAAGGAGTAAGTGTCTTTTAATTTCATGGCTGCAGTCACCATCTGCAGTGATTTTGGAGCCCCCAAAATAAAAGTCTGACACTGTTTCCACTGTTTGCCCATCTATTTCCCATGAAATGATGGGACCAGACGCCATGATCTTCATTTTCTGAATGTTGAGTTTTAAGCCAACTTTTTCGCTCTCATCTTTCACTTTCATTGAGAGGCTTTTTAGCTCCTCTTCACTTTCTGCCGTAAGGGTGGTGTCATCTGCATATCTGAGGTTATTTATATTTCTCCTGGCAATCTTGATTCCAGCTTGTGTTTCTTCCAGTCCAGTGTTTCTCATGATGTACTCTGCATATAAGTTAAATAAGCAGGGTGACATTATACAGCCTTGACGTACTTCTTTTCCTATTTGGAACCAGTCTGTTCCATGTCCAGTTCTAACTGTTACTTCCTGACCTGCATACAGATTTCTCAAGAGGCAGGTTAGGTGGTCTGGTATTCCCATCTCTTTCAGAATTTTCCACAGTTTATTGTGATCCACACACTCAAAGGCTTTGGCATAGTCAATAAAGCAGAAATAGATGTGTTTCTGGACTCTCTTGCTTTTTCCATAATCCAGGGGATGTTGGCAATTTGATCTCTGGTTCCTCTGCCTTTCTAAAACCAGCTTAAACATGAGGGAGTTCACGGTTCTTGTATTGGTGAAGCCTGGCTTGGATAATTTTGAGCATTACTTTACTAGCCTGTGAGATGAGTGCAATTGTGCGGTAGTTTGAGCGTTCTTTTGCATTGCCTTTCTTTGGAATTGGAATGAAAATTAACCTTTTCCAGCCCCGTGGCCACTGCTGAGTTTTCCAAATTTGCTGGCATATTGAGTGCAGCACTTTCACAGAATCATCTTTCAGGATTTGAAACAGCTCAACTGGAATTCCATCACCTCCACTAGCTTTGTTCGTAATGATGCTTTCTAAGGCCCACTTGACTTCACATTCCAAGATGTCTGGCTCTAGATTAGTGATCACATCATCATGATTATCTGGGTCGTGAATATCTTTTTTGTACAGTTCTTCTGTGTATTCTTGCCACCTCTTCTTAATATCTTCTGCTTCTGTTAGGTCCATACTATTTCTGTCCTTTATCTAGCCCATCTTTGCATGAAATGTTCCCTTGGTATCTCTGATTTTCTTAAACAGATCTCTAGTCTTTCCCATTCTGTTGTTTTCCCATTCTGTTGTTTCCCTCTATTTCTTTGCATTGATCGCAGAAGAAGGCTTTCTTAAACACCTGTATAACTATCCTATTCTATGCCTATCATATTGACATTTAATTTCCTTGTGTTTACAGATTGATCTGTATGCTTTCGGTTATGATTTTAATTCTACTATCTTTTAAAGCAATTCCTCACAGACTTGATTCCTTTTTCACAAAGCAACCCACATTATTTATACCCATTATAGGGATACTTTTTATTACATTTCACTGTACTCACAACCAATGTGTATTTTCCTTGTTGCAATAAAGATTTCCCATGCATAATTTTATTTTCCTAAAATAATTGCAAGTAAAAGTATTTTGATCTGCTTCTGGGTGTAGCAGGATATTAAATGCTGGGAACATCTAATATATGCAGATAAATGGAATAGAGAAATAGAAGGAATAATCAATTAGCATTGATTTTGAAATGATAGAGAATCTGAGATCCAAATAATGGTAGGTGAAATATCATTTAGCTTTGTTTTTGCATTTGATCCATCAAAGTAATCATTTCAAACTAATTTGTGAAAGTGCTAAGGAAATGTTCCTCGTAATTTGAATATCTTTGTATACTATCAGGTAAGAAACGAATCGCCAGTCTATGTTCGATACAGGATACAGGATTTTGGGGGTTGGTGCACGGGGTCGATCCAGAGAGATGATATGGGGTGGGAGGTGAGAGGGGGGTTCAGGATTGGGAACTTATGTACACCCGTGGCTGATTCATGTCAATGTATGGCAAAACCAATACAGTATGGTAAAGCAAAATAAAGTAAAAATAAAAATTAAAAAAAGAAATAGACAAAATATTTTGGTAAATAGAATTAAATATTCAATAAACCAATATTAACATTTTAATGGATTATTTTTGAACTGTTAAAATAAAATTGGGGAAGAGGGCATTAAAAAAAAAAAAACAAAAACAACTCCCTCAGGCACCCGACTGCTCTCCCCTTTGAACTTCTAAAATAATACGACAAAACCAATACAATATTGTAAAGTAATTAGCCTCCAATTAAATTTACACCAAAAAAATAATAAAGTGGGTCTCTTGTAAGAAGTAAATAATAATAATAATAATAATAATAATATGACAAGATTTCCTACTTTCTACTTACATTTATTCTTTTTTCTCCTTTAAATAATCCAAGATAGTTTCAAACCACTAGTCAATTTTAGAACTCTTATCGTCTTCCAAATGAGGCACACGCAACAAATAGAGATGACATATCGGCAGTGTACTTGGTATTGTTTCACTGAAATTTAGGAGTAGTGATAGGTCCAGTGTGTAGGTTAAGGGAATTAGAGAAATTGAGGTTCGGAAAAAGAATGAGACTGGCACTTTTCAGGAACAGATCACCTTTAATGAGGCGAGAAGGGGCAGCAGTCAGATTACTGAGCTGCTGCACTACCCAACAAAACAGTAAGTATATACAGACATATATGTGGAAATTCACTGTCTTAAAGGGGCCAGTTCTCTGAGATTGTTTGGGTGAGTTATTTCTTAAACAAATGGTTTGGACAAGGAATTCTAGAGATCGACCAGAGGCTGAGACTGGCTGGGAGCTAGGCATAATCAACCTTAATGTCCATTTTTTTTCCTTTGGGTGAGAGTTCTTTGTTTTGCATAGAATGGTGGGGAGGACCCAGACGAGAGTTTTAACTCCAGGCTATTTTGAGCCAGGTAACCTTCCTTCACAGTGTAAAGAAACATGATTGCTACACTTATCAACTACCATGTACTTCTTTTAGAATATATATATAGTTTTTTCTAAATTATTTTTCTTTACCTTTATGTATGTGTTTATAAGGGTTCTCAGATAGCTCAAATGGTAAAGAATCTGCCTGCAATGAGAGAGACCTGGGTTCAGTCTTTGGGTTGGGAAGATCTCCTGGAGAAGGGCATAGCAACCCACTCCAGTATTCTTTTTTGGAGAATTCCATGCGCAGAGGAGCACGGGGCCACAAACAGTCAGACACAACTGAGTGACTAACACTTTTACTTTCTGTTCTCTTCTAAAATATGAATGTTAAAAGAGACAAAAAGATATGTTTAAAAAAATAAAAACTTTAGTAAGAGGAGTGGCTATGCACTTGAATGTGAATGGATGTTGCTCAGTCGTGTCCAACTCTTTGCGACCCCATGGACTGTAGCCTACCAGGCTTCTCCATCCATGGGATTCTCCAGGCAAGAATACTGGAGTGGGTTACCATTTCCTTCTCCAGGGGATCGTCCCTACCCAGAGATCAAACCTGAGTCTCTAGCATTGGAGGCAGACACTTAATAGATATCAATTAAAGACACTGTGGATGATGATAGATTAAGCTTATTTTTTTTTTTTAAATTTGGAGTGTATTTGATGAATAATGTTTTTAGTGCCAAGTCAAATGATGTATTTTACCAGTTCTTTCTGAGTGTTATGGTGGCTATGAGTGGAATTAGATGTATCCAGCGTGTATAAGTCAAGACTATGGTTTTTCCAGTGGTCATGTATGGATGTGAGAGTTGGACTGTGAGGAAAGCTGAGTACTGAAGAATTGATGCTTTTGAACTGTGGTGTTGGCGAAGACTCTTGAAAGTCCCCTGGACTGAAAGGCGATCCAACCAGTCCATCCTGAAGGAGATCAGTCCTGGGTGTCCACTGGAAGGACAGATGCTGAGGCTGAAACTCCAATACTTTGGCTACCTCATGCAAAGACTTGACTCCCTGGAAAAGACCCTGATCCTGGGAGGGATTGGGGGCAGGAGGAGAAAAGGACGACAGAGGATGAGATGGCTGGAAGGCATCACAGACTTTATGGACGTGAGTCTGAGTGAACTCTGGGAGTTGGTGATGGACAGGGAGGCATGGTGTGCTGCGATTCAGTTCAGTTCAGTTCAGTTCAGTTCAGTTCAGTTGCTCAGTCGTGTCTGACTCTTTGCGACCCCATGAATCACAGCACGCCAGGCCTCCCTGTCCATCACCAACTCCCAGAGTTCACTCAGACTCATGTCCATCGAGTCCATGATGCCATCCAGCCATCTCATCCTCTGTTGTCCCCTTCTCCTCCTGCCCCCAATCCCTCCCAGCGTCAGAATCTTTTCCAAAGAGCCAACTCTTCACATGAGGTGGCCAAAGTACTGGAATTTCAGCTTTAGCATCATTCCTTCCAAAGAAATCCCTGGGCTGATCTCCTTCAGAATGGACTTGTTGGATCTCCTTGCAGTCCAGGGGACTCTCAAGAGTCTTCTCCAACACCACAGTTCCAAAGTATGGACTCTTCAGTGCTCAGCCTTCTTCACCGTCACGGGGTCACAAAGAGTCGGACACACCTGAGCGACTGAACTGAACTGAACTGAGGGTGTACAATGCATTCTGAAGGCAATAATGTAATATTTTGTTTCCAATTCATGTTCCTAAAAGCAAATCCTGGGCTTGCCTATTTCCATGGGTAGGGAATGATAATTATCTTGTTTATTTCAGTTGTGATGTTGTAGCTTATCTCAAGTATGGGACCAGGGACACACACACACACACACACACACACAAGCATATTAATTTTATTCACATTAAATAAAGGATGAATATTAAAGTAGAAGTCTCTGAGTCATGTCTGACTCTTTGTGACTCCATGGACAGTAGCTTGCCATCCTCCTTTTTCCATGTTATTCTCTAGGCTAGAATACTGGGGTCAGTATCTGTTCCTTCTCCAGGGGATCTTACCAACCCAGGGAATAAATCCAGGTCTCCCACATTGCAGGTGGATTCTTTACCATCTGAGCCACCAGGGATTTTGAATATTAGAAAGTATCATTGGATTTCCTCAAAAGGTTCTATAGTTAATTAATGTTATTCTGGTTCTTTCTTTAACCAATGACTTTCTTTATTTTATGAGATGTCAGATTGCTTTGAATCACACTGTTACCTAAATATTTTACTTTCCCTAAAAGCAAAATGTATACCATAGTGAAACTTCGGTAATTATGTAGAAGTGATTGAAGTATGTAACAAAGGAGATTTAGTAAACAGGAAAAAGATAGCTCCTGTTTAGTAAACAGTGAAAAGACATACTAAAAAAATTAGTGACTTTTTAATGACAATTAAAGCAAAAAAGTGATAAATACCACCCTCTGAAGTCTCACTTCAAGGAATGGTCTGAAATTATTCCTGTGTTGAAAGAATCTTATGTCTTTATTCACAGCACTATGAGAGTACTAGCCAAAAAATAAACTTAAGAGTTGGCTGAATTATATTATCAATTCAACTCATAGCCTTACCACTTTCCAATGTGAAACTTGGGACATTGATGGAAGAGGAAGACCTTCATCATGAGGTTGGAACTACATGGCAGTGTTTGAAAGATTCATAGCATCCCTAAACATGAATACTTCTGAAGGCATCTAATGTTCTTCCCTTATCCAATAAAGTAGCTCGTCCATTTTACCTGATAATACAGTTTCTCTCTTGCTTGAGTATGATTTGCTACCATGCCAAATGGAAAATTTATCTTGCAGTATTGTCAATAATATTCTATGATCCCTGCCATTGGCACCAGGTCAGTACAGAAATCCCCCTTTCAGGGCAAATCAGTGCCATGTAATGGTGTTTTTTATTGTTTCTAATGAGATCAATGTTTATAAAATGTTTTAGGAACAATAAAAATCTAATAAGTGTTTTTTTTTCTAAAATCTTTTCCTTTTCAGCATTGTTAAATGTATTATAAATATGAATATAGCTGGGTCCAGCTCACCATTTCATATCCATCTAAAGGGCTTGCATTTTGGTGGCTTTGCAATATATGAAACTGGCTAGGCTGGACTACAAGACCGAACCACATTCCTCAAAAATGCATAAATACTGTTGGCTTCAGGAGGCATTTTATACATTGTTGAATGCTCGAGTACAGCACTTATATCAGATACAGAACCCAGATACTGTTGTTGCTCACCTGTATTATCTCTTATTTGCTGGATCACTTTATTTATGTAAAGAAATCTGTTATAATTTCAGTATAAGTTGATGTAAAGAGTCTCCCTTTTAGATATTCTCAAAATGACCTTTAGCTCTATACATGAGGCACTATGCATTAAGTAAGTTAGGACAAAAATTTTCTCATAGAACATGAGGCACTTCTTTGGGGTAAAATAATTTCACAGACCAAGACTACAATTACGGCTCACTGGCAAGAGTGAGGGCTCATCTAAGGAGGTCAGGGCATGGATTTTTGTTACTTTGTTTTATTTTGCTCATCTTATTCCTTTTCTTGCACCTTGATGCAATTACTGACCTTGTATATGATTGATTTTTTTCTTTCATTTTGTTTAGGAAAAAATAATGGAAATAGTTTTCTTTTACCCATCCAGGGACATATTTTAACCTATTGTTTTAGCTCATGGATAAATCGATACCTTTGCATACTGTCAGGATGCCATACACATTGTCTTTTAACCTATTATTGCCATTTTTGGAAAGTTGGAAATCCAAGGTACACTATATGACTTAGTAAGGCAAATGTATGATGATTATGTATCTACAGATACATATACATAGACTTAAATAAATAGACATAAATCCCACAATACAGGAGCCTGCTACACTACACATTTTGGGAGGATTTTATGTCTTAAGTAATATGAAATTACTCCTCAAAATCAAAGAACACATTGCTGAAACTTATGTTCCCTAATGCTAAGAAAAATACACAGTATGAAGGGCCCTTTTGAATTATGAATGCAAAAAATCATAGCTGCCTATCAGGTTTTAACTTGTTTCCTATATGTTTCAAAACCTATAGAATTCAGATCAAGAAAAGATTAGGTGGATCATAGATAAAGTGCATCACAGAATTCCATTGCTCAGTGTTTATGATATTTAGTGGACATTAAAATGTGATTCTTTACAGACCACAGCAGATCACAAAAGGTTACTTACAGTGGAGACCTCTTGGGTTCTTGAAGCAAAGATGTTTCTCTTCAGGAATGAAAAATGCTTCTTTTGAGAAAGAACTCTTGCTATGAGTCTCTGGGGGAGACTGAACAAAACCAGCAATGGTTTTCAGGAAATGAGTAGCATTTACCTATCTATGTCATGAAATTATCATTATCTGATATGACTGGCCATATAAATTATGAAAGCCCAATAGCATTCTCGGAGAAGGCAATGGCAACCCACTCCAGTACTCTTGCCTGGAAAATTCCATGGATGGAGGAGCCTGGTAGGCTGAAGTCCATGGGGTCACAAAAGAATCAGACATGACTGAACGATTTCACTTTCACTTTTCACTTTCATGCACTGGAGAAGGAAATGGCAACCCACTCCAGAATTCTTGCCTGGAGAATCCCAGGGACAGCAGAGCCTGGTGGGCTGCCATCTATAGGGTCGCATAGAGTCGGACACGACTGAAGTGACTTAGCAGTAGCAGCAGCAATAGTATTTTATTATTAAGACAAGACCTAAAAGGATTTTGAAAGTTCAAGTGAATTTCTAAAACAGTTTTTTCTTCCCCAACCTACATCTAAGACCTCATACAAGGTTGTGTTATTTTTTTTGCAACAGTTAACAGATAGGAAGCAATCCCAAGCATTTCATGGTTTTAAGTCCCAGAATGACTATGGAGAAGGAAAGCATTACAATGGGCAGAACTTTAACTACTATGTTGCCTTTCCTATTGTGCTTGGAAAGAAAAATAAATAGAATAGATCTATGCCAATGTAGAAGAGAAAGCAAAGGACTGTCCTGAAAGACTGCAAGAATATGTGTCTATAATGTCTCATTAACAATATGATGCCCAGACTGGAGTATGCCCTTTATACCTGGGGAAAGACAAGACAAAACAATACACTTATGGATATCAGTTACCCACTGAGGACTTCACCAAAGATCCAATGAGGTGAATAGGGTGGCAGTGTTGCTGGTTACATATAAGTTCAAAAATATATTCTTCTACTTATCAAAGCTAACTTGGTTATAAACCTTGAGAAATACTCAGTTTTCCCGAAGCAACCACCAACTCCTAGCTATTACAGTTTGAAACCAGGCATAGATAAAGTTAGGGAAATAAATTAATTATTAAAACAAGAAGAGAAAAAAATATTATTCTGAATTTGTTTTTTTGGGGAAATTTTTTGGTTTTGTTTTTGGATTTTTTTTCTAATGCAGGACTTTTCACTATTGTAAACAACTCCATTTCTTGGGGGTCTCAGATGAAGTTTGGAGGTCTGAAAGAAGACATCACCCAGCATTTTATGTAACATCAGGCTCCAAATCACAGTTGCTTGGGCTACAAAAATTTACAGATTTTTGTTTGCTTATCTGTTATTGACAACAGCTGTTGCAGCTAATTATGGCCTTTCCACCTCCCAAGAACCAGTTATGTGCCCATGAGACTAAATAAAGAAAGATTAGAATTACAGCCACCAAGCTATATTCATAATTACTATTCCACTTTGAAAACTGTGGATCATTTCTTGATTAATTGCATTGTTTGAACTATTCTATCCTTTAGGAATATTTTCTACTCTTGTGCTTCCCAGTTTCTTATGCAAACAAAATCATAAATACTGTTAAGTATGTTCAATCTTCTCTTACATTTAACAAATTTCCCAAATGTATAGGAATCCAGGTAAAATGCCAGCTGATAACTCTTCATATTGAGAAGAAATCTATAAAGAAAGTAAGCAGAATGACCAATATTTTCCTGTTTTAATCTGACAAAAATATACTTTCAAATCTCAAAGAGTGTATCATTCACATTAATTTATTGGATAAATATCATTTAAGACTTTATTCAGAGTAGGAATGTGCTAGACTTGGAGACTATGCTCAGAGAAGGACCAACTTTATAATTTTCTGTATAACAAGAAAAAGTTTGAGAATTTCAAAGAGGAATGGAAAGAAGTAAGAGTAACATCTAATGTGATTCTGGTGGTTTGTTTCAGGTTGTCTATTCCAGTTTTCTTCTAGTGTGATTTCTCTTTCCTGTGGAGAGCTAACACAAATATTCCTCCAATCCTTTTTCAGCTGGTGACCCAGGTTTGATTCAGGTTCCACATCAGATGAAATCTCATGAGACTTGAAATTTGAGCTGAGATAAATGGGATATTGTGCATGCATTTTTTTTTTCAGTGTTACTTGGACAAATGCGAAATAGTTCCGGAGCCATATTATGTCTCCCAGGCTTGCTGGTTTAGCAGAAATGGCTTCATGATAGTGGAGAATGATAAGGTGGGACCCTGAAGGTATATGGCAGCTTTCTGATTTTGCACCTGACCTTTCCTGACTGGAGCACAGTGATGCCCTTCTGGAACCAATAGTTAGCTAATTTAGCAGCTCAGATTGAGGCAGCCTTTTATTTTTGCATTTATAATAAGGGACATCTCCTGATTTGACAAACAGCTTCCTGATCACTGAAGGAGAAACAGCTCCTTTGACAACATGGTCCTGCAGTATAGCCTTCAGAATACATTCTGGAATCTCACCGTATAGATCTTTATCCAGCCATCTTAATAATTCTGTACCACTTGGCACACTGTAATAAAAGCTTCTATTCTGTCTAGGTTGAAATTTATTCTCCGCATCAGAATATTGACCAATAAGAAGCTCCAAAGGAAACATACAAGACACATAAAAGATAACTTATAAAGGCTATTTTTAAAGTTAGAAGATCAAGGGATTGGTTTGAAAAATAATCAACCCATGATTGTAGATCTCCCTTTGTGGTTTCTTTTTTTCAAGCCCAGTTACATCCTGTTTTCTTCTCTCTGTCCCTCATCTGTTGCTGCAACATTCAGAGGAAGAGTAAGAGTACATTCAGTTACAATGTCTACCAGGAAATTTTCTTTTTAAATTGGTTTGATATAATTTCAAATCCACTTGTTTATGATATAAGTAAAATTGTTTTAATCAACTTGTTTATGACAAAGAAAAATAAAAGTTATTTTTAGAAGTAAAGTTGTGTTGGTATAAGAATGAAGAAAACTGCATCAAGATGCCGTCATTTCCTGTTGTCCTTGATAAACTCTTAGTAGCTCAGCTGTTGAGCGGCCCTGCAGGGGGCTTATCAATAAAAACAAAGAAGCAGTATGATGAGGGGACACTTTTACTATCAGGACTACATTGAGAGTTTGTGAGCAATATTTGAAAGTGTTGATCAGAGCAGCCCAGTAAAATGTTAAATTCCAAAATTCTGGGCCAAGTTCATGACTCAACTTTTCTATATGTTAGTTTTCTCCTCTGTAAAGTGGTAATATATATGGTACCTACTTCACAGGGTTGCTCTGGGGATTAAATAAATCTCCTGTGATGAACCATAATGCAAAAAGAGATGAACCATAATTCAAAAAAAAAAAAAAAAAGAACATATATATATGTATGTATAACTGAATCAGTTTGCTTTACAGCAGGAATTAATATAACATTATAAATCAATTCTACTTTTATAAAATTAATTTTTAAAAAGCCCACTTTTATTGAAAATCAGGGCATTGTAAAAAAGACACTGCTGGATTCAGAAATGTTAATTAGGTACTTAGACCAGTCATGTATGTGAATGTCTTTATGATGCTTCAATCAAAACTTTTATTGTCTAGCAATAGAACCAACAAAGGTCCGTCTAGTCAAGGCTATGGTTTTCCAGTAGTCATGTATAGTAGTCATGTACATGACGATATATATAGTCATGTATTGAGAGTTGGACTGTAAAGAAGGCTGAGCACTTAAGAATTGATCCTTTTGAACTGTGGTGTTGCAGAAGACTCTTGAGAGTCCCTTGGACTGCAAGGAGATCCAACCAATCCATCCTAAGGAAATCAGTCCTGAATGTTCATTGGAAGAACTGATGCTGAAACTGAAACTCCAATACTTTGGCCACCTAATGCGGAGAGATGACTCATATGAAAAGACCCTGATGCTAGGAAAGATTGGGAGCAAGAGGAGAAGGGGATGACAGAGGATGAGATGGTTGTATGGCATCACAGACTCAATGGACAGGAGTTTGAGTAAACTCCAGGAGTTGATGATAGACAGGGAGGCCTGGAATGCTGCAGTCCATGGGATCACAAAAAGTTGGACATAACTGAGCCACTGAACTGAATGAATTGAGTGAAAGAACAATGAACAGCTGCCTCAGTATCTAATAATTGAGGCAAGAGTCAGATGGGTGTCCCCAGGGTAAAGCTATTGAAGAGTCATTCCCTATGGACTGAAACTCCAAGACAAGAATAGCAGGACAATTAGAAGAGGAGGCTGGGCCCTGCCTGGACCACATATTTCTCAGTCTAGAAGTCAGGAGACCTCCCTGACCACACAATGTGCCGAAAGTCTCCTAGGAGGCCAAAGGGAAGTTATGTCAAGGGATGTTCTCTGCCCATATACCTTTTTGGTAAAATCCATCTTGGCTAAGAGATGCATGTGCACACATGGGAAGATCCTGAGATATACCAAATATGGACTATGAACCAAGTAAATAAAAATGATCAGCCAGAGGAACCCAGGAGAAACGCACCATAGGTGGATTCAAATTGCTATAGTGCATGAGTCTTTCTCCCTGTGTCTGCCCATGTGTCTATCCACACATACTGTACTCTTTTTCCCTCTTCATAAATACTTTACTTGTTTCATACTTTCAATCTTTGTGGGAATTCTTTCCTGCAAAGCTGAAGGGCCAGGGTTCTTGT
The DNA here is from genome assembly GCF_016772045.2 of Ovis aries. Lineage (NCBI taxonomy): Eukaryota > Metazoa > Chordata > Mammalia > Artiodactyla > Bovidae > Ovis > Ovis aries. Next base: position 37,726,705 of record NC_056070.1, read on the forward strand.
CACTCACTGACCACTGGTCCAGTGGCTAGGGTCAAATGCTCTCACCACTGTGAACCAGCTTCAGTCTCTGGTTTGGAACTCAAGCCTCACTCCACGCGGTTGCAGACCAAGGTCACTCGAGACCAAGATGGGGAGTAATCTGAAGTTATGATATTTTATCAGTCAGATCCCTAATAGGGTAAGAAACGGGACATTTAGTCCAAGGATGATAGCCTCTGAGTACACACATATGGGAAATCTGAGTATTCAGATCCTCTCAAAACTTGCTGGCTAAGAGTAACATTCTATCTGTTTTTCCAGAAAGCAAATAAATAAAATAAGCAGATTTCCTTGTCTACAGACTGCATAGTGATCTCACCTGAAGTAGATATCTCACATGATCAAGCTTGTTCCTCTTAATATCTTGCAAGCTAACACATTTCTTTGTGCAAATAAGCACCATGAGAAGACAGCATCACCCAAATTGGGAGTATGGTTTCTTTTTCAGGAAAAAGAACAAAAAAGTATCTTAATCCTTCTGGCATAAACAAGAAAAAACAAATTGTTGGATATGTAGTGAAAGGAACCTGAATAACATGCATGGAGAGATGCACTTTTAAAGGGAATTAGACAAGAGTAAGAAACATTAGTATTAATACAAGACTAGAAAATGGAGAATATATTGAGAAATGGACTTAATCCTGGGTAAAAATTTGTTGTTCTGGAAAGGAAAGACAGAGGTCACCTAACAAACTGCTGTGATATCACCTTGAACCCTGAATAGAATGGAGGCATATGGCAAACAAATAGATATATTAGTGTTTGCTAGTTTAGTGTTGAGTAAAAATAATACACAATGTGAGAGTTGTAAGTTAAGTTTTATTTGGGGCAAAGTGAGAACGATAGCCTGGAATACTGTCTCTTGGATAGCTCTGAGGAATCCCTACAAAGAGGTGGGGGGAAATCAGTACATATGTGATTTTGGTGAAGGGAGTTGAATGCAATCAAGCACATATTTTGGCAGAAGTTTGCTGCTAGTCATGGGAAGCAGATGTTTCTGTTGATAATTTTAGTGGTTTTCTAGTATAAAGAGATGTAGGAAGTGGGTTCATAACATCTTCTCATGAAAGCATTTAACTATCCGGAGTCCTGTTCTGCCAGTTTTTCCCAGAGTACAGATGCTTCATTCCTGATCTCCTCCCTGAACTCCTTTCAGTGGATGTTGAAGGTTAGCCACTGGTGGAGAGGTAGATGGCAAGTGACAATTATTACTTGACAGTAACATTACAGGAAGATTTCTAAAGTTTCAGGGAATAGGTGATGTTAGACTGGATTTACAGTGTAAGATCTGAGAGGTTTGTAGGTTTCTTTTTTTTTTTTTTTTTTAATTCCTGGAAAGGTAAGTAATGGAATAGTGAGGAAAGTACTGATATCTTCTGAAATGTGGTCTTGGATGGCTTCCTTTAGTTAGAGTTAATGATGGAAAGATGTTTCCATGGAACAGAACTTCCTAATGAAAGCAGATCTTTTTCCCTTTTCCTCTTCATCTGATTCAGTTCCCTTCAAACATTAAAAGAACCCAGTTATAGGAAAGAAATTGCTAAGTTGGTGGGTCATATGGGCAAGACAAATCTGAAGTGAGAGCCAGCCAATCTGTATAAAATGGAGATGGATGCAGAACCCACCCTCAAGCCTCCATGATTCACTGAGATTCTCTGCTCCCGTCCTCCTTTTTTCCCTTTCAAAAACTGTCATGATCAAGCTAAATCTTTGGAGTTTGTCTTAGGACATGAATCCACCTTCTCCCCAGATTGCTAGCTTTCTGATTAAAGAAGTTTTCCCTTCGACTGCAATTTATCTCTCCAGTTATTGAGTTGTGAGCAGCTGAACCTGACTCCGGTAACACTAACTGCAATATGTATGACGAAATTCTGGAATGGCAGTATTAGATTATGACACCTTCTACTTTTGTATGTAAAATGTTTTATTTCCTAATGTGCATGGTGGCTGGGGGTCTAGCAGTATGCCTGGACTCTCAAAGTGTTTACCTATTATGAAGGCTTAGGATAAGGAAGTTGCATGGGTAACAAAGGCAAAGTTTGGGACTCTTTCAAAACGAGGAGTTGGAGATGAATAGGGGATGAGGACTCCACTCCATTCCCAACTAAGGCAAAACCTTCAGAGAAATACAGTCTCAGTGAAAAGACAGTGAGAAAAAAAAATCTGCAAATCTTCATGTGTAACAAAGGGAGTCACAGGCATATACAAACATGTTTGCTTTGCCTGGGTTAAGCAGGTTTTGTTTGTTTGTTTTAACATTGTAAATACTGACCTGTACTTATAATACAGGTAGGGTTTGAGATTATCCATTGGTAAAGTTCATCAAAACCAAAACAAGAATATTAATTTAAAGTGATTTCAGTGGGAGCTATTTGGAGTGCTCAGCAGAAGCAACAACCAATTTCCCTGAAGTGAAAGCCCCTCACCTCAGCCTCACAGGACCCACCAACTCAGCCAGTCATCAATTCATATGTGAAATGTTGAAATTCAGATAATTAGCCAATTAAGTGACTAGAGAAACAACAGAGGATGTTAAAGACAACCTTCTCAAGGATCTCAGAGGCAAAAAAAAAAAAAAAAAATCCTAAAGACAAATAGACATTAGAAAACTTTATCAATATACATGTTACATTAACAGATTAAAGGATAAAACACTAATTATCTCAAAAAGTAAAAATGAAAATAGCTCTCATAATTCCCTTGATTATTCATAAAAAATTTTCTGTGTTCTTCATCAATATTTCACAACAAACACCAGTTTTAAGCCCTAACTATTAGAACTGTTTTTTAATGAGTTAAATAAATCATAATAGTTAATGACAAGTTATTTTTAAAAATGATTGAAAGTTATTCAGTCAGTAGTAAAGGAAAATATTAACATGGACAGTAAAACATTGGGATTCTCAAGTGGCTCAGATAGTAAGGAATCTGCCTGCAATGCAGTAGAATTAAAAGAATATTATTCACCCATGTGAATGTAATTTCCACTTACTATCTCTTTCAATGACATAAAATGCAAGTTTCATAATTCCTTTCCTATAGCAAATATTTAAAAAACCTTGGGATTTATGTAATTGCTAAAACCAACTTCACTTTTTTATTTCGCCTTCAGCCTAAGTAATTTTCAATAATTATGATCCTGCTATTTACTTCTATGATTTGCACAATCAACTCAGATACAATTCCTCAGGCGTGGTTACCATATTTGTATTACTGCATAACTCTCTGGTTTTGGTAACTACAAATAATGTGTGCACAGAACACAAAGTAGTCCATTATTTTAGTCTTTTGTAGTTTGATTTAGCTTTTTTAGTCAATGCATATTATGTTATTATTTATTTAAACTTTTTATTTTGTACTGGAGTATAGCCAATTATCAATGTTGTGATGGTTTCAGGTGAACAGTGAAGTTACTCAGCCATACACATACATGTATCCATTCTCCCCCAAACTGCCCTCCCATCCAGACTGCCACATATTACATTATTTTAATCATTGTTTCTACTGGGAAATTCTAGAATTAATTTGCTTGATCTGTAACAATTTAAGTTATCATCATCTTACTTTAATCATTAGTGTATATTGATAATATTCTTTTACGTACATTTTAGGCACATGCATATTTTAGAAAGAAACTATTCTCTCCTTTAGTATGATACATACATACATACATAATTCACTAAATTGTATTCAACTGTGTGATCCCATGGATTGAGCTCACCAGGCTCTTTTGTCCATTGAATTCTCCAGGTAAGAACACTGGAGTGGGTTGCTATTCTCTTTTTGGGGGGATCTTCCTGACCCAGGGATTGAAGCTGGGTCTCCAGCTTGGTAAGTAGATTCTTTACCACTAAGCCACCTAATAGTAATAACATATTTTTCTTTGTCATTACAAATAAAATTTGAAACTATAATACATGGGTCTCTAAGGTTCAATGAAATATGGATAAAGACACAGAAACAGGAAAAAAATATGCATAAATCTCTGATTTGGACCTGGATTTGATCCAAACACTTATTTGTAAGCAGGCTGATTCATGCTCAGAAAGAATCTTTTTGACGAGTGCTTGAAATGAAGTTAGCCCACAAAATCAATACTCCATGTAATGGTGTCTGCATACTACATCTCTTACATGGACTCAAAGAAAAATACTAATTTTTAAAATGACTAGTTTAATAAGACAGATATTTATATTAATTAGCAAACATTTTGAATTTTATTCTGAATATTGTGTTCAGAATAAATATTTATATGGAAGCTAATTGAAAGTAGTCAAGAAAAAGCTTAGATCATTCAATAACTTTAGAAATTGATGAATCTGATTGTCATGCATAATTTTTTTTAATAACTGCATTTAATTGAAAACTGTTTCACTGTTCAAGATGTATTAATGATTTAGATGTTTTCTGGATTACTTGCAAAATAAAATTATAATTAAAACAATGTGTTCTCCAAAAACAGAAATATATATCAATGGAATAGGGTAGAAAGTCCAGAGATAAACCCACACACTTATAATCATCTATTCTATAAAAAAGGAGGCAAGAATATACAGTGGAGAAAAGACAGTCTCTTCAATAACATGGAAAGAATGAAATTAAAATACTACCTAACACCATACACAAAAAATAAATTCAAAATGGATTAATCTAAATATAAGACTGGGCACTGTAAATATCTTAGAGGAAAGCACAGGCAGGACTTGCATCTCTTATGCCTGCTGCATTGGCAGAGAGGTTCTAACACTAGCACCACATTGGAAGCCCCCATATACACACTCCAGTTCAGTTCAGTTCAGTCTCTGAGCCATATCCAACTCTTTGCAACACCTTGGACTGCAGCACAGCAGGCATCTCTGTCCATCACCAACTTTTGAACTTGCTCAAACTCATGTCCATCAACTCGGTGATGCCACCCAACCCTCTCGTCCTCTGTCATCCCCTTCTCTTCCTGCCTTCAATCTTTCCCAGCATCAGGGCCTTTTCTAATGAGTTAGTTCTTCTCCTCAGGTAGCCAAAGTACTGAAGCTTCAGCTTCTGCCAATGAATATTCAGGACTGATCTTTAGGACTGATTGGGTTGATTTCCTTACAGTCCAAGGGACTTTCAAGAATCTTCTCCAAAATCACAGTTCAAAAACACAAATTCTTTGGTGCTCAGCTTTCTTTATAGTCCAACTCTCACATTCATACGTAACTACTGGAAAACCAATAGTTATGACCAGATAGACATTTGTTGGCAAAGTAATGTCTCTACATTTTTTAATATTCTGTCTAGGTTGGTCATAGCTTTTCTTCCCAGGAGCAAGAGTCTTTTAATTTCATGGCTGCAGTCAATATCTGCAGTGATTTTGCAGCCCAAGAAAATAAAGTCTGTCACTCCTTCCATTTTTTCCCCATCCATTTACCATTCGGTGTTGGGACGCAATGGTATGATTGTCATTTTTTGAATGTTGAATTTTAAGCCAGCTCTTCACTTTCTTCTTTCACTTTCATCAAGAGGCTGTTTAGTTCCTCTTTGCTTTCTGCAAAAGTGTGGTGTCATCTGCATATCTGAGTTTATTAATATTTCTCCCAGTAAACTTGATTCCAGCTTGTGCTTCATCCAACACAGCATTTCGCTTGAGGTACACTGCATATTAATTAAAAAAGCAAGGTTACAATGTACAGCCTTGATGTACTCCCTTTCCAATTTGGAAGCAGTCTGTCATTCCATGTCTGGTTCTAACTGTTGCTTCTTGGCCTGTATACAAATTTCTTAGGAGGCAGGAAAGTGAAAGTGAAGTCACTCAGTCGTGCCCAACTCTTTGCGACCCCATGGACAGTAGCCTGCACCAAACTCCTCTGCCTATGGGATTTTCAAGGCAAGAGTACTGGAGTGGGTTGCCATTTCCTTCTCCAGGGAATCTTCCTAACCCAGGGATCGAACCCAGGTCTCTCACATTGTAGACAGATGCTTTACCCTCTGAGCCACCAGGACAGGAAAATGGTCTAATATTCCTGTCTCTGTAAGAATTTTCCACAGTTTGTTGTGATCCGCACCATCAAAGGTTTTAGAATAGTCAACGAAACAAAACTGGATGATTTTCTGAAATTCTCTTGTTTTTTCTACGATCCAACAGATGTTAAAAATTTGATCTCTTGTTCCTCTGCCATTTCTAAATCCACCTTGAATATCTGGAAGTTCTCAGTGCATGTACTATTAAAGCCTCGCTCGGAGAATTTTGAGGATTACTTTGCTAGGGTGTGTTCAGTTCAGTTCAGTTCAATTTCAGTTCTGTCCGACTCTTTGTGACCCTATGAAATGCAGCAGGCCAGGCCTCCCTGTTGTCCATCACCAGCTGCTGGAGTCCACCCAAACCCATGTCCATTGAGTCAGTGATGCCATCCAACCATCTCATCCTCTCTCACCCCCTTCTCTTGCTGCCCTAAATCTTTCTTAGCATCAGAGTCTTTTCAAATAAGTTAGCTCTTTGCATCAGGTGGCCAAAGTATTGGAGTTTCAGCTTCAACATCAGTTCTTCCAATGAACACCCAGGGCTGATCTCCTTTAGAATGGACGGGTTGGATCTCCTTGCAGTCCAAGGGACTCTCAAGAGTCTTCTCTGACACCACAGTTTAAAAGTATCAATTTTTTGGTGCTCAGCTTTCTTTATAGTCCAACTATCACATCCATATATGACTACTGGAAAAACCATAGCCTTGACTAGACGAACCTTTGTTGACAAAGTAATGTCTCTGCTTTTTAATATGCTATCTAGGTTGGTCAAAACTTTCCTTCCAAGGAGTAAGTGAAAGTGGAATGAAAGTGAAGTTGCTCAGTTGTGTCTGACTCTTTGCGACCCCATTGGCTGTAGCCCACCAAGCTCCTCTGTCCATGGGATTTTCTAGGCAATAGTCCTGAAGTGGATTGCCATTTCCTTCTCCAGGGGATCTTCCCAACCCAGGAATCAAACCCGGGCCTCCCGCATTGTAGACAGACCCTTTACTGTCTGAGCCACCAGGGAAGCCAACTCCAAGGAGTAAGGGTCTTTTAATTTCATGGTTGGAATCACCATATTCAGTGATTTTGGAGCCCCCAAAAAATAAAGTCAGCCACTGTTTCCCCATCTATTTGCCATGAAGTGATGGGACTGTGAACTCTAGGAGTTGGTGATGGACAGGGAGGCCTGGCATGCTGCAATTCATGGGGTCACAAAGAGTAGGACACCACTGAGTGACTGAACTGAACTGAACTGAACTGAACTGAACTGATGGGACTAGATACCATGATCTTCATTTTCTGAATATTGAGCTTTAAGCCAACTTTTTCATTCTCCTCTTTCAATTTCATCAAGAGGCTCTTTAGTTCTTCACTTTCTGCCATAAAGGTGGTGTCATCTGCATATCTGAGGTATTGATATTACTTCCAGCAATCTTGATTCCAGCTTGTGCTTCTTCCAGTCCAGCGTTTCTCATGATGTATTCTGCATATAAGTTAAATAAAATGGGTGACAATATACAGCCTTGATGTACTCCTTTTCCTATTTGGAACCAGTCTGTTGTTCCATGTCCAGTTCTAACTGTTGCTTCCTGACCTGCATATACATTTCTCAAGAGGGTGGTCAGGTGGTCTGGTATTCCCATCTCTTTCAGAATTTTCCATAGTTTCTTGTGATCCACACAGTCAAAGGCTTTGGCATAGTCAATAAAGCAGAAATAGATGTTTTCTGAAACTCTCTTGCTTTATCAATGATCCAGTGGATGTTGACAATTTGATCTCTGGTTCCTCTGCCTTTTCTAAAACCAGCTAGAACACCTGTAATTTCATGGTTCATGTGTTGCTGAAGCCTGGCTTGGAGAACTTTGAGTATTCCTTTAGTAGCCTGTGAGATGAGTGCAATTGTGTGGTAGTTTGAGCATTCTTTGGCATTGCCTTTCTTGGGGATTGGAATGAAAATTGACCTTTCCCAGTCCTGTGGCCACTGCTGAGTTTTCCAAATTTGCTGGCATATTGAGTGCAGCACTTTTACAACATCATCTTTTAGGATTTGAAATAGCTCAACTGGAATTCCATCATCTCCACTAGCTTTGTTCATAGTGATGCGTCTAAGGCCCACTTGACTTCACATTCCAGGATGTCTGGCTCTAGCTGAGTATGAGTGATCACACCATCGTGATTATCTGGGTCATGAATATCTTTTTTGTACAGCTCTTCTGTGTATTCTTGCCACCTTTTCTTAATATCTTCTTTTTCTGTTAGGTACATGCCATTTCTGTCCTTTATTGAGCCCATCTTTGCATGAAATGTTCCCTTAGTGTCTCTAATTTCCTTGAAGAGATCTCTAGTCTTTACCATTCTATTGTTTTCCTCTATGTGAGATGTATGTAACTGTGCAGTAAATTGTACATTCTTTGGCATTGCCTTTCTTCGGGATTGGAATGAAAATTGACCTTTTCCAGTATAGTGGCCACTGCTGAGTTTTCAAATTTGCTGGCATATTGAATGCAGTACTTTCACAGCATCATCTTTTAGGATTTGAAATAGCTCAACTGGAATTCCATCACCTCCACTAGCTTTGTTTGTAATGATGCTTTCTAAGGCCCACTTGGCTTTGCATTCTTGGATATCTGGCTCCAAGTGAATGATCACACCATTGCGGTTATCTGGGTCATTAAGATCTTTTTTGTATAGTTCTTCTGTGAATTCTTGCCACCTCTTTAATAAAATCTGCCTCTGTTAGGTCCATACGATTTCTGTCCTTTACTGTGGCCGTCTATGCATGAAATATTCCCTTAGTATCTTTAATATTCTTGAAGAGATCTCTAGTCTTTCCCATTCTATTGTTATCCTCTACTTCTCTGCATGGATCACTTAGGAAGGCTATCTTAACTCTCCTTGCCTATTGCTGGAACTCTGCATTCATCCAGGTGCATTCTTTCCTTTTGTCCTTTACCTTTCACTCATCTTGTTCTTCAGCTTATACATATACACACTGCTATATATAAAATCAATGTGGGAGACCTGGATTTGATCTCTGGGTTGGAAAGATCCCCTAGAGGAGGGCATGGCAACCAACTCCAGTATTCTTGCCTGGAAAATCCCCATGGACAGAAGAGCCTGGTGGGCTCCAGTCCATAGAGTGTCAGACACAACTTAGCAACTAATCACAGCACAGCATGTATAAAATAGATAACTAATAAAGATTTACTCTATAGCACAGGGCAGTCTGCTCAATACTGTGTAATGGCCTACATGGGAAAAGAATCTAAAAATGAGTGGATAAGACTATGTTGTTGAAAAGTGGCAGACACGACTGAGCACCTGAACCGAACTGGTAACTGATTCACTTTGCAGTACAGCAGAAACTAGCACAACATTGTAAATCAACTATACACCAATGAAAATTTTAAAAAGAAAATAAAAATAACACAAGGTGTTTACCTTAAGTATTTTGGGAAATAGAAAAAGTCTGAATAGTGAATAAAAAGAATAAATATAATACTTGTATACATTAGGAAAAAAAATAAAGTGAAGTTAAATTAGCTAACTCTGGGATATAGGAAGGGAAAATTGCCCCACATTGAATAATAACTCTCCTTTCATTCTGCTTTATGTATGGTAAACATCAATTTTTAAAAACAGGATATTGGAAAAATATGTTTTCATATTTCTTCCCCTGCATCAGGCCCATTCTTCAGAAATAACCATTCTTTAAAATTAAATTTATTTTTAACTGGAGAATAAATGCTTACAATATTTTGCTGGTTTCTTTTATGCATTAACATGAATCATCCGTAGGTATACACATGTCCCCTCCCTTCTGAAACTCACTCCCATCTTCTACCCAATCCCATTCCTTTAAGTTGTCACAGAGTTCACTATTTCATATGGCAAGCCCCCGCTAGCAATGTATTTTACACATGGTAATGTATTTGTTTCAAAGCTACTCTCTCAATTTGGCACATTCTCTCCTTCTTGCACTGTATCCACAAATCTGCTTTCTATGTCTGTGTCTTCATTCAGTTCAGTCGCTCACTCATGTCTGACTCTATGCGACCCCATGAACTGAGCACTCCAGGCCTCCCAGTCCATCACCAACTGTTGGAGTTTACACAAACCCATCTCCATTGAGTTGGTTATATGATGAAACTACCTTATCCTCTGTTGTCCCATTCTCCTCCTGCCCTCAATCTTTCCCGGCATCAGGGTCTTTTCAAATGAGTCAGCTCTTCAAATCAGGTGGCCAAAGATTTGGAGTTTCAGCTTCAACATCAGTCTTTCCAATGAACACTCAGGACTGATCTCCTTTAGAATGGACTGGTTGGATCTTGCAGTCCAAGGGACTCTCAAGAGCCTTATCCAACACCACAGTTCAAAAGCATCAATTCTTCTGCACTCAGCTTTCTTTATAGGCCAACTTTCACATCCATACATGACTACTGGAAAAACCATAGCCTTGACTAGATGAGCTTTTTTGACGAAGTAATGTCTGCTTTTTAATATGCTGTCTAGTTTGGTCATACTTTCCTTCCATGGGGTAAGTGTCTTTTAATTTCATGGCTGCAATCATCATCTGCAGTGATTTTGGGGCCCAAAATAGTTCAGTCATCCACTGTTTCCACTGTTTTCCCATCTATTTGCCATAAAGTGATGGGACCAGATGCCCTGATCTTAGTTTCCCGAATGTTGAGCTTTAAGCCAACTTTTTCCACTCTCCTCTTTCACTTTCAACAAGAGGCTCTTTAGTTGTTCTTCACTTTCTGCCATAAGGGTGGTGTCATCTGTATATCTGAGGTTATTGATATTTCTTCCAGAAATCTTGATTCCAGCTTGTGTTTCTTCCAGTCCAGCGTTTCTCATGATGTATTCTGCATGTAAGTTAAATAAGCAGGGTGACAATATACAGCCTTGATGTATTCCTTTTCCTATTTGGAACTAGTCTGTTGTTCCGCGTCCAGTTCTAACTGTTGCTTCCTGGCGTGCATATAGGTTTCTCAAGAGGCAGGTCAGGTGGTCTGGTACTCCCATCTCTTTCAGAACTTTCCACAGTTTATTGTGATCCACACAGTCAAAGGCTTTGGCATAGTCAATAAACCAGAAATAGATTTTTTTCTGGAACTCTCTTGCTTTTTCCATGATCCAGTGGATGTTGGTGATTTGATCTCTGGTTCCTCCGCCTTTTCTAAAACCAGCTTGAACATCTGGAACTTATTGTTGAAGCCTGGCTTGGAGAATTTTGAGCATTACTTTACTAGCCTGTGAGACAAGTGCAATTGTGTGGTAGTTTGAGCATATTTTGGCATTGCCTTTCTTTGAGATTGGAATGAAAACTGACCTTTTCCAGTCCTGTGGCCACTCCTGAGTTTTCCAAATTCGCTATCACATTGAGTACAGCACGTTCGGAGCATCATCTTTCAGGATTTGAAATAGCTCAGCTGGAATTCCATCGTCTCCACTAGCTTTGTTTGTAATATGATTCCTTAGGCCCACTTGACTCTGCATTCCGGGATATCTAGCACTAAGTGATTGATAACACCATCATGATTATCTGGTTCATGAAGATCTTTTTTGTACCGTTCTTCTGTGTATTCTTGCCACTTCTTAATATCTTCTGCTCCTGTTAGGTCCATATCATTTCTATCCTTTATTGAGCCCATCTTTTCATGAAATAGTCCCTTAGTATCTCTAATTTTCTTGAAGAGATCTATCTTACCCATTCTATTTTTTCCTTCTATTTCTTGCATTGATCGCTGAGGAAGGCTTTCTTATCGCTCTTTCCTATTCTTTGGCTCTGCATTCAGATGCTTATATCTTTCCTTTTCTCCTTTGCTTTTCACTTCTCTTCTTTTCACAGCTATTTGTAAGGTCTTCTTAGACAGCCATTTTGATTTTTTGCATTTCTTTTTCTTGGGGATGGTCCTGATCCCTGGCTCCTATACAATGTCATGAACCTCAGTCCATAGTTCATCAGACACTATCAGATTTATTCCCTTAAATCTATTTCTCACTTCCACCATATAATCACCAGAGTTTTGACTTAGGTCATACCTGAATGGTCTAGTGGTTTTCCCCACTTTCTTCAATTTAAGTCTGAATTTGGCAATTAGGTGTCATGATCTGAGCCACAGTCTGTTCCTGGTCTTTTTTTTTTTTTTTTGTCTGTATAGAGCTTCTCCATATTTTGCTGCAAAGAATATATTCAACCTGATTTTGGTGTTGGTTGTCTGGTGATGACTATGTGTAGATCCTTCCCTTGTGTTGTTGGAAAAGGGTGGTTGCAGTGACCAGTGCATTCTCTTGGCAAAACTCATAAGCTTTTGCCCTGCTTCATTCTGTACTCCAAGACCAAATTTTCCTGTTACTTCAGGTATTTCTTGACGTCTTACTATTGCATTTCAGTCCCTATAATGAAAAGGACATGTTTTTAGGTGCTAGTTCTAAACGGTATTGTAGGCCTTCATAGAACCATTCAACTTCAGTTTCTTCAGCATTATTCGTCAGGGCATAGACTTGGATTCCCATGATATTGAATGGTTTGCCTTGGAAATGAACAGAGATCATTCTGTCGTTTTTGAGATTGCATCCAAGAACTGCATTTTGAACTCTTTTGTTGACTATAATGGCTAATCCATTTTTTCTATAGAATTCTTGCCCACAGTAGTAGATATAATGGTCATCTGAGTTAAATTCACCCATTCCAGTCCATTTTAGTTTGCTAATTCCTAGAATGTTGATGTTCACTCTTGCCATCTCCTGTTTGACCACTTCCAATTTGCCTTGATTCATGGAACTGACATTCCAGGTTCCTATGCAATATTGCTCTTTATAGCATCAGACCTTGCTTCTATCACCAGTCACATCTACAACTGGGTGGTGTTTTTGCTTTGGCTCCATCCCTTCATTATTCGGGAGTTATTTCTCCACTTATCTCCAGTAACATATTGGGCACCTACTGACCTGTGGAGTTCCTCTTTCATTATCCTATCATTTTGCCTATTCATACTGTTCATGGGGTTCTCGAGGCAAGAAGTCTGAAATGGTTTGACTTTCCTTTCTCCAGTGGACCACATTCTGTCAGACTTCTCCACCATGACCCATCTGTTTTGGGTGGCCCCACATGGCATAGCTTAGTTTCATTGAGTTAGACAAGGTTGTGATCCATGTGATCAGATTGGCTAGTTGTCTGTGATTGTAGTTTCAGTCTGTCTGCCCTCTGATGCCCTCTCAGCACCTACATTGGATGTGGGGCATTTCTTCATGGCTGCTCCGGCAAAGCGCAGCTGCGGCTCCTTACCTTGGACATGGTGTATCTCCTCAGAGTTGCCATTCCTGGCCTTGGATGTGGGGTAGCTTCTGTCAGTCACTCCTGTGCCATACAACTACTGCTCCTGCACCGCTGCTCTTGGACTGGGCAGCTGCCCCAGCTTCACCGCACAGCCATTGTTGCCCTGAAAATAGTTCATTACTACCATCTTTCTAGATTATATATATATGGGTTAGTATACCATCTCTGTATCACAGGCTCTATGTTCATCCACCTCATTGGAACAGACTCAGATGTGTTCCTTTTTATGGCTGAGTAACGTTCCATTGTATGTACCACATCTCTTCAATCCATTCATCTGTCAATAGACATCTTGGTTGCTTCCAGGTCCTGGCTATTTTTAATAGTGCTTTGGTGAGTACTGGAGAACATGTGTTTTTATTAATTAGGGTTTCCTCTGGGTATATGTCCCATAGTCAGATTGTTGAGTCATATAGTAGTTTTATTGCTCGTTTTTTAAGGAATCTCCATACTGTTCTCCATAATGGCTGTATCAATTTACATTCCCACCAACACTGCAAGAAGGTGGTTTGCTTTTCTCCACACCCTCTCCAGTAATTATTGTTTGCGGATTTTTTTTAATGATGGCCATTCTAACCAGTGTGAGGTGATACCTCATTGTAGTTTTGATTTGTGTTTCTCTAACTGAGGGATGTTGGGCATCTTTTCATGTGCTTAGTAGCTGTATGTGCATCTTCTTTGGAGAAAAGTCTGTTTAGGTCTTCTGCCCACTTTTCAGAGATAACAATTTTTAAAGTGTTTTCCATGTTTAGTTATTTGATGAGAAATTAAAGAACTCTAAATCACATACCTTCTTTTCCCCCCTTATTTTTCTTAATTTAAAAATTCTTTATAAATAATGCATTAATTTATCACTTGGAGAGCAGGATGAGGGCTGGCCTGCCTTCACCTGTCAGGAAGAAAGAAACTGCCTGCTCACTGCTGGCAAAGCACAGTTCAGGGTATCCACCTGGCAGAATCACAGAAAAGATATCACTTCTTCTCTGCTGGGTAGCATGTTTTGTGGCCAAGTGTTTGGGCCAGCTTTCCTGCAGCTGCCACTTTCTGGAGGGATGTGAAGTAACAGGGCTGAGCCTGTGTTCAGCCCCCAGCAGTGTCAGGGTATGGCCCCTTCTCAAGTACAGAGGATGCTTGGGGTTGACCTTGGGGTTAATGTGCCCTGGCACACCCAGAAAATGCTGGATAGCCAAAAGTTCTGCTGCACCAAGGTGGCTACATGAGCCTTTCCCTTTTCCAGTCCACCCTGACCTCCTGCAAGATGTTTTATGGCCTGGGGGTGCCAACATGGAAGGAAGGAACCCTCTTTGGGCTTCCAGATAGCAATGAGTGTTGGGAAGAAACACCCAGATGTTCAGGTGTGTGTCTCCCAGGATGTTGAGAGGCACCTATTCTGTAGCCCATGGGACTCCAGAGGTCAAACAGTGAGGCAGCCTGGGAAAGGGGACTTTTCTCAGATGCAAAGCATCTCCTAGCCATTGACAGCCACTTCCAGCTGTATTCTGCTGTTAGTATGCTGTAGTTTTCCGATGTTGACACTTTGTCAAATTCTTTATATTTTACATTCACAACAATCTTGCTGCAATGTATGTGGAAACTAATTTCCAGGTGTATCTAAAGTTTAATTATGAAGAGAAAACCTTAAAATATTAGAAAATACACATATGAGGATCTATTAATTCATCATAGGTAAATTACTTTAACTGATACTAAGAAGCAGAAATAAGAAAAAGTGGCAAAGACATACAGATGCCCAACAAGTGTATGGAAAGATGCTCAACATCACTAATCAGGGACATGAAAATCAAAATCCCAATGAGATGTCACCTCAAATGTTGACATGGTTATTATCATAAGACCAAAAGTTGGTAAGGATAATGAGAATTTGAGAAACTTGTACTCTATTGATGGGGACATTAAAATGGTACAGTCATCATGGGAAAGTGTGAGGGTTCTCAAAAAATTAAAAATAGAACTATTATATGATATTTATCCAGAAGAATTAAACTTCAGATCTCAATGAACTATCCTGTTCATCACAATATTATTCACAATAGCCAAGAAACAACCTAAATGCCCGTCAATAAATAGATAAAGAAAATGTAGTAAATTCATATGGAACATGGGAATGGAACATTAAGTATGGAACATTCTTAAGTCTTAAAAAAAAAAAAAAAGAAAGAAAGAAATCCTGCCTTGTGAGACAACATGGGTGAACCTAGAGGATATTGTGCTAAATGAAATAAACCAGGCACAGGAAGACAAATGTAATATGATTCTACTTTTAGGGTATATCCAAAAAGTAGTCAAATGCATACACAGAGAGTGGAATGGTGCTCACTTTTGGCTGGGAGAGGACTGGGGAGTTACTGTTCAACAGGTATTAAGTTTTCATCATGAAGGTGAGTAAATTTTAGAGTTCTGCTGTACAACATTGTGCCTATAGTTAACAGTACTGCATTGTGCACATAAAGCTTTGTCAAGAGGGTAGATCTCATGCTAAGCGTTCTTACTACAACAACACTAATAAAAAGCTGGTAGACAATGGGGAACAGGGGACAGCTCCCCTCTTGTTCATCCTCTTGTTTCATCTCTGAGCAGCAGGGAAAATTCTCTAATGAGGAAGGCATTTGGGGAAACAGGTGAGCTGGGGGCATCTTGGGCAGTATTGACACTCAGCAAAATGTCCACAGCTGACAAAAAGCATACTTTGTTTATGATATTATACATTTTTTATATGACAAGAAAAAAGTAAAAAAAAAAACTCTTGGAATATCATTTTCATGGTTTGCAAATTGTTTGTGTCCTTGTGCATTTATCTCTGTGATGCATTCATCCTTTTAGAACTGATTGTAGGAATTCTTTTTATGCAAAAGGGTACTTATCTGTTAGAAAAAGAGAGAGAAAAAATAAAATGTGAATATTCATTTTTCTTAAAATAAAAATATGCATGACCAATGGTATGAAAAACTAAATTAAAATGCAAGTGCCTATGTAATGTGATATATTTATATCTGGCAAATTCAACAAAGAATTGCAATTGAGAATGTAGTAAAGATCTTTTTAAATGATGAAATACACAAAGACTGATAGAAAAATAGTAAAATTGCATGACTATAAAATTTGTATAGATTAGCATTAAATATGCATAAAATTACTTATCTAAGTTGATACTCTAAACATGAAACAACTAGGAATACTGATTTAATTTTTATACTGTAAAGATAGCACACACATACACAAAAAGTCTAACCATATTAAGGAAGTAGCAACCTCTTTCAATATTCTTGCCTGGGGAATCCCATGGACAGAGGAGACTGGCAGGCTACAGTCCAAGGGGTTGTAAAAGAGTTGGACATGACTTAGCAACTAAACAACAGTCGAGCTTTTAAACAGGACACACAGAAAGTGGACTTTCTCTTGCATTGATGAATTAGTGGTAGCGTTAAATGGTAAAAGCAATTGGAAAATGATTTTGAAATATTTATAAAGTTAGAAATGAGCCAGTTTTACCAGCCATCAATTCTGGAAAAGAAAACCTATATTGGCATCAGGAGTTAAAATATGATGGAATCCATTCAAATATTCTATGTGGTCTCTGCTAATAATTATTTTTCTGGTTTCTTCTAATTTTTGAGACTTTGTGACATTTGTAGTTGATGTCTCCAGTTGTTTCTCTACATGATTGCTCGTCAAACTTTACTGATTAAGATTATTTCATTTTCTCCACATTAATAAATCATTTTGAGCAAACTGTAAAGAACCTTTAAAATATTTTTCTGTGCAGCCAAATACCAAACAATTTCTGCTTTCATATTTCAATTTTGATTCAGTATTGCATTTATTCTCAAATTATAATCAAATATGACAGGTACTATATCCTCCCCACTGGGTTTCAAAGAAGCATACCACACATTTAAAAAATCTATTAGTGCAGCTTTACTAAGCAAATCTGTTATGGTTCACTTAAGCTTACTCAAAGCTTGTTGTAAGGCTCTACTTGTTATAACTCACAACAGCCAACTTCACAGTTATCATTGGCCCCTGATACAAATTGACACCAGTTAGAGAAATTACAATCTTTAACAACATGTAAATAAAACAAATAACTTCAAAGCTAGCTAACTCTGGAACAAATGCATTCTGTTTTCACGGTCTACTTTTCAGCTCAAAAGAAAATGTTTATAGCTCATATTATCTTGCAAGAACTAGCCTGAAGCTTTTCTCTAAGTCCATTCGCACTTTTAGATTAAAAAAAAAAAAAACTACAATAAATACATGCTTATTTAAGTAGGAATGAATATTTTTATCTGCAGCTTTACCTAAAAATCTCAACATATTTTTGAAAATGAGAAATATGTAACCATTATTTCTTAAATTATCAAATCCTGATCATACTTATACCTTCAATTCAGTTCAGTTCAGTTGCTCAGTCATGTCCGACTCTTTGCGACCCCATGAACCACAGCACGGCAGGCCTCCCTGTCCAACATCAACTCCCAGAATCCACCCAAACCCATGTCCATGGAGTCGATGATGCCATCCAACCATCCTCTGTCCTCCCCTTCTCCTCCTGCCCTCAATCTTTCCCGGCATCAAGGTCTTTTCAAATGAGTCAGCTCTTCGCATCAGGTGGCCAAACTATTGGAGTTTCAGCTTCAACATCAGTCCTTCCATTTATACCTTAAAAATGGTTAAATTTATTGACTATTTAACTTATCTGGTTGGACTGAAGTCTTTCTTTTTTAATGTACTGTGGAACGTTTTATGTAACTGAACTGTCCATTGATAACTCATGGCAAGTTTCATCTATAAAATGATCTGAATCTCAGGTGTAAGATTCTTAATCATCTTTCTAACTGTTGCTACAATCATTACTTCCTCCAGGTTTTCTATTTCTTCTTGGTCCAAGTTTTATAATTTATTATTTCTTAAAAAATCATCATTTCATTTATAATGCTTTCAGAAGTACATTGATGCAAATTGAATAGAATTATACAAATTTTTTTTATGCTGGCTATAATCTTATTGTTGATCTAGCTGTTTATAATATCATCTATTTTTGATAATGAAAATTTTAATGCAAAATAAAATACCTTTTCGTATTGAATGCCTTATATATTTTAACATGCTTCTTAGGACTTATGATAGGTATTAACACTGTTTAAAAATGTGAGGAAATATTCCACTTTATCAGCAAATAAAAAAAAGAGAGCTAGTGACTTAGATATTACCATACTAAGTGAAGCAGATCAGGCCTGGGAAACACAAATACGTGGTATTACTTCTATGTGAAATCTAAAATATGTTACAAAGGAACTTACTTATAAAACTGAAATAAGCTCACAGACACAGAAAACAAATATACAATTTATGAAAGGGTGCAGGGGGATAAATTAGGGTTATATTATAGTTAACATATACACACTACTATATTATAAAATAGATAACCAGAAAGGACCTACTGTATACCATAGGGAACAATACTCAATAGCTTATAAAAACCTATAATGGGAAAAGGACCTAATGAAAATAAGTTCAATTTCAATATACCCATATTATACCATTTTTTGAATTTGTTTCTTATGCATGATAGTAGCTGTTTCCAGTCATTTGTTGCTTCTGTGTTTTTACCCATCTTCTCACTTCGTTTTGCACATCAGATCTCTGACATAAATTTGGGGACACAAATGGAAAGGTAGTGGATTCTAATTGTTGTGTTTTCTAGATTTTTTAAATGGAAAACAAGATTGGGGGTTGCATGTACCGTGTGGGGGTAGTTTGGTATCTGCATTTACCCCTGTGTATGGCAGGCTACAGGAGACATTACCCTTTCTCCTCCTGCAGGTGACATAGTGGTTCACACAGTGGTGCACATCCATAGTCCCTCTGTCAGGACAGAGGCAGGTGGGGAGAGAATATGCAGGGTTTGACCCTCCAGGAATCATACTGTACGTGCTTTAATATTTCTGATCTTGAGACCTTTTCTCTCTCTTGTATCCACACCTACTTATGAAAAGGACTATTGATGCCTCCAGCACACACTGCTAGTTATCAATCTAATATCCATTCTAGCTTTCTTCATTACTAATAGAAGCCATAAAAACTTCAATTTAGTTTGGAAAGGCAATGTGTAAAGCTAAACAGACAAAATGAAAACTATATTTCACATGTTCTCTTTTGAGAGAGATTGCCATTGGACGAACTTTTGGCCAAAGAGCTGTACATAAATGGGAAAGTCTATTTAAAATAGGTCAGCCTGTACAAGCTTATTCCCTTTGTTATATATTTTTTTCTTTTTTAAAATTTTTATTGACGTATACTTGATTTACAATGTTGTTGATAACTAATATTGTTAGTTTCAAGTGTATAGCAAAGTTATTCAGTTATACATATTCATATATTCATTCTTTTTCAGATTCTTTTCTCTTATAGATTATCACAGAATAGAGTTGCATTCCCTGTGCTATACAGTAGGTCTTTGTTGGTTACTTATCCTATTTAGTATAGTCATTATTGTTGTTCAGTGACTAAGTTTTGTCTGACTCTTTTGTAACCACATGGACCATAGCTGCCAGGCTCCTCTATCCATGGGATTTTCCAAGCAAGAATACTGGATTGGGTTGTCATTTCTTTCCCCAGTCCCTTTTGTCATTTGTGGGTGGTTCCCCATTTGATTTCTGATTTTCTTTGACTTTATGATAATGCAAAAGAGATACACTTTTGGTAGAAACTATACTTCAGTTTTGGGTTTTGATCTTTACCCTGGCTAGCAATATGCTGTAAGAAATCCACTCCTGAGTCTGGGAGGTGGCAACGAGCCCAGCTCCCAGTTGGCCGCATCATCACATGGTAAACAGTAGATACACTTACAACCATTCTGTACCTTGACAACCATTCAGTTTTTAACTTTCAGTACAGCATTCAGGGTGCAAGAGGGCCCAGAGGAGCTACTCCACGTTCAAGGTCAGGAGGGGTAGCCAGTGAAGATATACCCCTCATCCAAGGTAAGGAGCAGTGGCTATGCTTTGCTGGAGCAGCAGTGAAGAGACACCCCACGTCCAAGGTAAGAGAAACCCAAGTAAAATGGTAGGTGTTGCCAGAGGACATCAGAGGACAAACACACTGAAACCATAATCACAGACAACTAGTCAATCTAATCACAAGAACCACAGCCCTGTCTAACTCAGTGAAACTAAGCCATGCCCGTGGGGCCAACCAAGATGGGTGGGTCATGGTGGAGAGGTCTGACAGAATGTGGTCCACTGGAGAAGGGAATGGCAAACCACTTCAGTATTCTTGCCTTGAGAACCCCATTAACAGTATGAAAAGGCAAAATGATAGGACACTGAAAAAGGAACTCCCCAGGTCAGTAGGTGCCCAACACACTACTGGAGATCAGTGGAGAAATAACTCCAAAAAGAATGAAGGGATGGGGCCAAAGTAAAAACAACACCCAGTTGTGGATGTGACTGGTGATAGAAGCAAGGTCTGATGCTATAAAGAGCAATATTGCATAGGAACCTGGAATGTCAGGTCCATGAATCAAGGCAAATTGGAAATGGTCAAACAGGAAATGGCAAGAGTGAATGTCACCATTCCAGGAATCAGTGAACTAAAATGGACTGGAATGGTTGAATTTAACTCAGATGACCATTATATCTACTACTGTGGGCAGGGATCCCTTGGAAGAAATGGAGTAGCCACCATGGTCAACAAAAGAGTCTGAAATGCAGTACTTGGATGCAATCTCAAAAATGACAGAATGATCCTGTTTGTTTCCAAGGCAAACCATTCAATATCACAATAATCCAAGTCTATGTCCCAACTAGTAACGCTGAAAAAGCTGAAGTTGAACCGTTCTATGAAGACCTACAAGACTTTTAGAACTAACACCCAAAAAAGATGTCCTTTTTATTATAGGGGACTGGAATGCAAAAGTAGGAAGTCAAGAAACACCTGGGGTAACAGGCAAATTTGGCCTTGAAATACGGAATTAAGCAGGGCAGTGGCTAAGGAAGCAACAGTAAGAACTGAACATGGAACTACAGACTGGTTCCAAATAGGAAAAGGAGGATGTCAAGGCTGTGTATTGTCATCCTGCTTATTTAACTTCTATGCAGAGTACATCATGAGAAATGCTGGGCTGGAAGAAGCACAAGCTGGAATCAAGATTGATGGGAGAAATATCAGTCACCTCAGATATGCAGATGGCACAACCCTTATGGCAGAAAGTGAAGAGGGACTAAAAAGCCTCTTGATGAAAGTGAAAGAGAAGAGTGAAAAAGTTGGCTTAAAGTTCAATATTCAGAAAACGATCATGGCATCTGGTCCCATCAGTTCATGGCAAATAGATGGGAAAACAGTGGAAACAGTGTCAGACTTTATTTTTGGGGGCTCCAAAATCACTGTAGATGGTGATTGCAGCCATGAAATTAAAAGACACTTACTCCTTGGAAGGAAAGTTATGACCAACCTAGATAGCATATTCAAAAGCAGAGACATTAATTTGCCAACAAAGCTTCATCTAGTCAAGGCTACGGTTTTTCCAGTGGTGTTGTATGGATGTGAGAGTTGGACTGTGAAGAAAGCTTAGTGCCAAAGCGTTGATGCTTTTGAACTGTGGTGTTGGAGAAGACTCTTGAGAGTCCCTTGGACTGCAAGGAGATCCAACCAGTCCATTCTAAAGGAGATCAGCCCTGGGTGTACTTTGGAAGGACTGATGCCAAAGGTGAAACTCCAATACTTTGGCCATCTGATGCAAAGAGTTGACTAATTGGAAAAGACTCTGATGCTGGAAGGGACTGGGGGCAGGAGGAGAAGGGGCGACAGAGGATGAGATGGCTGGATGGCATCACTGACTCGATGCACATGAGTTTGAGTGATCTCTGGGGGTTGGTGATGGACAGGGAGGCCTGGCGTGCTGTGATTCATGGGGTCACAAAGATTCAGACACGACTGAGAGACAGAACTGACTGACTGACAGCATTCAATCAATTACACGAAATATTTTACACTTATTATAAAATAGACTTTTCGTTAGATGATTGTACCTAACTGTTGGCTAATATAAATATTCTGAGCTCGTGTAAGGTGGACTGTTCAGGAGGTTGGGTGTATTCAATTTACTTTTGACTTAACAATGTTTTAAACTTACGATGGGTCTTTTGATATGAAATTCCATCATGGATGGAGGAAGATCTATACTTTTCTTTTGTGAATTGCCTGCGAAATGCTCTTGATTCCTGGAGACAGAGATGCATTCTTGATCCTATGAGGAAAAGACATAGCACTAGTAAACAACTGAAAAAAAAACCTTAAGAAGCCTGCCATATTGATGATGCCATTGTTGTTTGTTGTTGTCTAGTCACTTAGTTGTTTCCATCTGCTTTGCAACCCCATGGACTGTAGCCCCCCAAGATTCCCAGACAAGAATACTGGAGTGAGTTGCCATTTCCTTCTCCAGGGGATCTTCCCATCACAGGGATCAAACACATGTCTCCTGCATTGGCAGGTGGATTCTTTACCACTGAGCCACCAGAGAAGCCTAATGATATCATGGGGCTCCGACTGAATGGACAACAAATATAGGTCCATACACAATTTTTTAAAAGTGGTTTTATTAAGGTTTAATTGATATAAATTGAACTGAACATAGTTAAAATGTGCATTTTTATATTTAGTGCATGTTAAATCATCACTGTAACTGCAGTAATGAGTGTACCCATCACCCCCAAAAGTTTGCTCACATTTGTTTTTTCATCTACCCCTTCACAATCTCTGTCCCAAATGACCGCTGTTCTTCTTTATGTCACTATATTTGACTGTAGCATTTTCCATAAATACCTTCCAAAGGCACTGTACAATGTTATATTCTCATATGCAGTATATCAGAGGTCAAATTACCTCATATCTTACTTAGTATGGTGAGCCCTTTACACTTTGGAGATTCAAATGAAATAATTTGATCATCTTAAGTAGACTGTATTCTCATGAATGAATATTGAAAGCCTTTTGTGTATTCTAGATGAAAATCCTTTATCAAGTGTCAAATTTGCAAAACTTTCTTCTAGTTCTTTGCATATCTTTATAATTTTAACAATATCATTTTCAAAAGTAGCATTTTTTAGTTTAGATAAATTCCAAATTACCATTTTAAAATTTATTAATCATGTATTAGTGCTGTATCAAAACATTCTTTCCTTAAACTAATATTCACAAAGATTTTCTCCTATGTTTTCTTCTAGAAGTTTTAAAGTTTTAGTTTTACTCTTAGGTCTAGCATCTTTTTTTTTTAATTTTTATTGAGTTATAAAGGTCAGATCAAAGTCCATTCATCAGTGTATCAAAATCAAACTCTCACTGGACTATTTATTTACAAGATAAAATTTCCATAGAATTTTCTTGGTCCATTCTCAAAAATCTGTTGACTATAGCTGTGTGAATCTTTCTGTACTCTCTGTTCTATCATATTCTTCTGCTAACATTTTTTACTGGGATTGCCTGAATCTAGAAATCCATTTGAGAAGAATATCCCATATATACCTGCACTGTGAACTTCAATTCCTGCAGTCTGTTTGGACTTTCAGATTCAATGTTAAATTCAGAGCAGCTGCAAGAGCCTAGATTTTTCCTTCCTATTCCATAGGAAATTCTATAGATTATCTTCCAATTTGTTTTTCTATCAGTGAATAATACCCTTTATTTTCCAATGTCTGTTATCTTGAATTTGTCTATTTTTTTTTGTTGTTGTTGTTTCAGGTGAGAAGATAAGTTTTGTCTCTGATACTCTATATTGATCATACATACACACTTTTTATTCAAGGCGTTATCATTATTCAGTACACACAATTTATTTCCTTTATTTCTCAAAATTTCTTTGTCACTGACCATTTCACTTCTAGCTTTCCAGAAAAGCCTTAGAGATTCAAAAACATATATTTTTAAAATCAATACTACACATTTAAGTAGACAAGGGGAATCTATGCATTCAGACCATCATCTCAAAATAGGTTTACATACAAAATAAGAAATTTCAGGCCAGAATTCAAATGTGGCATTTTAAGATTTTGAAGTCCAATAAATTAAAGTGAGAAGTATATTTTATAACATCCTTTTTTGTGATTTTATTATGATTTATTGCTGTGATTTGATGAAAAAAATCAAATGAATAACTTTTTTACTGTATATTGCAAAACCAAATGGTGGCAAATGATAGAATATTTTTAGTTCCATATTTGCTACTAATTAACCTTGTGATATTGGATGGTTTGCTTATACCCTCTGGGTTTGTTTCTTCTTATGAGTATGAAATAGTCATTGAATTTCTATTCAGTGCTGCTAGTGATTTTCCAGCAGGCAATGATTGACAACCATTCTATGGGTGAGTTTTACCTGGTTTTCTGTTCTTCAACTCTAAGACATTTTGTTTCATACAGCTATAGATTTTGTGTTTTAAATTAGAGCTGGGACACATTGAGAGTTTTTTTCACACCAGGTTTATATTTTTGTTCATTTTCTTCAGCTTATCTGATCCATTACTTTTCCTTTTCAAGCTCTTAGTGCCTTCAAAGGACTTGTTATTTAATTTTACCCAAGAAGAAGTGAACTCAAGATATTACTTCTCCAAAGAGACATTTGAAGTCTTATTTCTCTTTGAGGTATATAAAAGATTGATCTCTTGTTAAAGGGATTTCACATATTGGTTGGAGAAAAGTTAGTTTGGAATTAGAGTATCTTCCAAGAAGTCAGCAAAATCATGGCATACAGATTAAGTGTTTGCTTACATGCAATGCATTGCTTTCCCATTGGGAATACAGAAATCAGAGTTTGAATTATAGTGTTTTACTATTATATAATCTTAGTTTCATGACTATTAAGTTAATTTTGAACTATGTAATTCAATAGATAATTTAAAAATTCTACAGAGGTCTAGATAATATTGAAATACATCAAAAACAGAGAAGAATTAACAATAAGCTGATAAAAAAGGAGGATGAACAAAATGGAATCAGCAAGAGGTAATCTATAAGAAGAAATGAAGTTAAGCTTTACTTAAGGAGCTTGGTGGTCATCATATACATCCTTTTGATAAGAAAAAGCTGGTGGACCCAAAAGTCAGTGATTTTCTTGAACTCAATAGAAATCAATTTTCAGGGAAAACTGCTAGATGTGAAAAAGGAAGAAACTGACATATCCTGGGAGAAATATCCTTTTATCTGTTCGCCTGGAATTGAAGCTTGTTGCTGTTTCAGTTGCTAAGTAATGTCTGACTCTGTGACCCCATGAACTGCAGCACACCAGACTTCCCTGTCCCTCACTAACTCCCTAAGTTTGCTCAAACTCATGTTCATGCTAAACAGTTGGGAACACTAAATTGTCAGTTTTAATGATTGTTGGAGGTTGTGAATAGATTAGTTAAAAAAAAAAAAGTGAGAAACTCCTTGGGCCTCTGTCTTCAAAGGACCCCACACTTTTGTTTGTTTTATCTCTAGGAGCCTCTCCAGTTTCTCATGGTGAAAATCTAAGAAAGATCCTTTTTTTGGCCCTGTCAGGTGGAAAGGAAAGGTAATCATCGTGAAATCCGTGAAGAGTTTTCTCTATAGAAAAAGTCTAAATTCAAGTGAAAGAATTTTGCCAAAGTTGTACAACAGCTGGGTGGAGGGATTTCCTTTTAGTCCATCCCTTTTAGTCTTCTTGTTACAGCTAAAAGGGAAAAAGTAGTCAATAGTGGTCAGGGCTTCAAGGAAATAAACTTTGATCACTGTAACCGTGGGAAAAAGTAGAGATCAGTGAGAAAACAAAACAAAACAACATTATAACACTGAAGAAACATTCATGAAAGTCAGAGCCTTGATTCATAGAGCCACATAAGCATTGCAATTTAATTTGGGGATTATAGAATAATCTCCTTTCACACCCCTTCACCAGGCTCACAGGATATTAGTATAACACTTCATTATATTTGACAAAGCTCTGCAACAGAGAATCCTTCTGAGGAGGAAGACTTCTAGAAAACAAAGTCAAGATACATGACAAAATAAGGACACTAGAGGAAATTACAGCAAAAAACAATACAGCCTAATTCCTGGCTAAGTTTTCATGAAATCTTACATAAAAAGGCCTTTTTAACTTAGTTCCTCTTACCAAAGTCAAAGAAAATCAGAACTGGACGATAGTTAAAGTGATAAACACAAGGGAAGAGTATGGGATATGATATCACTTATATGTGGAATCTAAAAAAAAGGGAGGGCAAATGAACTTATTTATAGAAGAATTCCCACCCCATGGGAACAATAAAATAAAGCTGGAATATCTGCGTTAATGTCAAACATATCAGACTTCAGAAGATGGAGGATGACCAGTGACAAAGGAGCCCTTACACAATGATTAAGATGACAGTTCTCCAAATATATATCACAGCCTTAACCATTTATGCACCCAACAACACAGCTTCAAAATAAGAGGCAAAAGTAATAGGTGAGATAGACGTATCTATTGTTATAGTTGGAAACGTCTATATTTCTTATCACAATGGTTAGATCAACTAAGCAGAAAAATCACTAAACATGTACATGGCCTGAACAGCAGCAATCATCATTATCTAATATTCATTTATGGAAAATATCAATGCAACTTGTAAACCTTTAGTCAAACTAACAAGGAAAATGAGAAAGTTACACTTTAGCGATATTAGAAATGACAGAGGAGTCATTAACAGTGATCTCAGGAATAGTAAAAAGTTATAAAGAATACTTTGAGCAACTCTATGCCTCCAAAAATTTGATGACTCAGGTGAGATGGACCAACAAATTTCTTGAAATACACAATCTACCGAAACTCATACAAGGAAAAAATAGATAACCTAAATAACTCTGGAGAAGTCTGGCTCCTGGCCTTACAATCTAGTTTGATATTTCAAGCTTGACTATAGGCAATTACAAAGGCTCTACCTGGCAGGTCTCCGAGGAAAGCAGACTTTTCCACTTGATGCAGAGACAATGAATTGCAGCTTCTGAAAAAAGTTACAGGCAAGGGCTCAGGCCCTGCTGGCCACCCATGCTCTTATATTTAGATGTATTCTCAGCCAGGTGTTCTCAGTTGGAGGTGTCTCCACCTGAGGGTTTGGCTGAGGGCTTTCCCAGGTGCCTCTGCTCTGACTAGGTGGATTGGAGACAGTTTTCCTCACTATAACTTGGTACTCTGTCCCTTTCTACCCGAATCTCCCTCTGCTTTCTCTCTTCAGCCTCAAGGTCCATAGCATCAGAGGAACCATTTGGTTTTGTCTCTCACAGTGGTGAACTGAGCATCTCACACCCTCTGTTCTCATATACCTGAACCAATGCATTGACTCATGAGGGAAAATGGAACTTGGAAAATAAGCATTTCTTCTGGGTTTAGCCTTGCACTTAAAATATCACATGCAGTCAAGGATTAAAGGCTTCACCATTAACCTACTTTCATTTTGTCATGTTGTTGCTTCTTTTTTAAAATAATTATTTTAAAATTGAATTATAGTATTTTACAGTGTTGTGTTAGTCTTAGGTATATGGCAAAGTGATTCAATGCTTTTTCAGATTTATTACATGATTGCTTATTACATAACATTGAATGTAAGTCCCTGTGCTATACAGTAGCTCTTGTTTACCTGTTTTATAAACAGTAATTTGTATATGTTAATCCCAAGCTCCTAACTTATTCAGTCCCCTACTTCCCTTTGGTAATCAAAAGTTTGTTTTCTATGTCTGTGAGTCTGCTTCTGTTTGTAAATAAGATCATTTGCATCATATTTTAGATTCCACATATAACTGATATCATATGATAACTGTCTTTGCCTTCACTCAGTGTGATAATGTCTAGGTCCAACCATGTTGCTGCAAATGACATTATTTCATTATTTTTAATGGTTGAGTAATATTTCATTGTATATAAGGCACGTTGTGGCTTTAATTGAAGACTCTGACACCTAGCTGTCTAGCTCTCTCTTTAGCTGAGCTCTTGACAGCTCTATATCTGTTAAATAAATGCAATAAATAATTAATAACCTAAACAAAATAAAACATATAATGTCACTGGAGAATCTACTGCACATTTATGAAAGAAATAATACAACTTCTCCACAATCTCCTGAAAATAGATACAGAGGAATCACTTCCTATATTATAGATGCCTTATTTTCTATGTGGAAAATCCCAAAGAATCTATAAGAAAAGTTCTATAACTAATAAATGATAATAGCAAGATTGTAGGATTCTTGATCAACATACAAAAGTTGATTGCCTCCCTATATATCACAAATGAACAATTAGAAACAATGCAATTTAATTAAATATTTATGTATGAACTTTATAAAACCTGTGTAGGATTGATATGTGGAAAGCTATAAAAATCTGCTAAGAAAAGTCAAATAAGTGAAGAGACATTGGAATATTTAATACTACCAATTGTTTCCAGCTTGAATTATAGATTAAACACAATTCCCGTTGCTATATCAGCAAGATATCAGGCAGATATTAATGATATAATTAAAACTTTTATAAGGAAAGGCAAAAATCTGGAATGCCCAACCTAATACTAAAGATGAAAGTCTAAGTTGGAAGAATCATGCTACCCAATTTTGAGATTAAACCTAGAGTTACAATAACAGAGACAGTATGGTATAAACAAAAGAACAGATACATAGATCAAAAGAACAGACTAGAAAGCCCAGAAATGGACCACAGGAGTATAGCTGTCTGATTTTTGAAAAGTATTCAAAGTTAATGCAATAGAGAAAGAATAGTCTTTCAACAAATGGTATTTGGCAAATTGGATGTCCATAAACAAAAAACTAAATATCAATGAAGCCTTAAAATTTGCACAAAAATAGATTACATAGATTATAGTTTCAAATGTGATATGTTACAACTCAAAAATGTGATATGTTACAACTCAAAAATTTCTAAAACAAAATGGAGGAGAAAATCTATGTGACCTAGGTTTTGATGGATGAGTTTTCAGATATAGTATTAGCAGCACAGTCCATGAAAAAAATGGTTTATAAACTGGACTTCATTCAAATTAAATTTTTCTACTCTACAGTAGTCTCAGTAGTCAAAAGTTAGAAATAAACCAAATTAATATCAACTGCTATGCAAAAACAAAAGTGGTATATATATACAATTGAACTTTAGCTGTAAAAAGGAATTTAACATCTGATTCATGCTACAATATGGACCAACTAAAAAACATTGTGCAAAATAAAAAAAAGAAAACAGATACAAAATGAATGTCACAAAGCATATGATTCCCTGTCTATGAAATGCACTAATTAGACAAATCTATCCCTGGTGGCTCAGATGGTAAAGTGTCTGTCTACAATGTGGGAGACCTGGGTTCAATCCCTGGGTTGGGAAGATCTCCTGGAGAAGAAAATGGCAAGCCACTCCAGTACTATTGCCTGGAAAATCCCATGGACAGAGGAGCTTGGAAGGCTGCAATCCATGGGATCGCAAAGAGTCGGACACGATTGAGCGACTTCACTTCACATAGAAGCAGAAATCAGATCAGTATTCATCAAAGACTGGGAAGTGATTGCTTAATGGATACAGGGTTCCCTTTCATGATGATGAAAATATCTTGGACTGCAAGGAGGTCCAACCAGTCCATTCTAAAGGAGATCAGCCCTGGATTTTCTTTGGAAGGAATGATGCTAAAGATGAAACTCCAGTACTTTGGCCACTTCCTGCGAAGAGTTGACTCATTGGAAAAGACTCTGATTCTGGGAGGGATTGGGGGCAGGAGGAGAAGGGGATGGCAGAGGATGAGATGGCTGAATAGCATCACTGACGTGAGTTTGAGTGAACTCTGGGAGATGGTGATGGACAAGGAGGCCTGGCGTGCTGCCATTCGTGGGGTCACAAAGAGTCGGACACGACTGAGCGACTGAACTGAACTGAGAGATGATGGGTGTGCCAACTTTGCATGTATTGAATGTCACTGAAATGCATATTTCATCGTGATTAAATTATGTGGATATCACCTCAATTTAAAGAATAAACCACATACAAAATATAAAAATAAATAAAGCAAAATAAAACTGTCTGCTCTGTAACAGATTCTATTGAGAATGAAAAGACAAATCTGTATGAAGCCACATATATTATACTTTGATATATGATGCAATCCATTATCATCATAGTAATTATTAGTACTGCTACTATTATTTTTTGCCTCAAATTGTCCCATATTTCATATTGAGTGCTCTTGTAGTTCACTCTCATGTCCCTTTGAGATACCCCTATCATTTAATTTCTTTAGTACTTTCTCCCTTTCTGACAATAAAGTTGTTCCAGGCTCATGTTGTATGTTTCTTGCCCAGTTATTCTTCAAAGGAAACTTGAACTTTTCACTGGAGAA
Organism: Ovis aries; assembly: GCF_016772045.2. NCBI lineage: Eukaryota > Metazoa > Chordata > Mammalia > Artiodactyla > Bovidae > Ovis > Ovis aries. The sequence goes on from NC_056070.1 coordinate 37,757,465, forward strand.
TGGTATTAGAAGCTATTATTAAAGAGACTGGAGCACTAGATCACCTTACATGTCTCTTGAGAAACCTATATGAGTGTCAAGAAGCAACAGTTAGAACTGAACATGGAACAGCTAACTGGTTCAAAATGGAGAGGGAATACAATAAGGCTGTATATTGTCACCCTGCTTATTTAACTTGGAGAAGGAAATGACAACCCATTCCTTTATTCTTGCATGGAAAATCCTATGGACAGAGGAGGGCTGGTGGGCTACAGTCCATAGGGTTGCAAAGAGTCGGACATGACTGAAGTGACCTAGCAGGAGTACAGAGGACATCATGTGAAATACCAGGTTGGATGTATCAGAAGCTGGAATCAAGATTTCTGGGAGAATTATCAACCAATCTCAGATATGCAGGTGATGCCACTCGAATGGCAGAAATCAAAGAGGAATGAAAGAGTCTCTTGATGAGTGTGAAAGAGGAGAATGAAAAAGTTGACTTGAAGCCCAACATTCAAAAAACAGATCATAGCATCCAGTCCCATCACTTCATGGCAAATAGAAGGGGAAAATGTGGAAGCAGTGACAGATTTTATTTTCTCAGGTTCTAAAATCACTGTGGACAGGGACTGTAGCCATAAAATTAAAAGACACTTGTTCCTTGGAAGGAAAGCTATGTAAACCTAGACAGTGCATTGTTAAAAAGCAGAGACATCACTTCACTGACAGAGATCCATATAACCAAAGCCATGGTTTTACCAGTAGTCATGTACACACGTGAGAACGGGATCATAAAGAAGGCTGAGCACCGAAGAATTGATGCTTTTGAATTGTGATGCTAGAGAAGGCTCTTGGGACTCTCCAGTCCCTTGTACTGCAAGGAGATCAAACCAGTCAATCCTAAAGGAAATCAACCTTGAACATTCACCGGAAGGAATGATGCTGAAGCTGAAGCTCCCATACTTTGGCCCCTTGATGTGAAGAGCTGACTAACTGGAAAATACCATGATGCTGGGAAAGATTGAAGGCAAAAAGAGAAAGGGCAGCAGAGGGGGAGATGATTAGAGAGTATCGTTGACTCAATGAACATGAATTTGAATTTCAGCAAACTCCCAAGAGATGGTGTAGAATGAAGGGGCCTATCATTCTGCAGTCCACGGACAGGACTTAGCCACTGAGCAACAACAACCACAAAATTAGAAGCCAAGACCTGGGTGTTAGATGTTTTCATTTCTACTGAGGTGTTACTGCTTTTAGGCCCTTTCAACTGATTGAGTAATGAGATATGTGTATAAACCTGTCTATATACACATAGTACATATTTCTATATGAATCAATGTCCTTATTAAGCTGTATTTGAAAACAGTGATCTTTTTTTTTCCAACTCCTATCAATTGCCACATAGATCATTCTAGCCCCATCTGCTTGTTTTTCTTTGAGCTATGTAACTATAACAGTTAGAAATCTGGTTCCTACCACCTTTTTTCCATTATAGTGTCATTCATAATTGCATAGTTTAGGGGAAGTTCACATGTAATTCATATACAGACTTTCTTTAAATAAGTCTTTTGGGTAAGGTTCATAGGAAAAAACGTGGTTTGTGCTATGTGGGAGATCTCTCTGTCTTGCCTAACTTTTCTGTAAATCTAAAAGTATTGCAAATTTTTTTAAAGAAAGATTAAAAAAGTGAATGGGCATTACTATATATTTTGCTTTCTACATTTATTCTTAACAATTCTAACACACTCCAAGGTTATTATATATTCTTATAAAGATATTATTGAATCAGCTCAGTTCAGTTCAGTTGCTCAGTCGTGTCCAACTCTTTGTGACCCCATGGACTGCAGCACACTAGGCTTCCCTGCCCCTCACCAACTCCTGGAGCCTACTGAAATTTATGTTCACTGTGGCAGTGATGTGATCCAACCATCTCATCCTCTGTCACCTTCAATCTTTCCCAGCATCAGGGTCTTTTTCAATGAGTCAGTTCTTCATATCAGGTGGCCAAAGTACTGGAGTTTCAGCTTCAGCATCAGTCCTTCCAATAAACATTCAGGACTGATTTCCTTTAGGATGTACTGGTTGGATCTCCTTGCAGTCCAAGGGATTCTCAAGAATCTTCTCCAACACCATAGTTCAAAAGCATCAATTCTTCAGACCTCAGCTTTCTTTAGAGTCCAACTCCCACATCCATACATGACTACTGGAAAAACCATAGTTTTGACTAGAGCTCTGTTGGCAAAGTAATATCTCTGCTTTTAAATATGCTGTCTAGGTTGGTCATACTTTTTCTTCCAATGAGCAAGTCTTTTAATTCTGCAGTGATTTTGGAGCCCCGAAAAATAAAGTCTGTCACTGTTTCCATTGTTTCCCCATCCATTTGCCATGAAGTGATGAGACCAGATGCCAAACCCACTCCAGTACTCTTGCCTAGATAATCCCATGGACGGAGGAGCCTGGTGCAGGCTACTCTCCATGGGGTTGCAAAGAGTCGGACTGAGAGATTTCACTTTGCACTCTCCTCTTTCACTTTCATCAAGAGGCTCTTTAATTCTTCTCCACTTTCTGTCATAAATGTGGTGTCATCTGCATATCTGAGATTATTGATATTTCTTCTGGCAATCTTGATTCCAGCTTGTGTTTCATCCAGCCCAGCATTTCTCATGATGTACTCTGCATATAAGTTAAATAAGCAGGGTGACAATACACAGCCTTGACGTACTCCTTTCCCTTTTTGGAACCAGTCTGTTTTTCCATGTCCAGTTCTAACTGTTGCTTCCTGACCTGCTTACAGATTTCTCAGGAGACAGGTCAGGAGGTTTGGTATTCCAATCTTTAAGATTGTTCCATAGTTTGTTGTGATACTCACAGTCAAAGGCCTTGGCATAGTCAATAAAGCAAAAGTTGATGTTTTTCTGGACTTGTTTAGCTTTTTCTATGTTCCAGCAGATGCTGGCAATTTGATCTATGGTTCCTCTGCTTTTATAAATCCAGCTTGAACATCTGGAAGTTCATGGTTCACATGCTGTTGAAACGTGGCTTAGACAATTTTGAGCATTACTTTGCTAGCGTGTGAGATGTGTGCAAATGTGCAGTAGTTTGATGGAAGTATGATATTCTGTATCTCTTCTGTGATATATTTTATTAATATTTTCATGTGTTAAATATTTTTTTTAATTTGCTAGAATTATATGTAACAATCTAATAAATATTTGTAAGCATACATCTTTGATTATAAATTATAATATGTCAATTCTCTTAATTTCTGAAGGTGGAAGTAATTGAATAAGATATTGAAATATTGTATGTATACATATTTTAACATATATGTTGTTTTTTTAAAGAAAGATTGTGTTTATCTCAACTTTATCTGAGGTTAATATGAATGTCTGTCTAATCTGCTTATTTTTAATCCTTTTTAAGTTTTTGCATACACTATAGTGTATATAATTACATTTTCATTGTTTAGTTTCATTGAATTAAGACATTTATTGAGCTAATACATTTTTTTTCTGTATTCATCAGCCATTTCCAATCATATTATTGTTTTCCACATCTTTTAAATCTTTATTGGTTTCTTACTCTATTGTTTGTTACACAGTGAAAATTGCTCTATTGCTTCTTTATAAGTTTCTCCAAAGGTCTGTTTTTATTAATGTAGTTTTAATTTTCTGAGAGCTTTCCTTTAAGTAAGATTTTTACATTGATTAGTAGAATTAAGCATAATCTTTTACAAATAAATGAAAAGGTAAAGTAATCTAATAAACATTAGTGTCAAATTATTGCAGTTTATTTAATTACACTCTATTCAGAGGCATAATGCTTTCTATTTAACAAATGTTACACATTATAAAAGGTTTCCAAATCCACTTTATTTTACAGAATTGCATAGTGTTTCAAGTTGGAGCTCATACCCAGCTAAACTTTTTCAATAATTAGCACAGTATGTATTTCCACTGGACTTCTGTTTTCTCTTTTTAAACAGATAGAGTGTATTTATCAGTACCTCCCCCATAGACTCATTGGAAAGATTAAATTAAAAAATAAATAAACACACATGTTTCTCATATAGAAAGCACTCAATAAATGCCATTTGTGGTAGTGCCAGCTGATGATAATATGATGACCACAATAGATAATAAGATTAATGTCATTGTACAAGAATGCTTACCATGTGCCTATAATATATGTAAGACAGTTTTTTTTTTAATTAATACATAAAACTAAAACTTAGCGTTTCTGACTGCCTGTCTCCTTTCTTGTAAGTATCAGAATGCCAACAAGATACTGGTTTTCTGATCTCTGTTCTGTGCCCTTTGCCTACAGCCCTGGATAATACACCTCTGAGCCAGGGTTATCTTTAAAGATAAGCTGCACATGGAGTATTCATATGATCATAGCTTATTTTAGACAGCTCTGTTGCTGCTTAAATAATCAGACTTTTCAAATGGATAATTCTTCATTTAGAAATCTGTACCATGTAATTTCTAATCTATTTAAGATTTTTCAGCAGTTATTACACTGATAACAAGGCAGATTTTTGTCAGATCCAGAGAAGATTCTCATCTGGAAGGATGGCTATCAATTTGGTGGGTGACAGAATCAGAATACAATACATTTTTTCAAAAGTGGAAAGCAAATATCAATTGCTACAGAACAATATAAGCAATATAACAACACAAACATTTTGTGAAGTAATATTATATTTGTGAATAAATGAAGGTGGAGTAAAAAAAGTTAGTAATACTAGTTGGAGATGCCCCACCCCAAACAAAGGACTTCCCTGGTGGCTCAGAGGGTAAAGCGCCTGTCTACAATGCGGAAGACCCAGGTTCGATCCCTGGGTCTGGAAGATTCCCTGGAGAAGGGAATGGCAATCCACTCCAGTACTATTGCCTGGAGAATCCCATGGACAGAGGAGCCTGGCAGGCTACAGTCCATAGGGTCACAAAGAGTCAGACATGACTGAGTGACTTCACTCACTCACCCCAAAAAATACCTGTATACTGACTGTATCATTTTTTTAATAACATAACAATGTGAAACACTGCTAAAACATAAAACCAAAGCAATGTTCAGTTCATTTCAGTCACTCAGTCTTCTCCAACTCTTTGCGACCCCATTAATCGCAGCACACCAGGCATCCCTGTCCATCACCATCTCCCGGAGTTCCTCAAACTCACATCCATTGAGTCGGTGATGCCATGCAGCCATCTCATCTCCTGTTGTCTCCTTCTCCTCCTGCCCCCAATCCCTTCCAGCATCGGAGTCTTTTCCAATGAGTCAACTCTTCGCATGAGGTGGCCAAAGTACTGGAGCTTCAGCTTTAGCATCATTCCCTCAAAAGAACACTCAGGGCTCATCTCCTTCAGAATGGACAGGTTGGATCTCCTTGCAGTCCAAGGGACTCTCAAGAGTCTTCTCCAACACTACAGTTCAAAAGCATCAATTCTTCGGTGCTCAGCTCTCTTCACAGTCCAACTCTCACATCCATACATGACCACTGGAAAACCGTAGCCTTGACTAGATGGACCTTTGTTGACAAAGTAATGTCTCTGCTTTTCAATATGCTATATAGGTTGGTCATAACTTTTCTTCCAAGGAGTAAGCGTCTTTTAATTTCGTGGCTGCAGTCACCATCTGTAGTGATTTTGGAGACCCCAAAAATAAAGTCTGACACTGTTTCCACTGTTTCCCCATCTATTTCCCATGAAGTGATGGGACCAGATGCCATGATCTTCGTTTTCTGAATGTTGAGCTTTAAGCCAACTTTTTCATTCTCCTGTTTCACTTTCATCAATGTTACTGGTTAGAACATTTTTAAAATTGTGCAAAATCTGTATGAGGGAAGTGGACATGATTGGTGTTCATAGTGTTTGTAAGAGATATTGTTGATTGTTAGATCACTCATGATAGCGAGGAATTGATAAAGTAGAATGAGTTTGGGATTCTCTGTGATCTCAAAACCTCAATATGTAAACTTATTAAAATTAAGTATTTTTGATATATAAAGAATAGGCTTTTAGTATATTCTATCTTTTCATTTTCAAACATGATGATGTTGCAATCATTGCCCTTCTAAGTGATTACAGGTAAGAAAGATAAAAGTATGGAAACAAATTTTGATAGCATTGTAAAAAGGGACACAAAAAACCGCAGAGCACAGGTTTGAATCTGGTTCTACTGTTTACTATGTTACCAGTCTCATTTGGTTCTCAGCAGTTGGAGGCAATCTGAATTAAACAAACGAAAAGCTCATTATATTTTTGAGGGAACTATATTTTCTAACTGGATAGAGTTGATAATGGTATGTCTAGATGTGTATATTCATTTATATATATATATATACACACATCACATGTGTATATATGTAATTAGTTTGATATAAATCTATTTTTTCTGTGTTTATACAAGTATATGTATAGATAACATTAATATATATTTAAGATGGAGAAATTCTACTATATTTATATTGAGTCTGAATTATTTATTAGAGAGAAAAAATAGAACTCTGCTGGAGAAAGATTATAAAACTGGCAGAACTGTGCCTTGCAGTAGAGGGAGGGAAAGGTAACTGCAGTGTGAATGTAGACACCAACTTTTATAAAAGTTTGGGCAGTTCATTCATAACAGAAAGAAACTGGAAGGGAAGAGAAATCTGATGCATTATCAACAAGGTGACAATTGCAGAGATGAGAGGATGGCCTTGATAAGAACAGTAAACACAGAGATAACAAATAGTCTGAGAAAAATGATGTTGGGTGGGAATTTCAGAAGGTTTTAGAAATGATTTCTATATAGAAACTGAAGGACTTTGTGTCTCTGCATTTCTAGTGTAGGTGCCTGGAATTTGTATCATTACTGATTTAGGCTGAACACAAAGGGAAGACAGGTCACCTTAGGACAGAGGTAGGACTAACAGTGTACAGTGCATGTGGAAAACAACCCCCAGTATGAATGATGGCTGAGGAAAACAAAAAATAATGAGCTTTTACTCAAGGGAACTAAAGTTAACATTATTCATTATCATCAAGCAAATATCAATAAAATTCCATAACACTCTCTGTGGAATTAATGCATTTTTTTCTATAGATTTTGCTTCTTTAAACTTACATTATGATTATTGGACCAATAAAAACATGAATAGACAAGTCAACATACAGAACTTCTTTCCCAGGTTAGTTTTTCTTAATTCACGTTTTTTCTAATTCTTAGAACAAGCACAGAAAAGAAGAGTTACATTTCTCACTTTCATGAAAAGTAAAAGGAGTTGGAGATTAGGTGCTTTGCCCAGTTTACAGAGTTAATAAAAAGCAGGTGAATTTCAAGCCCTGGTCTGAGTACTTCTGGAACCTGGGGTTGTTAACAGGACATTATGTTACCAAATTTATTTGATTTCAATCAAATAAATATATCATACATATATATGTCATATATGTCAAATATATATACATATATTTATTTATTAATTATCAAGCAAAGGCTTCCTTGCACAAACATTTATCCCTCTCTTCCAGCTTAATTGGGCTTCCCAGGAAGCTCAGTAGTAAATAATCTGTCTGCAATTCATAGATCCAGGTTCAAGCCCAGGATCAAGAAGATTCTCTGGAGAAGGAAATGGCCACCCATTCCAGTATTCTTGCTGGGAAATACCAAGGATGGAGGAACGTGGTGGGCTACAGTCCATTGGGTCACAAGAGAGTCGGACATGACTTAGCAACTAAACAAGATCAACAACTATCACCTTGATCACTAGTCATTCAGTTCAGTTCAGTTGTTGCTCAGTTGTGTCTGACTCTTTGTGACCCCATGAATCGCAGCGCTCCAGGCCTCCCTGTCTATCACCAACTTCTGGAGTTTATCCAAACTCACGTCCATCAAGTCGGTGATGCCATCCAACCATCTCATCCTCTTTCATCTCCTTCTCCTCCTGTCCTCAATCTTTCCCTGCCTCACGGTCTTTTCAGATGAGTCAGCTATCCACATCAGGTGGCCAAAGTATTGGAGTTTCAGCTTCAACATCAGTCCTTCCAATGAACACCCAGGACTGATCTCCTTTAGGATGGATTGGTTGGATCTCCTTGCAGTCCAAGGGACTTTCAAGAGTCTTCTCCAACACCACAGTTCAAAAGCATCAATTCTTCTGCACTCAGCTTTCTTTATAGTCCAACTCTCACATCCATACATGACTACTGGAAAACCTATAGACTTGACTAGATGGACCTTTGTTGGCAAAGTAATGTCTCTGCTTTTTAATATGCTGTCTAGGTTGGTCATGACTTTCCTTCCAAGGAGTAAGCATGTTTTCATTTCATGGCTGCAATCACCATCTGCAGTGATTTTAGAACCCCCCCAAAATAAAGGCAACCACTGTTTCCAGTTTCCCCATCTACTTGCCATGAAGTGACGGGACTGGATGCCATGACCTTAGTTTTCTGAATGTTGAGCTTTAAGCCAACTTTTTCACTCTCCTCTTTCACTTTCATCAAGAGGCTCTTTAGTTCCTCTTCACTTTCTGCCATAAGGGTGGTGTCATCTGCATATCTGAGGTTATTGATATTTCTTCCAGCAATCTTGATTCCAGCTTGTGCTTCTTCCAGCCCAGCATTTCTCATGATGTAGTTTGCATAGAAGTTAAATAAGCAGGGTGACAATATAAAGCCTTGACATACTCCTTTTCCTATTTGGAACAAGTCTGCTATTCCATGTCCAGTTCTAACTGTTGCTTCCTGACCTGTATACAGATTTCTCAAGAGGCAGGTCAGGTGGTCTGGAATTCCCATCTCTTTCAGAACTTTCCACAGTTTATTGTGATCCACACAGTCAAAGGTTTTGGCATAGTCAATAAAACAGAGATAGATGTTTTTCTGGAACTCCCTTCCTTTTTCAGTGATCCAGCGGATGTTGGAAATTTGATCTCTGGTTCCTCTGCCTTTTCTAAAACCAGCTTGAACCTCTGGAAGTTTACGGTTCACGTATTGCCGCCTGGCTTGGACAATTTTAAGCATTACTTTACTAGCGTGTAAGATGAGTGCAATTGTGCAGTAGTTGGAACATTCTTTGGCATTGCTTTTCTTTGGGATTGGAATGAAAAATGACCTTTTCCTGTCCTGTGATCACTGGTCCTAACTATCTGCAAAGTTCTGTGTTGCTCTGTAAAGTGGCATGTACTTTACTGATTAAGAGACTCCTCATCCATCCCCTCCAAGAGAAATGCTTCACATCATGTGACAATGCAGCCACTTTCCCCATAGTATCTGCAGTCTTAGCCATGCTGTCCTGTTTGGAACAGCTGCCAGTATAGATATTAAAGCTGAGATTATGTGGTAAACAGATTTTTGTTCAAATGTCATAATAAACAATGGCTGTACAATGTTTAGATAATGGGTTTTTAAGACATAGCAGACCTGACCATTTATAGTCTGAATCTGTATGCCTTCTTGAAATAACCATAATTTGTTATAAAAGTGAGATTAGTTTTATCTCAGTATTGCCATTAACACACACTCATTTTAGATTTTGATGTGTGAAGAACCTTTTACCATCAATCTCATTTGAGAATCAGGAATCCACAACAAACACCTGAAAACATTTGTATAAATAAGCCCTATTCCTATTCTAGATGAAGAACAAATTTTTAATCATACTATGTAGAATTACATGCCACTAAATTGCCACTATATGTGAACCCAGACAAAATAACAGTTCTAGGAATTTTCTTTTTGATCTACATCTACATCAAACATCTTTTTAAATTCAATCAAATAAATAATAAATGAAGAGGGAAGCAAAAAGACAAAGCAGTTACTTGAATGGACAGGTCAACAATTGGAAACTTACCAAATTCTGTAGATGAAATTGTCCTTTACCAATGTGGACAAAATTAATATTTGTGTAAACATTTTTTTTTCATTTCCTATATTAAACATGGGAAGTTAAATAGGCAAACATCCAAACTTCAATTTATGTTAACAATTAAGCTGACAGAGAATTCACAGAGAAAAACTAGTAAGCTATGTACAATTATTCCAATATAGAATTTTAAAAATTGATATCTTTTAACAAGAACAACAGATTGCCTGTGTGACCCTCTGCTATTAATCTTCACAGTGCAAACAATATATTTTTAAAAGGTAAAATTACATATAATGAAAAATAACTGTCAGGGTTGTTTTATTTGATGCTTGCAAATTACAGAATAAAATGAGTTGGTGTATTCTGGAGTTTTCTTGTTTGGGAAGAGGGTAGAAAACTTGCTCTCAAAAAGCAAAAGCTAAGCTATGATTCTCCGTAAAAGATATTGTTACAGAAGCTCAATTTCATTCACTCTATTTTTCAAGGTTTTCTTTCTTATCAATAATAAAATGTATGATGTTATTGTCATCATTAAACCATATTAAACTATAGCTATACAAAAGTTGAGGGCTTCCCAGGTGGTGCTAATGGTAAAGATCCCACCTGCCAATGCAGGAGACATAACAGACTCAGGTTTGATCCCTGGGTCAGGGAGATCCCCTGGAGGAGGGCATGGCAACCTACTTCAGTATTCTTGCCTGGAGAATCCCATGGACAGAGGAGCCTGGTGGACTACAGTCCACGGGGTCAGACATGACTGAAGCGACTTAGCACTCAAGCATACATAAATATTAAACCATAACTTTATACAAATTACCATTTTTTAACTATGTTATTCATTAATATTTTCTTTAAATTTTATTTATATAAATAATATTCTAAGTATTTTCATTAAATTTACAATTGCATTTCAAATTTTATGTACTAATTTTAATAAAGACCTAAGAAATTTTGATTCACAACAAAAATGAATGTGGGATAATAATATGGGTCAATTATTATTGAAATACTATTAAACTCTTTCCATGTCAAACAATTTTTTTACACTTCTAAACCATCAAATCTGTTTTATAATATTTATGAATGTCTAGAGTTAGCCTAACTGATTTGGAAATGCATGTCATTATTATTCATAAGGATCTTTGGTGTATTGTTGAATTTATTTTACTATTTGAATTATAAAATTCAGCTAGATAAATACTAGAATTACCCTCTATAATATGCAGTTCAAAGAATTACCACCAAGGAATACCTGGGTTATCCACCTCCCAGAACAAGAAATAAAATAGCAGCATCACCTAGAAGACTCTTATTTGTCCATTCCCTAACATAATCAACTAATTCTTTGCCAAATATTAACCTTACTTTAATCTCTCAAAGTAGAATTTTGTTTTTCCTGCTTTTATATAAATCAAATCATGCATTAATATTATTTTTAAATATACTTATTCACAGGTATGTGTTTGAGAACTAACTCCTTTACTCACCATTACAATTGTGATCCATCTATGTTTATGTACTGAATTCATGTCTATTTTTGTATGATATTCAGTGGTATGAAATATTGCATTATTAACAATTTTCTTTCCTTAGAAATGTGACTTGCATCTTTTTTTTCATTATGAAAAATAATACCCAGAATATTTTTGCTTATTCTTGGTGTACATTATACATGCAATATTTTGGATATAATCCTGGAATAAGAATTGATGGATAAAGGTTATGTGTCACTTCAAATCTAATATATATTTCCAATCTGAATTGATGCTTTGGAACTGTGGTGCTAGAAAAGACTCTTGAGAGTCCCTTGAGAGCAAGGAGATCAAACCAGTCTATCCTAAAGGAAATCAGCCCTGAATATTCATTAGAAGGACTGATTCTGAAGCTGAAGTTCCAATATTTTGGCCAACTGACGTGAAAAGCTGACTCATTGGAACAGACCCTGATGCTGGGAAAATTGAAAGCTGGAGGAAAAGGGAATGAAAAAGGATGAGATGGTTGAATGGCATTACTGATTCAATGGACATGAGTTTGAGCAAGTCCTGGGACTTGGTGATGGACAGGGAAGCCTGGCATGCTGTATTCCATGGACTAACAAAGAGTCAAACATGACTGAGCAACTGAACAACAACAAATCTGAGTTTCAAAGCAATTGTACCATTTTAATGATGTATTTCCAATAAAATTCTAGGAAAATATGCTTACCCTGGGCTTCCCTGGTGGCTCAGAGGTTAAAGCATCTGCCTGCAATGCGGGAGACCTGGGTTCGATCCCTGGGTTGGGAAGATCCCCTGGAGAAGGAAACGGCAACCCACTCCAGTATTCTTGCCTGGAGAATCCCATGGACAGAGGAGCCTGGTGGGCTACAGTCCAGAGGGTCGCAAAGAGTCAGACACGACTGAGTGACTTCACTTTCACTTTCATGCTTACCCTACATTTTCATTACTTGCTATTCTCAGAATGTTTGATCTTCACCCTTCTGACGAGCATGCTGCAATACTTCATTATAGCTTTAAGTTGAAATGGCCTAACCACAAATGAAGTTGACCAACTTTTTATGTTTTTATTGACCTTAGAGATTGTCTTGAAATGAGCTCATATCCATGAATTTTACCCAATTTTATGATGGTATAACTATTTTCCTAATGATTTGTATCAATAATCTGGACAGGGTTTAGTTTGTCTGCTTTTACTCTATCTGTCACAAATATCCACTTCAGTTTGTATCTTGCAGTTTGACGTTTTTCTCTCTTACCAAATTAGGAACCAAAGTTCCTAATTTAGTTTTATTTTTCAATACTTCCTCTTTTAATACAGTGGGTTTTTGGTAACTTTTTTGTCCAGTACAAGAATGTGCCTTATCTTGCAATCATGAATATATTCTCCTATGTTATCTTCTTTATTCTTATGACTTTGCTTTTCATACTTAGAGCTACATTAATCAAAAATTTATTTATATCTATGATGTGAGATGTGATAAAGTTTAATTTTAAAAATATTGATGCATAGTTAACACAGAGGCATTTAATGAAAAGATTATTTCCCTGATACTGTTTAATCCCACCTTTATCATAATTCAGTTTTCCATATGTGGGTAGGACAGTTTCTAATGTCTACATTCTGTTATATTAGTTTCTTTGTCCTACCTTATAATGAGAAAACAGTTTAATAAGTCTAGTATTTTACAGATATCTATAAAGTGTAGTGTAAAGCCTTCTACATTATTTTCCTCTGCAGAAGTGTCTTAGCTATTCTGGCTTTCTGTCATTCCATTTATGTTTTAAAATCAGCCTGTTCAACACAATCAAAATTAAATAAATAAAAGCCAGCTTGGATTGTACTGCCTATAGACCAGTTATAAAGGTATAGATATATTTATAGCATTGAGTTTCCAATACAATATTCACAGTGTTTTTCTCTACTTATTAGGTACATAAAAATTCCTTTAAAAGTTTTATATCAATAGTTTTTGAACATATATAGAGACATCTTAGATATCTTTTGTTGGATTTATTTATATATTTTTAAAGTTATCTTTTAAAATATCATATAATATGTGAGTCTATACAAAATTGATAGAGAAAATGGAAAAATTTATGAGTACTTTAATTTATTGATAGATGTTCTGATTTTTACATTTAGTGGTTACAGTGTCTAATAATGTGATTCTTTTGTTCTTTTTAATATTTCTGTAACATTTTTTTCTTAAGGGAATGTCTGAAACTCTTATTTATAGCAAGAGATATGTTTATATCTGTTGTTAGCAAACATTTTTGTCTTATTTAAGATCTTTAAGAGAAAGCTTTCAGAAATTCACCATCATGTATGATGCTTACTGAGGATTTTTTAAATAGAAATTCTTTATTGAGATTAAGGAAGTTCCCACCTATTTATTAAATAGGTTACTGCATATATTGAAAAGTTTATGATTTATTTGTTTTGTTAATGTGATAAATTATATGAATATGTTTTCAAGTATTATAAGTACTTATCAGTCCATGGATGAACTCAATTTGTTTATGATATAATATATACATATAGAGAGCTTTCTAGGTGGTACTAGTGGTCAAACTTCCACCTGAAATCAAAGAAACATGAGAGACACTGGTTTGATCCCTGGATGGGGAAGATTCCCTGGAGAAGGGCAAGGCAACCCAGCCCAGTATTCTTGCCTGGAGAATCCTATGGATAGAGGAGCCTGGTGGGTTACAGTCTATAAGATTGGAAACAGCTGGACATCACTGAAGTGACTTAGCATGGATACATACATATATGTGTGTGTATGTATGTGTGTGTGTGTGTGTGTGTGTGTGTGTGTGTGTATGTATAGTTGCTGCTGTTGTTGTTCAGTTGCCAAGTCATGTCAACTCTTTGAGACCCCATGGACTACAGCATATCAGGCTTTCCTGTCCCTCACCATCTCCCAGAGTTTGCCCAAGTTCATGTCCATTGAGTTGGTGATGCCATCCAACCATCTCATCCTGTTGCCCTTTTCTTCTGCCTTCAGTTCTTCCCAGAATCAAGGTTTTTTCCAGTGATTCAGCTGTTCTCATCAGGTGGACAAAGTATTGGAGCTTCATTTTCAGCATCATTCCTTCCAATAAATTGTCAGGGTTGATTTCCTTTAGGATTGACTGGTTTGATCTCCTTGCTGTTCAAGGAACTCTCAAGAGTCTCCTTCAGCACCACAATTTGAAAGCATCAGTTCTTTAGCACTTTGCCTTCTTCATGGTCCAGCTCTCACATGTCTTACATGACTATTGGAAAGGGTATAACTTTTCACTATATATACATCTGCTGGCAAAATGATATCTATGATTTTTAACACACTATTTAGATTTCTCATAACTTTTCTGCCAAGAAGCAATTGTCTTCTAATCATGGATGCAGTGATCTTCTGCAATGATTTTAGAGCTTAAGAAGAAGTCTGTCACTGCTTCCACCTTTTCCCCTTCTACTTGCCATGAAGTGATGGGACCAAATGCCATGATCTTAGCTTTATTAATACTGAGTTTTAAGTCAATTTTTTCCACTCTCCTCCTTTAACCTCATCAAGAGTCTCTTCAGTGCCTCTTCACTTTCTGTCATTAGAGTGGTATCATCCGCATATCTCAGGTTGTTGCTGTTTCTCCTGCCTACCTTGATTCCAGCTCATAACTCATCCAGCCCGGCATTTCACATGATGTGCTCTGCATATAAGTTGAATAAATATAGTGACAGTAAACAGCCTTGTCATACTCCTTTCTCAATCCTGAACCAGTCAGTTGTTGCATACAAGATACTAACTGTTGCTTATTGACCCACGGGCAGGTTACTCAGGAGACAGGTAAGATGGTCTGATATCCCCATC
The DNA here is from genome assembly GCF_016772045.2 of Ovis aries. NCBI lineage: Eukaryota > Metazoa > Chordata > Mammalia > Artiodactyla > Bovidae > Ovis > Ovis aries. The sequence goes on from NC_056070.1 coordinate 37,772,649, forward strand.
TCTTTAGGAGTATTTCAAAGTTTGTTATGATCTACAAAGTCAAAAATTTTAGCATAGTCAATTAAACAGAGGTAAATGCTTTTCTCAATTTTCCTTGTTTTCTCTACGATCCAGTGAACATTGGCAATTTGATCTCTGATTCTTCTGCCTTTTATAAACCCAGCTTGAACACCTGGAACTTCTCAGTTCACATAATGCTGAAGCTAAGCTTGAAGGATTTTGAACATAACCTTACTAGTATGGGAGATGAGTGCAACTGTCCAGTGGTTTGAACATTCTTTAGTACTGCCCTTCTTAGAAATTGGGATTAGGGCTGACCTTTTCCAGTCCTGTGGCCACTGCTGGGTTTTCCAAATTTGCGGACATATTTAGATCAGCACTTTAATAGCATCATCTTTTAGGATTTTAAATAGCTCTGTTGAATTCCTTCACCTCCATTGGCTTTTTTAGCAGCAGTGCTTCCTAAGGCCCACTTGACTTCACACTCCAGAATGTCTGACTGTGGGTGAGTGCCCACACCACCTTGGTTATCCAGGTCATTATGATCCTTTTTGTACAATTCTTCTGTGTTTTCTTGCCATCTCCTCTCAATTTTTTCTGCTTCTATTAGGTCTCTACCATTTCTGTGTTTTATTGTGTCGATCTTTGGATGAAATATTCCTTTGATATTCCCAGTTTTCTTGAAGAGATCTCTAATCTTTCCCCTTGTGTTCTCTTCCTCTATTTCTTTTCATTGTTCATTGAAGAAGGCCTGCTAGTCTGTTCTTACTATTCTCTGAAACTTTGCATTTAGTTGGGTGCATCTTTTCCTTTCTCCCTTGCTTTTCATTTCTCTTTTTTTTCCTCAGCTATTTTTAAAGCCTCGGACAACCACTTTGCCTCTTGTATTTCTTTTTCTCTGGATGGCTTTGTTCTCTGCCCCCTGTACAATATTGCAAACATTTGTCCATAGTTCTTCACACACTTCATGTACTAGATCTAATCCCTTGAATCTATTGGTCACCTTCACTGTATACTCATAGGGGATTCAATTTGTCATACCTGGCTGGCCCAGTTGTTTTCCTTGCTGTGTTTAGTTTAAGCCTGAATTTTTCTATGAGGAGCTGATGATCTGAGCCACAGTCAGCTCCAGGTCTAGTTTGCTGACTGTATAGAGCTTCTCCATCTTCAGCTACAAAGGACAAAATCAATCTGATTTCAGTATTGACCACTTGGTGATGTCCATGTATAACGTTCTCTCTTGTGTTGTTGAAAAACAGTGTTTGCTATGACCAAGTGCATTCTCTTGGCAGAATTCTGTCAGCCTTTGCGCTGCTTCATTTTGTACTCCAAGACCAAATTTGCCTGTTACTCCAGGTATATCTTGACTTCTTACTTTGACAATCCCCTATGATGAAAAGGATATGTTTTTTGGTATTAGTTCTAGGAGGTCTTCTAGATCTTTATAGAACTGATCAAATTCATCTTATTTGGCATTAGTGGTTGGAACATAGATTTGTATTACTGTTATGTTGAATGGTTTGCCTTGGAAATGAACTGAGATCATTCTGTTGTTTTTGAGGTTGCACCCATGCATCCTGGTCTTTTATGTTGATTATGAGGTTTACTCCATTTCTTTTATGTGATTCTTGCCCATACTAGTAGATATAACGGTCGTCTGAACGAAGTTCACCCTTTCTCTTCCATTTTAGTTCACTGATTTCTAAGATGTCAATATTTACTGTTATCATCTCCTGCTCGACCATGTTCAATTTATCTTGATTCATGGACCTAGCATTCCAGGTTTCTATACAATATTGTTTTTTTACAGCATCAGATTTTACTTTCACTGCCAGACACATCACAGGTGGGGGTAGCCTATTCCTTCTCCAGGGGATATTCCTGACCCAAGGATTGAACCAGCATCTCTTGCATTGGCAGGGGAATGAGCCACCAGGGAACACAAGACTGGCAGTTTTCCTTTAAAAGTTTAGTAGAACTCAATAATGAACAAATTGAGCTTGAAATATTTGTTATAAAAGTTTTTAATTAATATTTATTTCACTTGAAATTTATAGGACTCTATATTTTGCATGTTTTTAATAGTTTTGTTTACTAGAAATAATCAATTTTGTTTCTATTTTTTATATTTATTCACATGATTTTCATGATAATATCTTCATCTTATCTCTGAGGCCTTTTAGATTTCATTGGTTTCTTTTTTGTCACTCCTTATATTTTATATTTATGCCTACCTTTTTAAAATTCCTGATGAATCTTCTCAACTTTTGTAGTTTTATCTTATTTTTAACAGTTATCTTAATTTTATTTATACGTTTTATATATTTTAACTAATTTGCCTCTGTTTTAAAATAAATGTTCTACTTTCTGCTTATTAATTTGATATTTTGGGGAATGGTACTTACATCAGTGACTTCTAGCCTTTTTCCCCTTTAATATATGTAACCTGGTTACATTTAATCATTAGTCTACCTGTATTGCCCATTTAGTTAAATTTTATTGAAGTATAACATTCATGCAGAAAAATACTTAAGGCTCACTAATCTTTAATGTAAAGATTGACTTCTTTTTACAAAGCTAATATCCTTTAACCACTCTAACGCTTTACAGATGCCTGACCTGTTTGATATTGCTCAAAAGATATGTAGTATCTTCCATGAATGTATTTCAATGGAAATTATCTTTTTAATTAAGAGAATAAATTATATAAAATTCTTTTATGATTTTAGGGTTTCTTTTTCCTTTTATTTTCTTTCTTTCGACACATACTTATTTTATCATTATGTATGGATTTATTTAGAAAAGAATTTTGAGACTGTTCACCCCTCAGTTCAGTTCAGTTCAGTTCAGTTGCTCAGTCATGTCCAACTCTTTGCAACCTCATGAATCGCAGCACACCAGGCCTCCTTGTTCATCACCAACTCCTGGAGTTCACTCAAACTCATGTGCATCACGTCAGTGATGCCATCCAGCCATCTCATCCTCTGTCGTCCCCTTCTCCTCCTGCCCCCAATCCCTCTCAGCATCAGGGTCTTTTCCAATGAGTCAACTCTTCGCATGAGGTGGCCAAAGTATTGGAGTTTCAACTTTAAAATCAGTCCTTCCAAAGAACACCCAGGACTGATCTCCTTTAGAATGGACTGGTTGGATCTCCTTGCAATCCAAGGGACTCGCAAGAGTCATCTCCAGCACCACAGTTCAAAAGCATCAGTTTTTCAGTGCTCAGCTTTCTTCACCCCTAGAAAGCATTTATTCAAACCACTATATGAGCATCACTTCACATCAAATTCATGAACACTGAGAAATTTCTGTTTAATTATATGTCAGTTTTCTTTTTTCAACCTGAAATTGGGCAGACTGCCATTTTTATTCAATTCCATGTTGACTAGGTTATTCAAGGGTTAACATAAGTCTTAGGTGAGTGTTCCCTCCTCAGTCCAGCAGTGGACATTTTAGTAGTTGCAACATTATCCCCCTGATAAGCTGTTAAGTGTTCAAAGGCAAAAGTAAGTACCTTCCCTTTTAGAACAGAACCATTATTTGGTGATGTTATTGTCAGGATCAAAGTAAATCTGTCAAAATGGAAGAAGTCGTACCTGCCACAAACCAAATTGAGCTCCTTATTTAAAATAAGTTGTAAAGTAGGTAGTGGGGAGGGGTTTGATTTCCCCATCAAGAGGGTGATACACTTTAAATCACAATTTATTCTTAGACAAAAGTCAGAATGGCATTCTAAGCAACACTAAAACCTTTTCTGTTATTTTGATGGAGAGCCCTATGCAGCTTATAAATCAGACTTAAACTTGCTGCACTGAGGCAGGCTGTATACCCTTTCCATGCATCCAGTGTGCTGTACAAGGAGAACAAAATGCCATCAATCTTCACAATCTACAGTGCGGTGAGGTAAATTGCTAGCGCCTCATTCCCTCACTCAAATTTTTCATTTCAGATGCCAGGGCAGTAAAGTCTATAAAGAAAGCCTATTCAGAGTCTTTTGTTCCTTTCCTTTGTCAGTTCTTGATAACTTTTATTACAGACTCACAACCATGCTCCTTGCTGTGGCCACAGCTATATTCATTATCTCTGCTTCCTAACTACTGAGTGAGAATCTAAGTCTGGCTGTGAAGGCAGAGCAAATAGGTCTCAGTAGAGTGTCTGAGATGGAACATTAGATGCTTATCTAGAGGGACCATAGGGACCAGACTACCTGAGACAGTTCTGACTTCACCTGCGGTTCCAGGTTCACTCTGGTTTACAGCATTGGTCCCACCACTGTTCAGTCTGAAAAACATGGTGGTTTGAATTCGAGATTGCATTGTCTCGCTTGCCATAAACTGCAGTCGCTACTCTTACCCAAAGAGTAGGTGGTATAGGGCAATTTCAGAGTGTAAAATCAAATTTACTCATTAGTTTGTCAAGCCATAATACAGATAGTCACTTTCCATACAAAATATGGATAATGGATTTGAATGTAATCTCTTTTACTTTCAATAATCTCCTGTTTCAGTTGAAAGGAAACTGACCCAGAAAGCAAGTTTTTCCTTATACTATATATGATTATTGGTAGGGAAAAAACCCTATAAATTTCAGAGGAATTTATTTCTATTAATTTTTTATTTAATCTTTTTATTACTAGCCATGCTGAAAAAGAGATTAAGATCACATAAAATCTTGGATATCAAGTATATTTTGATATTAGTTTTAAAATGTTGATATTGATAGTCATGCAAAAAGGCCATTATTTTCTTAATGATTCTTATTTCATTTGAAAGTTAGTTATTGTTACTATATTTCAAATAATTTTCTAAAAATGGGATAGTGCTTCGGTAGGTATTTAATGAAATATGTTATTTCAACATTAGGAAAATTATGATCATACAAGTTCAAAACATTTTAAATAAAAACTATAGTATGACCATTAATTAATCCCATGTATCATTTAGGAATTTCTAGAATATGTTCCATATTTTTGATGTTTTGTTGAGTGATGTATTTTCTTTTCCATTACAAAGTTTAGTTTTGATTACTTTTGGGTCCAAATCTGAGAAACTATGGTGTGCTGAAGACACAGAGTATGGCGAACTGTTTTCTACATGGCATTCAGACAGTTGGTGGACTGACCAAGTTGAGAGATGAACTTGGCCAAATCTTGGCCAAACCATGCTGTAGTCAGTGGGAACAGCTTGTAACATGGGTAGCATTAAAAGTTTTATAGATGGATACTCCCTCTTCAGTACAGTTCCTCAAACTTTGGTCTTTGAAAAAACAAGGGAACATTTTTCACATGCTTCATACATACACAAAACTGCTCTGATAGAAGCCAGGGTCTTAAAAAACTTACCCTCTGATACACAGACTATTCCAATTCACAAGCATATTTTCCCAATGGGGGAAAAATATTCCACTCAATTCTTTACCTGGATTGTAGATATAGACCACCTCTCTGTATGGCCTTTTGAAGACAGGAACATATTCCTTGTCTACATATCTTATTCCACATGATACCACTTTCTGTGAGTCTTTTTGAAGTCATTTTTCTTTTATACCCATCCCCTATGTCCTGCCACATTTCTTCTGACATTATGGCCATGATATCCTCAGCTTTAGGGTTTCTATTCCTCTGATACCTCAGAGAAGATTGTTTTCCACATTCTTGCTCTCCTCCTGTCACACTCCCAACAATGCTCTACTTTCACTTGCTAGTTGTTGTTGTTGTTTTTTTTTAATTGGAAGATAATTGCTTTACAGTGTCGTGCTAGTTTCTTTCATACAAAAACGTGAATCAGCCGTAAGTATACGTATGCCCCCTCCCTCTTTAACTTCCTTCCAGCCTCCCACCCCACCCTACCCCTCTAGCTTATCACAGAGAACTGAGTTGAGCTCCCTGTGTTATGCAGCATTTTCCCACTAGGTATCTATTTTACTCATGGTAGTGTATAAATTTCAAAGCTGCTCTCTCAATTCATTGCACCCTCTCCTTTCCCTACTGTGTCCCCAAGTCTCTTTAAATCTGCATCTCTATTTCTCTCCTTCAAATAAGTTCATCAATAAATTTTTTCTAGATTTCATATGTGTGTGTGTTAATATACAACATTTGTTTCTATCTTTCTGACTTACTTCACTCTGTATAATGTCCCCCTCAGTACAACTGACTCAAATTCAACCCTTTTTATGGCTGAGTAATATGTGATGGACAGGGAAGCCTGGCATGCTGCAATTCATGGGGTCGCAAAGAGTCAGAGATGACTGAGTGACTGAACTGAACTGAATAGTCCACTGTATACAAGCACCACATCTTCTTTATCCATCTGTTGATGGACATCTAGGCAGCTTCCGTATCCTAAATATTGTAAATAGTGCTGTAGTGAACACTGGGGTACATGTGTCTTTTTAAATTATGATTTTCTCAGGATATATGCTCAGTAGTGGGATTGCTGGTTCATATGTTAGATTTATTCCTAATTTCTTAAGGACTCTCCATGCTGATGGAGGGCAGTGGAGGAGAAGTTCGTTGTTTTTCTGAGTAACTCATGTTGTAGGCAGGCCTGGAGGCCCTATTCTCAGGGAGGGTGGTCTGCTAGGTTCCCTGTTCTGTCAGTCACTATTTCTAATACAGTGCACATCTGGCTTTTCTCCTAGAAAGACAATGTTCTATATTTTAGTTCCTTTGCCCACCTACACAGGGCTCCAAGGATCACAGTGTTTGCGACTTTCCCCCAACGAAATTAAGGCTTTTGTTCCACAAGAAAGATGAGGAAGAACAATTCAGGCTGACACTTCTGGAAATCCTTCATTGGTTTCTACTCCCCACCCCCAGGTCTAAAACATAAAGAACACAGTCTTTGAAAAGTATAGTTGGGTTTAAAATTGTTGGAATTAATTTTATCTTTATGTTCCAAATAAGAAACTTTCAAGCTTGAAATGTAGGTTTCAATGAGCTATCCATCAAAGACAGTCATCACCTAAAGATAACAGTGCTGCATAAAGAGTTTAAAAATATTGCTACATTGAAAGACAATAAGTTGTATGTCTATTAAGTAAAGTTATTCTATTAAGTAAAGTTATTTTGAGGAATTAGCAAGTATGAGTTATATTATAAAATAGACTGTGTTTTACGAATTTTAATTACATGAAATAAATAAAATTGAAAACTATGTTACAGCATTTATCCTTTCTTTAAGATGTAAAAAAATAAAATATTTTTTCTGTAGGTACTAGATTCTTATTTAAATACAAGTTGTGCATACAAAAGAACTATCATTCATTTTTTAAAAAATTTATCTTCAGAGAGTAAACAAAGTGTCTTTAAAAAATAACATTTACTCAACAAGTACTGAACAAATATTTAGTTAGAAGCACTGTATCTAACTGTTTTCTAAGTGGAGGGATTTAAATCAGTGAACAACAGCAAAAGCAAAATCTCAACCCTTGTGTAACATTATATCCTAGTAGGAAGAAAAAAAGAAACAACTAAATGTAGACTCTGATGTCACATATTGACAAATACTATGAAGAAATATAAAGCAAAGTAAGAAGACAAAGAGTGCTGAGTGGGAAAATGTTTTATTTTAGATGTTAGTTCAATTCAGTTGCTCAGCTGTGTCCAATGCTTTGCAACCCAGTGGACCACAGCACTCCAGGCTTCCCTGTCCATCACCAACTCCCAGAGTCTACTCAAACTCTTATCCATTGAGTCAGTGATGCCATCCAACCATCTCATCCTCTGTCATTTCCTTCTCCTCCCACCTTCAATCTTTCCCAGCATCAGGGTCTTTTCAAATGAGTCAGTTCTTCACATCAGATGGCCAAATTACTGGCGTTTCAGCATCAGCATCAGTCCTTCCAATGAATATTCAGGACTGATTTATTTTAGGATTGATTGCTTTCATCTCCTTGCTGTCCATGACACTCTCAAGAGTCTTCTCCAACACCAGAGTTCAAAAGCATCAATTCTTCAGTACTCAGCTTTCTTTATAGTCCAACTCTCACATCCATACATGACTACTGGAAAAACCATAGTTTTGACTAGATGGACCTTTGTTGGCAAAGTAATGCCTTTGCTTTTAATATGCTGTCTAGGTTGGTCATAACTTTTCTTCCAAAGAGCAAGCATCTTTTGATTTCATGACTGCAATCACAATTTGCAGTGATTTTGGAGCCCCCCAAAATAAAGTCTGTCACTGCTTCCATTGTTTCTCCATCTATTTGCCATGAAATGATGGGATCAGATGCCATTATCTTAGTCTTCTGAATGTTGAGTTTTAAGCCAACTTTTTCACTACTCCTTTCTCCTGGGTACTGGTGCACACAGATCTTTGCTTGTGTCCTCCAAGAGTCTTTTTCCCCAGTCCTGTGTAAGTTCTGGTGGCTCTATGGTGTGGTTAATGGTGACCTCCTGCAAAAGAGCTTATGCCATAATCAGGTCTACTGCACCCGGGGCCCCTGCCCCTGCAGCAGTCCACTGCTGACCCATACTCCCTCAGGAGAGACTCAAACACAATTCTGTCTCAGTCTCTGTGGGGCCTCTGGGTCCTGGTGTGCACAAGGTATGTTTGAGCCATTTTACATGCAGATGGTACCAAATCAAACTTGGGTCCACTCACCTGTGCACAGTAAAGTCAACCTACTGACACTGGGTTGTGATTAAGGAAAGTTCAGTGTTTATTGCAGGTATCAAGTAAAGAGAATAGGCAGCTCATGTTCAAAAGTCCTCAACTCCCTGATAGCATTCAGAGAGGGGGTTTTAAAGGAAGTAGGAAGCAGGGGGCTGCCAGAGGGTGCTGCTCAAGAATGCACAATTCTTGAATTGGTTGGCATCAATGTGAATTTTCATGCTTCATCAGCCTTCTATTTTTAACTAGTCTAGGGTCTATGTCCTTGTGGTCAGAAATTTCTCATTAAAACAACTTAGAAGTATGTCAGGGAACTGGGAGTTGGGTGATTCTTCCATGTGGCAGATTTGTAATATAAATTATTACCAGTTCCCCAGCCCACTAGCTTTTTTTTTTTTTTTTCACATCTCCACATCTCTAATCATTAGCACTGGAGCAGACTTGAGAGACTCGTGGTGGAGATGTCCCAGAGACTATAGGAAAAACCTTGTACTTCAAAGCACAGGGACATAGGGGCTTATATATAGCTTCCCATGGATGATATGCACCTCTGGGACACACTGAGGAGTTGACATTTGAAGGGAAATGAACAACATGATAGATGCGACCAGGGGATCTGTTGCAAGAATGATCTAGGACAGAGGCTCCAAGTGCAATGAGGCAGGAAGACAAATGTGGCAGAATACAAGGAAAGAAGTATTTTAGAAAATTGAATGTTAAATTGATCTTTATAACAACCCTAAAGGGTAAAATTATCACATAAAGATGAAAAAACAGAGATACATTAGTAAAAGGCCAAAATCTATACTTCTTGTGAATGACTGAACTTGGATTCAAAACTAGAATCTTTGATAATAGTCACAATGCTGTGGGAGCTTCCCAGGTGGCAATAGTGGTAAAGAACATGCCTGCCAATGCAGGAGATTTAAGAAACACAGGTTTGATCCATGGATAGGGAAGAGCCCCTGGAGGAGGGCATGGCAACCCACTCCAGTATTCTTGCCAGGAGAATCCCATGGACAGAGGAGCCTGGTGGGCTACAGTCCGTGGGGTAGCAGTCATGGATGACTCTAGTGACTTAACATGAAACACACACAATGCTGTGGGCTGCTTACCTCCTATGCATTCCTTTCTCTCAATGCTTATTAACTGCTTTTGTAAGGTACCTGTTTACCTGGAACCTCCTCCAGAAACCTGGGGACTTTCATATACTTGAAATATACCCCATATTCATCATTTAGTTAGTTCAGTTGTTGAGTCATGTCTGACTCTTTGAAACCCCATGGACTGCAGCAGACCACACTTCCTGTCCATAACAAACTCCTAGAACTCACTCAAACTCATGTCCATTTAGCTGGTGATGCCATCCAACCATCTCATCCTCTATCATCCCCTTTTCCTCCTTCCTTCAATCTTTCCCATCTCAGGGTCTTTTCAAATGAGTCAGTTCTTTGCATCAGGTGGCCAAAGTATTGGAGTTTCAGCATTAGCATCAGTTCTTCCAATGAATATTCAGGACTTATTTATTTCCTTTAGGATTGACTGCTTTCATCTCCTTGCTGTCCAAGACACTCTCAAGAGTCTTCTCCAATATCAAAGTTTAAAAGCATCAGTTCCATTGCGCTCAGCTTTCTTTATGGTCCACCTCTTATATCTATACCTGACTACTGGAAAAACCATAGCTTTGACTATATGGACCTCAGCAAAGTAATGTCTCTGCTTTTTAATATGCTGTCTAGGTTGGTCATAGCTTTTCTTCCAAGGAATACATATTTTTTAATTTCATGGCTACAGTCACCATCCATTGTGATTTGGAGCCTAAGAAAATAAAGTTTGTCATTGATTTCATTGTTTCCCCATCTATTTGGTATAAAGCGATAGGACCAGATACTATGATCTTAGTTTTCTGAGTGTTGAGTTTTAAGCCAACTTTTTCACTCTGCTCTTTCACTTTCATCAAGAAGCTCCTTAGTTCTTCACTTTCTGCCATAAGTGTGGTGTCATCTGCATATCTGAGGTTGATCTTTCTTCTGGCAATCTTGATTCCAGTTTGTGCTTCATCCAGTCCAGCATTTCTCATGATGTACTCTGCATATAAGTTAAATAAGCAGGGTGACAATACAATATTGTATTTTAACACAATAATGTATTAAAAATGTATTTTGTTATATTTTTCCAACACAATATAATTAGTAGTGCATCAGATATCTGTTGCTATGTAACATACCACCGCAGAACTTCATGGTTTAAAACAATAAAGACTTATTTAGCTCATGAGTCATCGAGTCTCTTTGAGCCTGGTAGGTCGTGGCTGGCCATGGTTATATAGCCACCACAGTCAGCTGGACAGACTGGTAATGGATGGCTTTACTGACTCTCCATGGGCTCTTCCGTGTATTCTGGGCCTTCACTGGTGTGAGTCAGGTGACTGACCCCTGACTCTGCTCCACTGGGTCTTTCAACTTCCAGGAGTCTAGTCTGGTCTTACTCAATATTGTTGTTAAAGAGAAAACCATGGGCTTTAAGACGTCACTTGTGCTAAAGCCCAGGATAATGAATCTCAATTTAGTACCTGACTTATTGGCAGTTTTAACCTACCCAGAAATGTAATCAACCAGTTGAGAGTTTTCTGGGCAGCACCAATGAAGTCATCTGTCACATGGGTCCTCTCCATCCCCCTCAACACCCCATCTATGGAAGAAGATGCCTTCTGCATGATAAGACCTTGTCATTCCCTTACCCGATAAAATTAACTGTCCTAGTCTAAAAATAATTCTTTCTTGTCTTTTGCTAATAACTCCCTTGCTCCAAACTTCTCCCTATAAACACCTTCCACTCTGTACCATGCCTTGTATCACCCTTCTGTTTTCTAGGTGGGATATTTCCTGATTCATGAATTCCTGAATAAAGATAATTAGATTTTCAAATTTATTTGGTTGAATTTTGTTTTTTAAACAAGTGGAGACTTCAGGTGTCCAAGAAAGCACAAAGAGACGTACAAGACCCACTGAGTCTGAAAGTAGAAAGTAATATCTTATCATTTGCCTCCCTTTCAAACAAAACCAGTCACTTACTATACCAGCTCAAATGCAAGGAATAAAGAAAATGTATCTATCTCTTTCTGAGACCTTCAAAGACCCTTTGCAAAGAGCATGGACATAAGAAAACATGAATAATTGTGGCTACTATTCCAGTCTTCCACAAGTGGCCTTACATATTTGTAGAGAAACTATTAGCTAAAATTTCCTTAGTAACCTGTTGCTCTGGGGTCTTATTTAAGAAACCAATAAGTTTTTGTTTATCTCATCATAATATTCTAAATAATTTTTATATAAAATTTTCAGTTGCTTGCATATGATTTCACTCTTCTGCTATCCCTGTGACATACTTTAACAATTTGTACCCTTAGGTTTTGTTTCCTCTGGATGTTAGTAAACTGCAATAAAATGCATTCAATGCTACCCTAACGCAGCAGTGCATTGAATTTCAGTACCAGTCAACTTCTACCAAGGTCATCTTGAATCAGCTTCTGCTTTGACAGGAATCTATTAGCATCAAGAAACATTAAGCAATTAATTACTACATTTTAAGTCTGGTTCTTTTAATTTTTGTCTGCTTACATATTAAAAAATGGAAACACATATCAAACCTTACAGTTATGAATTAGAATGGCTTTCTTAATAGATGACTTATTCATGCTGAAGTGATTAACCTTTCATTAAAACTTGATATAAAATTCTTCCCCCATATATCTGCGATTTTTTACTAAAGTCCCAAAGGAAAATACATCAAACATAAGCCAACTTGGTTTTTAAAAACACTTTTGCAACTTGGAGACGCAGAAAATCTTGGATTTTCTAAAAACTCCACTATGCCATCTACATTATGATAGAAGGAAGCTGGTTGCATAAATGAGCACATACTCTCTTGAACTGTGTCATATTACCTACCTTCAGGAGAGAGACACGACATTAACTAGGATGCTGTCCTATATTCCCATGTCACATCTAAGGAGAGGCATGAAACAATTTTTTATTTGGGTAGAATATTTTGTTTTGAAGCAATGTAGAGCATAACTTTGTATAACTCTTCACAACAACTCTGTGGCATAGTTGACACATATTGCATATGGGACCCATTTTTTAGGAACTAGATATGAATGCGATCAAACAATTAGTGTGATTCAGAGAAGTTATGTGTCTTTATCCAAAGGAGACTTTCAATCATCTACCTATTTATTCCTTCAGATCCTCAGAGGTTGTGGTGCTCTGATCACAGCATAGCTGTTAACTAATAGCGTCATCACCTTTACTTTGTCTTCTGCTTTGACTCTGCTTATCTTTGATAAAATTCATTCTAAAGACCTGCAAACTCCCTAGCTAATAGTTCATTCCAGTATGTTAAAGATATTCAGGGCTGCCTGCACGGCTGTTAGGCTGTTTCTGTAGCTGCTGCCAGGGTAACGCTGGTGACATCTGATGATGTTCACTAGAGGGCTATCAGGTCAACAATAGGCTCTGTGAATTTGCTTCACTGATAGGAACAAAAGCCTTTCCCCTCTCCTATAATCAGTCATATTAGTACAACAAAAGCTATCTTAAATGCCAGATTTTAGAAAATGTTCATGTTGTATTGGCATTGTATAAGCAACTCCAAAAAGTAAAACCTCAACTCTGTTCTCTCTCTGCCCTCCCTGACTCATTGGGCTCCTCAAATTTCTTTACATTTATGATCTTGGGAATGAGAACAATCAGAGTTTAGAAAAAAATATGCTGTAATAGAATATGCCCCCATCAGAGGGCACACACTGAAACCATACTCACAGAAAACTAGTTAATCTAATCACACTAGGACCACAGCCTGTCTAACTCAATGAAACCAAGCCATGCCTGTAGGGCAACCCAAGATGGGCGGGTCATGGTGGAGAGGTCTGATAGAATGTGGTCCACTGGAGAAGGGAATGGCAAGCCATTTCAGTATTCTTGCCTTGAGAACCCCATGAACAGTATGAAAAGGCAAAATGATAAGATACCAAAAGAGGAACTCCCCAGGTCATTAGGTGCCCAATATGCTACTGGAGATCAGTGGAGAAATAAGTCCAGAAGGAATGAAGGGATGGAGCCAAAGCAAAAACAATACCCAGCTGTGGATGTGACTGGTGATAGAAGCAAGGTCCAATGCTGTAAAGAGCAATATTGCATAGGAATCTGGAATGTCAGGTCCATGAATCAAGGCAAATTGGAAGTGGTCAAACAAGAGATGGCAAGGGTGAACGTTGACATTCTAGGGATCAGCAACTAAAATGGACTGGAATGGGTGAATTTAATTTAGATGACCATTATATCTACTACTGCAGGCAGGAATTCCTTAGGAGAAATGGAGTAGCCATCATGGTCAGCAAAAGATTCTGAAATGCAGTACTTGGATGCAATCTCAAAAATGACAGAATGATCTCTGTTCATCTCCCAGGCAAACCATTCAATATCACAGTGATCCAAGTCTATGCCCCAACCAGTAACACTGAAGAAGCTGAAGTTGAATAGTTTTATGAAGACTTACAAGACCTTTTAGAACTAACACCCCAAAAAGATGTCCTTTTCATTATAGGGGACTGGAATGCAAAAAGAGGAAGTCAAGAAACACCTGGAGTAACAGGCATTTGGCCTTGGAATGCGGAGTGAAGCAGGGCAAAGACTAATAGAGTTTTGCCAAGAAAATGCACTGGTTATAGCAAACACCCACTTCCAACAACACAAGAGAAGACTCTACACATGGACATCACCAAATGGTCAACACCGAAATCAGATTGATTATATTCTTTGCAGCCAAAGATGGAGAAGCTCTAAACAGTCAACAAAAACAAGACCAGGAGCTGACTGTGGCTCAGATCATGAACTCCTTATTAGCAAATTCAGACTTAAATTGAAGAAAGTAGGGAAAACCACAAGCCCATTCAGGTATGACCTAAATCAAATCCCTTATGATTATACAGTAGAACTGAGAAATAGATTTAAGGGCCTAGATCTGATAGATAGAGTGCCTGATGAACTATGGAATGAGGTTCGTGACATTGTACAGGAGACAGGGATTAAGTCCATTCCCATGGAAAAGAAATGCAAAAAAGCAAAATGGCTGTCTGAGGAGGCCTTACAAATAGAAGAGAGGCGAAAAGCAAAGGAGAAAAGGAAAGACATAGGCATCTGAATGCAGAGTTCCAAAGAATAGCAAGAAGAGACAAGAAAGCCTTCTTCAGTGATCAACACAAAGAAATAGAGGAAAAGAACAGAATGGGAAAGACTAGAGATCTCTTCAAGTAAATTAGAGATACCAAGGGAACATTTCATGCAAAGAGGGGCTCGATAAAGGACAGAAATGGTATGGACCTAACAGAAGCAGAAGATATTAAAAACAGGTGGCAAGAATACACGGAAGAACTGTACAAAAAAGATCCTAATGACCCCGATAATCATGATGATGTGATCACAAATCTAGAGCCAGACATCTTGGAAAGTGAAGTCAAGTGGGCCTTAGAAAGCATCACTATGAACAAAGCTAGTGGAGGTGATGGAATGCCAGTTGAGCTGTTTCAAATCCTGAAAGATGATTCTGTGAAAGTGCTGCACTCAATATGCCAGCAAATTTGGAAAACTCAGCAGTGGCCACAGGACTGGAAAAGGTCAATTTTCATCCCAATTCCAAAGAAAAGCAATGTAAAAGAATGCTCAAACTACTGTACAATTGCACTCATCTCACATGCTAGTAATGCTCAAAATTCTCCAAGCCAGGCTTCAGCAATACATGAACCGTGAACTCCCTGATGTTCAAGCTGGTTTTAGAAAAGGCAGAGGAACCAGAGATCAAATTGTCAATATCCGCTGGATCATGGAAAAGCAAGAGAGTTCCAGAAAAACATCTATTTCTGCTTTATTGACTATGCCAAAGCCTTTGACTGTGTGGATCACAATAAACTGTGGAAAATTCTGAAAAGATGGGAATACCAGACCACCTAACCTGTCTCTTGAGAAGTCTGTATGCAGGTCAGGAAGCAACAATTAGAACTGGACATGGAACAGCAGACTGGTTCCAAATAGGAAAAGGAGTACGTCAAGGCTTTATATTGTCACCCTGCTTATTTAACTTATATGCAGAGTACATCATGAGAAACACTGGACTGGAAGAAACACAAGCTGGAATCAAGATTGCTGGGCGAAATATCAATAACCTCAGATATGCAGATGATACCACCCTTATGGCAGAAAGTGAAGAAGAACTAAAAGCCTCTTGATGAAAGTGAAAGAGGAGAGTTAAAATGTTAGCTTAAAGCTCAACATTCAGAAAATGAAGATCATGGCATCTGGTACCATCACTTCATGGCAAATAGATGGAGAAACAGTGGAAACAGTGTCAGACTTTATTTTTTTGAGCTCCAAAATCACTGCAGATGGTGATTGCAGCCATGAAATTAAAAACGCTTACTCCTTGGATGAAAAGTTATGACCAACCTAGATAGTATATTCAAAAGCAGAGACATTACTTTGCTGACTAAGGTCTGTCTAGTCAAGGGTATGTTTTTCCCTGTGGTCATGTATGGATGTGAGAGTTGGACTGTGAAGAAGGCTGAGCGCTGAAGAGTTGATGCTTTTGAACTGTGGTGTTGGAGAAGACTCTTGAGAGTCCCTTGGACTGCAAGGAGATCCAACCAGTCCATTCTGAAGGAGCTCAACCCTGGGATTTCTTTGGGAGGAATGATGCTAAAGCTGAAAGTCCAGTACTTTGGTCACCTCATGCGAAGAGCTGACTCATTGGAAAAGACTCTGATGCTGGGAGGGATTGGGGGCAGGAGCAAAAGGGAACGACCGAGGATGAGATGGCTGGATGGCATCATGAACTCGATGGACGTGAGTCTGAGTGAACTCCGGTAGATGGTGATGATTAGGGAGGCCTGGTGTGCTATCATTCATGGGGTCACAAAGAGTCAGACACGACTGAGCGAACTGAACTGAACTAGAATATGATAACTGATAACCAATGTTAAGTGAAGGAACCAATAGATACATGTTTTACTTTCTGGTTGATTCCCTAGGCTTTTCCTGTAGTAAAAGATAGAGGACTTCAGTTTAGTTCAGTGCTCAGTCTTGTCCGACTCTTTGTGACCCCATGAACTGCAGCATGCCAGGCCTTCCTGTCCATCACCATCTCCCAGAGTCCACTCAAACTCACATCCATCCAGTCAGTGCTGCCATCCAGCCATCTCATCCTCTGTCGTCCCCTTTTCCTCCTGCCCCCAAATCCCTCCCAGCATCAGAGTCTTTTCCAATGAGTCAACTCTTCACATGAAGTGGCCAAAGTAGTGGAGTTTCAGCTTTAGCATCATTCTTTCCAAAGAACACCGAGGATTGATCTCCTTTAAAATAGACTGGTTGGATCTCTTTGCAGTCCAAGGGACTCTCAAGAGTCCTTTCCAACACCACAGTTCAAAAGTATCAATTCTTAAGTGCTCAGCTTTCTTCACAGTCCAACTCTCACATCCATACATGACTAATGGAAAAACCATAGCCTTGATTAGACTGACCTTTGCTGACAAAGTAATGTCTCTGCTTTTGAATATGCTATCTAGGTTGGTCATAACTTTCCTTCCAAGGAATAAGTGTCTTTTAATTTCATGGCTGCAATCACCATCTGCAGTGATTTTGGAGCCCCCCCCCAAGATAAAATCTGACACTGTTTCCACTGTTTCCCCATCTATTTCCCATGAAGTTTTGGGACCAGATGCCATGATCTTAGTTTTCTGAATATTGAGCTTTAAGCCAACTTTTTCACTCTCCTCTTTCACTTTCATCAAGAGGCTTTTAGTTCCTCTTCACTTTCTGCCATAAGGGTGGTGTCATCTGCATATCTTAAGACAATCTAAATAAGCTTTGGGAGTGTATAACTTTTTAATCAAGTCTTGATAATAAAAATTACTTTAAAGTTTATCTGCATTATTGAGACAAGATACCACCAGTAATTTTTTCCACCTTATTGAGAGGTAATTGACATAAGACATAGCTTAAGTTTAAGGTGTAAAATGTGATGATTCAATATACTTTCATATAGGGAAATGACAACCACAATAAGGTTAATTAACACATTCGTCACCACATATACACAATTTTTGTGTACATGGTGAGAACTTTTAAGTTTTAGTTGTTTAACAACTTTCAAGTATGTAATACAGTGTTATTAACTATAGTCACCTTTCTGTACATTAAAGCCCCAAGACTCATTCATCTTATAAAGAAGTGTGCATCCTTTGTCCAACACCTTTTTCCCCACCCCTAGCCACTGGCAACCATGCTATTCTCTTTGTTTTGATGATTTAGCCATTAATAACTTTCTAAGATGCTACCATACATGGCAGGAGATTTCCTCTGACACACAAAGTGAATAATGAGGCTAAAATTAGTGGTTTCTCACTGTTGTGAAAAAAAAAAAAACAAAACACATAAGCAGTAGAGAGGTAAAAGCATCTTTAAGTCAAGTTGTAATTCCCAGCTATAGTATGCACTCAATAAAGCATAATACCACTCAGAATTGGAATTTTTGTATGAAATGAATGAGGAAAGATAATTGGTTCACTCTCAAGAGTTGAACATGAATGATAGTCTGGAAATGTGCCAGGCAATGGGAACACAGTAAAGTGCCTAATGGATATGATTTATGCACTTTGTGTACATGTATATTAACAATAGAGATATTAATGAAAATATCATGAATATACTTAACATAAATGGAAAGAGCATGCACAATAGAAGTGGCTAACTATGAGACAAGGATTAAACACAGTCAGTAGAGCTGGGAAAGATATAGCACACATCTGCTGCTATTTGTCCAGCAGTACTCTCTTCCATATGGGCACATGCACTACCCATTAAACACAGTGAATGGTCAAATATGTGGCTGTATATCTAGAAGTGGACTGTATTTCCCAGGTATCACGACTGGTAGAGAACCCACCTGTCAATACAGGAGACACAAGAGACGTGGGTTCAATCCCTGAATTGGGCATGGAGGACATAGCAACCCACTCCAATATTCTTGCCTGGAGAATCCCATGGACAGAGGAGCCTGGTGGACTACAGTCCATGGGATTACAAAGAATTGCACACGACTGAGCAGATAAGGATGGCACACACAGCACTGTGTGTATGTTAATCCTAAACTCCTAATTTTGAGCTTCCCTGGTAAAGAATCTGCCTGTCAGTGCAGGAGACATGAGTTCAATCCTGGGCTGGGAAGATCCCATGAAGAAGGAAATGGTAACCCACTCCAGTATTCTTCCCTGGAAAATTCTATGGACAGAGGAGCCTGGTGGGCTGCAGACCATGGATTGCACAGAGTCAGATGCAACTGAAGTGACAGCACATTCACACTCACCTGAAGTGGGATAGTCAGAAATTCTCTGAATTGTTTCAAATATAATTGAAATTAAATTAAAATACTTTTTAAATGTTTGATAGTGAATCTGTGAGCATAAAAACCTGGAAAATCCTGTGGTTCCTTGGAACATGAAGAATGACTTTATGCCCTAGAAGAGAATAAAACTGACATTGAGACATGAGGCTCATTCTGTAAGTGTTAAAACCCACAAACTGAACTCAACTCCAGTTAATGGTATGAAATACCACTGCTGATGTGAAGCAGGAAGGCTGGAAGGGTGCTTGCTGTTGGGCTGAGAGGTGAATATATATGAAGGACCAAATGTTTCCGTCCCTGGTCTCTCTAGCGCCCTCTCTGGTAAAGCCTAGTAAATGACATACTCTGGAAGCAAAGATGTAACTCATGGAATCTTAGCTCCAGCATCTTCAAGCTGAATATATAAGGCAGAAACTTAACAACTGTATCAGTCTTATAACTATTTCAGCAATTGAGTAAATCATATTACATCCTCTTATAAGCAAAATACTATGCCCAGGCTATTTTACAACATGATTCTACCAATCAAAGAATTAAACCCTGCTACAGGAAAGATAAGAAAGTTATTCCTTCCACTTGACTTAAGTTGGAATAATCTGGATAGTAAGATCAGACAATATCAATATAGGGAAAAAAATCACAGATCTAAATCTCATTAAAAAGAAAAAAAAAAAAAAACAAAAAAACAAACTGACACTGAGGGAGAAGCCAGGGCAAGAAGTCAGTGTCTGTATAATGGGTCTTACTGGCTCTGAGCTCAAATTAGAAGCCAATAGTTTTGCAAATCAATATTTTTCCACATTAGGGTTCAGACTGATTTTACGTCACTGACAAACAAAAAAGTCTTATTAATAAAAAAAATGGTGACTACAAATATTGCACATGACATCATGAAACGTGAGGGTGGCTGTATAAAGTGGAGGGAGATTGCCAATGTTTCCCTGGACAGAACCGTGGGGAGCTGTTGATGTTTGCTGTAAAGAAAAGGTCATTTAAAGTAGATACTTTAAAACACAAAATCTTAGCATGAAATAATTTACCTGTTGATGAGAGTGTTATGAGTGCTTGATGGAAACAGTTCATAGTATGCCTTTGTTAGGTAATTCTTTAAACATTATTAAGGTGAAATAGAAAAGAAGCAAGAATATATCTGAGTAAGAGGATCTGAAAATTGATTTGGATGATCTAGACGGAAGATATTCTTTCTATGGTTGTAAGCAATTCTGACAACTTTGTAGACAATTGTCTTTCCCTGCTTTCCCAAGTCATCCCCTGACTTCCCCTTCCCTTTATCACTAGTTTTAGGGGAGGAAGGATTTGCTTGTCTCTTTGATGAAATTAAAAAAAAAAAAAAGAAACACTGGAAGAAGAAAACTTCTATCACTTTCTTTTATAGTTATGTTTTGGGATCTATTTTCAATCAATATTTATGTGGCATAGACAATGCCTTTTTTCCATCTGATTAACCTAAAGTTTAGTATTATAGTAGAAAGATGATTATAGCATTTCTTCATGCAAATGAGTTTTGACTCCTGGGCATGTAATAAAAAGCATGACTAATTCATGCAGAAGTCACTAGGCCTCATACACTGTTTTAAGAGCTTTATTTATATTGACTTATTTAATATTAGCAGAAACCTATATGGTGAGTGCTATTATTATTTCTATTTTTCAGAAAAGCACACCAAGGTCAAATGGGTAAAATAAATTTCACAAAGACAGAGCCAATAGATGTTGCAGCCAGGATTCACACTCAGGAATTTCAAGTCAGTAGTTCATGCATATAACCACTATCATACATAGAAATCCAAAAATATGTCCGTGTTATAGTGTGAAATTGCTTCCCAGGTGGCTCAGACAGTAAGAGAATTCAACTGTAATGCAGGAGTCCTGAGTTTGATCTCTGGGATAGGGAGATCCCCTGGAGAGAGGAATGGCTATTCACTCAAGTATTCTTGCCTGGAGAATTCCATGGACAGAGGAACCTCATGGGCCAAAATCCATGGGGTCACAAACAGTCAGACACAGCTGAGAAGCTCACACTTTATATTGTCAAAATGCTTTAATTAATTATTTCTCCCTGTCCCAGTTTTAAATCAATTGAGAAGTAAAGTACAACTGAAAGTCACTCAATCGTGTCCGACTCTTTGCGACCCCATGGACTATGCAGTCCCTGGAATTCTCCAGGCCAGAATACTGGAGCGGGTAACCTTTCCTTTCACCAGGGGATCTTCCTAACCCAGGAACTGAGCCCAGGTCTACCACATTGCCAGTGGATTCTTTACCAGCTGAGCCACAAGAGAAGCCCCAAAATACCGGAGTGGGTAGCCTATCCCTTCTCCAGCAGATCTTCCTGACCCAGGAATAAAACTGGGGTCTCCTGCATTGCAAGCAGATTCTTTACCAACTGAGCTATCAGGGAAGTCCCTGAAAAGTAAATATAGCATTCAGTTCAGTTCAGTCGCTCAGTCATGTCCGATTCTTTGCAACCCCATGAATCATAGCATGCCAGGCCTCCCTGTCCATCACTATCTCCCGGAGTTCACTCAAACTCATGTCCATCGAGTCAGTGATGCCATCCAGCCATCTCATCCTCTATTATCCCCTTCTCCTCCTGCCCCCAATCCCTCCCAGCATCAGAGTCTTTTCCAATGAGTCAACTCTTCTCATGAGGTGGCCAAAGTACTGGAGTTTCAGCTTTAGCATCATTCCTTCCAAAGAACACCCAGGACTGATTTCCTTCAGAATGGACTGGTCGGAACTTCTTGCAGTCCAGGGTACTCTCAAGAGTCTTCTCCAGCACCACAGTTCAAAAGCATCAATTCTTCGGCACTCAGCTTTCTTCACAGTCCAACTCTCACATCCACCATGACCACTGGAAAAACCATAGCCTTAACTAGATGGACCTTTGTTGGCAAAGTAATGTCTCTGGTTTTGAATATGCTATCTAGGTTGGTCATAACTTTCCATGCAAGGAGTAAGTGTCTTTTAATTTCATGGCTGCAGTCACCATCTGCAGTGATTTTGGAGCCCCCCAAAATAAAGTCTGACACTGTTTCTGCTGTTTTCCCATCTATTTCCCATGAAGTGATGGGACCAGATGCCATGATCTTCGTTTTCTGAATGTTGAGCTTTAAGCCAACTTTTCACTCTCCTCTTTCACTTTCCTTAAGAGGCTTTTTTGTTCCTATTCACTTTCTGCCATATTGGTGGTGTCATCTGCGTATCTGAGGTTATTGATATTTCTCCCGGCAATCTTGATTCCAGGTTTTAGGTAGAAACAAAAATACCTATTTTCCTCTTGGAAAAGCTGCATTAAAGTATCTCATTTGATCTAAATTATAGACGGTCTAGTTACTATTTTCCTCCTTGCATTGAGCCTATCTTACCCAGTTATAAAGAACAGAACAACTGGATGTTTTCCTGGGAAGAGGAAGGGCTTAGCAAATCAATTGTTTCTGCTGTCATTAGTATTATACTACCTTTATTCTCTACTTCTGAAAGGTGGGGAGGATTGTCTTGTCTGTCATTGTTGTGAAAGCCATAACATTAATCATTGTGCTTCCTTTTGTTGAGTGTTCCAAGAGCTCTTGGAATTTTATCTATTTATTTACTTTATTGAACCGTGCTCCCCAAGTCAGTAGGTGCCCAATATGTTACTGGAGAAGAATGGAGAAGTAGCTCCAGAAGGAATGAAGAGGCTCAGCAAAAGTGAAAGCATCTCCAGTTTTGGATGCGTCTAGTGGTGGAAGCAAAGTCTGATGCTATAAAAAAAAAAAAAAAAAACAAAACACTGCATAGGATCCTAGAATGTTAGGTACATGCATCGAAGTAAATTGGAAGTGGTCAAATGAGATGGTAAGAGTGAATATTGACATTTTAGGAATCAGTGAACTAAAATGGACTAGAATTGGCAAATTAACCCAGATGACCAATATGTCTACTACTGTGGCAAGAATCCCTTCCCAATTCCATCTCTTCCCTGCCTCCCCTATCTTGGTAACCACCATTTTGTTCTCTGTGTCTGTGAGTCTGTTTCTGAACTGTAGATATGCTCATTTGTATCATACTTTAGATTCCACAAATAAGTGATATCATCATATTTGTCTTTCTCTATCTGACTTAATTCACTTAGTGTGATAATCTCTAGGTCCAATACTGCATATGGCATTATTTCATTCTTTGTTGTGGCTGAGTAATCTATGTGCTGTATCTTCCTTATGTCTGGAAATTTTATACTTTTCTGTCATTATTATATTATTATTATTGATAATTTGGATAATTTCTAACATCTATTGTCTCAGATCTAGCATACTGGGGCTCTTAATTAAGTACTTGAATTTTACAATCATCCTCCATGTCTATTATATTTTCTGTTGTATTTTAAATTCTGTTTTTCTTTTGAAGCTGAAGAAGGAAATGGCAATCCACTCCAGTATTCCTGCCTGGAGAATCCCATGGACCGAGGAGCCTGGCATGCTACAGTCCATAGCGTCGCAAAGAGTCGGACATGACTGAGCAACTCACTCTTCTTCTTTGAAGCTATGCTCTGTTAAAATTTCTGGCTAATGGAATACCTTTTTTCTCCGGATATACTCTTTTATTATTATTAAAATTTAAGCAAGCACATTTTAATTGCTGAGTACATAGAAAATGTCTTTACTATAGAAGGTTAGCGTTTAGACTAAAATTAAAATATGTGATAAGAATATGGTGCTTTTGTAACACAAACCTAAAATGTGTGGTACTTCTTTATTACTCAGTAAGCAGAGAGGAAAAAGACATCAAAATACGGAATTCTCATGTGCCTCTTTATGCTACCAAAGTGTTTGGTAAATTGTCACCTATGATAACTTGACAAAACATCCACCTAAGAGGTTCATAGCTTTCTGGGAAGCAGTTGGAATGACCCACAATATTAATGTGCATTAAATATCCCTAGCTGCTTTTAGAAAAGTATTTCAAGAAAACAATGAACTTAAATCAAATTTGGACCATTTACTGAGAGTGAAAGGCATGAAGTCTAGAGAGGTATAAAGTAGGTATTTGCTCCCACCACATCACATATAAGACAATGGACCAAGAACATAATAACAAAAGCAAACAAAAAGATTGGCAAAAGGAAAGATTGAAATCAAGCAGCAGTTCCTGTTCCACAGCAATAATAAAATGAGCTGGCAGACTTTGAAAACCTCCTTGACCTGGCAGTGGAGCAAGTGTTTAGTGTATTTGTTTCCCATTTCAGCTGTTACAAATTTCTAAAAAATTAGTGGCTTAAGACAATAAAATGTATTCTTTTACAGTTTTGAGTAACTTATCCAAAGTTAATAACAATATTGATACCAAGTAAAACACTGCTTCTCATGGAATTCTTGAAGACCTCACACCAAGAGCTCTCATTTAGGATGAGTTTCAATCCTGCAGCAAAAATCATATTGAAAAAAGGTATCTCCTTCTAAGTCAAGTCTATTATTTTAGGTAATTTTATTATAACTACCAATAAAGTAGATCATTAGAGATATAAGACAATTAATAAAGCAGGCTTAACAGCTCTGTTCCAAACAGAATATTGTGCTTACTTACTAATACATGCTACCTGAAACCTATTAATTTATTTTGTATAACCATATGGCTAATGACTGCAAACCTATTCTGAGTAAAGGGACTCAGGTTTTCAAGTGTACATCTGAAGTAACAGGCTGTTAAAAATACATCTTAAATGTCCTCCAACATCTACCCTTGTCAAAACAAAAAATGGCAAGGAAGACCTCTAAGAGGCTGTGGATGACAATGAATGAAAGGATTTGTCCCAATGTACAGGAGCAGGGCATTGAGAATAGACTGAATATTGGCAAAGATGTTCAAATTCTAAAAACTCAAGAACCTGTGAATTTTATACCATAAAAGGAAGTTTGCCAATGTATCTATCAATAGATTATCTGGATGGGGCCAATGGCCTTACCAGAAGCAGGAGGAAGGCTCCAGAGTCAATAGTAGGGTATATAATGGAAGCAGAAAAATCACAGGTTATGTGATGCTGGCAGGGAACCATGATTCTAGAAACATCTAGAAGTCTCTAGAAGCTAGAGAAAATTGAGGGATCAAATGCCTCCCTGAAAGCTTTAGAAGAAATTAGCCTTGCTGACACCTTGTCAGAAGAAGCAACTTCTGACATCCAAAGCTGTAATGTGACTAAATTTGTATTGTTTTAAGTCACTAAGTTTGTGAAAATTTGTTATAGTAACAAAAGGAAGTTAATACACTAAGGAACACACCACTGCCAGGCCAAGAATTCTTTCACACCCTGCTCAGCTGGGTTTTATCTTTACTGTGGACCAGGAACTGCTGTGTAATTTCAATTCTTATTTTGACCAAACTTGTGCTTGTTTGTTTTTGCTATTCTGTCCTGATTCCATTATTTCATATTTGATGGGTAAAAGCAAATACTTTTCAGTCTATATTCTCAAAACTATAAGCAGTCAAGTCTTGACCTGGTGCAAAGAACAATGCATCACATAAGGATTCTAGATTTTTTCTAAATAAAAGTCTGGATAAATCCTGAGAAAGGGAATAATTCTGTGTTTGAGGCATGAAAAAATTATTCTCATGGATTTCTTCATATGCAGAAGATTGCTTATAGTTATCTCCCCAAATCTAGTATTCTCTTTTCCCAGGGCACATACATTCCCAGCTGGGGACTATATTTTTGTTTCCCCATCTTTAGATGTGTGGGCATTTGATTAAACCATTACCAATAAATAGGAACAGAAAGCAAATTTGACTCCATAGAAGGAAATCACTGCCTGAAATGGTTTATATTATACGACAACTTGGAGAGTGTCTTTGGATGAAGTTGACACTTGAATTTGTGAACTTTGATTAAGTATTAGTTTGGCCTCTGTAATCTGGTTAGGCCTCTTCCAATCAGTTAAAACCTTTTATTATTATTTATTTTTCTTTACTTTTTTTTTTTTTTTCTTTTGGCTGCCTGAGTTCTTCATTGCAATGGGTGGGGTTTTCTCTTGTTGCAGTGCAAATGCTTAGTCACCCCATGGCGTGTGGGCTCTTAGAATCTGTGAACCCTGCATTGGAAAGTGGATTCTCAATCAATGGGCTATCAGGAAAATCATATTAAAGAATTTAATAGAGCAAAATATTGGCTTCCCACAAGCAAGAGATAAATCTCCTGCAGGCATCCTGAGACTTCATGGTCCTGTTGGCTCCCCTGAGCCCCACGGGGCTTAGCCCTACAGCTAGATCACATCATTTGGTTTACCTAAAAATTGAGCCTGTATGCCTACACTGTAGATTTGAACTTGAAAATCTCCATAATGGTGAGAGATTATTTCATATGATGTCTCTTTCTATATGCATACAAATATAATTGGTCTGTTTCTCTGGAGACAACCCTAATATGCAGCCTGGAACTACTCATCTTTCCTCTCTATTTAAACTAGGACACAGATGCTTTCATGATTAAGCATAGAAGTTGAAGGTGAGAATAAAGTTTTAGAGAATTTAGTATAGCACATAGTCCCATTAATATGCATTGTGTCTTGCACACTTCTTTCAAGATAGAGCAATAACTTATTTCCTCTCCTCATTATCTGTATTTGTAATTAAGAGTATAGTACTGTTTTTTGTTTGTTTACTTCATCTCTCTATTGCCTATATTGTGTCTGAATATAATTATTTATGAATGATATACAGGTGATTTATTTTTCCTGAGAATCTCAATATATGAAAATTTTTCTACTGTATCCATTCTAAGTTGGGGGGAATAAAAAAGAAAAGACTGGCTGAAAATACTCTTAGCTCACAGTTTAGTTTTCCTTAAGATTTGAATGCCATGAAATAGAAGAACCAGGTACATATGCACACCGTCTTACTATCTCGGAACCAAACAGAAAGTTCACTGGTAGCATGGGGGACATTTAAGGCTTCTCCAATGGCTCAGCAGTTAAAGAATTCACCTGCAGTATGGGAGAAACAGGAGATGTGGGTTCAACCCCTGGGACCAGAAGATCCCTTGGAGAAGGAAATGGCAACCACTCGCAGTATTCTCGCCTAGAAAAATTCTATGGACAGGAGAGAGGGGTGGGCTAAGTCCAAAGGGTTGCAAAGAGTTAGACATGACTGAGCATAAACACAGATGGAGGAAACTCTATGTGCTGTGTGTGCTTTGTCACTCAGTCATGTCTGACTCTGCGAACCATAGACTGTAGCCTGCCCGGCTCCTCTGTCCATTGGATTGTCCAGGCAAGAATACTGTAGTGGGTTGTCATGCCCTCCTCCACGGTATCTTCCCAACCCAGAGATCAAACCCAGGTATCCCACATTGCAGGTAGATTATTTACCATCTGAGCCACAAGGGAAACTCAAGAATACTGGAGTGGATAGCCTATCCCTTCTCCAGGAGATTTTCTCAATCCAAGAATTGAAGCAGGATCTGCTGCATTGCAGGCAGAGTTCTTAGCAGCTGAGCTACCAGGGAAGCCCAGAAGCATCTGAAGTGAATATATTAGGTTGGTGCACAAGTCATTGCGGTTTCAGATCATGAATGCTAAATCATTGTAACTATGCTTAGACACATCTTTATTAATCAAAATAAGCACCATTACAATCAAAGTATTTTTGCCAATGAGAATTAACTTTGTTTATTTCTGTAGCATAAAAATCCATGCTTCAGGATTCAATGAGCTCTTCCAAAGTCTTTTCAGCCTCCTATTGGTTTAGAAGCATTATCCCTGCGAAAAGTTGTTGAGATGCTTGAAGAAGTGGTTATCAGTTGGCAGGAGGTTAGGTGAGTATAGTGGATGAGGCAAAGCTTCATAGCCCAATTAGTTCAACTTTTGAACTGTTGATCCTGTGACATCCAGTTGGTCATTGTCCTAGAGAAGAATTGGGTCCTTTCTGTTGCAGTTTAAAGTTCATCTCATTGATTTGCTGAGCATACTTCTCAGATGTGATGCTTTCACCAAATTCAGGAAGCTGTAGTGGATCATGACCAACAACCAGTGACCAGGACCATTTTTGGGGTGCAAGTTCGGCTTTCAGGAGTGCTTTGGAGCTTCTTCTCAGTACAGTCAGTAAGCTGATCTTCACCAGCTATCATATAAAATCTACTTTTCGTCCCATGTCACAATCCAATTGAGAAATGGCTTGTTGTTGCATAGAATAAGAGAAGATCACATTTCAAAATGACAACTTTTTTGATTTGCATTGAGCTCATGAGGCACCCACTTATTGAGTTGTTTCACCTTTCTGATTTGCTTTAAAGGCTAAATGATCGTAGAATGGTCAATGTGGAGTTCTTCAGCAATTTTTTGTGTAGTTGTAAGAGGATCAGCTTTGATGATGGCTTTCAATTGGTCACTGTCAACCTCCAATGGCCTTCCACTGTGCTCCCCATCTTCAAGACTCTTGTCTGCTTTGCAAAACTTTTTGAACCACCACTGCACCATATGTTCATTAGCAGTTCCTGGTCCAAATGTGTTGTTGATGTTGTAAGTTGTCTCTGCTACTTTATGACATATTTTGATTTTGAATAAGAAAATTGGCAGAATTTTGTTTTTGTCTAACAATATTTCCCTAGTCTAAAATAAATAAAAATACACAGCAAGTAATGCCTTTACAATAAAACATAAAGCAAGAAATGCAGATCAAAATGATGTATAACATAAACCACATTTATTAAAGAATGTATTCCAATATCAAATGACAAAATTCAACAATGCAAAACCACAATTATTTTTCCACCAACATAAAATAGATTTATGGATTCAATATTTGCCACTATTTATTTATATCAACAATTTTGAAGTTGGTAAACACTCTTAGCAAATGTTACTGTTTTTCTGACTTTCCATCCTGGTGTCTCCACGGGTATTTTTATAACCATTTGAGATCTATTTTAATTGCAAATCTAAAGCAACAAAGTAGGATCCCAGAAGATCAACAACTTGTATTTACTCTTTCTGGGCTATAGGGACTACTTTTTTACTAACATGTAACATGTCTTAAAAATATTCTATGACGAGTAGAGTGCTTCTGAGGTTTGAAGTGCTAGCCTACAATGATATTCATGTTGTAAAGATATATGGAAGAGATATAGGAAGTTCTAATAATATATCACCAATAGTATCTCCACTTTATATCTATTATACATTATACTAAATACTATAAGAAATATGCATCACATATTTTACCAGTGTATGTATGTAAGTGAATTTATTTTGTTTTCTTTAGATATTTCTGAAAGATATTTTAGAATCTATTCAGAATAAATAAAATAAATTAATTAATTTCAAAAAGCAAAAATGCAAATCATTATAATTATATATATGAAACTGAGCAGGACCCTGTGGGACCTTTCCAGGGACAGACCCCAACATATACTTCACCTCTTGATTATAGAAGAAATTTAGCTTCCTAGATCTTCCCTGAGTTCCAAAAAAAAAAAAAAAATCTAATCAGAGAATTGAGAAAATACAAAAATAAAGGAAAGTAGCCAAGCTAGAACAAAATAATAATAGTTTAGCTATAAAACAAAGTCAAGGACCTTTGGTTTCTTCTCAAGGGCTATAGATAATATTTTCAGTCATGTCCCTGAGTTGTTTTGAAGATAGTGAAACTATCAATAGGCAGAAGAAGATAGCTCTATGATGACCATGAGCATCTAGCTGTCATACCAGCTAGAGCCAAAGGTTTGAAGATGCTGAATCCTGTGACCTCACCTGTTGCCTCAACATCAATCAAACAGGGAACTGAACACAAACTGAACAGATATCCTGTGACATTTTCCCTCAAACTGTTACTTAAACAAACAAACAAACAAACAAACACATCCTTGAAGTTATTGGGGAGTTCAGGGCTTTGGGACACAAGCTGTCATTTGGTACCAACAATAAATGCTCTACATTCCTTCACTACAACTCAGTGTTGGTAGGTTGGTTTTGCACTGTGTCAGGTCAGTGGACCAGGTTTGGTCTGATAACATATACTGACATAATTTGAATTCTAGCTCAGGACCTATTCGCAAAGGAAATATAAATTTGATGCAAATACTTATTTTCCAGGATAAATATTATGCAAACATTTGGCAGCTCCGATTAAATATACATTAGATATAGGAAATCTGTTAGTAGCAAGTTATTTTTTCTTGTTACATGAAAGGGCATCAGTATCAAATATTTAAATATTTTAAAATATCACCAAATAATAAATATCAAAATATCAAATATTGAAAAGAACGCTGTCAGCAGATCAAGTTACACATTGGGGACAATAATCTTCTAAGCATTTTATGAAGTTTCTAGGCATTTTTATAACTCAAAGAGTTCAAATGCAAACTTGTAACTAGTGTAAATAGGCCCAAATTTTGTATAAGGAAGTAAATTATGTCTAAATTAGAAATACTGATATCACTGTTCCACACATGTTCTTAAGTATCAAAAACATATTAAATATTTTAAAATTTTTGACATATTTAGGTTCTTAGTCTATACATGATAATATAATTTTGAAATATTTATTTTTATATTGCATATATAAAGTATAGCAAAATAGAAATGGATGAATAATTGCAATGATTTCTAATTTTCCACACCATTATCTATATTTGAAAAAAGTAGCTTCTTTAATAAATGATATTTATAAATTAAATACATCCTCAAATAACTTTGCATTATATAACATGTCATGGAGAATTTGTTAAATGTGTTAATAATGTTAAATACACATTCAGGAGAAGGAAATGGTAACCCAGTATTCTTGCCTGGAGAATCCCAGTGACAAAGTAGCCTGGTGGGTTATAGTCCATCACATCGTAGAGTCAGACATAACTGAAGTGACCTAGCACCAATGCATATATACATATATATGTATATATATATATATATATGTTAGTTTTAATATAGATCTTAAAGATACAATGTGAATGTCTTAAAATAATTGCTTCTCACAAAAACTATCAGAGAATTTATATTGATATGTACAAATATACAGCTGAGATATCTAGAGGGAGTTAAAAATTAAGATAAATTTTAATTTGTACTCATCATTCATTTACTTGGACTCTATTTACTTTGGTATAAAAAATCATTCATTACATGATAGAAAAACAAGAGTTGTAATTGGTTTGAAATTATAATTAAGAAGTATAGATTTTTACTTAAGTATTTAAAAATAATTTGAAAAATTTGGCAAGCCTTGTCATTGTAAATTTAATATAATCTGTCCCTTTTAGATTTCTTGTATCAGCAGTCGAAGATTTTAAACATTTAATGAAAGTTGTAAGAAAAGTTATGCTCAGTTTTACTTGTACTGGACATCAGTCAAAATCTAGACTCAGGTTTGCAACAAACAGAACTTTATTTTTTACTGTTGTTGATGTTTTCAGTCATCATTTTAGGGATATAGTTTGACAAGGTTTTAAAAAGTATAGCTATTTCACCACCGCCACAAGCAACATAATGAACATTTTCATCGCCTTAACTTCACTTTTACTCCTTTGTAGCAAATCCCTACCTAACTCTCTCAGCCTCTAGCAACCACTTATTTGATTTATGTCCTTATGATTTTGCCTTCCCATAAAATTATATATTGGGTTTCCGAGGTGGGTCAATGGTGAAGAGCCCACCTGCAAAGCAGGTGACACAGGAGATTTGCAGATTTTATCCCTGGGTCAGGAAGATCCTTGGAGTTGGAAACCCATTCCAGTATTCTCAGCTGGAAAAAATGGAGGGAGGAGCCTGTTAGGCTACAGTCCATGGGGTTACAAAGAGCTGGATATGACTGAGCACACACAGATAATCATATATATGGAATCACATAGTGTTTAGTTTTAATGACTGGCTTTTTATAAAGATAAGAAATATTCTATGTTTTCACATTAAACTTTTATAATCTTTTAAATTTATAATTTTGTTTAGGACTTCCTTTAGTGAGAACATGCTATTAATGATATTTCCTCTCTTGTTTTCCCTTTTCTCTCCCTCCTCTTCCTTCCCTTCGTAATTCTTTCCTTCTTTCTTGCTTTTAATCCTTTTTTTTCCCTCTCTCTTCCTGAGCTATTCCTTAATGATTAAAAAAAACTAAGTAATCAGGCAGTTATAACAATATTACATGTGAAATATACAAAATCATAATTGAAAATTGTTGCTCTTTCTCAGCAACTGATAAAACAGGTAATCAAAAAACTTGGTTATCTCCAGGAGATCTTAACAACAACCAATTTCACTTACTGACTTTTACAAATCATTACACTAACAAAATGAATTCTTTTAAGTGCACATTAATATTTATGAAATAGACAACATCCTGGGCCACAACATAGGTCTACACAATTTCCAAAGCTTGAAATCTGACCAAGCATGTTTTTCGGACCACAGTAGATTAAATTAGAAAGCAAATATATATTTAGGAAATCCCCAAATGTGAGAATTAATTTATACAAGTTTAATCAACCTATGTGTAAAGTAGTAATAACCAATGATTTAGACTATATGTTAAAATAAATAAAAGTTGTTTGGGAATGCCTGTAAGAATTAAAGATTTTAAAAAAATAAAAAGAAAAAAATAAAATAAAATAAAATAAATGAAAGTTATAAAGTGAATGTTAAAAAATCTGTGAGATGTATCTGAGGTATAATTTAGAGGAAACTTTATAGTTTTAAATGTTGCATTAATTAAAAAGATATATTAAAACTAATGATATTTGTTTTACCAGCTGAAGGGAGAAATAAAAGAGCAGTTGAACCAAAGAAAAATAAGTTTAAAAAAATACATGTAAGAAAAGAAATTATGAATAGTAAACTGAAAAATGGGAAGGAAAGTTAGTAATCTAAGTTTTTAAAAAAGTTAACATGAGAAGGACTAAATATGACAAATCAAGAACAAAAGAGAACAAAAAGATCAATATCAGGAAGTAAAGAACAATGTCACCATAGATTCTGCAGATATTAATGGGTAATAAGACTCTTATGAACATTTTTATTCTAATTAATTCAACAAATTTGATGAAATAAGTGAATTCCTCAGTTCAGGTCAGTTCAGTTCAGTTCAGTTGCTCAGTCATGTTCGACTCTTTGCAATCCCATGGACTGCAGCAACCAGGCATCCCTGTCCATCACCAGCTCTCGGAGTTTACCCAAACTCATGTTCATTGAGTCGGTGATGCCATACAATCATCTCATCCTCTGTTGTCCCCTTCTCCTCCGGCCTTCAATCTTTCCCAACATCAGTGTCTTTTCCAATGAGTCAGTTCTTCATATCAGGTGTCCAAAGTATTGGAATTTCAGCTTCAACATCAGTCCTTCCAATGAACATTCGGGACTGATTTCCTTTAGGATGGATGGGTTGATTCTCCTTGCAGTCCAAGCAACTCTCAAGAGTCTTCTCCAACATTACAGTTCAAAAGCATCAATTCTTCAGGCCTCAGCTTTCTTTATAGTCCAACTCTCACATCCATACATGACTACTGGAAAAACCATGGCCTTGACTAGATGGACCTTTGTTGGCAAAGTAATGTCTCTGCTTATTAAAAAACTGTCTAGTTTGGTCATAACTTTCCTTCCAAGGAATAAGCATCTTTTCATTTCATGACTGCAGTCACCATCTGCAGTGATTTTGGAGCCCCCCAAAAATAAACTCTGAGACTGATTCCACTGTTTCCCCGCCTATTTGCTATGAAGTGATGGGACTGGATGCCATCTTATTTTTCAGATCTTAGTTTTCTGAATGTTGAGCTTTGAGCCAACTTTTTCACTCTCTTCTTTCACTTTCATCAAGAGGCTCTTTAGTTCTTCCTCACTTTCTGCCATAAGGGTGGTGGCGTTTGCATATCCGAGGTGACTGATATTTCTCCCGACAATCTTTCCAGCTTGTGCTTCATTCAACCCAGCGTTTCTCATGAAGTACTCTGCATATAAGTTAAATTAGCAGGGTAACAATAAACAGCCTTGATGTACTTTTTTCCTATTTGGAACCAGTCTGTTGTTCTATGTCCAGTTCTAACTATTGCTTCCTGACTTACATACAGATTTCTCAAGAGGCATTTCAGGTGGTCTGGTATTCCCATCTCTTTCAGAATTTTCCGCAGTTTTTTGTATCCATACAGTCAAAGGCTTTGACATAATTAATAAAGCAGAAATGGATGTTTTTCTGGAACTCTCTTGCTTTTTCGATGATCCCACAGATGTTGGCAATTTGATCTCTGGTTCCTCTGCCTTTTCTAAATTCAACTTGACCATCTGGAAGTTCACAGTTCATATATTGTTAAAGCCTGGCTTGAAGAATTTTGAGCATTACTTTACTAGTGTGTGAGATGAGTGTAATTGTGAGATAGTTTGAACAATTTTGGGCATTGCCTTTCTTTAGAGTTGTAATGAAAACTGATCTTTTCCAGTGCTGTGGCCACTGCTGAGCTTTCCAAATTTGCTGGACTATTGAGTGCAGCACTTTCATAGCATCATCCTTTAGGATTTTAAATAGTTCAACTGGAATTCCATCACTCCACTAGCTTTGTTTGGGGTAATCCTTCCTAAGGCCCACTTGACTTCACATTCCTGGATGTCTGGCTTTAGGTGAGTCATCACATCATCATGATTATCTGGGGCATCAGGATCTTTTCTGTACAGTTCTTCTGTGTATTCTTGACACACCTCTTCTTAATATCTTCTACTTCCGTTAGGTCCATACCATTTTTGCCCTTTATTGAGCCCATTTTTGCATGAAATGTTCCCTTGATATCTCTAATTTTCTTGAAGAGATCTCTAGTCTTTCCCATTTCTTTCCTCTATTTCTTTGCACTGATCAGTGAGGAAGGCTTTATCTCTCCTTGCTATTCTTTGGAACTCTGCATTCAAATGGGTATATCTTTCGTTTTCTCCTGTGTTTTTCATAAATTCCTCAGTAAAGTAGTTACTCAGACTAACACAAATATAAGGAGAAATTCTAAGTACCTAAAAATATATGAAATAAATTCAGCTTACAGTGAAAAACATCCCCAGGAAAAAGCCTGAAGATAGAAGTTTCCATGGGTGAATTCTATCAAATATTTTAAAAACGAATGCTATCAATATTACACATAGAGTTAAGAATTGGCGAGAAGGACACTTGCCAAATAACTACATGAGTCCAATACACACCTGCCTCCAAAGTTTGAGAAAAACTGCAAGAAAAAATTTCTAGAATAACATCATCATTAATGAAAAATGCAAATGCATCAAATTTCTGCAATATACTTTTATAAACAACAAATTGATTATATCCCAGAAATGGAAGATTATTTAACTAAGTTCATTGAATACACCACATTAATATAGTGATGGAAACTATTAACACAATTAATTTCAGCAAGTGGAGAAAAGTATATTTGACAATATTTTCAGTACCATTTAATGATCAATACCTGAGAAAGTTTGGAATAGAAACACTATTCAGGTTGATACAAGGCATCTACATAGAACTTCATCTAATACATAATAATGGGATATTGAACTCCAGGGACAAGACAATATGCCCTCTCATACCACTTCTACCTAATACTGTATTGGAACTACAACCCAGTAAAACAAACAGTAAATAACATTACTAAATACTGGAAAGAAAGAATAAAACATTTCTCTAACTGAATTCGGTATCAATTAGGTGTCAACAGTGAAGTTATAATCTAACCTAGCATAAAATTCATCGTCTTTACCATATGACACGATAGTATTCAAACTTTAGTGCTCAGTCACTCAGTCATGTCTTACTCTTTGTGACCCCATGAACTGTAACCCACCAGAGTCTTCTGTCCATGTAATTTTCCAGGCAAGAATACAGGAGAGGTTTGACATTTCCACTCCAGGGTATCTTCTTGACCCAGGGATCAAACCTGTATATATTGTGTCTCCTGTATTTGCAGGCAGATTCTTTACCTTTGTGCCACTTGAGAAGTACCATTCAAATCCTATTTTTTTCTGTAAAAAGTTTAGTTGGAAAGGTATTTAAAAACGATGATCCTGTATGCAAGACAGCAAAAGATACACAGATGTATAGAACAGTCTTTTGGACTCCGTGGGAGAGGGAGAGGGTGGGATGATTTGGGAGAATGTCATTGAAACATGTATAATATCATATATGAAATGAGTCACCACTCCAGGTTCAATGCATGATACTGGATGCTTGAGGCTGGTGCGCTGAGATGACCCAGGGGGATGGTACGGGGAGGGAGGAGGGAGGGGGGTTCAGGATGGGGGACACGTGTATACCTGTGGCAGATACATGTTGATGTATGGTAAAACCAGTACAATATTGTAAAGTAATTAACCTCCAATTAAAATAAATAAATTTATATTGAAAAAAAATGTGTACTCATTCAGTTGTTATACCTGTCAAATATGTTTAGTCAGGATGTTTAATGTTTACATTTCATATTGTATAATAATGTGTTTCTATTACCTCCATAGTTACTACAGGACTGCAAATAGTGTACGATTCTTAGAGCACAACTAAATGTCATGTGTGTCAACAAAATAACATAAAATTCAATTAAGGTCTTATATGTTTAGGGACTGTCCTAAAATATAATAACATATAAGAAACATATAAGAACATAAAACATATGTTATTGTCCTTTGTATATATTTAGCATTAAGACATAAAGCATAGGGATATGATAAAGATCTCTAATATTTGTGTTTTGATGAAAGAGAAGATAAAAAATAATTATATGTAACACCCATGGTAATAAAAAAAAGTGATTAGAAAAAACACATTTGGAAGGATATAAACAACCTCTCTTTGCCATATTCAAGTTGAATCAATGTCAAAACACATAATGTGGAATTCTTACAAATAATGACCTAAAATAATTTGAATAATAAAGAAATTATTAATAGAAAATTAAAAATCTCTAGTTCTAGTCTTTACAAGTTTTAGAAGACAGTAACTTGAGTGGATTCAAAACAGAGAATACATAAGGGAACACATCCAAAACATAATTATCAAAATCTTACAGACATTATTTTCAATTATAAAAATTTAACAATCATCATTTAAATGTATGTATTTGTGCTTTTGTATGTATTCACCAAAATTAAACACAAATACGTCAAAAAGAATTTAAAAAATGTGGGCAATATTTTATAATTTTTCCATTAAAAGCAGCATGGAATCTTCAAGTATCTGTTTCCAAAGAATTTATTTTAAATACTTGTGAATTAACTTTCCCTTAAATTCTGTCATTCATAACCATTTTACATATTGTCAATTATCCTATGAAATATCTTTCAAAAATTAATCATAAAGATCGCAAGTCACATATGAGAATGTTTGCAGTTGCTGAAAAGATGAGAAAAATTTGCATATAATTTAGTTATCATAAAAATGGCTAAGAGATTAGAGAAGAAGCCTATGCTGCTAAATTTGCATACATATCAAAATTCAATATTCAGATCAGTTCAGTTGCTCAGTCCTGTCCAATTCTTTGCAACACCATGGACTGCAGCACGCCAGGCCTCACTGTCCAGCACCAACATCTGTAGTCTACTCAAACACATGTCCATTGGGTTGGTAATGCCATCCAATCATGTTATCCTCTGTCATCATCTTTACCTCCTGCCTTCAATCTTTCCTAGCATCAGGGTCCTTTTAAATGAGTCAGTTCTTCACATTAGGTGGGCAAAGTTTTGGAGTTTCAGCTTTAGCATCAATCCTTCCAATAAATATTCAGGACTGGTATAGTTTAGAATGGACTGGTTGGATCTCCTTGAAGTCCATGGGACTCCCAAGAGTCTTCTCCAACACCACAGTTCAAAAGCATCAATTCTTTGATCCTCAGCTTTCTTTATAGTCCAACTCTCACATCCATACATGACTACTGGAAAAACCAAAGCTTTGACAGGACAACTAGATGGATCTTTGTTGGCAAAGTAATGTCATTGGTTTTAGTATGCTGTCTAGGTTGGTCATAACTTTTCTTGCAAGGAACAAGTGTCTATTAATTTCATGACTCCAGTCACCATCTACAGTGATTTTGGAGCTCCCCTGAAAAAGTCTGTCATTGTTTCCATTCTTTCCCTATCTATTTGCCATGAAGTGATTGGGACCAGATGCCATGATCTCAGTTTTCTGAATTTTGAATCTTAAGCAAACTTTTTCACTCTCCTCTGTCACTTTCATCAAGAGGCTCTTTAGTTCTTCTTTGCTTTCTTCCATAAGGGTGGTGTCATCTGCATATCTGACATTGTTGATATTTTTCCCATCAATCTTGATTCCAGCTTGTGCTTCATCCAGTCCGGCTTTTCTCATGATGTACTCTGCATAGAAGTTAAATAAGCAGGGTGACAATATACAGCCTGGACATACTCCTTTCCCGATTTGGAGTCAATGTGATGTTCCACGTCCAGTTCTAACTGTTGCTTCTTAACCTGCAAACAGATTTCTCAGAAGGCAGGTCAGGTGGTCTGGTATTCCCATTTCTTTCAGAATTTTCCACAGTTTATTGTGATCCACACAGTCAAAGGTTTTGACATGTCAATAAAGCAGAAGTAGATGATTTTCTGGAACTCTCTTGCTTTTTCTATGATTCAGCAGATGTTGGAAATTTGATGTCTTTTTCCTCTGCCTTTTATAAATCCAGCTTGAACATCTGTAAATTCAGAGTTCATATATTGTTGAAGCCTGGCTTGAGGAATTTTGAGCATTACTTTACTAGTGTGTGAGATGAGTACAATTGTGAGGTAGTTTGAACATTCTTTGGCATTGCCTTTCTTTGAGATTGGAATGAAAACTTACCTTTTCCAGTGCTGTGGCCACTGCTGAGTTTTCCAAATTTGCTGGCATATTGAGTGCAGCACTTTCACATCATCTTTTAGTATTTGAAACAGATCAACAGGAATTACACCACCTCCAATAGTTTTGTTCAGAGTGATGCTTCCTAAGGCCCACTTGACTTTGCTTTCCAGGATGTCTGGCTCTAGGTGAGTGATCACACCATCGTGATTTTCTGGGTCATGAAGATATATATACATATATATATATATATATAAATAGTATAGTTATTCTGTGTATTCTTGCCACCTCTTCTTAATATCTTCTGCTTCTGTTAGGTCTATACAATTTTTGTCCTTTATTGAGCCCATCTTTGCATGAAATGTTCCCTTGTTATCTCTAATTTTGTTAAAGAGATCTCTAGTCTTTCCATTCTATTGTTTTCCTCTATTTCTCTGCATTGAATGATGAGGAAGTCTCTCTAATCTCTCCTTGCTATTTTTGGAACTCTACATTCAAATGGTTAAATCTTTCCTTTTCTCCTTTGCCCTTTGCTCCTCTTATTTTCTCAGCTGTTTGTAAGGCCTCCTCAGACAATCATTTTGCCTTTTTGTATTTGTTTTTCTTGGGAATGATCTTGATCACTGCCTCCTGTAAAGTGTCATGAATCTCTGTCCATAGTTCTTCAGACACTTTGTCTATCAGATCTAATCCTTTGAATCTATTTGTGACTTCCACTATAAAATCATAAAGGATTTGATTTAGGTCATACATGAATGGTCTAGTGGTTTTCCCGACTTTATTCAATTTAAGTCTGAATTTGGCAATTAGGAGTACATGATCTGAGCCACAGTCAGCTCCCAGTCTTGTTTTTGCTGACTGTATAGAGCTTCTCCATCTTTGGCTCCAAAGAATACAATCAATCTGATTTCAGTATTGACCATCTGGAGATGTCCATGTGTAGAGTCTTCTCTTGTGTTGTTGGAAGAGGGTGTTTACTATGACCAGTGTGTTCTCTTGGCAAAACTACATTAGCATTTGCCCTACTTCATTCTCTATTCCAAGGCCAAATTTGCCTGTTATTCCAGGTATTTCTTGGCTTCCTACTTTTGCTTTCCAGTCCCCAATAATGAAAAGGACATCTTTTTTGGATGTTAGTTCTAGAGGATCTTATATGTCTTCATAGAACCATTCAACTTCAGCTTCTTTAGCATAACTGGTTGGGGCATAGACTACTCCATTTTTTCTATGAGATTCTTGCCCACAGTAGTAGATATCATGGTCATCTGCATTACATTCACCATTTCCAGTTAATCTTAATTCACTGATTCCTAAAATATCGATGTTCACTGTTGCCATCTCCTGTTTGACCACTTCTAATTTGCCTTGATTCATGGACCTAACATTCCAGCTTCCTATGCAATATTGCTCTTTACAGCATCAGACTTTACTCTCATCACCAGTGACATCCACAACTGGGTGTTGTTTTTGCTCTGGTTCCATGTCTTCATTCTTTCTGCAGTTATTTTTCCATTGTTCTCCAGTAGCATATTAGGTACCTCCTGACCTGGAGAGTTCATCTTACAGTGTCCTATCATTTTGCCTTTTCATACTGTTCATGGGTTTCTCAAGGCAAGAATATTAAAGTCGTTTGCCATTCCCTTCTCCACTAGACCACATTTTGTCAGATCTGTCACCATGACCCATCTGTCTTGGGTGGCCCTAGATGGCATGGCTCATAGTTTCACTGAGTTAGACAAGGCTGTGGTCCATGTGATCAGATTGGCTATTTTTCTGTGTGTGGTTTTCAGTCTATTTGCCCTCTGATAGAGAAAGATAAGAGGCTTAAGGAAGCTTCCTGATGGGAGAGACTAACTGAGGGGGAAATTGGGTCTTGTTCTGATGGGCAGGGCCATGCTCAGTAAATCTTTAATCTAATTTTCTGTTTATGAGTGGGGCTGTGTTCCCTCCCTATTATTTGACCTGAGGCTAAACTATGGTGGAAGACTTTGAAGATAATGGAAACCTCTTTCAAAGGGTCCCATGCATGCACTGCTACACTCACTACCTCCATCTCTGCAGCAGGCCACTGCCGACCCACGCCTTTGGTGGAGACACCTAGACACTCACAGGTAAGTCTGGGGCAAGTCTGTTTGTGTCTTCCAAGAGTCTGTCCCCAGTCCTGTGTAAGTTCCAGTGGCTCTATGGTCGGGATAATGGCAACTTCCTCCAAGAAGGCTTATGCCATACCCATGTCTGCTGCACCCAGATTCCCTGTCCCTGTGGCAGTCCCCTGCTGACCCATACCTCTGCAGAAGACACTCAGTAATGTTATTAAGAATGTGGCATATAATTGATATCATGATTCTTATTTCCTAGCTACTTCCTCTCACAAAGACAGAAAATATATGTTTGGGTATATGAGCATATATCAATCTGAAATTACAAAATGATTAGAGTTATGCATATTAGAGAAATATGTGGATCAGTTCATAGGAACTGAAGGCAAGCTTGATTCTCTCAGGATCCAGAAAAAAAAAAAAAAAAAGAAGATAAGATTTTGATTCTAATATATGAGTGGATAGTAAACCTTCCCAGTTATTTTACATGACTAGTGTATAGTTCAATGCATGAATCTGTTGGATGCAATAATATGGTTTTCACTGATTAATTAAAGCCCATTCACAATAATAAAAATGTTGTATATTTTTAATGGCATACATGTGTGCTATGTTTCAGTCTTGTCTATCTTTTTGTGACCCTATGGGCTATAACCTACCAGGCTCCTCTGTCCATGGGTTTCTCCAGGCAAGAATACTGGTGTGGAGTTGTCATACCCTCCTCCAGGGGATCTTTCAGATTCAGGGATCAAACCCACATCTCTTGCATCTCCTTCATTGGCAGGCAAGTTCACTACAAGTAGCGCCGTCTGCCCTTTCAATGGCACACACAAGCAAAACTAGGTGACAGAGACAAAATGTGAACAGAGCCTACCAACTGGCCATGGAGCAACTGCAATAAGGTTCATGGTCCCAGAGAACAAGTTCAGAGGTTAGCAATATCAGGCAGGAAAGAAAAATCAAACTTATTAGACATGGGTCATGTGTCCAAAGAGAAAGGAAAATGTCCATGAATATTGCACCCAAAACGGAAGCAAAATATAGGAGGAAAATAGCACCAAGCAGGATAGACCTACCTATTCAACAATCAGGAGATACACTCAAATTTGATGAAATGTAAGTTATAAACCAATTTTCATGGAAAAATCAATTAGAAATAGTGGGTATACTATTGGTAATAGATACTTTATCTTTGAAGAAGTCTCTGTAAGAATATGAAAGAACCCATTGTAGGGACTTGGAAGAGAGGTGAATAGAGCAAAGCACAGAATAGTATCTTTACCTTTTTTCTTTTTTCTTTGTCAACATTAGTAGTATAGGAGGAAATGGAGACTCACTCCAGTATTCTTATCTGGAAAATCACATGGACAGAGGACCCTGGAGGGCTACATTCCCATGGGGTCACAAAGAGTCACAAATGACTTAGTGACTAAACTACCTGTTGTGTCTGACTCTTTGTGATCCCATGGACTATACCCCACCAGGCTGCTCTATCCATGGGATTTCATAAGCAAGAATACTGGAGTGGATACACATTCCTTCTCCAGGGGATCTATGTATATATCACATTCTTTTATTCACTTAAACAGTGAAAGAAAACAACTGGACATGGTCATCTCAATCCCTCAGGCCTTCAGTGGTGGCCAAAGGCCAGTGTGGGGACAGGAACACAAGTGAATATTTTGCGGAGTAGAAAAAAACTTTTTTTATGTTTTTAGTGATAGCTGTGATTTTGCCTTAATGTATAGTTTGTTATACTAATACATACTCTGGTCAGTGTACACCATTAGGTGAACTGTTAAAAGTCACTTAATAATACACTTAAAACTAACAAATATAATCATCTGCAAACTGCACTTAGGTATGAGATAGTCAGTTCCTAGGCAGGTTGATAAGAAGGCCAGAGGTCCCCAAGGAGAGAGGGGTCTGAAATTCTCAAAGGGGAAGAAAATATAAACTTTTTTTTTTTTTCCCTTTACATTCCTTAGGATTATATAACAATAACGGATCTGGTCATGCAACAACAGACTGGTTCCAAATAGGAAAGGAGTACGTTAAGGCTGTATATTGTCACCCTGCTTATTTAACTTATATGCAGAGTACATCGTGAGAAACGCTGGACTGGAAGAAACACAAGCTGGAATCAAGATTGCCAGGAGAAATATCAATAACGTCAGATATGCAGATGACACCACCCTTATGGCAGAAAGTGAAGAGGAACTAAAAGCCTCTTGATAAAAGTGAAAGTGGAGAGTGAAAAGTTGGCTTACAGCTCAACATTCAGAAAACGAAGATCATGGCATCTGGTCCCATCACTTCATGGGAAATAGATGGGGAAACAGTGGAAACAGTGGCAGACTTTATTTTTTTTAGGCTCCAAAATAACTTCAGATGATGATTGCAGCCATGAAATTAAAAGACGCTTACTCCTTGCAAGAAAAGTCATGAGCAACCTAGATATTGTATTCAAAAGCAGAGACATTACTTTGCCGACTAAGGTCCGTCTAGTCAAGGCTATGGTTTTTCCAGTGGTTATGTATGGATGTGAGAGTTGGACTGTGAAGAAGGCTGAGTGCCGAAGAATTGATGCTTTTGAACTGTGGTGCTGGAGAAACCTCTTGAGAGTCCCTTGGACTGCAAGGAGATCCACCCAGTCCATTCTGAAGGAGATCAGCCCTGGGATTTCTTTGGAAGGAATGATGCTAAAGCTAAACTCCAGTACTTTGGCCACCTCATGCGAAGAGTTGACTCATTGGAAAACACTCTGATACTGGGGGGGATTGGGGGCAGGAGGAGAAGGGGATGACCGAGGATGAGATGGCTAGATGGCATCACGGACTTGATGGATGTGAGTCTGAGTGTACTCTGGGAGTTGGTGATGGACAGGGAGGCCTGGTGTGCTGCGATTCACAGGGTCGCAAAGAGTCAGACATGATTGAGAGGCTGAACTGAACTGAATGTATCTGCTTGAGGACAGTCTCTGGAAAAACTTGGCTAATCCTTTTATCTTAAAAT
Source organism: Ovis aries (assembly GCF_016772045.2). Classification (NCBI taxonomy): domain Eukaryota; kingdom Metazoa; phylum Chordata; class Mammalia; order Artiodactyla; family Bovidae; genus Ovis; species Ovis aries. The sequence continues at coordinate 37,816,609 of NC_056070.1, forward strand.
GTAAATTATGGGAGTGGGTCTAGTGAAGTCTTTACAACCTCCAGACATTCTTTCAATTCACTGTAATAAGTAATTAAAAAGTATATAACTCCATTGCTCACACTAGAGAGGGGATACTCTTTCTGCTCCCTTCTGATGTCTATGTCAGAAGCTTTCCCTATCTCCTTTATACTTTAATAAAACTTTATTACACAAAAGCTCTGTGCTATCAAGACTCCTCTCTGGCCTTGGATTAAATTCTTCTCCTCCAGAGGCCAAGAATCCAGGCACCCTTTGTGGTTCAGCAACAACCTTTAGGGTAAAACAAATAAAAGTTAAAATATAATTTAATCAGCAGCAGCTTTTCAAAAATTAAATGTCCTAATAAGATCAAGTGTAGGTTGGTAACAGAGAAACATACTATACATCATGGAAGTATAAATTGATAAATTTTTGTCAACTGTGATGCCTAGAAAAAGGCAGAAAACTTAAAATTAAGAAGTATGCATACAAGTAGACATAAATACATTCAAGTAGACATAATATGTATACATATGTTCATTGTAAAGCTGTTTTTCACAGAAAAAAAAAAGTGAAAATGATATGTTTCCTTTGGGAGATAATGGGATCAACAAATTTATTTATAGAATATACATTATTTTGAAGTTAACAATAGACTCTTTAACAAATATCAACATGAATACATTTCAAAAAAGAGTAACAGTAAATATTAGGAGCTATATTTAGCTGCATTGGCTCCTAGTTGTGGCACACGTGATCTTTTGTTGAGGCAGATGGGGCATATGGGCACCACAGCATGCAGGCTTCTATAGCTGCAGCATGTGGGCTTAGTTGCTCTGAGGCATGCAGGATCTTAGTTCCTCAGCTGAGGGTGGAACCCATGACCCCCTTCATTGCAAGGTGTATTCTTAATTACTGGACTACCAAGGAAGTCCTCAAAAGCTATTTTTGAAAGATATTTGAAACCCAAACGTCAACATATAATGCTCACAGGCACACATACACATAGTAAATGTAGAAAAACTTTTGTGGGACTGCCAACCAATACATTGACAAGAGCGATGGCAATGCTGGCCTGGGACTTTAGCAATATTCATAATAGGAGTCATTCAAAGAGTGCTATGCAGTAGATGTGATATGTTAGCTTGTGAGGGTGGATAACTATGTGTCTGTTATTTCATGAAATTTTCTAAATGCTTCAAATACTTTAACATGACATCAATATTATGTTAAAAGTCAATCAGTTAATAGATTTAGATTAAACTGTAAGGAGTGGGGAATTTATATATCAAAGAAAATAAGCATGTGCAAAGAGTAAATGAAAAATTTACCAATAATTACTCTCTATTGGGGGAATGGGCAACATTAGAAGCTTACAGATTGGATAGCATATGGGCAGGAGGAGGGAAAAGTTTCAAGGTGTTTGAAAAAGGAAAAGAAGGGAAAAAAATCTCAGAGAGAAAACAATAGCTATTCCCTGAGAAACTTCTCCCATAAGGAAACTGCTGTGTGTTTTCATTTTATAGACAATCAATGACAAAGGTTATTGATATTTTCCCTGAAAAATGCCATGTCCCTCTCTCCGTAGGTTAGAACAAATACAAATTTCCTATATTAGGTCAGTTATCCTGGGAAAAGACTGCAGCTCTCAACATTAAATGTTCATAGTATATGGAAGAGATGCAAATTAAAACACTTGCGGTAAGAGGCAAAATCTCATACTGAAGGAAATTTATGGATTTAAAAGCATACAGCATACCTCAACAAAGATGAAATTTTCTCTGGGGAAGAAAAGCAGAACAGATGGATAGATAGACAGATAGATAGATCCCCTGTAGGAACAGTCATTAAATGGATAAATGATACCTCTTGGGGGGAATAAAACAATTTAGGAGAAAAGATAGGTAATGCTTATTTGAAAAGTGGATGTTTGCATCAATAATAAAACTTGTGGAATTCATAAGTTTTATTGTGAGAAATACCCAATATAAAATGTGGAAGATTTTTAGAAGAAAAACTCCCTGTGCCTGAAAGCAGAGAGAGAGAAATGAAAGAGAGCGCAGATTATGGCCTACAGACAAGGAGAATTTTAAGGAAAACTTTTTGTTTTAATGAGTTAAGCTTTTTAACTTCTTGTATACAAATAAAATAAAATAAATGGGAAATGGAATGTAAGCTACATATCCCACTGGTGAATACAAATAAAGGACAGCAATGATTGGCTCTGTCATTACTGAAATAGCACAAGATGCTTGAGGTCTGGCAAATTTCAAAAGGGGAGTAAAACAATGCTCAAACTACTGCACAATTTGCATTCATCTCACACTCTAGTAAAGTAATGCTCAAAATTCTCCAACTAGACTTCAGTAATACATGAACCATGAAATTCCAGATGTTCAAGCTGGTTTTAGAAAAGGCAGAGGAACCAGAGATCAAATTGCCAACATCCACTGGATCATGGAAAAAGCAAGAGAGTTCCAGAAAAACATCTATTTCTGCTTTATTGACTATGCCAAAGCCTTTGGCTGTGTGAATCACAATCAACTGTGGAAAATTCTGAAACAGATGGGAATACCAGGCCACCTGGCCTGCCTGTTGAGAAACCTTTATCCAGGTCAGTAAGCAACAGTTAGAGCTGGACATGGAACAACAGACTAGTTCCAAGTAGGAAAAGGAGTACGCCAAGGCTGTGTATGGTCACCCTGCTTACTTAACTTGTGTGCAGAGTACATCATGAGAAACACTGGAATGGATGAAGCACAAGCTGGAATCAAGATTTCTGGAAGAAATATCAATAACCTCAGATATTCAAATGACACCATCCTTATGGCACAAAGTGAGGAAGAACTAAAGAGCCTCTTGATGAAAGTGAAAGAGGAGTGAAAAAGTTGGCTTAGTGTTCAACATTCAGAAAACAAAGATCATGGCACGTGGTCCCATCACTTCATGACAAATAGATGGGGAAACAGTGGAAACAGTGTCAGACTTTATTTTGGGGGGCTCCAAAATCACTGCAGATGTTGACTGCAGCCATGAAATGAAAAGATGCTACCTCCTTGAAAGGAAAGTATGAACAACCTAGACAGCATTTTAAAAAGCAGAGACATTACTTTGCCAACAAATGTCCATCCACTCAAGGGTATGGTTTTTCCATGTATGGATGTGAGAGTTGGACTGTGAAGAAAGCTGAGCACCAAAGAATTAATGTTTTTGAACTGTGGTGTTGAAGAAGACTCTTGAGAGTCCCTTGGACTGCAAGGAGATCCAACCAGTCCATCCTAAAGGAGATCGGTCCTGAATATTAACTGGAAGGACTGATGTTGAAGCTGAAATTCCAATACTTCGGCCACTTGATGTGAAAACCTGACTTATTTGAAAAGACCCTGATGCTGGGAAAGATTGAAGGCATGAGGAGAAGGGGATGACAGAGGATGAGATGGCTGGATGGCATCACTGACTCAATAGACATGAGTTTGAGTAAACTCCAGGAGTTGGTGATGGGCAGAGTGGCGTGGTGTGCTGCAGTCCATGCGGTCTCAAAGATTCAGACACTATTGAGTGACTGAACTGAACTGAGAGAATTTCCTAATAAAAGTTGGGACAAATTGTTAGCAAAGATGTAGGACTATGGCCCTATAACCACTAATTTACAGGGAGCACTAGATATGCATTATGTGAGAAGTTTTAAATATGTTATGCTGGAGGTAATGCAGAGATTGGCTGACTACCACCGCTAACATATTCTCTCTCTCTTTCTCTCTCTCCTCTAGCTCTACCTATTTCTATCTCTCTTTCTTAGGGGAATCATGACTTACCAGAGAATTCTTAGCCATTCTCATTCTGATAACAGTTTACATATATAAACTGTTTAACAGCACCATGTCTAGCTCATGGACAGAGGAGCTGGGTGGGCTGCCAGTCCATAGGGTCACAAAGAGACACTGCTGAGCATATATGCACACATGCACATAAACACACCTGGCCAATCAATGAATAAGATCTATTGAAATGATATACTTCTGAATTTTTTTTCCTCAGTCTCATAATTTTATTTTGCCCCATAAAATTCCTGCATCGTGTGCTATCTCCTTAGCACTTTAATAAAACTTTCATAGTTCCCCAAACTGAACTAATTGCCACCTCTCATAGGCAAGAATACTTGGAATTTGGGGGTAACTTTTAATATCAAATAGTTTATTTGGCTTCTTTCTGTAACTGAGATGCAATTGACATACAAATTATATTAATTGTCAGGTGTACATCATAGATGTAGATATCTTTACATATTGTGAAATGATCACCACAATAAATCTAGAGATAAAAATTAATTCACAGATGCAAAGATGATCAGTGTTTACCACAGGTTGAGGATCGGTTGAAATATGTGAAGGTGGCTGTGCTCAGTTGTTTCCGTGTCCCACTCTTTGTGACCCCTTGGACTATAGCCCTCCAGGCTCCTCTGTCTGTGGGATTCTCCTGGTAATGTTACTGGAGGGGGTTGGCATGCTCTTCTCCAGGGGATCTTCTCCACCAGGGGGTGAACCCATGTCTCCTGCATCTTCTACATTGCAGGTGGATTCTTTACTGCTGAGCCACCAGGGAAACCATGAAGGTGGCTAGAGGTGCCAATTCCTATGCTTTTCACTTGGATTATTCCATTTAATGTCCATATCCTTAGGACCAACTCTAGAAAATGTATAATATGCTTGAGAAAGCTATCCTTGCAGAGTTTGTATTTAAAGGTGGAGTGGAAAAAAAAAAAAACCACGATTAAATGCACTTAAAATATTGATTAGGAAGATATGTTGTGTAAAGTGCAAGGATAGAAAAGAATTGGAAGTTTAAATCATCCCTTTTTTTTCTGTTTTTAAGACTTAAATCAGTCATCTTGGGAGTCAATTTCTTTGTTGTTGAGAAAAATAGAAGGAAATGAAGGAGTTCCTTTTAAGTTCTGCTCCTTGAAAGTAAAGACATTTCCTAATCCAAAGTATTTTTGGAATAGCTTGAAGAAGCTGCACAAATTAAAACTTCCTGATATCTTGTCTATTTACCTGAAGGTAGCCAAGTTTATTTTTAACAGAAATGAATTCTGTGAAAATGGAAAAGGCATAGAGAAGTATACCAGATGAGCACTGTTTACTGATCTGAACCCCTGGATTGGCTTTGAGCTCTAAAGTCATTTTGATGGCCACAGTCACAACTCAAGGGGTTTCTTGCAATTGTAATGAAACCTCAAATATTTAAAATTGCCACTTTTTGATTTGCCCAGGTTCAGGAAATATTTCTGTTATTTGTCATTGTGCCATTAAAATTATCACAGATTTTCCTAACAGGTCTGTCTATCTATCTATCTATCTATCTATCTATCTATCTATCTATCTATCTAATCACAGTTTTAGAATCATTTCCTCTTTTCCCTCTTGCAATCTTTGATCTATATGTTTCAGGTATGTATTTGGACATAAAATAGTGATCATACCACCAAGGAAATTTATAAGACTGGATCCTTCGGAGCTCAAGACTGAGAAGCAGCAAGAGTAGTCAGTTGGACACAGGGAAAGCAGAAGTGAACCCCCATGTCAGAGTGGGAGTTCTGTCCACTGTCAACAAGTCTCATTTACTCTACTCCGCAATATCAGAATATACTGGGAAGAGACTTACAGACGAGATAGGCAGACTAAAATCACTACAAACTGAAAGGACATTTTGCCGAATAAAATTGTATTTGTCCAAAATGTTTAACTTTGAATTGCTGCTCTCCCTCCCGAGAAACTTTCTTTACTACTTGCAATAATACAATCCCTTTATTTATTAGGATAGAATCGTGCCACTGCATCTTTCTAGTTTACTTCAGGAAACTGGACGTGGCTCAAAGGGTGAAGAAATTAGAAAGAGAAAACCAGAAACTTCTTTGTTCTTGTTTTACTCCGTGTTTCCCCCTAGACATTCACTGAGATACTTCTCAAGGAAGACAGTCCAAAAATTAAGAGGATAGGTTAGACAGTGAGAGAAGTTTTAAGACGTACCCCATGGTTTGGGTGAAAAATATTAAAAAAAAAAATGGATAGGAGAATGTCTTCCTTGGATAGGAACAGAAGAAAGCAATTTTGACACATAGGATCGATATTCCTGGGATCATTATTCTTAGGAGAAGCACTTTTGTTGTAGAACAGGAGTTCCCAAACATTTTCAGCTCACACAGCCCTTTGTGTATCAAGATGTTATTTTAGGTCTCCCCCACCCTGTGGTGATCCTGTGTCAAAAAATATGCCAATTAACTACAGTTAAATAGTTCACCCAAACTTAGAATGATATATATAACATAGAAATAAATATTTTATTTCATACTTAAATAACTACTATTTTTGTGACTGTATATATTTCTTGTGATTGTATATATACATCGTTCATGCACTTAAAAGCTTTTCAAATCTTAGAATTAGACTGTACCCCACCACTTTCAAATTCTGTACCATGGTGACTATCAGGCAATTCTTGGTTTTATCACAGCAATGCCTTCAAACTCAGATTTGCAAAGACATGATGTCTTAGAAAGTGATAGAGTGTGAATGATGCTGAACTCTAAAGTATCATGTGATGTCTAATGTTGAGTACTGCTGTTGTTATTTTGTTTCCCTTGAAAATACAAAATTCTCCACAGCAATTGGGTGGGTTTGCTGTTGGAACCCAGGCGCTTAAGCACACAATTTGGGAACAGCAGCATAGATGGGGCTATCTGCAAAGTGGATGGAAAGCCTAACAGCAACCAGGAGGTGTGACTTCCAGGAGCTTTATTGTCATGTTGGTCTAGTGGCTGGTAGCTAAATCCCAGCTCTGCCATTACTAGTTCCTTTGCCTTGAGCTATTTAGCTTTCTATACCTTTCTCCTACATAGAATGAAAATAATAAAAGTCCATAGTAACTATATCATAAAGCTGTTACAAGTATTAAATGAAGTCAAGCATACAATTCTTGGTTTCTCTTAATAGTACAGCAGATTTTTATGCAAGAAATTTCACCTACTAATATTATTACTACTTAATCTCACTGCAAAAATGTTTCATTGACTACCATTGCCAGCAGTTCCTTGTCAACAATAGGCATGCCATATATAAACATAAAATTGAAATAAAGAATAATTTTTTAAAATTCTAAATTACTTATAATGAATTTGATAATTTAACATGCTATTGGTAATTAACATTTTTTTTCCTGAATTAGATTCATTTTTATAAATGTCCTTTACTCATTACATGGGCTGATCTTTGTTAGACTGATTAGCATATTCTTTGAATTTTTAATACTTCCAAAACATCTATGGTTTGCCTTAAATAGACCTATAAACATATATATATACATATTTTATTAGATGGTTAGGTTTCTTGCAATATCATAGTCTACAGTATGAGTACTGTGTTGATATATCTTTTTTTTTTTTCAGTCCATCCCACAGCATGCAGGATCTTAATTCCTCCACCAGAGATCAAACCTTAGTCCCTGCACTGGGATTGTGGAGTCTTAATCACTGTATTGCAAGTGAAGTCCTTATTTTTTTTTTTAATAATACATCTCATACTTCCTCTGTGCTAGACACTATGAAGAAAGTGAAAGCATTAGTCACTCAGACTCTTGCACTCATGTCAGACTCTTTGCAATCCCACAGATGATAGCACATCAGGCTCCTCTGTCCATGGGATGCTCCAGGCAAGAACACTGGAGTGGGTTGCCATTTCCTTCTCCAGGGGATCTTCCAAACCCAGGGATCAAACCAGGGTCTCCTGCATTGCAGGAGGATTCCTTACTGTCTGAACCACTAGGAAAGCTGCTAGACACTGTAATGCAGACAAATATTCATTTATATCTTATAACAGCTTCAATAACCACAGAACACACTTTACAGTGTTAAGTTGAGGTTAAGTAGAGTCAGTGCTTTTTCTATAAAAAGCAAGACATACACAGTGAGAACAAATGACAATTGTTTTAGTTTTTACTATATTTGAAACACTGTCTTCAATGTTGTCAGTATATTAAATAGTTTAACCTTTACAACAGCAATGTGAGGACAATAAGAACACAGACATTATTTTCAGGTCCCAAGCTGTGAAATCATCTAGGGTATGTAAACAGTCAAATACAACTAGAGAGAAAGAGAGAGAGAGAGGAGAAGGAAGAAGAAAAGAAAGGAGATTTGAGGCAGTTTATAAAAATGTTTTTAATGCCAAATATTGGAAGTAATAAATCAAGATCACATAAAATGATAATAAGAGTAAATAATTTAGCTTTTTACTAACTCAACTTTGCATTGGATCACTTTTCCTTGACTGCACTTAATAAAACATGGAAGGGTTCTTGAAAAATATCATCATGAGATTATCCATTCTTAATTCACTTCCTGGTTTTGGTTTTACATTGAGAATGTCCATGATATGATATTCTTAAGAAACTACTGCTCATTAGGCATAGTGCTGGATTTATTCCTGTTATTTTATTTATTAAATTCTTAATCACTTATATGAATTGTTACTTCCATTTTATAAATGAGAAAGATGAAGTCCTTGTATCTTAATTAAACAGTACACTTAAATTTTTATCGCTTAGGATTGGTCCTGAGTCAAAACAAATTCTTTAGGATACTATAGTGTAAACATTATACACAAAAATATTTGCAGATACAACTTAAGTTGTTATATAAGGTAGTAGGGAGGACTCCTAAGATGCACTGTTAAATGGTCATTTTGTTTTTGAAACAGTTATAAATTTATGGTTTCAAAAAGAAAGAGTTAAAATTAAAAGAACCTCATAGAGGTCATCTAGTGTTTCTTCTACCTTCCAAAAAGTCTCTAAAATACCTTTATATGTGACTCTCCATCATATTCCAAGACTCTGCAAGGACAGAGCAGTCACAACATTCTTCAAATTGCTGTTTCATTTTCTAACTCCACTTATGTTCAGAAAAAATTTCTTAGTGGTTATTCCAAAGTTTTCCCACGTTATTTTAAATCTCTCTTGTATTTTTTATTTTGCTCTCAGAGAATAGGAAGAGTAGTTGTCTGAACTCTACTTTTTCATATGTGGGGCAACAGGTATTTCCTATTAAGAGGTTAAAATGTTTCAACTTTTATACTTTCTTTTGCCAATCTATACTTTAGCCTCTTAATCTACTTTGTGCCTCCCTGTTAGATTTTTAATATCAGAAACCAAAAGGAGAAGTAAAAGTATTTAGCAAATGTCTAAGTATATAAAGTCACTTTAAGAAGTTCTGAAACATTTACATAGCCAATGCACTCTTCTTGCTCTCTACTTCCTCTCACCCATCCCCACTCCTAGTCTCTATCTTCCTCTCTGTCTCTTGCTTTTATGCTCATATTTTGTCTTTTCTTGAACTGGTATAGATATTCTCTACAAATATTCACATAAGACAAGACAATGAAAACCAGTTTATTTAGTTTAAGTTACATCTTAATTAGCAATGATAATAACAATAATACCTGCCAATCAAGTAATTTGTTGGATACCCAAAATGTGTGACATGTATAGGTCCAGTTCAGTTCAGTTGCTCAGATGTGTCCAAGTCTTTGTGACCCCATGGACCATAGCACGCCATGACTCCCCATCCATCATCAACTCCGTGAGGTTAAAAACTCATGTCCATTGAGTCAATGAGACATCCAACCATGTTATCCTCTGTTGTCCCCTTCTCCTCCTGCCTTCAATCTTTCCCAGCATCAGGGTCTTTTTGAATGAGTCAGTTCTTCGCATCAGGTGGCCAAAGTAATGGGGTTTCAGCTTCCTTATCAGTCCTTCCAATGAACTCTCAGGACTGGTCTCCTTTAGGATGGATTGGTTGGATCCCCCTTGCAGTCCAAGACTCTCAAGAGTCTTGTCAACACCACAGTTCCAAAGCATCAATTCTTCAGCCCTCTGCTTTCTTTATAGTCCAACTCTCACATCTATAAGTGACCACTGGAAAAACCATAGCCTTGACTAGACGGAGCTTTGTTGGCAAAGTAATGTCTCTGCTTTTTAATATGTCGTCTAGGTTGGTCATAACTGTCCTTCCAAGGAGTAAGAATCTTTTCATTTCATGGCTGCAGTCACCATCTGCAGTGCTTTTGAAGCCAAAAAAAACAAAAACAAAACAAAACACAACAAAACAAAAAAAAACTGTCACTATTTCCACTGGTTCCTTATCTATTTTCCATGAAGTGATGGGACAGGGTGCCATGATCTTAATTGTCTAAATGTTGAGCTTTAAGCCAACTTTTTTCACTCTCCTCTTTCACTTTCATCAAGAGACGCTTTAGTTCTTCTTCACTTTCTGTCATAAGGGTGTTGTCATCTGCATACCTGAGGTTACTGATATTTCTCCCAGCAGTCTTTCCAGCATGTGCTTCATCCAGTCCAGCATTTTTCATGATGTACTCTGCATATAAGTTAGATAAGCAGGGTGACCATACATAGTCTTGATGTACTCCTTTTCCTATTTGGAACCAGTCTTGTCCCATGTCCAGTTCTAACTGTTGCTTCTTGACCTCCATACAGATTTCTCAGGAGGCAGGTCAAGTGGTCTGGTATTCTCATCTCTTTCTGAATTTTCCACAGTTTGTTGTGATCCACACAGTCACAGTCTTTGGCATAGCCAATAAAGCAGAAGTAAATGTTTTTCTGGAACTCTCTTGCTTTTTTGATGATCCAGCAGATGTTGGCAATTTGATCTCTGGTTCCTTTGCTTTTTCTAAATCCAGCTTGAATATCTGGAAGTTCACGGTTCACATACTGTTGAAGCCTAGCTTGAGTAATTTTCAGCATTACTTTGCTAGCATGTGAAATGAGTGCAACTGATGAGCCTTCTTTGGCATTGCCTTTCTTTGGGATTGGAGTGAAAACTGACCTTTTTGAGTCCTGTGGCCACTGGTGAGTTTTCTAAATTTGCTGACATATTGAGTGCAGCACTTTCAGAGCATCATCTTTCCAGATTTCAAATAGCTCAACTGGAATTCCATCATCTCCATTAGCTTTGTTCATTTTGATGTTTCCTAAGGCCCACTTAACTTTGGATTCCAAGATGTCTGGTCTAGGTGAGTGATCACACCATTATAATTATCTGGGTCATGAAGATCTTTTTGTATAGCTCTGTGTATTCTTGCCACCTCTTCTTAATATCTTCCGCTTCTGTTAGATCCATACCATTTCTGTCTTTTATTTAGCCTATATTTTCATGAAGTGTTCCCTTGGTATCTCTAATTTTCTTGAAGAGATCTCTAGTCTTCCCCATTCTATTGTTTTCCTCTATTTCTCTGCATTGATCCCTCAGGAAGTCTTTCTTATCTCTCCTTGCTATTCTTTGGAACTCTGCATTCAAATGGGTTTATCTTTCTTTTTCACTATTGTGTATGTAAACATACACAATGGTGAGTAACAAACAAACAAGCATGAAATAGTATACTGTATATATCTATAGCTGTGCCTGTGTGTGTGTGTTAATTTCCTTCAGTCATTTCCAACTTTTTGTGACCTTATAGACTATAGCCTGCAAGCTATTGCTTGTTTATGTACTAGTATCATAATGAAAAAATAAACGATCTATATTATTTAGGGATTCACTGATGCTTGGTGAAACTATTATGAAAAAAGAAAGTAAATGATAAAAATGGTAAATGTACTTGTGGGAAAATCGAGTGCTGAAGACAAAAGAGAAAACAGTGGGTCCCAGGCTGCTGTCAGTACTCCACTTCTGTACTTATTTGATAATTCCAGGGATGTTTCTGTCATCATTAATCATTGTACTGAAAATTATGTGCATTTTCTATATGTGTAATATTTCATAACAAAATGAAACAGATAAAATAATATTGATGTTTGAAGACCCATGTTTTAATTTGATAGTTATTTCAGTTATTTCTGAGTGTGACCCTGGCAATGTTGTTTAAAAGCTCTGCTCTTCATTTTCTCTTCTGAAATTAATAGATTCAAATTTGAAGTCCCTTAGGATTTCCTTGATAGCTCAGATGGTAAAGAATTCAAATGCAATGCAAAAGACTGAGTTCAATCCCTGGGTCAGGACAATACCTTGGAGAAGGGAATGGCTACACACTCCAGTATTCTTCCCTGGAGAATTCCATGGAGAGAGACGCCTGGTAGGCTATAATACATAGGGTCACAAAGAGTTGGGCATGACTGAGCAACTAACACTTTTCACTGTCTCAGTTTCAAATCATATTATTTATAATATAGAATGCTACTATATTTGTTTTACCCTCAAATTTATTCATTTGTTAATTCATCTATTCATTCGAGGTATACATATTAAATACCTTTTATTGCAAAACATTATATTAACTATGGATGCAAAGCAATATATAAAATAAATAATATAACTATACTCTGGGAATAGCAATATTTTTCAAAAGTTTACAGTACATTTAATACTTTGTCTTAATATTGTTATACTATCATACTCAAAAATTTTTCATACTATAAAGTATCTTAGGTATGGTTACATTTAGAGGAAGTGTTTTTTCTTTATTTTTTTAGATTTCTACTTTTATTTATTCTACTTCTCTGTGGATAGAAAAACAAATGCTGAAACAATTTCAGTGTCTCAGCTCTCTTATATATACCAAGTCCTAACACAGGTGTCTGAATTTCTCTTCTGAGTACAGATTTAAAAAATATTGAATTATCAAAAACAATGAAATTCAAAAAAACAAAATCTATTTCTGCTTCATTGACTACACTAAAGTCTTTGACTGCATGAATCACAACAAACTGGAAAATTCTTAAAAAGATGGGAATACTGGACTACTTGACTTGCTTCCTGAGAAAACTGTATGCAGGGTAAGAAGTAACACTTAGAACTGGACACGAAACAATAGACTGACTCAAAATTGGCAAAGGAGGGCATCAAGGCTGTATATTGTCACTCTGCTTATTTAACTTATATGCAGAGTTCATCATGCAAAATACTGGGCTGAATGAATTAAAAGTTGGAATAAAAATTCCTGGGAGAAATATCAACAACCTCAGATATACAGATGATACCACACTAATGTTGGAAAGGAAAGAGGAATTAAATAGTTTCTTTTTCTAATTGATTAATTTTTTATTGAAGGATAATTGCTTTACAAGAGCCTCTTGGTGAAGGTGAAAAAGGAGAGTGAAAACCGGGCTTAAAACTCAACATTCCAAAAACTAAGATCAAGGAATCTGGTCCTATCACTTCATGGCAAACAAATGGGGAAACAAGTAGAAACTGTCAGATTTCATTTACTTGGGCTCCAAAATGACTGCGGAGGGTGACTGCAGCCACAAAATTAAAAGATTCTTTGCTCCTTGCAAGAAAAGCTATGACTAACCTAGACAGAGTATCAAAAAGTAGAGACATCACTTTGCCAGCAGAGGTTCATATAGTCAAATCTATGGCTTTTCCAGTAGTCAAGTATGGCCTTGTGTGTTGGTACATAAAGAAGGTTGAGTGCTGAAGAACTGATGCTTTTGGATTGTAGTACTGGAGAAGACTCTTGAGTGTCCCTTGGAAAGCAGAGTTCAAAGAAGTCAATCCTAAAGGAAATCAAGCCTGAATATTCATTGGAAGGACTGATGCTGAAGCTGAAGCTCCAATACTTTAGCCATCTGATGCAAAGAGCCACATCATTGGAAAAGACCCTGATGCTGGGAGATGGAGGGCAAGAAAAGAAGGTGGGGGCAGAGGATGTGATGGTTGGGTGGCATCACTAACTCAGTGGCCATGAGTTTAAGTAAAGTCAGGGAGATAGTTAAGGACATGGAAGCTTGGTGTGCTGCAGTCTATGGGGTCACAAAGAGGCAGACACAACTTAGCTACTGAACGACAAAAACAATATCCAAAATGCAATAAACTTTTCTTTAACCTATACGAAACAGAGAAGAAAACCTAAACAAAACGGTAAAGCATATTTTATTATTTACAACCCTCAATCCTGCTCCATAGATAATGGCCCTGGTGTTCATCAATTTTCAGGTCACACCATATAAGGCTTAAGAGTTGAATTCAAGTTTGACTCATATTCTATGTTCGAACAGAACATCAACCTCTCTTGGCCAGGTGGTTCAAGTAAGCAGAGTTCAGCTGCTGAGTATGTACTATATGAACAGAGAACCATGCTATGACAGATAATTAGACTGTGCTGGTTATTTATTTAAAAGCTTGGGGGTGGAATGGAGGTGGAACAAAGCAAAAATCCTCAAGTATCAAATAATTTGAACCTCTTATCAAAGTAATTTTAAATTTTAGGTAATATAATAGAGACAGAAAATGATTGGGTAGATAGATATGAAATGGAATTTAGTAATTATTAAGCTTCATCCCAGTTTACAAATGAGTATACTAAGCTCCAGAAAGTTTATGTAACCTTTTCAAATTGTAACAAGTATTTCACAACAGTGCTAGAGGGGGGATTAAAAAAAAAAGAATATTGAACTTATTTAATTATTTTTAAACATTCTGGCAAGATTCATTGCATAAAAACAACGTGATAATTGCATGACTCATTTATTAGAGTAAGTCCAGGAAGAATTATAATGGACAACAATTTGCCAACATAATTTCCAAACTGATTAAAAAAAAAAAAACACTTCTCTTTAAGTTATTTAAATTAATGAGATTTTACTCTATGTTTACAACTAAACCTTCCAAAGAAATTTATGAATTATTTTGCTTTAAAAATGGCTTTGTGTTTGGAATGTCCTGAAAATTATAACTTGAAATCATTCAAATATGAAAAACTAAATTATTTCATTTATTTCACAGCAGGTGGTTAATATTCAGTGACCCAGAATGCTGACTTATGGAAAAGCAAGTGAGCTCAAGATTTACTAAAGTGAAACTAAACACATGTCATCTCCTTAGGCAATAATATATGTTTTCCTTCCTTTTCCTATCTTCCAAAGTGGCTTTACCATTTCATCCCCACAAGCAGTGAATGGGAATTCCTGTTGCTCCATACACTTATCACTATTTGGTGTTGTGTTCCAGATTTTAGCCATTCTAATAGTGTGTAGTGATATCTCATTGTTGTTTTTATTTGCATTTTTTCTTATGACATATGCAGGAACATCTTTGCACATCCTTATTCCCTTCTATTTTCAGGTGTCCCTGAAGGGCAGTGGCTTGTTTTTTTAAGACTAAAGGTATCTTCAGAAAAATTGGAAGCATTGAGGGAGCATTCTGCCCTAATATTACACAATAAAGGATAAAAATGGTAGAGACCTAGTAGATGCTGAGGAGATCAAGGTGAAATGGAAAGAATACACAGAACTGTGTAAAATAGACCTAAATGAACCGGTTTGCTACAATGGTGTGGTTAGTGACCAAGTACTTTTTCTTTTTTTTTTTTAATTCTCACATGCTAGTAAAGTAATGCTCAAAATTATCCACGCCAGGCTTCAACAATACATGAACCATGAACTTCCTGATGTTCAAGACGGTTTTAGAAAAGCCAGAGGAGCCAGAGATCAAATTGCCAACATCTGCTGGATCATGGAAAAAGGAAGAGAGTTCCAGAAAAAACATCTATTTCTGCTTTATTGACTATGCCAAAGCCTTTAACGGTGTGGATCACAATAAACTGTGGAAAATTCTGAAAGAGATGGAAATACCTAACCATCTGACCTGCCTCTTGAGAAATCTGTATGCAGATCAGGAAGCAACAGTTAGAACTGGACGTGGAACAACAGGCTGGTTCCAAATAGGAAAAGGAGTACGTCAAGGCTGTATATTGTCACCCTGCTTATTTAACTTCTACGCAGAGTACATCATGAGAAATGCTGGACTGGAAGAAACACAAGCTGGAATCAAGATTGCCGGGAGAAATATCAATAACCTCAGATATGCAGATGACACCACCCTTATGGCCAAAAATGAAGAGGAACTAAAAAGCCTCTTGATGAAAGTGAAAGAGGAGAGTGAAAAAGTTGGCTTAAAGCTCAACATTCAGAAAATGAACATCATGGCATCCGGTCCCATCACTTCTTGGGAAATAGATGGGGAAACAGTGGAAACAGTGTCAGGCTTCATGTTTTTGGGCTCCGAAATCACTGCAGATGGTGATTGCAGCCATCAAATTAAAAGACGCTTACTCCTTGGAAGAAAAGTTATGACCAACCTAGATATTATATTCAAAAGCAGAGACATTACTTTGCCGACCAAGGTCCATCTAGTTAAGGCTATGGTTTTTCTTGTGGTCATGTATGGATGTGAGAGGTGGACTGTGAAGAAGGCTGAGCACCAAAGAATTGATGCTTTTGAACTGCGGTGTTGGAGAAGACTTTTGAGAGTCCCTTGGACTGCAAGGAGATCCAACCAGTCCATTCTGAAGGAGATCAGCCCTGGGATTTCTTTGGAAGGAATGATGCTAAAGCTGAAACTCCAGGACTTTGGCCACTTCATGTGAAGAGTTGACTCACTGGAAAAGACTCTGAAGCTGGGAGTGATTAGGGGCAGAAGGAGAAGGGGACGACAGAGGATGAGATGGGTGGATGGCATCACTGACTCAATGGACGTGAGTCTGAGTGAACTCCGGGAGTTGGTGATTGACAGGGAGCCCTAGCGTGCTGCAATTCATGGGGTTGCAAAGAGTCGGACACAACTGAGTGAATGAACTGAACTGAATGAGAATAAAGAATTCTTGTATATTTTGACAAGAGTCCTTTATCATATGTGTCTTTTGCAAATACTGTCTCTCAGTTTATGGCTTGTCTTCTCATTCCCTTGACACTTTCTTGCCAAGAGCGGTTTTTCACTTTAGTAATGATAGAATGTGGTCCACTGGAGAAGGGAATGGCAAACCACTTCAGTATTCTTGCCTTGAGAACCCAATGAACAGTTGGAAAAGGCAAAATGATAGGATACTGAAAGAGAAACTCCCCAGGTCAGTAGGTGCCCAATATGCTACTGGAGATTAGTGGAGAAATAACTCTAGAAAGAATGAAGGGATGGAGCCAAAGCAAAAGCAATACCCAGCTGTGGATGTGACTGGTGATAGAAGCAAGGTCCAATGCTGTAAAGAGCAATATTGCATAGGAACCTGGAATGTCAGGTCCATGAATCAAGGCAAATTGGAAGTAGACAGAAGAGATGGCAAGGGTGAATGTCGACATTCTAGAAATCAGCAAACTAAAATGGACTAGAATGGGTGAATTTAACTAAGATGACCATTATATCTACTACTGCGGGCAGGAACCCCTCAGAAGAAGTGGAGTAGCCATCATGGTCAACAAAAGAGTCTGAAATGCAGTACTTGGATGCAGTCTCAAAAACAACAGATGATCTCTGTTTGTCTCCAAGGCAAACCATTCAATATCACGGTAATCCAAGTCTATGCCCCAACCAGTAGCACTGAAGAAGCTGAAGTTGAACGGTACTATGAAGACCTACAAGACCTTTTAAAAATAACACCAGAAAAGATATCCTTTTCATTATAGGGGACTGGAATGCAAAAGTAGGAAGTCAAGAAACACCTGGAGTAACAGGCAAATTTGGCCTTGGAATGTGGAGTGAAGCAGGGCAAAGACTAATAGAGTTTTGCCAAGAAAATGCACTGGTCATAGCAAACACCCTCTTCCAAAAACACAAGAGAAGACTCTACACATGAACATCACCAGATGGTCAACACTGAAATCAGATTGATTATATTCTTTGCAGTCAAAGATGGAGAAGCTCTAAACGGTCAACAAAAACAAGACCAGGAGCTGACTGTGGCTCAGATCATGAACTCCTTATTAGCAAATTCAGACTTAAATTGAAGAAAGTAGGGAAAACTGCTAGACCATTCAGGTATGACCTAAATCAAATCCCTTATGATTATACAGTGGAAGTAAGAAATAGATTTAAGGGTCTAGATCTGATAGATAGAGTGCCTGATGAACTATGGAATGAGGTTAATGACATTGTACAGGAGACAGGGATCAAGACCATCCCCATGGAAAAGAAATGCAAAAAAGCAAAATGGCTGTCTGAGGAGGCCTTACAAATAGCTGTGAAAAGAAGAGAAGCGAAAAGTCAAGAAGAAAAGGAAAGATCTAAGCATCTGAATGCAAAGTTCCAAAGAATAGCAAGAAGAGATAAGAAAGCCTTCTTCAGCGATCAAAGCAAAGAAATAGAGGAAAACAACAGAATGGGAAAGACTAGAGATCTCTTCAAGAAAATTAGAGATACCAAGGGAACATTTCATGCAAAGATGGGCTCGATAAAGGACAAAAATGGTATGGACCTAACAGAAGCAGAAGATATTAAGAAGAGGTGGCAAGAATACACTGAAGAACTATACAAAAAAGATCTTCATGACTTGGATAATCACGATGGTGTGATCACTAATCTAGAGCCAGACATCCTGGAATGTGAAGTCAAGTGGGCTTTAGTAAGCATCACTTTGAACAAAGCTAGTGGAGGTGATGGAAGTCCAATGGAGCTATTTCAAATCCTGAAAGATAATGCTGTGAAAGTGCTGCACTCAATATGCCAGCAAATTTGGAAAACTCAGTAGTGGCCACAGGACTGGAATAGGTCAGTTTTCATTCCAATTCCAAAGAAAGACAATGTCAAAGAATGCTCAAATTACCACACAATTGCACTCATCTCACATGATAGTAAAGTAATGCTCAAAATTATCCAAGCCAGTCTTCAGCAATACGTGACCTGTGAACTCCCTGATGTTCAAGCTGGTTTTAGAAAAGGCAGAGGAAGCAGAGCTTAAATTGCCAACATCCTCTGGATCATGCAAAAAGCAAGAGAGTTCCAGAAAGACATCTATTTCTGCTTTATTGACTATGCCAAAGCCTTTGATGGTGTGGATCACAATTAACTGTGGAAAATTCTGAGAGATATGGGAATACCAGACCACCTGACCTGCCTCTTGAGAAATCTGTATGCAGGTCAGGAAGCAACAGTTAGAACTGGACATGGAACAACAGACTGGTTCCAAATAGGAAAAGGAGTACGTCAAGGCTATATATTTTCACCCTGCTTATTTAACTTCTATGCAGAGTACATCATGAGAAATGCTGGACTGGAAGAAACACAAACTGGAATCAAGATTGCCGGGAGAAATATCAATAACCTCAGATATGCAGATGACACCACCCTTATGACAGAAAGTGTAGAG
Source organism: Ovis aries (assembly GCF_016772045.2). Classification (NCBI taxonomy): domain Eukaryota; kingdom Metazoa; phylum Chordata; class Mammalia; order Artiodactyla; family Bovidae; genus Ovis; species Ovis aries. Next base: position 37,835,748 of record NC_056070.1, read on the forward strand.
GAACTAAAAGCCTCTTGATGAAAGTGAAAGAGGAGAGTGAAAAAGTTGTCTTAAAGCTCAACATTCAGAAAACGAAGATCATGGCATCTGGTCCCATCACTTCATGGGATATAGATGGGAAAACAGTGGAAACAGTGTCAGACTTTATTTTTTTGGGCTCCAAAATCATTGCAGATGGTGACTGCAGCCATGAAATTAAAAGATGCTTATTCCATGGAAGAAAAGTTACGACCAACCTAGATAGTATATTCAAAAGCAGAGACATTACTTTGCTGACTAAGGTCCAACTAGTCAAGTCTATGGTTTTTCCAATAGTCATGTATAGATGTGAGATTTGGACTTGAAGAAGGCTGAGCTCCAAAGAATTGATGCTTTTGAACTGTGGTGTTGGAGAAGACTCTTGAGAGTCCCTTGGACTGCAAGGAGATCCAACCAGTCCATTCTGAAGGAGATCAGCCCTGGAATTTACTTGGAAGGAATGATGCTAAAACTGAAGCTCCAGTGCTTTGGCCACCTCATGCAAAGAGTTGACTCATTGGAAAAGACTTTGATGCTGGGAGGGATTGGGGGCAGGAGGAGAAGGGGACGACAGAGGATGACATGGCTGGATATCATCACTGACTCTATGGACGTGAATGTGAGTGAACTCTGGGAGTTGGTGATGGACAGGGAGGCCTGGCGTGCTGCGATTCATGGGGTCAGACACGATTTAGCAACTGAACTGAACTGAACTTAATGTCCAGAAAGATTATGTGTGTGTGTATACACACACACACACACACACACATATATATATATATAAACATTTATTTATTTATTTTGGCTGCCTCTGTTCTTAGTTGCGGGCCTGGGCCCATGCACTGGGTGGAGAACTTAGCTGGATTTGAGGTTCTCAACTCTCATCTGATGATCCAGTTCTTCCCTGGCAGTAGTCCCCAGAAGTGATCCCTCATGAAGGCTTGCACAATGATGCTTATTTGAGAAGGTGAGATCATTGTCCTCTTTCTCCTGGCCTCTCTGCCTGAGTCTTCTACCAAAGAAAGAACATACCAAGAGAAGAGGACATTAAGACCCATGGCTTGTTGACGGCATAGATAGCCTAGACGGTGGGTAGGGGATGGAGAGTCCCACAGAGACCAACTTAGGCACACACCTGAATCACTTCTGGGTGGCTATGCAGCCGGTGCAGGGTTCTAACGAATACACCCACAGATTGATCACGTGCCTGTATCCATAGTGGATGCATGCATATACGGATGCATGCATATACACTTGCATGCACATATGCACACTCCACACACATCCATGTCTCTGTGTGTTTCTTTCCTCCTCCTGGTTTGCAACGGAGTGTCCTGAACCATGCTCCTTGGCCAAGTCTGCCTGGGCAGGCGGAGGCTAAAGTTCCCGATGGGGGTTGGGGAGAGGGCACAAAGGGGGAACAGTGCTGCCCATCCATGCCAACTGGGGACATAGTGCCAGTATCTGGGACACTGATGGGAGCAGCAACCAGATGGCCCTGTTTCCTCCCAGGCCTCTAGCAAAGTCTTTTCTAGTTGAGATGTATAGGCTGTAGTGTGCAGGTTCAGTAGTTGTGGCCCACAGGCATAGTTGCCATGTGGCATGTGGGACCTTAGTTCCCCAACCAGGGTTCAAACTCTTGTTCTTTTCATTGGAAGATTGGTTCTTAACTACTGGACCAACAGGGTAATCCCCACAGTTACCTATTTTTAATAGCAATAATAACAGTGTTAGTATTGACAAGTTTACATATTTTGGGGTCTTATAGAAGACAAAAGGATTAATAAACTTTTTGGATAGCACTAATTTATTTAACCCCTTTCAAGGATCACTGCTGTGTCATGGTGAAGAGGCTTACATAACTCAAACCTCTGAGACATGCCAAGCATGGCTACCCAAGATGGATGGTCATAGTAGAGAATTCTGACAAAACCGTAATCCACTGGAGGAAGGAATGGAAAACCACCTCAGTAAACTTACCATGAGAACCTCATGAACGGTATCAGTTCAGTTCAGTCACTTAGTCGTGTCCGACTCTGCGACCCCATGAACTGCAGCATATCAGGCCTCCTTGTTGATCACCAACTCCCGGAGTTTACCCAAACTCATGTCCAATGAGTCAGTAATGCCATCCAACCACCTCATCCTCTGGCGTCCCCTTCTCCTCCTCCCCTCAATCTTTCCCAGCATCAAAGTCTTTTCAAATGAGTCAGCTCTTTGCATCAGGTGACCAAAGTATTGGAGTTTCAGCTTCAACATCCAGTCCTTCCAGTGAACACCCAGAACTGATCTCCTTTAAGATGGAATGGTTGGATCTCCTTACAGTCCAAGGGACTGAGTTTTCTCCAATGTCACAGTTCAAAAGCATCAATTCTTTGGCACTCAGCTTACTTTATAGTCCAACTCATATCCATATACAACTACTGCAAAAACCATAGCCTTGACTAGATAGACCTTTGTTGACAAAGTAATGTCTCTACTTTTTAATATGCTGTCTACGTTGGTCATAACTTTCCTTCCAGGAGTAAGCGTCATTTAATTTTGTGGCTGCAATCACCATGTGCTGTGATTTTGGAGTCCCCCAATATAATGTCATCCACTGTTTTCACAGTTTCCCCATTTTTTGTCATGAAGAGGAGGGACCAGATGCCATGATCTTAGTTTTCTGAATGTTGAAGTTTAAGCCAACTCAAAACCAAAAAGAAATGAAAACAAAAGATGAGTCCCCCAGGTCTGAAGTGATCCAATAGGCTACTGGGGAAGAGTGGAAGAAAATTGCCAATAGTCCCAGGATGAATGAAGCAGCAGGGCCAAAGTGGATACTATGCTCAGTCGTGGATATGTCTGGTGATGAGGGCAAATCTAGTGCTTCAAGCAACAGTATTGTAAACAAGCCTGGAATGTTAGGTCTACAAATCAAGGTAAATTGGGCTTGGTGAAGCAGGAGATGTTAAGAATAAATATCAACATCCTAGTAATCAGAGAACTAAATGAACAGGAATGAGTGAATTTAATTCAAATGACCATTATATCTACTACTGTAGGCAAGAATCCCATAAAAGAAATGGAGTAACCTTCATAATCAACAAAAGGGTCCAAAACACAGTACTTCTGTGTAACCTCAAAAATGACAGAATGATCTTAGTTCGTTTCCAAGGCAAGTCATTCAGCATCACAGTAATCTGAGTCTATGCCCCTACCACTGATGCTGAAGAAGCTGAAGATGAATAGTTCTATGAAGACCTAGTCAATAAAGCAGAAATAAGTGTTTTTCTGGAATACTCTTGCTTTTTCAATGATCCAGTGGATGTTGGCAATTTGATCTCTGGTTCCTCTGCATTTTGTAAAACCAGCTTGAATATCTGGAAGTTCATGGTTCACATACTGTTGAAGCTTGACTTGGAGAATTTTGAGCATTATTTTACAAGCATGTGAAATGAGTGCAATTGTGTGGTATCTTGAGCATTCTTTGGCATTGCCTTTCTTTGGAATTAGGATTAAAACTGACTTTTTCCATTGCTGTGGCCACTGCTGAGTTTTCCAAATTTGCTGACATATTGAGTACAGCACTTTCACAACATCATCTTTTAGGATTTGAAATAGCTCAACTGGAATTTCATCACTTCCACTAGCTTTATTTGTATTGATGCTTTCTAAGGCCTACTTGATTTCACATTCCTGGATGTCTCGCTGTAGGTGAGTGATCACACCATTGTAATCATCTGGGTCATAAAGATCTATTTTATATAGTTCTGCATATTCTTGCCACCTCTTCTTAATATTTTCTCCTTCTCTTAGTTCCATACTATTTCTGTCCTTTATTGAGCCCATCTTTGCATGAAATATTCCCTTGGTAGTTCTAATTTTCTTGAAGTGATCTCTAGGCTTTCTCATTCTGTTGTTTTCCTCTATTTCTTTGCACTGATCACTGAGAAAGGCTATCATATCTCTTCTTGCTATTCTTTGGAACTCTGAATTCAAATGGGTATATCTTTCCTTCTCTCCTCTGCTTTTCACTTCTCTTCTTTCCACAGTTATTTGTGAGATAGCCATTTTGCTTTTTTGCATTTCTTTTTCTTGGTGATTGTCTCGATCCCTGTGTTCTGTATAATATCACTAACCTCTGTCCATAGTTCATCAAGCATTTGTCTATCAGATCTAGTCCCTTAAATCCACTTTTCACTTCCACTGTATAATCATAAGGGATTTTATTTAGGTCATAACTGAATGGTCTAGTGGCTTTCCATACTTTCTTCAATTTAAGTCTGAATTTGGAAATAAGGAGTTCATGATCTGAGCCACAGTCAGCTCCAAGTCTTGTTTTTGCTGACTGTATAGAGCTTCTCCATCTTCAGCTGCAAAGAATATAATCAATCTGATGTTGGTGTTGGCCATCTGGTTATGTCCATGTGTAGTCTTCTTTTGTTTTGTTGGAAGAAGTTGTTTGCTATGACCAGTGTGTTCTCTTGGCAAAACTCTATTAGCCTTTGCCCTGCCTCATTCTGTACTCCAAGGAAATATTTGCCTGTTACTCCAGGTGTTTCTTGACTTTCTACTTTTGCGTTCCAGTCCCCTATAATGAAAAGGACATCTTTTTTGGTTGTTAGTTCTAGAAGGTCTTGGAGGTCTTCATAGAACCATTCAACTTCAACTTCTTCAGCATTACTGGTTGGGACATAGACTTGAATTACAATGGTATTGAATGGTTTGCCTTAGAAATGAACAGAGATCATTCTATCATTTTGGAGATTGCTTCCAAGTACTGCATTTTGGACTCTTTTGTTAACTATGATGGCTATTCCATTTCTTCTAAGGGATTCTTGCCTACAGTAGTGGATATAATGATCATCTGAGTTAAATTCACCCATTCTGGCCCATTTTAGTTCACTGATTCCTAAAATGTCGACATTCACTCTTGCCTTCTCCTGTTTGACCACATCCAATTTGTCTTGATTCATGGACCTAACATTCCAGGTTCCTATGAAATATTGCTCTTTACAGCATCTGACCTTGCTTACATCACCAGTGACATCCACAGTTGGATGTTGTTTTTTCTTTGGCTCTATCTCTTTATTCTTTCTGGACTTATTTCTCCACTGATCTGAAATAGCATATTGGGCACCAACCGACTTGGGGAGTTCATCTTTCAATGTCCTATCTTTTTGCTTTTTCATATTGCTCATGGAGTTCTCAAGGCAAACATATTGAAGTGGTTTGCCATTCCCTTCTCCAGTGGACCTCATTTTGTCAGGCTTTATTGACTATGCCAAAGCTTTTGACTGTGTGTATCACAATAAACTGTGGAAAATTCTGAAAGAGATGGGGATACCAGACCACCTGACCTGCCTTTAAGAAATCTGTATGCAGATCAGAAAGCAACAGTTAGAACTGGACATGGAACAACAGACTGGTTCCAAATAAGAAAAGTAGTACATCAAGGCTGTATATTGTCACCCTGCTTATTTAAGTTATATGCAGAGTATGTCATGAGAAATGCTGGGCTGGATGAAGCACAAACTGGAATCAAGATTGACAGGAGAAGTATCAATAATCTCAGATATGCAGATGACACCACCCTTATGGCAGAAAGTTAAGAAGAACTAAAGAGCCTTTTGATGAAAGTGAAAGAGGAGAGTGAAAAAGTTGGCTTAAATCTCAACATACAGAAAACTAAGATCATGGTATCTGGTCCCATCACATCATGACAAATAGATGGGGAAACTGTGGAAATGGTGTCAAACTTTATTTTGGGGGGCTCCAAAATTACTGCAGTTGGTGACTGCAGCCATGAAATGAAAAGACACTCCTTGGAAGGAAAGTTATGACCAACCCAAACAGCATATTAAAAGGCAGAGACATTACTTTGCCAACAAAGATCTGTCTAATCAAGGCTATGGTTTTTCCAGTAGTCTTTTATATGGATGTGAGAGTTGGACTATAAAATAATCTGAGCACCGAAGAATGGATGCTTTTGAACTGTGGTGTTGGAGAAGACTCTTGAGAGTCCCTTGGAGTGCAAGGAAATCCAACCAGTCCGTTCCAAAGGAGATCAGACCAGGGTGTTCATTGGAAGGACTGATGTTGAAGCTGAAACTCCAATACTTTGGCTATTTGATGTGAAGAACTGACTCTTGAAAAGACCCTGATGTTGGGAAATATTGAAGACAGGAAGAGAAGGAGATGACAGAGAATAAGATGATTGGATGGCATCATTGACCCAATAGACATGAGTTTCGGTAAGCTCTGAGAGTTGATGCTGGATAGAGAGGGCTGGCGGTGCTGCAGTATATGGGTTCACAAGAAATCCGACATAACTGAGAGACTAAACTGAACTGAAGTGAATGAATACCTAGAAGACCTCCTATAGGTAACACCTAAAAAATTGTTCTATTAATCATCTCAGATTGGAATGTAAAATTGGAAGTCAAGACACACCTGGATTAACAGGCAAGTTTGGCCTTGGAGAAAAAAATGAAGCAGTGCAAAGACTAACAGACTTCTGCGAACAAAATGGACTAGTCATAACAAATACTCTTTTTTTTTAATGATAATAAAAGATATGATTTTACAGATGGACATCAACAAACAATCAATACCAAAATCAAATCGATAACATTCTTTGTAGCCGAAGATAGAGCAGCTGTATACAGTGAGCAAGAACAAGACCTGGAACAGACTGTGGCTGAGATCATCAGCTTTTCATAGCAAAACTCACGTTTAAACTAAAGAAAACTGGGAAAAATGCTATACCAGCCAGGTGTGTCTTAAATAAAATCCCATAAGATTTCACAGCAGGTAATAGATTCAAGGGGTTAGATCTAGTTAACAGTGTGCCTGAAGAACTATTGACAGAGATCCGTAATATTGTGCTGGAGGCTGCAAACAAAACTATCCCAAAGAAAAACAAGAAGGCAAAGTGCTTATCTGAGGAGACTTTACAAATAGCGAAGAATGAAGAAAAGTGAAAAGCAAGGGAGAGAGGGAAATATGCATCCAATTAAATGCAAAGTTTCAAATAATAGCTAGGAGAGACAAGAAGACCTTCAATGAACAGTTCTTTTTAATAGAGGAAAACAACAAAAGGGGAAAGACTGAAGATTTCTTCAGGAAAATTGGAAACATCCAGGGAGCATTCAGCCCAAAGATGGTACAATAAATGATAAAAATGGAGAGAATTAGTAGACACTGAAGAGATCAAAATGAGATGGAAAGAATACACAGAAGAACTGTATATAAAAGATCTTAATGAACTGGATTACTATAATGGTGTGGTTAGTCACCCAGAGCCAGACATTCTGGACTGTGAAGTCAAGTGGGCCTTAAGAAGCATAGCTGTTAATAAAGCTAGTAGATGCTATGCAATTCCAGCAGAACTTTTCAAATCCCTAAAGAATTATGCCAGCAAGGTATTGCATTCATTATGTCAGCAAATCTGGAAGACGCAGTAGTGGCCACAGGACTGGAAAAGATCAATCCTCATCCCAATTCCAAGAAGGGTAGTATCAAAAATGTAATAACCACTGGACAATCACACTCATCCTCTATGCTAGTAATGCTGTGCTTAAAATCTTCTTGCATGCTAGACTTCAGCATTATATGAGCCAAGAAATTCCAAATGTCCAAGCTGGCTTTAGGAAAGAAAAAAGAATTAGAGATCAAGTTGCCAAAATTTGCTGTCTGGATTATAGAGACAGCAAGGGAATTTCAGAAAAACATCTACTTCTGTTTCATCGACTACGCTAAAGCCTTTGACTGGATCACAATAAACTGTGGAAAGCTCTTAGAGAGATATGAATACCAGATCATCTTACCTGTTGCCTGAGAAACCTGTATGTGTGTCAAGAAGCAACAGTTAGAACCTTATATGGAAAAACAGATTGGTTCACGATTGAGAAAGGAGTAAGACAGGGCTGTCTGCTGTCACTCTGTTTTTTAATCTATATACTGAGCACATCATAAGAAATTCTGGGCTGGATGAGTTGCAAGCTAGAATCAAGACAGGAGAGAGAAACATCAACAACCTCAGACATGCGGATGATACCACTCTAATCGCAGAAAGTGAAGAGGAACTAAAGAGCCTCTTGATGATGGTGAAGGAGGAGAGTGAAAGAGCCGGCTTAAGAATAAATATTATTAAAAAAACAACAACAACAACAACAACTAAGATCATGGCATCTGGCCCCATTATTGCATGGAAAAATAGAAAGGGAAAAGGTGGAAGTAGTGACAGATTTCCTCTTCTTGGACTCCAAAATCACCGCGGACAGTGACTGCAACCATGAAATCAGAAGACAATTCCTTCTAGGCAGAAAAGCAATGACAAATCTATACAGTGTGTTGAAACGCAGAGACATTACTGCTGAAAAAGTTTCATATAATCCAGGCTATGGTCTTCCCAGTGGTCATGTATGGTTGTGAGAGCTGGACAGAAGAATTGATGCCTTTGTATTGTGGTGCTGGAGAAGACCCCTTGAAGTCTCTCAGACAACAAGGGGATCAAATCAGTCAATCTTAAGGGAGGTCAACTGAAGCTGAAGGTGCTGAAGCTGAAGCTCCAGTATTTTGGTCATCTGATGTGAACAGATGATTCATTGGAAAAGTCCCTGATACTGGAAAGATCGAAGGCAGAAGGAGAAGCGAGCTTGAAAGGATGAGATGGCTGGACTGTACCACTGATGCAATGAATGTGAACTTAGGCAAACTCTGGGAGATGGTGAGGGACAGGGAGGCGGGCATGCTGCAGCCCATGGGATCACAAAGAGTCAGACACAACTGGGCAATTGAACAACAACAACTTATTTAACAGATAACAGTATTTCATTTATGTTCATTTTTTGTTTTAAGTGTGTTATATAAAAGGCTAACTTTTTTTCCTCATAAAAATATATCAGTTTGGTTTATGACAATTATCATGATCCCACTTCATGGATGAGCATATTGCATCACTGAAAGTGCTTAATTGACCTGAGTAAGTAGATGTAGTTTAGGATTACTACCTAGATGGAATGGCTGTCATTTCGGTGTCTTCAAGCATTACATTACAGTGCTTCTTTTATGCTACACATGATTGTTGGAAGCACTATTTTCCAACCATTGCTTCAGATGGTGTATCTCTTCTCATCCCAAAATTCACTTTATGCTAAATGCCAGCTTCATAATTGTGATGCTCCATATGTAATATTATGTGACTCTTTATACTTAATCTTTAGTCCACTATGACTTTCCCAGAGAATAAAATATGTCAAAGTTTACAACAGCAACTTTTAGTAAAAGAACCTAAAATTAAGGGAGGTAGCATAAATTTGGCATTTTGTTTTGTAAGTAGCAAAATTATAATTCAATTCCTATCATGATTCAGCTGTTTTTTCAATTTATAACAATTATTTAATGTGCATAATATTGATTATCATGAATAAGGAATTCTAATTTGCCGGGGTCCAGCCCTGGTGGATCCAGGGTAATTCAAAGGTGGGGACAGAATCGGCGTCCTGGAAAAATCTTATTTAATTACATATATATAGAGAGATTAGAAACAGATAGTGTAGTAGGAAAATTAGTGGAGAAAAAGAGGCTGAATAACTGATTTATGTGGAATACCAATCACCACCTACGTAGGCCACAGGCGTCTTTCCATTCTCCCGAAGGAGAGGAGGCACTGAGGCCTCCCCGGTCTGATCTCAGAAGCCCAGGCAGAATTAGCAGGCTAGGTGAGTACCCACATTTCAGATGGAAATTCAGCCAGGTAAACGGGGAGCGAGAAAGAAATGACACGGGAGAATCAGTCTTTCCAGAAACTGATTCGATTTCTTTATTTTTCAGGTTTGTTTATATACATTTTTGCTATACATAGGGATGAATACAGAGTCATGTGGGGGTCAGCAGACCTGACCCTTGTCACAATCAAGTGCTTCATATACAATTATATAAAGGTCTTATGGGTTTTTACATCATCTTCTAGCCATGAGGTCTGCTGACATTTTATGGCCCTTTCTGATACCGGTCAGTTAACCAGAAAACTTATTTTTCCAACGGTGATTTTTTCTTAAATCAGGCGCCACCCTCCAAATAAAATTGCATTCCTATAGGGTGAGGGTGTAGTGAGTTACAACTAGGAAAGGAATTTACTTAACCTAAGGTTTAACATGATTAATCTTAAAGGTTAATACTTATTTCTCCTGTATGCTAGTTATATTCATTATAAGGGCAGGAATATGGAGATTTAGCAGCAAATTTTGACTCAACAAATGAAAACCCTTCACCAATGTTCCCCTTAAGATCTATTTTGTCTTAAGATAGTGATAAAGTTACATTTTTACATAACATAGTGATTTATAACAAAGTACAGTGATCTATAACAAAAGAGAAGATTCATTAACTCAAAAAGTCTAGTATTGCTAACATCAAAAAACTATTATATTTCCTTTTCTATATTCCAAATACATTGATTAATATATTCCCAGGTGCCTAAGGATATGGAGGCCTGATGGCAATCATTGACTCATCAATGAAAAGAGCCCTACGCTAATACTCCAAACTCTCTGTGTTGTTTATGGTTGAAAGGTTGTCACACAAGCTAGTCTGTCAGCAGAGAGGTTTGACCTGAGACATCCTTTCACACCCAGGGCAGGGAATTAGCAGTAGTGTTTGGCATGACAAATGAAAAAACCCTTCACCAATATAGTTCCTAATCAACCCACTAATACTATACTAATGATCTTCTAACTTCTCAAAAGAGTCTGTATTTAGAAAGTTTTAAAACATCCCGTGCCTCTCACAGTTGGGAGGCTGTAAACAGTCACATGCGGCCAGACGAACCTGATCAGGCAGGCCGGAGAACCTTCAGAGTTCATAAGTTGAAACACTCTTGTCACGCCCAGGAATTTTTATTGACTTGGAGCTGCAAGTTAACTCCTTCTCCGAGAGAAATGGTTATGGTGGAGAACTCCCCGTAAAGTACTCTGGTTTTGGAGGTAGATGCTCGGGAACAGGGGGTATCCTGAGGCTTGATCACGCCTTTGCGTATGCCCAGCTTCCTTCCTCATGACTTTTGCCATGGGCGGAGTTCCTCATGCTGGCTCCCAACACTAATTGGTGATAGAGAAAACTTCACAGCCATGTAGATTGGTACAATTTTATGAAAATGTGGTTTTCATTCCCAAGTGATCCATCATTAATGCTGACAATCCTATACTCAGTCAACTTATTTAATCTATGGAAAATATTTTCCATGAAGAGATTTCAAACATTTCATTCTTGTAAATCCATAAGAAAACTTTTTGTTTCTTTGTCCCACACTTACTCAATGCTGGAAAGAATGAGGAAAAGCTATTATCTCCTGTTTGGGGAAGTGTTATTGCTTAAATATTTTATTGTAACTGGGTCTAAACTCATACTTCTCAACACATGTCAGACTAATAAATTGAGACAGGAGGTATTAGGACTTGAAATAGTGACTTTATTTAGAAAGATAGAAGACCAAGAAACTGGTTGGCCAGTGTCCCAAAGAATCATCTTACCTGAGTTAGACTTAAAACTTCTTTTCTACTAAATGGAGAAGTAGTGTGATTGGTTGTTGTAAACTTCATAGTGACTGGACCCTTTATTCTTTCTGCTGTCCATGTAGATCAGGTCACAATGTTCCTACAAATTTTAAGAAGGCAATGGTTATTTTATGTTCTGTAATTTTTTTCTATAAATAGAAAAGTGTAACACCTCTAAATGTCAACCTGAGAGGCAGAGCTTTGAGGAAGGGCTTCCCTGGGTATCCTCTAGACAACAGTTTTCCACAAAGATTCAGAGCCAGGAGGCTAAGCACAGGCAACAAAGCACAAGGATTATTGCTGAAGGAGTAGATTCAATATGGAATCAGACTGTTCTTCTCTGTTACATTACGATCACCATCTTTTGAAATAATAATCTACTCTCACATAAATTAGCAACTTTGAAGAATTTATGTACTCACTTCCCTTCTGCATTGGCAGTATGGAATATTCTGAAAGTATTTTATTAGACTACTTAACAAAAACTGAATAGACACATAAACATTACTGAGAAATTCCACTCTAAAAATGTACCAACCAAAGTGCGTATAGCAGCACTCTTGTAATAATTCCACACCAGAAAATTCATACTATCCACCAAAAGTAGAAGGGTTATATGGTGAATGGGATAGGTACACAGCTGATTTCTTCCAACAGTGAGGACGAATACATTCCTGATGTCTGAATGACTCTCGTAACAAAGGCTGAGCACAAGCCAGACATCAGTGATCACACATGGGGAGACTGCATTTACAAAAAAGTCAAACACAGAAATAAGTAGTCAATAATGTTAGAAGTCATTATAGTGGTTACCTTTCTAGAAATTAGAAATTAGGGTGTTGGTGGAATGTCATCATTGTATGAAAATTAATGAAACTCTTTATAATCTGATTTACTTTCTCTATGTATTTTTTCAATGTCTTTTGCTTTGAAAACAATATAAGAGGATACTTCACACACACGAGTTTTGGTATTGTGTAATTATGAATCAAGGTAGATTGAACATGGTCAAGAAGAAGATGACAAGATTAAACACAGACATCTTAGGAATCAGTGAACTAAAATGGACAAATTTAGTTCTGTAGATATAACTATCTATTACGGTGGGCAAGAATCTGTTACAAGGAATGGAGTTGTGTGTCCTCACAGTGAACAAAAGACTGCAAAATGTAGTACTTGGGTACAGCCTCAAAAATGACAGAATGATCTCAGATAGTATCCAAGCAAACCATTCTGTGTCACAGTAATCTAAGGCTATGCCCCAAACACTGATGCCAAATAAATCGATTTGACTAGTTCTATGAAGACCTATAAGATATTCTAGAAAAAACACCAACAAAACATGGAATGAAAAAGTAGGAAGTCAAGAGATACCTAGAATAATAGGCAAGTATGGCCTAGTAGTACAAAACGAAGCAGGGCTAAGGCTAAGAGATTTGTAAAGAGAACATGCTGATTATAGCAAACACTCTTTTCCAACAACAAAAGAAGTGACTATACACATGGACTTCACCAGATGGTCAGTATCAAAATCATATTGATTATGTTCTTTGCATATTGATTTGTTCAATTACAGAGAAGCTCTACACAGTCAGCAAAAAGAAGACACGGATTCTATTGTGTCTCAGATCATGAACTCCTCATTGCAAAACTCAGGCTTAAATTGAAGTAAGTAGGGAAAATCACCAGGACATTCAGATATAGCCTCAATCAAATCCCTATGATTATACAGTGAAGGTAATAAATAGATTCAAGGGATCAAAACTGGTCAAAAGAGTGCCTGAAGAACTGTGGACAGAGGTTCCTAATCTTGTAAAGGAGGCAGTTATCAAAAGCAGTTCAAAGAAAAATGCAAATAAGAAAGTGGCTGTCTGTGGAGGCTTTACAAATATCTGAGGAAAGAAGGGACGTGAAAGGGAGAAAGGGAAAGATATACCCAATTGAATGCAGAGTTCCAGAGAATATCAAGGAGATATAAGAAAATTTTCTTAAGTGAACAATGCAAAGAAATAGAGGAAAACAATAGAAAGGGAAAGACTAGAGATCTCTTTTAGAAAACTGGAGATATAAATGTACATTCCATTCATGGATGTGCACAATAAAGGACAGAACCTAGCAGAAGCATGCATGATTAAGGCCATACAGAAAGGTCTTAATGACCTGGATAAGCAGTATGGTGTGTTCACTGACATAAAGGTGGACATCCTGGAGTCTGAAGTCAAGTTTGCCTTTCAATACATTACTATGAACAAAGCTAGCTGAGGTAACAGTATTCCAGCTGAGTTATTTAAAATTCTAAAATATGATGCTGTTAAAGTGCTGCACTCAATATGCCAGCATTTGGAAAAGTCAGCAGGGTCACAGGACTAGGAAAAGATCAGTTTCCATTCCAACCTCAAAAAAAGGGCAATGTCAAAGAATGTTCCAAGTATTGCACAGTTGAGCTCATTTCACATGCTAGCAAGGCTATGCTAAAAATCCTTCAAACTTGGCTTCACCAGTACATGAACCAAGAAATTCCAGATGCATAATTTGGGTTTCAAAGAAGAAGGGGAATCAGAGACCAAATTGCCAACATTTGTTGGATCATGGAGAAAATAAGGGAGTTTCAGAAACATCTAATTCTGCTTCATTGATTGCACTGTAAAGCCATTGACTGTGTGGATCACAATAAACTGTGGAAAATTCTTAGAGATGGAAATACCAGATCACCTTACCTGTTTCCTGAGAAATATAGCACACCAGGCTCCTCTGTCCTCCACTATCTATGATAGTCAAGAAGAAACACTTCAAACCAAGCAGAGAATGACTGGTTCAAAATTGGGTAAGGTGTATGACAAGGCTGTATATTGTTACCCTGCTTATTTAACTTATATGCATAGTACATCATGCAATATGCCAGGCTGGATGAATCACAAGCTGGAATCAAGATTACCAGGAGAAATATCAACCACCTCAGATATGCAGATGATACCACTCTAATGGCAGAAAGTGAAGAACTAAAGAGCTTCTTGATGAAAGTGAAAGAGGAGAATGAAAAAGCTGGCTTAAAACTCAACATGTTTGGGAACGCATGTAAGAATTAAAGATTTTAAATTAAAAAAAAAAAAACAAAGAAAAAAAACTCAACATGTAAAAAATTAAGATCATGGCATCTAGTCCCATTATTTTATGGCAAATAGATGGTGAAACAATGGAAAGAGTGATAGGCTTTATTTTCTTGGGCTCCAAAATCACTACAGATGATGACTGCAGCCATGAAATTAAAAGATGCTTGCTCCTCAGAAAAAAAGCTGTGACAAACCTAGGGAGGCTGATTGTACATTCAGGCTGTAATTCATACATCCTGACATTACTTTGTCAACAAAAGTCCATATGGTTAAATATATGTTTTTTCCAGAAGTCATGTATGGATGTGAGAGTGAAACCATAAAGAGGGGTGAATGCCAAAGAACTGATGCTTTCAAAGTGCGGTGTTGGAGAAGACTATGGAGAATCCCTTGAACTGCAAGAAGATAAAACCAGTCAATCCTAAAGTAAATCAACCCTGAGTATTTATTGGAAGGACTGATGTTGAAGCTGAAACTCCAAGACTTTCACCACCTGCTGCAAAGAGCTGGCTCATTTGAAAAGCAATGATGCTGGGAAAGACTGAAGGCAAAAGGAGAAGGGGCAGCAGAGGATGAGATGGTTAGACAGTATCACCAACTCAATGGACATGAATTTGAGCAAACTCCAGGAGATAGTGGAGGACAGAGGAGCCTGGTGTGCTACAGTCTATGGGGTCATAGGAGTCAGACATGACTTAGCAAATTAAAAACACAGCTATTACAAAATATATGGGAAATGGCAAATTGAAAGGAACTTTAAATTATATTACAAACATTCTTATCATATGATTATTACATCTCTTCCTATAATATCTTTATCCACTTATAATCTCTGCCAGCCATTTCCACAAACTCTTCATAAGTATCTCAGCTGGGCATGATGAATTTCCATTATTTTCCAATGTCACAAGAAAACATATTAAATATCCCTGAGAGTATTGGGTATTACATACTTCAAATAAAGCCAGATACATTTACTTTATGATTTTTATTTTAGAAACTTTCTATTAACTAGTGGGCTTAAAATCTTTCATGCTTGCTTCCTAGAAGCACAGCAGTTTTAGGAATAAAACTACCAATACATTTTTAAAATTTTGTATTCTTTTTCTTTATGCTTTTTTATATCTTATTCTACAGACCAGATAGTTAATCAAATGAATTACATTAATATGTTTCACCTGGGTCTATCCATCCTATTAAAGTAACTTGCAAATATGTGCCATAAACAAACACTGATTTTGGCTCTAGAGGGCTTTCATAATTGGTTTTATAATGTTCTTATACCCCTGTTGTCATTAATCCCACTTTAAACGCAGGTCCGCCATCTAAACATCGGTGCATATATGAATTGAGTCATACTGCCGGGTGACATGTCAGTGCATTAAGTTTGCAGGTTATTTTCATGATGAGCTCTTATTTATTTAGTCTGCTCTGGTTGCTTCTGAGATCATTTTATTAAAGAAGTAATACAGACTTATAGGTACAAAGGGTATATACAGAAGCATGTAGGCTGTCACATGCTGAATTCAGACTTGCTGTTAAGAATGCATAATACCACAAAATAACAAGATGAGAACATTTTACTGGCAGATATGCACAAGCAACTATCAGTCCAGGCTTGGGCTAAATCACTAATCTCCATATGTGATGGGGTAGCAAATAATCTGTACAACCACAAAGACCTTTCTTTTTATTTGCCTTGATTTTTTGTTGTATTTAATAAGAATGAATTTGTGCTCTTTGCATAAATTGGAACAGTAGTTAGAATAATGTGTTGGTAAAATGGGGTAAATCATTGCTACTGGATTTTTCTTTGTGAATGTGCTCAATATTTGCATTCAGCTCACAAACTGGAGAATGAATAGCTTAATGTTTAATAATCATGTAAATTAAATCATATTAATACAAATTGACAGAATATATTGGCAATGACATGCTATTAACAAAAAATACTGTGCCATTTTTATGTTGAAGGATAAGAATAAAAAGATAATAAATACTTTCTTCCTGTAGTTGTGCTAGGAAATGTGATAATATCCAAAAAATATATATGTGACCTTGAAAGAGAAAAAATAGAGGCAATTATTTAGCTGATGAGAAGTTAGAACTTCTATGTACATTTAAAATAAAAGCATTGGATTCTGGTTAGTGTTTTCCCATGTCGAGTTCATACATTTGGTCTGGTGTAAATACAGCCAAGCTACAGCAGGTAAGCAACAGTCAGCTCCAGGCTGGGCCTCTTCTGAAGTCACTTGTAAGCCTGACAGAAGGAAAGAACAAAGAAACAAAGAGGAGATGTATTCTCCTTTCATACCTACCTTTAGTGCATTTAGACATTTGTGATAAAAAAAAAGGTCGCTGAAGCTTAACATCTAGTCTGCTTTTGAAAGATCAGAAAAATAGAGGCCAAATTTTAATTGCATACACACAAAATATTTCTTCCAATATACCTTTCTCCAAACCTAAATCTGTGTCTAGATTTCTTTCCCTCAAAATCTTTAAAATTTCCTAAATAAATAAATCACTAAAGCATGAAGTGATTTCTGATTAGGATAAAAAAAAAGAGAGAGAGAGAGAGAGAGAGAGAGAGGCTTGTTTCACTTGGATGACTTGAGAATAGTAAAAATTAAAGAGAATTCTTATGATAAAATCCTACATAATTTAACTATGGCATAAATTACACATGACAAAGATAAGGTTATATCTTCATTTCACACTAATGTTTTTAAATTGTAAGTTAAATGTTTAAGTATAATTATATCCAATATCATGACTGCAAAAACAAATGGTAGGTGCTTGCTGTCACTTGAAATGCTGTTTCTTTCTTATTTTCATCTCTTTAAATATTTTAATTGGAGGATGTGTGCTATGTTCTAAGTCGCTTCAGTTGTGTCTGACTCTTTGTGACCCCATGGACTGTAGCCTGCAAAGCTACTCTGTCCATGGGATTCTCCAGTCAAGGCTATTGGAGTTGGTTGTCATTCCCTTCTCCAGGGGATCTGCCCGACTCAGGGATCAAACCCTGTCTCTTATATCTCTTGCATTGGCAGGCAGGTTCTTTACCACTAGCGCCGCCTGGGAAGCCCAGGATTGGAGGATAATTACTTTAAAATGTTGTGATAGTTTCTGCCATACAGCAATGCAAATCAGACATAAGTATGCTGCTGTTGCTGCTAAGTCGCTTCAGTCATGTCCGACTCTGTGCGACCCCAGAGACAGCAGCCCACCAGGCTCCCCTGTCCCTGGGGTTCTCCAGGCAAGAACACTGGAGTGGGTTGCCATTTCCTTCTCCAATGCGTGAAAGTAAAAAGTGAAAGGGAAGTCGTTCAGTTGTGTCCGACTCTTTGCGACCCTATGGACTGCAGCCTACCAGACTCCTCCGTCCATGGGATTTTCCAGGCAAGAGTCTTGGAGTGGGGTGTCATTGCCTTCTCTGAGATATAAGTATATATATGTATGTATAAACATAAAAATACCTTATATATACCCTCCTCATATATATACCCTATATATACCCTCCTCTTTAGCCTCGCTCCTATCCCGCTCCCCATCCCACTCCTCTAGGTTGTTCCAGAGCAACAGTCTGGGCTCTACATGTCCATTAACAGATGAATGGATAAAGAAGTTGTGATACATATATACAATGAAATATTGCTCAGTCATAAAGGAATAAATGTGAGTCAGTTGAACTGAGGTAAATGAATCCATAGTCTGTTACACAGAGTGAAGTAAGTCAGAAAGAGAAAAATAAATATCATATATTAATGAACATATATGAAAGTGTAATTTCTTGATTTTTGGTATTTCTTTCATCTACAATGTGAAAAACCACTCTATTAATTCTTCACTCCACCATAGACATATGTAATGACTGATTACATGTTTGCCAGATGCTCTATGGATATCCTTTAATGATAGACATCAACATCTGTCTTTGGAGCTAGAATTTGTATACAATATTAGAAATAAAATTTCAATCAATTTAAATTATATTTATGAAAACAATGCATTTTGTTGAAGTAGTGAAAAATATACTTTAAAATAAGAAATCAATATTAAGATAGAAATGCCCCCATAGTAATAACAGTTCAAAGTTCAGTAATAAACAAGGTTTCTGGGGAAAAAAAAAAAAAAAAAAGAAACCTATCCTGACTGTATTGGACTATATTATTTTCACACTAAAATTTTCCAGTTTTATAAAGCTTTTATATGCAGTGTCCTTATGTAATGATGGATATATACTAGTTTAATTTCTTTATAAATATTTTTATTTTATAAATATTAAAATTTATAGATGTTACTTTTAAACATATATATTGTATGATTGTGACAGACTCATGTCAAATATGGATTGTCATTATATTTATTTATCTTTGTAAAGTTGGGTCTCTACCTAAAATTACTTTAGGGCATTAATTTATATTCTAAAAATATGTTCTCTTGGCTGATAACAAGCATTTTTAAGAATGAAAAGGCCCTTTCCTTTTAAAGACTTTTGGCATAAGCTTCAAACCGACTCTTATTCTGGGACTTTGAGAGTGAATTTGCCTGAAGAAATCATTTCTACCCACCACCTGAAGTGGACAAAGATGATGAGAGTAAAATATTTTAATGTTCAGCTTATTTTATTATCAAAATAATAAATTGTCCCTTCATAACTATGACCAACCTAGACAGCATATTAAAAAGGAGAGACATTACTTTGCCAACAAAGGTCCATCTAGTCAAGGCTATGGTTTTTCCAGAAGTCATGTATGGATGTGAGAGTTGGATTATAAAAAAAGCTGAGCACTGAAGAAATGATGCTTTCGAACTGTGATGTTGGAGAAGACTCTTGAGAGTCCCTTGGACTGCAAGGAGATCCAACCAGTCCATCCTAAAGGAGATCAGTCCTGGGTGTTCATTGGAAGGACTGATGTTTAAGCTGAAACTCCAATCCTTTGGCCAGCTGATGCAAAGAGTTGACTCATTGGAAAAACCCTGATGCTGGGAAAGATTGAGGGCAGGACGAGAAAGGGATGACAGAGGATGAGATGGTTGGATGGCGTCACCGACTCAATGGATATGGATTTGGGTGGACTCCGGGAGTTGGTGATGGACAGGGAGGCCTAGCGTGCTGTGATTTGTGGGGTAGCAAAGAGTTGGACACGACTGAGTGACTGAACTGAACATAAATTACTTAGACATTATCATGTTGAGTTCTGTAATGAAAACCAAAACAGAACATGCATTTTGAATTAAAACTAGGAAATCTCTGACTGAAATAATTTAAACAATTTACAGAATACCAAAGCCATCTGTTGAAGTAGGAAGACAAGTATATTCCAGGCAAGAATACTGGAGTGGGTTGCCATTCCTTCCCCAGGGAATCATCCTGACCCAGGGATGGAATCCATGTCTCTTGCATTTTGGGCAGATTCTTTACCGCCCTCATCTGTAAAACTACTGAAGTCATGAGCTTCTTGTGCTTCCCTTTCCTGAAGTCAACTATTATAGATTAAGATATGAAGTATATGGTGCTAACCTATAGTTTGTATTACACACCTAGTTTCATAGCTCTTCTACACATCACAGAATCCATTGAAATTCTCAGCAAATGTGGTCAAACCTCAAGATAACACTCTTGGAGTGAATTTGCATGTGTTAGTATCTTTTGATCCACAGTCTTCTGTAAGTTTAATCTTCAAAGAAACTGGAGGGCATATACATGAAATTCATTTTCTTGGGTGAGAGATACAGAGGGAAGGATGAAAATGAGCTAGTTTTGGCAGGGAACCACTCCTAGAATTATAAGGTGTAGAGTGAATGTTTGCATCACTACTGTTCTGCTGACCTCATCTCTCTGGCTGCAAACACCTCAGAGAGTCCTGTGTCTGCTGACTCAGAGGGATTCTTGAAATGGCAGTAAATGCTTTGGAAAATATCAATCACTCTTATGACCTGGAATACTTTGCATAAAAAAATTTTGCACTAAAGTTCCCTTTATCTTGCATCCTTGAAGGATTTGGATAAGAGAGTAATCTAGGTTTCAAATGGAGAGCCACTAAAAAACAGGGAGATCTCAGCAAAATTATGAAACCAAAGAGAAAAGCATAGTCTTGGAGATCTGAAAACAGTGTAGTTATAGATCCCTCTCACACAATCTGGAAATCAGAGGAAAGACAGTCTTACAATATATAGCATGCCAAAGTGGACTAACTCCAGCAAAGTAAGAATAAGAAACAGGAGAAACCCAGGGATCAGGAGAAAATGTGAAAATAATTGATATTAATTCTTCTCTGGTGTTTGCAAATTCAATGATAAAGTCATCATTTTGGTCCTGGAATTTCATCTCTTGAGAGAATTTTGATACCTGATTCAATCTTCTTGCTTATTGTTGCTTTGGTCAGATTTACTATTCATTATTCAATCTTAATAAATTGCATGCCTCTAGGAATCTATTCATTTCTTCTATGTTGTCTAATTTGATGATGTATAATTGTCTGCAGTAATCTAGATGAAGATAGATACTGTTTGGTATTACTTATCTGTGGAATATATATATATATATATATATATATATATATATATATGGCCAGTTTCATAGAGACAGAATAGAATGGTGATTTCCACCAGCTGTTTGGAGGGAGAAATAAGATGTAGGTCAAAAAGTTCAAACTTTCAGTCTTAAGAAGAGTAAGTTCGGAGGATCTGATATGTAGCAAGATAACTGTGTTAATATTATAGTATTGGAAGTTGCTAAGAGTACATAAATTTCACAACACACAGACAGAGTAAATGGAAATGTACAACAAATGAATGCAGGAAAAGATAAAGTGTGAGATTAGCTCCTTAGTCTGTCTCCTGTGGCTTCAGAGAAAACCTGATGGGAGATGATGATTCAAAGAATTCCAAGCTACACATTTACACTTCCAACCTAAAATTTTTAGCTGAAAATTGGCCGCACTTTTCCACATGCACCATGGTTCGGTGAAGGGACTGTCCAGCCCTGGAGGCCAAGGTGAAATTAGCAGGCCCCTAGTATTCTTGAAAAGGAATAGGGACTATTGCCTCATAGATACCAGCCAGATTAAGGAAAAATGAAACATAAGATCTTAAGAAATTAGGTAATTCCCAGAGTTGGGAATAGGAGACAAGGGGGAAAAAAATCCTGACTGAACTAAATATTTGTGACAAAAAAATAGATTTATAATCCCTGGTAGAATACTTACATCATTTGTTGTTTCAGAATTGGAATGAGGAGACACAATGATATCACTGGATTAAATTATCTGGAATAAGAGTTCATGAACTAAGTTAAACTTCGTATAGAACTATAAAGTATATCCTTTTTGTGGCCATTTAAGATTTGATTGTGGCTTACATGCTTGCCTATATACAATCTTTCATAATTTTCTCTAAGATTAATTTCAAATTTTCCTTCTGATTCCCTTTCATTTGATCATTGGAACTCATTGGCCTCAAGTCTTATGATGCATTGGTTGTAACACTCTAAATCTGCCCATTTCTCTTAAAAAAGACTAGGCTCTGGGCCTCTCTCACCCTTTATCTTAACTGCATTCACTCCATCAAAATTTACATGGTCTCTGTGCCACTATTTCTAGCTTAGAAAAAAAATGCTAACATAAACCAATTTAAAACCTGTCATATAAATAATTAGAAAGGTACTAAGATTTCTTAGCCTGGAATATTGTGGTCTTTAGATAGTTGCTGCTGCTGCTGCTGCTGCTAAGTAGCTTCAGTCTTGTCCAACTCTGTGTGATCCCATAGATGGCAGCCCACCAGGCTCCCCCATCCCTGGGATTCTCCAGGAAAGAATACTGGAGTGGGTTGCCATTTCCTTCTCCAATGCATGAAAGTGAAAAGTGAAAGTGAAGTCGCTCAGTCGTGTCTGACTCTTATCGACCCCATGGACTGCAGCCTACCAGGCTCCTCCATCCATGGGATTTCCCAGGCAAGAGTACTGGAGTGGGGTGCCATTGCCTTTTCCACTTTAGATAGTTAGATGAAAGTTATTTTGAAAAGGAATTTGTTGAGAGTGACATCAGTTGAAAATTGTGACATTATATCTGCGTTTACTACATAAATTGTAAAGGAGTGTCATTAAATCTACTTTAGGTAGAAGCAATACTAAGAAGCCCTCATCCAATACATTTAACTTGGCCATGGATATTTAAAAATCTGCCTGCCAACACAGAGCTGCAGGAGACTCAGTTTCAGTCCTTACAATGGGAAGATACCCTGGAGAAGGAAATGGCTATCCACTCCAGTATTCTTGCCTGGAGAATTCCATGGACTAAGGAGCTTGGAAGGCTATAGTCCATGAGGTCATAAATAGTCAGACATGCCTGAGCAACTATGTACAAACACAGGTATTTAAGAACACATGCATGCATGCCTGTGTGCTAAGTTGCTTCAGTCCTGTCCAACTCTTTGCAACCCTATGGACTCTAGACTGCCAGGCTCCCCTGTCCATGGAATTCTTCAGGCAAGAATACCAGAGTGGGTTGCTGTGCCCTCCTCCAGGGGATTTTCCCAACCCAAGGACCAAAATTCTGTCTCTTTGGTCTCCTGCATTGGCAGGTGGGCTCTTTACCACTGGCGCCACAGAAACTAGCTAATATGGGGATCTGAATTTTTAATCTATTCACTATGGATTAATTTAACTTCAATAACCTAAATTTAAAAGCTGAAGAATATGAAATATAACTCTATAAACTAGAATTACTGTTTTGTTAGCTCTATATTTCACCATTTTTTTATATTATAATTGTGTAGTAGTGTTAATACCTGGTATATGTATCTTTCTGGAAGTGAACTGAAAGTCATGTCCAACTCTTTGCGACCCCATTGACTATACAGTCCATGGAATTCTCCAGGCCAGAATACTGAAATGGGTAAACTTTCCCTTCTCCAGGGGATCTTTCAAACCCAGGGATCAAACCCAGGTCTCCTGCATTGCAGGCAGATTCTTTACCAGCTGAGCCATATGGGAAGCTGGAGGTATACATAAATATATCTAATTATTATTAATGGATTGATACAAATCAACAGCTTCTGTCCAAACACTAATGTCTAAAGTATTACAACTAACATTTTAGTTTAAGTTGTACTAGTTACATTATAAGTTTAAATTAAATATAATACTTTTGACTTTATAATATTATTTTCTAGTTAAAAATAAGAAGGTACCCATTTGATTGAAACAAAAAAAGAAATGTTACTGATACAGGATAGATTAAAGATACAAATGTATAAAGTAATTTTAAAAGATTTCAAAATACATAACCTGGGAATTTAATAATGAATGCCAAGTTCAATATTCTAGACTAAATAAAATGAATATATACACACACACATATACAAATATGTCTGTGTGTGTGTATATATATATATATATATATATATATATATATATATATAAAATGTATGTTGAGGGTGAAGAAGGAATGTGAAAAACCTGGCTTGAAACTTAACATTCAAAAAACTAACATAATGGTATCCAGTTCCATCAATTCAGGGCAAAAGATAGGGGAAAAAGTCAAAACAATGACGAACTTTATTTTCTTGGGCTCCAAAATCATTGTGGAAGGTGACTGTAGCCATGAAATTAAAAGATGCATGCTCCTTGGAACGAAAGCTTTGACAAACCTAGACAGTATATTAAACAGTAGAGACATTCCTTTGACAACAAAGGTCTGGATAGTCAAAGCTATGGTTTTTCCATAGTCTTGTATGGATGTGTGAGCTTGACCATAAAGAAGATTGAGCACTGAAGAACAGATGCTTTCAAATTGTGGTACTTGAGAGTCCCTTGGACATCAAGGAGATCAAACCAGTCAGTCCTAAAGGAAATCAACCCTGAATATTCATTGGAAGGATTGAGGCTGACCCTGAAGCTCCAATACGTTGGCCACCTCATGTAAATAGCTGACTCATTGGAAAAGACTATGATGCTAGGAAAGATTGAGGACAGGAGGAGAGGGGAAGACAGAGGATAAGATGGTTGGTTGGCATTACCAACTAGATGGACATGAGTTTTAGCAAAGTCTGGGAGAGAGTGAAGGACAGGGAAGCTTGGTGTGCTGTGGTTCATGGGGTGTCAAAGAGTCAGACACAACTTAGCAACAGAACAAAGACAACAAAATAAACTTGCAGATAATGTTGAAAAATTAATGACTATTATAATATTCATTGAACTTGAAAAGACATTACTTTCCTACAAAAATAAAATAAAATAAAAGATACATAAAAGTATTCTCCTGAGATCAGAATAAAAATTCAACAAAATTTAAAAAAACATACTTAACAAAATATGAGCATATGACTTTGGTAAGTTATCAGATGACTTGGTTCTTAAACAAATTAAAAACATTTTTAAATGGTGAGAAAACAAAAAAAAATCAATTATTATTTCTGGAAACTTAATTTCACAAATATGTATTGAAACTAAAAAATTATATTTTAATTAAGTGAAAGTTCTTCACTTAAATAAAAAAAAATATCCATGCAATATAAAAACTTTCCAGCATTATTTATGATCAATTGATTAATAATATTAAAATTACAATTAGTTTCCTTTAGTTTCAGTCAGTTACATGGTGTAAGAGATATTACTTGGTTAAAACATTAGCTATGTATTTTCTCTAAGTATTTAGAAAGTAAGAAAAAATATTTTTAATTTATAGCCCAATAATTGAGCTCATGCCCTAGGTATTTTAAATTAAATAGCATTTGCCGAAAAAGATTTTCAACTAAATATGGAATAATTAATTCTTATGATGGATGATAGTCCAGTAATTTTTGCTTTAAACATCTGAATATAAATCAGAAATTTTCAACAAGCAAATGATGCCTATTTTATTTCTTTACTGTTTGTAAAATTTTTTGAAAAAAAAAAAAAAAAAAGGAAATGCTTCCTAAATATTCAATTCAGTTCATTTCAGTTCAGTTGCTCAGTCATGTACGACTATCTGCAATCCCATGAATCACAGCACGCCGGGGCTCCCTGCCCATCACCGACTCCCGGAGTTCACTCAAACTCACATCCATCGAGTCGGTGTTGCCATCCAACCCTCTCATCCTCTGTCGTCCCCTTTTCCTCCTGCCCTCAATCCCTCCCAGCATCAGTCTTTTCCAATGAGTCAACTCTTCACATGAGGTGGCCAAAGTATTGGAGTTTCAGCTTTAGCATCATTCCTTCCAAAGAACACCCAGGACTGATTTCCTATTCAGTAATCAGGAACAAATATTAGTTATTATTTCTATTAATTAATATCATACTGCTGAGGTACAAATTATGTTTAAAGTTCCCAGGAAAAGTACATTGTTGTTGTTACTTGTTTTGACAACAAAACAGGGTAAACAATTTATGATGTTTGGTGAAGAATGAAAATGTGGGGTGCCTTGCTAAAAGATTGTTAAGTTTAAGGAGGAGAACAAGATGGCAGAGCAGTAGGTGGACATGGAGTACATCTCTTTCCACAGATACATCAGTATTACACCTTCAGACACAGAAGTACTTGCAGAACACCAGCTGAGCACAGACAGGAGTGCCTGACCAGCAAAAAAGAATATATAGAACCACACAAAATTGGGTAGGATGAAAGAAGTAAGGGAGAAACAGGAGTGTGTGTAGGACAGGACCTGCCCTCAGTGGGTGGGGTGACTGAAGCATGGGTCTGATTCCCACACTGGGGCAATTGCCTTAGAGGAGAAACATTTAAAGCTGAGAGTTAAATAGCTGATCTGCGGCATCCTAAATGGAATGAGAAAGCGACAGACCTTGCTGCAGCAATGCATACCCCAGATGCGGATGAAGTTCCCATAGAAGGCATAGTGGCTGGAAGCTAGAGTTTAGGGATTGTGGAGCAATCCCAGGGGGAGGGCTGCTGTTGACTCTGGAGAGATGTATCAAGGAGATGTGAGGAAGGAGATTGTGATGGGAAATGCCTGTGTAAGAAAGCCAGGCAGCCATGGAAGCAAGGCAATACTGCTGAGTCATGCATGGGGGGTAGAGCCATCACCATATCCTCTCTCTTCCCACATGCCAGCACCAGCAGCTGAACAACAGAGAGGCTAATCGAACAAATGCCTGATGCAGTGAACTACAGAGTAGGACCCCACCCAGGGTGCCCTTTTAAGTGTTCAACCCTCACTGGGGCAGAGCTGCCACAGGCAAAAAAAAAAAAAAAAAAAAAAAGAATTGCATCTACACATGCAGAATCACTTCAGTCATGTCCAACTCTTTGCAAACCCGTGGATTGTGACCTACCAGGCCTCTCTGTCAGAGTGGTTCTCCAGACAAGAATATTGGAGCATATCGGCTAGCACTGGTTGCCATACCCTTCTAGAGCACTATATTTCTTTCCTGCTGCCCTAGCCCTGAGTACCTGGTGCTGCTAGAACCCCTGTGACCCAAGCAGCTGCACCACATCCACACCTGGCCCTCACTGGGGCAGAAGATAGTCCTCCAGTGCACTCTCAGGAGCAGACTCCAGTGGATGACCCACATGCAGAGGTGGAAATAAAACCACAATTGAAACCCAGGGGCAGTGTGGCTAAAGAAGAAGACTCAAAACCTTCCCACCAGCTGTACAAGATGCAGATTAAATCCACATGATCAAGTAGGCAGACTGTGTCTATGGAATATATAAAAAGACATTGAGAGCTTCCACAAAAGAAAATACACTAGTTCTGATAGCTGTGGACGTTGGAGGCAAGAACAAACAGGAGTAGGACCAGATTAGAATCTGTGCTGCCCCTACAGCAGGTCCAGAGATCAGCACAATTTTGGAGGGTATCCTAGGGAGGTGAGGTGGACTGTGACTCCAAGTGAGGAAAAGGACTCTGACAGTGGTGACTCAAGAAAAAACATTTATTATTCTTATGTTTTGACTTGCTCTGTATTCTTTTGGGTTTTTTAAAAATTTTCCCCTCTGTTGTAGTTGTCAATTTTATTGATATTATGAAATCTAATTAAGCTTTTGAGCTACCCCCCCCCTTACCTAGTCACATTTTTTACTGTAGTTATAAACCTCTACACTGGGCTTTTGCTGTTCTGTGGAGTTTCCTTTTTTTTTTTTTTTCCAGTTTTCTTTTCATTTCTTTTTTTTTTTAAATTTTAAAACATATTATATTATTTCTACATTTATTCCTACCGTTCTTTTCCACTTACAGTTAATCTTTAATGTATATAAATCTTCTTTATCTACCTCTGTCTAACTTTGCATATCAATTCTTTGTTTCCTTTCCTCTCAGCATATTTATTAGTTTTGCTTTCACTGCCTTATTCCCCACTTGGTACCTTGCTTTAGTTTTGTTTTCATTTGCGCTTTAGTTAGTTTTGTTCTTAAGTAGTAAATATAATTTTTTATTTCCTTTGTTTGACAGGTCAATTTACTGTACTTTATTTTTGTTGGACTGGTTTTATTTTATATAAAATAAAATATATTTTGATTATTATTTTCCTGATTTTTTAACTGCAGTTTGTCTGGGGTTTATCTTTGGTTTTTAATTTTTAGGTATTTGTTTTAATCTCACTTAATGCCATAACAAACCACTTGTAGAATCTTCGTTCCTGATCAGAGATCAAGCCCTGAGCCTTTGGATTGGGAACACTAACTCCAAGTCCTTAGACTACCAGAGAACTAACCCTAGGGAGTATCAAATAGTGAGAACTCACACAAAGGTAGCCATTTTAAAACAAGACTAGGCATCACCCAACCACCAGTAGCATCCTGTGCAGGACACCTCATCTAAACAACAAACAAAACAAAAGTACAAACCCAAGCATCAGCAGACAGAATTATCACCTCATTCAGCCTTGCTCATCAGAGGAAAAATAAACACCACCACCACCACCACCACCAAAAAAAAAAAAAAAAAAAAAAACTCAGAACAAATCTCACCCTATGCTAAGCTTACACAAATCACTGGACCAACCTTAGGAGAGCAGAAACCAAAAGGAAAAAGAATTCAGTCTTGAAGTCTGGGAAAGGGAAACCTCAAACACAATAAGTTAAAAAAAAAAAAAAATGAAAAGGCCAAGAAATACTACACAAATGAAGGAACAAACTAGAAACTCAGGAGTCGAAATAAATGAAGAGGAAATAGGCAAACTACCTGAAGTAGAATTCAGAATAATGATAGCAAATATGATCAAAAGCCTTGAAAACAGAATGGAGAAAATGCAAAAAACAATTTACAAAGACCTAGAAGAATTAAAGCGGAGAAGGCGATGGCACCCCACTCCAGTACTCTTACCTGGAAAACCCCATGGACAGAGGAGCCTGGTAGGCTGCGGTTCATGGGGTCAAAAAGAGTCAGACATGACTGAGTGATTTTCCTTTCACTTTTCACTTTCATGCATTGGAGAAGGAAATGGCAACCCACTCCAGTGTTCTTGCCTGGAAAATCCCAGGGACAGGGACGGGGGAGCCTGGTGGGCTGCTGTCTATGGGGTCACACACAGTCAGACACGACTGAAGTGACTTAGCAGCAGCAGCAGAAGAAGAACTAAAGAATAAACATATAGAAACCAATAACACAATTACTGATTTAAAAATACTCTAGAAGGAATCAATAACAGAATATCTGAAGCAGAAGAACGAATCAGTGAACTGGAAGATAAAATGGTAGAAATAACTTCTGAAGAGCAGAATAAAGTAAAAAGAATGAAAAGAACTAAGGATAGTCTCAAAGACCTCTGGAACAACATCAAATGCACCAACATTTGAATTATAAGGGTCTCAGAAGCAGAAGAGAAAAAGAAAGGGTATAAGAAAAATTTTTAAGAGACTATAATTGAAAATTTCACCAACATGGAAAAGGAAATAGTCAATCAAGTCTAAGAGACCCAGAGAGTCCCATACAGGATAAACCCAAGGAGAAATATGCCAAGACACATACTAATCAAACTAACAAGATTAAAAACAAAGAATGTTAAAAGCAGCAAGGGAAAGGCAACAAGTAACAAACATCATAAACCCCATATATTTAACAGTTGATCTTTCAGCAGAAACTCTGTAGGCCAGAAGGGAATAGCAAGATATATTTAACATACTGAAGGGGAAAAATCTACAACCAAGATTACTGTACCCAGCAAGGATCTCATTCAAAACTGATAGATAAATAAAAAGCTTTTCAAACAGGCAAAAGTTAAGAGAATTCAGTACCAACAAACCAACTTTACAACAAATGTTAAAGAGACTTATATAGTCAAGAAATACAAGAGAAGAAAAAAAATCTACAAAATCAACCCCAAACAATTAAGAAAAGAACATATATATCAATAATTACTTTAAATGTAAATGGATTAAGTGTTCCAACCAAAAGACACAGACTGGCTGAATGGATTAAAAAAAAAAAAAAAAAGAGAGAGAGACCCATATATATGCTGGCTATGGAAGAGGAAATGGCAACCCACTCCAGTATTCTTGCCTGGAGAATACCAGGGATGGAGGAGCCTGGTGGGCTGCCATCTAGGGGTCACACAGAGTCGGACACAAGTGAAGCGACTCAGCAGCAGCAGCAGATATGCTCTCTACAGTAAACATGCTTCCGACCTTAAGACACATATAGACTGAATGAGAAAGGGTGGAAAAATATATTCCATGCAAAAAGGAAGCAAAAGACAGCTGGAATTTCAATCTTCATATCAGACAAAATAGACCTTAAAATAATGATTATAAGAGATAAGGAAGAACACTGCATAATGACCAAGGGATCAATCCCAGAGGAAGATATAGCAATCATAAATATCTATGCACCTAACATAGGAGCACAATACATAAGACAAACATTACCATACATAAAAGGAGAAATTTACAGTAACATAATAATAGTGGGAGACATTAACCCTGCACTCACACCAATGGACAAATCATGAAACCAGAAAATTAATAAGGAAACACAAGTCCTAAATAAGACATTAGATGAGATGGATCTCATTGATATCTTCAGGACATTTCATCCAAATGCAGAAGAATACAACTTCTTCTCAAGTGCACATGGAACATTCTCCAGGATAGACCATGTCTTGGGTCACAAATCAAACCTCAGTAAACTTAAGAAAATTGAAATTGTATCAAGCATCTTCTCTGACCACAACATTATGAGACTAGATATCAATTACAAGAAAAAACCTATAGGTTCACAAACACACGGAGATTAAACAATACTTTTCTAAATAATGAAGAAGTTAAGAAATTAAAGGGAAAATTAAATTGAAGGGGAATTAAAATTAATAAGAAATTAAAAGGGAAATAAAAATATTTATAGAAACAAATGAAAATGAAAACACAACAACTCAAAACCTATGGTATGCAGCAAAAGCAGTTCTATGAGGAAAGTTTAAGCAATACAATCCTACATCAAGAAACAAACAAACAAGAAAAAACATCAAATGGACAACACAACTTTATACCTAAAACAACTGAAAAATGAAGAAGAACAACAACAAAAATTAGTAGAAGGAAAGAAATCATAAAGATCTGAACAGAAATAACTGAAAAAGAAATGAAAGCAACAATAGTAAATATCAATAAAACTAAAAGCTGGTTCTTTGACAAGATAAACAAAATTGACAAACCTTTAGACAGACTCAACAGGAAAAAAAGAGAAAAAAATCAAATCAACAAAACTAGAAATGAAAAAGAAGAGGTTACAACAGACAATTCAGAAATACAAGATTATAAGAGACTATTATGAATAACTATATGGCAATAAACTGGATAACCTGGAAGAAAAGGAGAGACTCTTAGAAAAGTTCAATCTTTCAAGACTGAACCAGGAAGAAATAGAAATTAAGTGCAAACCAATTACAAACACTGAAATTGAAGTTGTGATAAAAAATCTTCCAAAAAAAGAACAGAAACCCCGAGACTAGATGGCTTCACAGAATTCTAAAGAAAATTTAGGGAAGAGCTAATGCCTATCCTAAAACTCTTTCAAAAAATTGTAGAGGAAGGAATACTTCCAAACTCATTTTGTGAGGCTACCATCACTCTGATACAAAAACCAGAAAAAGAGAACACAAAAAAAGAAAACTACAGGCAGTATCACTGATGAATATAGATGCAAAATCCTCAACAAAATTTTAGCAAACAGAATTCAGCAACATGTCAAAAAGCTCCTACACCATGATCAAGTTAGGTTCATTCCAGGGATGCAAGGATTCTTCAGTATATACAAATCAAGCAATGTGATATACCATATTAACAAACTGAAAGATAAAAACCAAATAATAATCTCAATAGATGCAGAAGAAGCTTTTGACAAAATTCAGCACTGATTTATCATTAAAACTTTTCAAAAAATGGGCGTGGGAGGAACCTGCCTCAACATAGTAAAGGCCACATATGATAAGCCTACAACAAACATTACTCTCAATGGTGAAAAACAAAAAGAAGTAAACTCTCACTGTTTGCAGATGACATGATACTGTACATAGAAAACCCTGAAGATAGTATCACAAAATTACTAGAGCTAATCAGTGAATTTAGCAAAGTTGTAGGATACAAAATTGATACACAGAAATTTCTTGCATTTCTAGATACTAACAATGGAAAATCAGAAAGAGAAATTAAGGAATCAATCCCATTCACCATTGCAACAAAAAGAATTAAATATCTAGGAATAAATTTACCTAAGGAGACAAAAGAACTTTACACAGAAAATTATAACATTAATTTAAAAAAAAGATGACATAAACAGATGGAGAGATATTCCATGTTCCTGGGTAGGAAGAATCAATATTGTGGAAATAACTATACCATCAAACACAATCTACAGTTTCAATTCACCCCTATCAAATTACCAATGGCATTTTTCACAGAAAAAGAAAAAAAAAAATTCACAACTTGTATGGAAACATGAAAGACCCCAAATAGCCAAAGCAGTCTTGAGAACGAATAATGGAAATGGAGGAATTAACCTTCCTGACTTCAGATTATAATACAGTTATAACACAGTTATCAAGACAGTATGGTACTGGCACAAACACAGAAATATAGACCAATGGAACAAGATAGAAAGCCCAGAAATAAACCCATATGCCTTAGGTTACCTTATTTTTGACAAAGGAGGCAAGAATATAAAATTGGGCAAAGACAGACTTTACAATCAATGGTGCTGGGAAAATTGTACAGCTTCAAGTTAAAGAACGAAATTAGAACACTTCCTAACACCATACACAAAAACTCAAAATGGATTAAAGACCTAAGTGTAAGATCAGAAATTATAAAACTTTTAGAGGAAAACATAGGCAGAACACTCGATGACAAATCAAAGAAGATAATCTATGACCCACCTCCTAGAGAAACAGAAATAAAAATGAAAGTAAACAAATGGGACCTGATTAAACTTAAAAGCTTTCACATGGCAAAGGAAATTATAAGCAAGGTGAAAAGACAACCCTCAGAATGGGAAAAATAACAGCAAAGGAAACAACTGACAAAGGATTAATTTCCAAAATATACAAGCAGCACATACAACACAATACCAGAAAAACAACCCAATCAAAAAACAGGAAAAAGACCTAAACAGACATTTCTCCAAAGAAGATATACAGAAAGCAAACAAACAAATGAAAATATGCTCAACATCACTCACTGTTAGAGAAATGAAAATCAAAACTACAATGAGATACCACCTCATACCAGTCAGAAGGCCATCATCAAAAAGTCTACAGACAATAAATTCTGGAAAGGGTGTGGAGAAAATGGAAAGTTCTTGCACTGTTGATGGGAATGTAAATTGATACAGCCACCGTGGAAGACAATAAGGTGATTCCTTAAAAAGTTAGGAATAAAACCACCATATGACCCAGCAATCCCATTCTTAGGCATATACTGTAAGGAAACCAATATTAAGAAAGACATATGTACCCCATTTTTCGTTGCAGCACTATTTACAACAGCTAGAACATAGAAACAACCTTGATGTCCATCAACAGATGAATGAATAAAGAAGTTGTATTATATATACACAATGGAATATTACTCAGCCATAGAAAGGAATACATTTGAGTCATTTCTAATGAGGTGGAAAAACCTAGAACCTATTATACAGAGTGAAGTAAGTCAGAAAGAGAAAGATGAATACCATACTCAAATGCATATATACAGTTTCTCTCTATATATAGGTATATAGAGAGAATCTCTATATATATCTAGAATATATACAGAATCTATATACATATAAATGCATATATATGTATATACATATATGTATATATCTATACATATGTGATCTGTTTATATGTATATCCACATATATATATTCATATACACAGAATCTATATATATCTACTATATATTTAGATTATATATATTATATATGTATATGTATGTATACATATACATACATTATATATAGATTATATATACATATATACATATGCATATATATACATATACATCTATATATAAATTATATATACATATATAAACATATACATACATATGTATATATAAGTATATATAATCTCTATATATATATATATAAACTGTATATATGTATATTCATATATACAGAATATATATATATATATAAACTGTATATATGTATATTCATATATACAGAATATATATATATATATATATATCTAGAATATATACTAGAAAAATGGTACTGAAAAATTTATTTACAAGGCAGCAATTAAGAAGAAGTGGCAAGAATACACAGAAGAACCGTACAAAAAGATCTTCACGATCCAGATAATGAAGACGGTGTGATCACTCACCAAGAGCCAGACATCCTGGAATATGAAGTCAAGTGGGCTTTAGAAAGCATCACTTCGAACAAAGCTAGTGGAGGTGATGGAATTTCAATTGAGCTCTTTCAAATCCTGAAAGATGATGCTGTGAAAGTGCTGCACTCAATATGCCAGCAAATTTGGAAAACTCAGCAGGGGCCACAGGACCAGAAAAGGTCAATTTTCATTCCAATCCCAAAGAAAGGCAATGCCAAAATATGCTCAAACTACCGCACAATTGCACTCATCTCACACATTAGTAGAGTAATGCTCAAAATTCTCCAAGCAAGGCTTCAGAAATATGTGAACTGTGAACTTCCAGATGTTCAAGCTGGTTTTAGATAAGGCAGAAAAACCAGAGATCCAATCGCCAACATCCGCTGGATCATGGAAAAAGCAAGAGAGTTCCAGAAAAACATCTATTTCTGCTTTATTGACTATGCAAAAGCCTTTGACTGTGTGGATCACAAGAAACTGTGGAAAATTCTGAAAGAGATGGGAATACCAGACCACCTGACCTGCTTCTTGAGAAACCTACATACAGGTCAGGAAGCAACAGTTAGAACTGGACATGGAACAACAGACTGGTTTCAAATAGGAAAAGGAGTGTGTCAAGGCTATATATTGTCACCCTGCTTATTTAACTTATATGCAGAGTACATCATGAGAAACTCTGGGTTGGAAGAGGCACAAGCTGGAATCAAGATTGCTGGGAGAAATATCAATAACCTCAGATATGCAGATGACACCACCCTTATGGGCAAAAAGTGAAGAGGACCTAAAAAGCCTCTTGATGAAAGGGAAAGAGGAGAGTGAAAAAGTTGGCTTAAAGCTCAACATTCAGAACATGAACATCATGGCATCCAGTCTCATCACTTCATGGGAAATAGATGGGGAAACAGTGTCAGACTTTTTTTTTTTTTTTTTTTTTTGGCTCCAAAATCACTGCAGATGGTGACTGCAGCCATGAAATTAAAAGACGCTTACTCCTTGGACGGAAAGTTATGACCAACCTAGATAGCATATTCAAAAGCAGAGACATTACTTTGGCAACAAAGGTCCATCTAGCCAAGGCTATTGTTTTTCCAGTGATTATGTATGGATGTGAGAGTTGGACAGTGGAGAAAGCTGAGTACCAAAGATTGATGCTTTTGAACTGTGATGTTGGAGAAGACTCTTGAGAGTCCCTTGGACTGCAAGGAATTCCAACTAGTCCATCTAAAGGAGATCAGTCCTGGGTGTTTATTGGAAGGACTGATGTTGAAGCTGAAACTCCAATACTTTGGCCACCTGATGTGAAGAGTTGACTCATTGGAAAAGACCCTGATAATGGGAAGGATTGGGGGCACGAGGAGAAGGGGACGACCGAGGATGAGATGTCTGGATGGCATCACCGACCGATGGACATAAGTTTGAGTAAACTCCGGTAGTTGGTGATGGACAGGGAGGCCTGGTGTGCTATGATTTATGAGGTTTCAAAGAGTCGGACACGACTGAATGACTGAAGTGAATGGAGAGAGAGACGTAGAGAATAGACTTATGGACATGGGAGAGGGAAAGAGAGCTTGAGTATATGGTAACAGTAACATGGAAACTTACATTATCATATCTAAAATAGATAGCCCATGGGAATTTGCGGTATGGCTCAGGAAACTAAGGCTTTGTATCAGCCTAGAGGGGTGGGATGGGGAGGACGATGGGAGAAGGAGATCAGGGTTCAGTCCCTGGCTCAGGAAGACCCTCTAGAGAAGGCAATGGCAATCCACTCCAGTATTCGTGCTTGGAGAATCCTGTGGGCAAAGAAGCCTGGTAGGCTGCAGTCCATGAGGTTGCAAGGAGTTGGACATAACTGAATAACTAATGCATGCATGCATGACTTAAATGTGTGACTTCCTTGGTTCTATTTAAGATAGTCAAGCCTAAAATAAATGGGAGTATCAGTGCCTAGGATGGCTGTCTAGATGATTAATAATTTGTGTTCCAATTTTTCAGTCCTCTTGGTTTATGGTTAACCTAGAAGTAGTAAAGCAATGATCAGGATGCTTTTTCTTTAGGTCTTGGCCCTTTCTCCACTTTGAGACAGAAATGAAGAAATATATGAATGTCTACCATGTGTATGGTACTTGGCTTCATCTGACAAAGACAGGAATAAGGCACACTTCCTGCCACTAGGAAACTTCCAGTTTAGTAATGGAATGAAACAGTCCAGTAATAATAATCGAAAAGCATTTTTAGGGGGCCAGTAATATATATACTTGTGTTTTAGATTATGTAAAAGTTATATGTAGACAAATCTGATTAGCATAGTAATGATAAATCCCCATTGTAGAGGTAGAAAAAGGAAATTTAGAACTGATCATCAGAAAGCATTTTTTAGTTCTATAAAAGATGTGGAAAAGCCTCGATTCTGAAGTTGATTCTGCCCTCAGTTAGGAATTTGACTTTGAAGTCCCTCATTTCCCATCCTTGGCTCTCCATATACCAGTCTATTAAATAATGGGGTTGCTCTCAGTGATCTTCGAGACTTTTCCCAGTCTTGTAGCTTTGTAGGTATGCTGATTTCAGTTCATAGTTCAAGGTCAGCTTGCACATCGATCAAGCATGCTTTCTTCCTTCTAGGGGTATTTGAGTTGAACTGATATTTTTAAGGTAATAGGATGTGTACACCTGTGTATAAAATGTATTGTGTTCTTACTCTGTGCCAGGTACTATACTAAGTATGACATATGCAATATCGTATTAATTTCTCTCTACTACTCTCTGAGGCAGTTTTCACTATTATTCTCATTTTGCAAGTAAGGCTCAGAGAGGTAGGTTGCTCATGGTCAAACAGCTAAAAAGTAGAAGAACCTGGATTTGAAATCAGGCAAACAGATTTCATATGCCTGACTACCCATGTGCTTTCTTATTATAAAAGAAGTAAATGTTTGATACAACAGTTTGGAAAAGAAGTACTTTAACAACAAAAAGAATCCCCATTTATTAAAATATATTGATATATCCTAAATGTGTATATTTCTGTTTTGAATATGAAAAGAAAAGGAATATGAAACTAAGGTTAGATAAGGACTTTGATACCTAAATGCATTAGCTAGCATTTACTTTTTAAATGTAACTAATGCTGTAATGACTTTTCCTATGAATTATAAATGTAGAGACTAAAGTCCAGAGTTAGCAAACTCATTCTTGCTAAAGAAATTAGGGGGATGTGTACATTTGGGACTTCCTTGGTGGCTCAGAGGGTAAAGCGTCTGCCAGGTTCGATCCCTGGGTCAGGAAGATCTCCTGGAGAAGGAAATGGCAGCCCACTCCAGGACTCTTGGCTGGAAAATTCCATGGACAGAGGAGCCTGGTAGGCTACAGTCCATGGGGTCGCAAAGAGTCAGACGCGACTGAGCAACTTCAATGTCAATGTCAATGATGTCTGAGTCATGTTGAGTTTTGACAGAAAACAATAAAATTTTGTAAAGCAATTATCCTTCAATTAAAAATAAATAAATAAAAAGTCATCAACAGCAAAGCATTAAACCAAGCAGAGCCCTCCCAAATATATATCCTATGCAGCTGCACAAGTCCCACTCTTATGAAGCCAAACTTGATGCATGAGTACAAAATATGGTTTTGAAGCTGAACTTCCAAAATACACATCAATAATTATTTTGACCATTTTTCTAGCATAAATCAGCCTGAAGATGATATTAATTTCAATCTACAACATTACATCAATAGCTTTAGAAATTACCAGAACATTTAAATAACACTGTTGATATTGACAAATTTTTTGCTTCTTTTCCAGTTACTGAGTACACTTTATGTCTCATGCTAGTAACACTGAGTTGACATAATAGTTAATGAAGTTCCTGAATGAATGTAGACATTTTGGAACTAATACACTTCTGCTTCAGAGTCAAATCAATTATTGTAAAAATGATGAACCAGCTTTTCCAACATGGATTGTTAAAGGAAAAATGATGTTTTGGTACTTGATTCAATTATTAGAAAATGTCTCAGTATGTTTGAAACCACATGGGAATGTGTATCTACTGTTTCAACTAAAATTTTATAAATACTAAATATAAATTGAGTCTCTGATGAAAATTTGTGTTCTTATTGAAATATAATATAAATATAAAATATCCACTAGATTTTAAAGTCTTGTATAAAAATGGAACACAAAATATCAAAATCTTACAATGATTATGTGTTGAGAAAATATATGGAACTTGTGTAGTTAAATACTATTATTAAAATTAACTTTATCTGTTTTGACTCAGAGATCAAAGGTATGAACACCACGGGGTAAGGGCAGGTGGGACTGATTGGGAGACTGGGATTGATACATATATACACTATTGATACTTTTTGTAAAATAGATAGCTAATGAGAACCTACTATATAGCACAGTGAACTCTACTTAATGTTCTGTGGTGATCTAAATAGGAAGTAAATCCAAAAAGAATGAATATATTTTATACATATACATGGACTTCCCAGGTGGTGCTAGTGGTAAAGAGTCCACTTGAAATGCAGGAGGTATAAGAGATATAGGTTCAATCCCTGGGTCATGAAGATCCCCTGGAGGAAGGCATTTCAACCCACTCCAATATTCTTGCCTGGAGAATCCCATGGACTGAGGAGCTTGGCAGGCTTTGGTCCATGGAGTTGCATAGAGTCGGACATAACTAATGTGACTTAGCACACACATATGTATACTTTGCTTTACAGGAGAAAGTAACACAATTGCAAAGCAACTATACTTCAATAAAAAATAACTACCAAACATATGAATTTTTAAATGCTAAAAAAAAACTTTAAAATTAGTTTAACCGGTAAAGAGTGTTGATGAAAAGTTAAACCCATGTATGTGTATATTTTTCTTGACAATGCTTACTCTTTATAGTAGTCACTTAGTGGTTATTCATGCTATCTTATACGTCATCTTTGTATTAAACAAAGGCTTAGAAACTATAGTGTATGGGACAAATTTTTCCACAACCTCTTGTTGTGAATAAAATTTTATTTGAGAATTAATCCTGTTTTGAATGCTATTTTCAGGTTTGTTTGTTTTTTTTTTTTTACATCATCATTGTATATTTGAGTACATAGTGTATTGAGTCAGATAGCCCTCAAAAACTAAAATGTTCACTGCCTGACTCTTGACCCCTGCAGAGAAGAAATATAGATTTGTCTTCTGGGTATTTGGCCAATGGATGCTGAAATTGGAGGAGGAATGCAAGTACCAAAATGTAGAGCTGAATACCACAAGATCCTGAAAGTTCAAAAACTGCTGTGGGAGATCCTTTAGGATCGCTTGG
Source organism: Ovis aries (assembly GCF_016772045.2). Taxonomy (NCBI): domain Eukaryota; kingdom Metazoa; phylum Chordata; class Mammalia; order Artiodactyla; family Bovidae; genus Ovis; species Ovis aries. The sequence continues at coordinate 37,875,487 of NC_056070.1, forward strand.
CCATTGTTAATATAGAAATGACAAGATGATAATGCAACTTAGTAAAATTCCACAGAATCAAAAATCCTAAAATTGGGAGAAAATGTGACTTGTGCAAGGAGAGGACAAGGCATTTTCCCCTCTCTATTGTGCGAGTTTTTTTTTCTTGTTTTCCAGAATATCAATTTTATAACTAGATTGTGAACCTCATAATTTATGATTGAGTCTCATGATAATAATAATAATGTTTCTTAAATTCTAAAAAGCAATATATAAAAATTAGGTTGCCCTCTGACCCAGAAGACATGGCTACTGTAAAGGGGGCCTTGGTATTATTTTTAGGGTTATGGTTAGGGCTTCTGTGTGGCCCAAAAAGTCATAAAGAATACCAATAGTTGAAAACTATATCCATTTATGGATAAAGTATTATTAGCCATTAAGGAAATTCACATCAAAATTAGAATGAGATACCATTTCACTCATAAGAAGGGCTATAATTATTCTTAAAAGTGGAAAATAACAGATATTGGCAAGGATTCAGTGAAACTACAAAATTGAAAACCTCCTACTTGGCTTGCAAGGATGTAGAATGGGGTACAACTGCCATGAAAAACAATTTGGCGGCTTCTCAAAACAGTAAATGTTATCATATGATAGCAATTCCACTCCTAAATATATATCCAAAAGCTTTGAAAACAGGTGTTTAAATAAAAACTTGTATGCGAATATTTATACCAAAACTATTAACAAAAGCCAAAAGATGGAAACAACTCAAATACTTATCAACTGATGAATGGATAAGCAAAATGCAAATGGAAATCTATTCAATAATAAAAGAATGAAGTACTGATATATGATACAACATTGATGTACCTTGACAAGATTGTTTAATGAAAAAAGTCCGACACAAAAGGCCACTTATTGTATGATCCCATTTATATGAAATAATCAGAACAGGCAAACAGAAAAAGAGAGAGAAAACAACTTCAGTTCAGTTGCTTAGTTGTGTCCAACTCTTTGCGACCCCATGAATCTCAGCACACCAGGCCTCCCTGTCCATCACCAACTCCCAGAGTTCACTCAAACTCACATCCATTGAGTCCGTGATGCCATCCAGCCATCTCACCCTCTGCCGTCCCCTTTTCCTTCTGCCCCCAATCCCTCCCAGCATCAGGGTCTTTTCCAATGAGTCAACTCTTCGCATGAGGTGGCCAAAGTACTGGAGTCTCAGTTTTAGCATTATTCCTTCCAAAGAACACCCAGAGCTGATCTCCTTTAGAATGGACTGGTTGGATCTCCTTGCAGTCAAAGGGACTCTCAAGAGTCTTCTCCAACATCACAGTTCAAAAGCATCAATTCTTCGGTGATCAGCTCTCTTAGTAGCTGTCAAATGAATGGGAACAGGGAATAATAGAAAGTAAGTTCTTAAAGTCTATGGGTTTTGGGGGAGATGAAAATGCTCTGAAGCTAGAAATTCAATCCAAGATTGGTTGAATCTTAGATGGAGGGTCAACCACTCTAGACCATTTTATATAAGGGACTTGAGCATCTTCAGATTTTTAGCATTCATAGGAGTCCTGGAACCAAGTCCCCACATATACTGAAGGATGAGGACCATAGTGGTGATAGTTGTACCACACTGTAAATGAATGAAATGCTACTATACTACACACTTCAAAATGGTTAAAATGAGAATCCTATGTTTATATGTATTTTATTACAATAAAATTATAATGATTTAGAAAGTGAACCAACATGCCACTATGAAATTATCAAAAATGTTCATAATTATCAAAAGGGTTTTCTAAAGGATTAGTGAAATGCTGGGAAAACTAATGTTCAGTATGATGTCAATGGCATTAAGTATTTATTAGCAGTTGAATTGATGATTTTTAATGATCTCATAACTAATTAGAGTTTTAAAAATAAAAATCTGACCTAATGCACCAAATCCAACTTGAAAAAGTACATTTAAATTGCTTAGCCGGATGACTATCTAATTTTGAAAAATTTAAATGATAAATTCAGGGGTATATCTTTGTTAAAATGGTAATTTTTTCATAATACAAAGCATACTTTAGTGTTATTATAGAATGAGTCTTGCTAAATTCTAATGCTTAGAAATGGCACTTTTTATTTCAGGGAATCTACTGGCTTCAGATCAAGTAAATAATGAGTTTACTTTCCCCAGGGAGAAGCTCATGGTATTATTTATGAGATAGTTGTGTGGTATATAGAATTAATCTTTTTATTGTATGGTGGTGGTGGTTTAGCTTGTGATAAATGCAGAGTTGCTTTAAGACAATGGCAATTACTTCCCTGGGCGACAATGGAGAAGGTGGGAATGGGATGAATAGGAAATACTTGTGGATTTCAAAGCGAAATTATTCTGTTATCGGTCTAGCTGGCATTAGGGATTGAGAACTATTACAGTTGTTTCCAGCATGGATCGCAAATTTGAAATGACCTTTCAAAAAGTAACCTAATTGAATGAATCTAGAATGTTTCTCAGAGAAGGCAACGGCAACCCACTCCAGTACTCTTGCCTGGAAAATCCCATGGATGGAGGAGCCTGGTAGGCTGCAGTCCATGCGGTCGCGAAGTCAGACAGGACTGAGTGACTTCACTTTCACTTTTCACTTTCATGCATTGGAGAAGGAAATGGCAACCCACTCCAATGTTCTTGCCTGGAGAATCCCAGAAAAGAGGGAGCCTGGTGGGTTGCCATCCATGGGGTCACACAGAGTCGGACACGACTGAAGTGACTTAGCAGCAGTAGCAGCAGCAGAATGCTTCTAGTTGTTAAAAAATTATGAATTCAGAATTCTCAAAAATTCCTGTTGTTGTTGTTGCTATTTATTACTGTTATTGAACATTTTGGAAAGTTATTAAAATGAGCTTTATGGACAGTGTTATATCAAAGTAGCTGTGCTGAATGAAATCTACTTAAACACCACAATTAAGATTATGTGTCTATTGACACATGTAATTCCCATGAGCATCTGAGGTTCACATAGTCTGGATCTTCTGAACAAAGGGCACTGAGAGTCTTTGCAAGGATATTTGCATATTTGCAAAGATATAGACCCTTTACTAGACTATGCTATCTTGAGTAAACACATTCCATTGTCTTTGAGACGTGGAACTTTGTTATGCATAGCAAATCCATAGAAATAATCTTAGAAGATATAGATAGTGGCTCCCTTCAAGCCAGAGAGGCCAGCTTTCGTATAGCACAGATGTCTCCCTCCCCAGAAATATTCCAGGAAAGTTAAAATATCATTCCCCTCATGGAATGGAATTTGCTCTCTTATGATCCAGCGTAAAGATAAGCTGCTCTATCTTTTCCCGCCCCCCACCTCAATATAAACAAAACCAGCAGTCCGACATCAAATTAGTGTTTCCCACTGTGGGGTTCCTCATTTAAATGCATCCCATGGCCTATGTGGTGGCATCTAGACCTCACCAGATTACACTTGTGAGAACTGATATGCAAGAAATTGACATAGAATATTGCTATGAAAAAGTGAAAGTGAAAGCATTAGTCACTCAGTTGTGTCTGACTCTTTGCGACCCCATGGACTGTAGCCCACCAGGTTCCTCTGTTCATGGGATTTCCCACACAAGAATATGGGAGTGGGTAGCCATTCCCTTCTCCAAGGGATCATCCCAACCCAGTGAATGAACCTGGGTCTCCTGCATTGCAGGCAGATTCTTTACCATATAAGCTACAGTCAGAAACCTGGATGGCTCAGCAGGTAAACAATCAGCCTGAAGTACAGAAAACATGAGAGACATGTGTTTGATTCCTGGGTGGTGAAGATCCCCTGGAGGAGGAATTGACAACCTACTCCAGTATTCTTGCCTGAAAAAATGCCATGGACAGAGGAGCCTGACAGGCTACAGTCCAAAGAGTCATAGAGTCTGACACAATTGGACAACTATAGGCTTTCCCTGGTGGCTCAGACGGTAAAAGACCTGCCTGCAGTGCAGGAGACCTGGGTTTGATCTCTGGGCTGGGAAGATCCCTTGGAGAAGGGAATGGATACTGACTCCAGTATTCTTGCCTGGGAAATTCCATGGACAGAGGAGTCTGGCAGGTTACAGTCCATGGAATCGCAAAGCGTCAGACACGACTGAGCAACAAACACTTTCACTACCACTTACACCTATATACAATGGAATATTACTCCAGTCATAAAAAGAAACAAAATATTGTCATTTGCAGCAATATGGGTGGATCTAGAGCCTGTCATATATAGTGAAGTAACTCGGACAGAGAAAGAAAAATGTCATATAATATTGATTATGTGTAGAATCTAGAAAAATATTACAGATGAGCTTATTGGCAAAGCAGAAATACAGTGACAAATGTAGAGAATAAACTTGTGGTTACAACGAGGGGTAGGGATATTAGACGAATTAGGAGATTTGGATTGATATATATACACTACTAGGGTAAAATAGATAATTAATGAGAACCTACTGTTTAGCACTGATAACTCTACTCAATGACCTGCGATGACTAAATGGGAAGGAAATCTAAAAAAAGTGGATAACGTGTATATATAACTGATTCACTTTGCAACAGAAACTAACACAACATTGTAAAGAAACTATATGCTCCAATATTTAAGTGAAAAAAGGTAAATATATTTATATTTGCTCTATTATCAATTGAATCCATCTTTTACAAATTTAAAATAATTTAAAGCCTGGGTTAATTCTCCAGGAAAGTAATGCTAAAAATTCTGCAAGCCAGGTTTCAGCAATACATGAACCATGAACTTCCAGATGTTCAAGCTGGTTTTAGATAAGGCAGAGGAACCAGAGATCAAATTACCAACATCTGCTGGATCACCTAAAATGCAAGAGAGTTCCAGAAAAACATCTATTTCTGCTTTATTGACTATGCCAAAGCCTTTGACTGTGTGGATCACAATAAACTGTGAAAAATTCTGAAGGAGATAGGAATACCAGACCACTTGCCTCTTGAGAAACCTGTATGCAGGTCAGGAAGCAACAGTTAGAACTGGACATGGAACAACAGACTGGTTCCAAATAGGAAAAGGAGTACATCAAGGCTGTATATTGTCACCCTGCTTATTTAACTTACATGCAGAATACATCATGAGAAACGCTGGGCTGGAAGAAGCACAATCTGGAATCAAGATTGCCGGGAGAAATATCAATAACCTCAGATATGCAGATGACACCACCCTTATGGCCGAAAGTGAAGAGGAACTAAAAAGCCTCTTGATGAAAGTGAAAGAGAAGAGTGAAAAAGTTGGCTTAAAGCTCAACATTCGGAGAAGGCAATGGCACCCCACTCCAGTACTTTTGCATGGAAAATCCCATGGACTGAGAAGCCTGGTGGGCTGCAGTCCATGGGGTCGCTAAGAGTTGGACACGACTGAGCGACTTCACTTTCATGCACTGGAGAAGGAAATGGCAACCGACTCCGGTGTTCTTGCCTGGAGAATCCCAGGGACGCGGGAGCCTGGTTGGCTGCTATCTATGGGGTCTCACAGAGTCGGACATGACTGAAGTGACTTAGCTTAGCTTAGCTCAGAAAACAAAAATCATGGCATCTGGTCTTATCACTTCATGGGAAATAGATGGGGAAACAGTGGAAACAGTGTCAGACTTTATTTTTTGGGGCTCCAAAATCACTGCAGATGGTGATTTCAGCCATGAAATTAAAAGACGACTGAGCGAGTGAACTGAACTGAAGTTCTATTAGAACTTCCCAGGTGGTTCAGTGGTAAAGAATCTGCCTACCAATGCAGGAGACACAGGTTCAGTCTCTGAGTGGGAAAGATCCCATAGAGAAATACATGGCAACCCACTCCAGTATTCTGGAGGCCTAGGAAATCCCATGGAGAAAGGAACCTGGCAGGCTACAGGCCATGGGGTTGCCAAAAGAGTAGAACAAGACTTACCAACTAAACAACAATTTCCGCTAAAGTCTTTCAGTAGCTCTACAGAATTTCAGTTCAGTTCAGTTCAGTCGCTCAGTCGTGTCCAACTCTTTGCAACCCCATGAATCGCAGCATGCCAGGCCTCCCTGTCCATCACCAATTCCCAGAATTCATCCAAACTCATGTGCATCGAGTCGGTGATGCCATCCAGCCGTCTCAACCTGGGTCATCACCTTCTCCTCCTGCCCCCAATGCCTCCCAGCATCAAGGTCTTTTCCAATGAGTCAACTCTTCGCATCAGGTAGCCAAAGTATTGGATTTTCAGCTTCAGCATCAGTCCTTCCAATAAATACCCAGGACTGATCTCCTTCAGAATGGACTGGTTGGATCTCCTTGCAGTCCAAGGGACTCTCAAGAGTCTTCTCCAACACCACAGTTCAAAAGCATCAATTCTTTGGTGCTCAGCTTTTTTCACAGTCCAATTCTCACATCCATACATGATCACTGGAAAAACCATAGTTTTGACTAGATGGACCTTTATTTGCAAAGTAATATCTCTGCTTTTGAATATCTATCTAGGTTGGTCGTAATTTTCCATACAAGGAGTAAACGTCTTCTAATTTCATGGCTGCAGTCATCATCTGCAGTGATTTTGGAGCCCCCAAAATTAAAGTCAGCCACTGTTTCCACTGTTTTCCCATGATTTTCCCATGAAGTGATGGGACTGGATGCCATGATCTTACTTTTCTGAATGTTGAGCTTTAAGCCAACTGTTTCACTCTCCTCTTTCACTTTCATCAAGAGGCTTTTTAGTTCCTCTTCACTTTTGGCCATAAGAGTGGTGTCATCTGCATATCTGAGGTTACTGATAAATCTCCCAGCAGTCTTGATTCCAGCTTGTGCTTCTTCCAGCCCAGTTTTTCTCATGATGTATTCTGCATGTAAGTTAAATAAGCAGGGTGACAATAGACGGCACTTTTCCTATTTGGAACCAGTCTGTTGTTCCATGTCCAGTTCTAACTGTTGCTTCCTGACCTGTATATAGGTTTCTCAAGAGGCAGGTCAGGTGGTCTGGTATTCCCATCTCTTTCAGAATTTTCCACAGTTTATTGTGATCTACACAGTCAAAGGCTTTGGCATAGTCAATAAAGCAGAAATAGATGTTTTTCTAGAATCCTCTGCTTTTTTGATGATACAGCGAATGTTGGCAATTTGATCTCTGGTTCATCTGCCTTTTAAAAACCAGCTTGAACATCTGTAATTTTAAAGTTCACGTACTGCTGAAGCCTGTCTTGGAGAATTTTTAGCATTAGTTGTTCTCGTGTGAGATGCTTACAACTGTGTGGTAGTTCGAATATTCTTTGGAATTGCCTTTCCATGGCTTTGGAATGAAAATTGACCTTTCCCAGTCCTGTGGCCACTGCTGAGTTTTCCAAATTTGCTGGCGTATTGAGTTCAGCACTTTCACAGCATCATCTTTTAGGATTTGAAATAGCTCAACTGGAATTCCATCACTTCCACTAGCTGTGTTCATAATGATGCTTTCTAAGGCCCACTTGACTTCACATTCCAGGATGTCTGACTCTATGTGACTGATCACATCATCATGATTATCTGGGTCATAGAAGAAGAGGTGACAAAAATACACAGAAGAACTGTAAAAAAGATCTTTATGACCCAGACAATCACAATGGTGTGATCATTCATCTAGAGCCAGATATCCTGGAATGTGAAGTCAAGTGGGCCTTAGAAAGCATCACTATGAACAAAGTTAGTGGAGGTGATGGAATTCCAGTGAAGCTATTTCAAATCCTGAAAGATGATGCTGTGAAAGTGCTGCACTCAATATGCCAGCAAATTGGGAAAACTCAGCAGTGGCCACAGGACTGGAAAAGGTCAGTTTTCAATCCATCCGAAAGAAAGGCGCTGGCAAAGAATGCTCAAACTATTGCACAATTGCACTCATTTCACATGCTAGTAAAGAAATGCTCAAAATTCTCCAAACCAGGCTTCAGCAATATGTGAACCATGAACTTCCTGATGTTCAAGCCAGTTTTAGAAAAGGCAGAGGAGCCAGAGATCAAATTGCCAACATCCACTGGATCATGGAAAAAGCAAGAGAGTTGCAGAAAAACATCTATTTCTGCTTTATTGACTATGCCAAAGCCTTTGACTGTGTGGATCACAATAAACTGTGGAAAATTCTGAGAGAGATGGGAATACCAGACCACCTGACCTGCCTCTTCAGAAACCTACGTATAGGTCAGGAAGCAACAGTTAGAACTGGACATGAAACAACAGACTGGTTTCAAATAGGAAAAGAAGTATGTCAAGGCTATTTATTGTCACCCTGCTTATTTAACTTACATGCAGAATAATCATGAGAAACGCTGGACTGGAAGAAACACAAGCTGGAATCAAGATTGCTGGGAGATATATCAATAACCTCAGATATGCAGATGACACCACCCTTATGGCCGAAAGTGAAGAGGAACTAAAAAACCTCTTGATGAAAGTGAAAGAGGAGAGTGAAACAGTTGGCTTAAAGCTCAACATTCAGAAAACAAAGATCATGGCATCCAGTCCCATCACTTCATGGGAAATAGATGGGAAAACAGTGAAAACAGTGTCAGACTTCATTTTTTGGGGCTCCAAAATCACTGCAGATGGTGACTGCAACCATGAAATTAGAAGACGCTTACTCCTTGGAAGAAAACTTATGACCTACCTAGATAGCATATTCAAAAGCAGAGACATTACTTTGCCGACTAAGGTCCGTCCTGTGGTCATGTATGGATGTGAGAGTTGGACTGTGAAGAAGGCTGAGATCCGAAGAATTGTTGCTTTTGAACTGTGGTGTTGGAGAAGACTCTTGAGAGTCCCTTGGACTGCAAGGAGATCCAACCAGTCCATTCTGAAGATCTGCCCTGGGATTTTTTGGAAGGAATGATGCTAAAGCTGAAATTCCAGTACTTGGCTACCTCATGTGAAGAGTTGACTCTTTGGAAAAGACTCTGATGCTGGGAGAGATTGGGGGCAGGATGAGAATGGGACGAAAAAGGCTGAGATGGCTGGATGGCATCACTGACTTGATGGACGTGAATCTGAGTGAACTCTGGGAGTTGGTGATGGACGGGGAGGCCTGGTATGCTGCGATTCATGGGGTCACAAAGAGTCAGACACGACTGAGCGACTGAACTGAACTGAATATATGTCAGATATAAAAATATAAGTACATCTACAATGTGTTTGCCTATAGCCACTGAAACATAAAATAGTTTTGTTAATATTTCATTTTTGAAATAATTCTGTAAAGATGACCTCATTATATTTGCTATTGTCTATGAATTACATGATGGATGGGGTATGTTGCCTGTGATTCCAGTAAACAACAAATTCTGTCCACCACCAAGACATCAGCCAGTGTAACTGCCCCCTGACACTGTGCCCCTGATGCAAATCAAGGATGGAGACAGTACAGGAAGTATTATGTTTTTCAAATAATAACTGAATACTATTAATGTTCATATGTAAAGAATAATTTCAGTGGGCCCAAACTCTTGCTTCTTCCCATACATAGAAAGACAGTTAAATCATTAACTTGAAATGTTTGAATTATGTGTGTGTGTGTGTGTGTGTGTGTGTGTGTGTGTGTGTGTGTGTGTGTGTCTGTGATTAGTAGTAATCTTTGATGCGGGACTTCATGGGTTTTCTTATTGTTTTATTATTTTGTTTTCTGTAAAAATTCCCATATTTTCTGGTTCTTTCATTAATTCTTCAAAGCAATTCCTCTAAGCTGATAGCTGCCTCTGGGGCCATAGTCCTCATTAAGGTTCCCTCCCGTTCCACCATAAAAAATTTGCAGCTTCTGGGTTGTGCATTTTTCTTCAATCCCGCATAATTTCCACAATAATTATGATGGAATGTCAGATCTGGAGAAGTTTTGCAAAGTGAGAAATTGGGAACAATGTTATTTTTAAATGCAATACATTTTATAAAAGTATTTTTCTGAATAGAAGACTTAGTTTGATACAATGTCACTGCATTTTGTATCATTTCAGTAAATATACATTACCTAGTAACTTCCAGAGAAAGCAATGGCACCCCACTCCAGTACTCTTGCATGGAAAATCCATGGATGGAGGAGCCTGGTAGGCTGTAGTCCATGGGGTCGCTAAGAGTCAGACATGACTGAGCGATTTCACTTTCACTTTTCACTTTCATGCATTGGAGAAGGAAATAGCAACCCACTCCAGTGTTCTTGCCTGGAGAATCCGAGGGACGGGGAAGCCTGATGGGCTGCCATCTATGGGGTCGCACAGAGTCGTACACGACTGAAGCGACTTAGCAGCAGCAGCAGCAAAAGTAACTTCCAGGCTTTTATTAATATGTTTGTAGAGTGGTAACCCTGACAGCTGTCCATGTTTTTGTATTTTTCTTTATTGTAATGCAAGTGCCTGACTGCAGTTTCAATTTCTGTGGCATCCACTTCAAAGCCTGCTATCTCAAACACATTGTCAGCTACAGAACAGATAAAGAGCCAGGTCACTTCCTCCCACTGAGACTACATTTTTTAGTGATATTTGTTGATTTAAGAAACCTCCACATTAGACTACCTGTTTTCTTTTTCTTCTCTATCCATCCTTTAAATTGTCACGCTTATGTCTTAAATTCACCAATAAGAAAAGTCCATTAAATTCTGCCCTCACTTTATCGAAATAAAAGCAGACCCCTCTTTGTGTTATCTTGCTCTCTCTCTCCATACAAGTTACCTCACTTCTTGGCCCAGATGTGCTGTATAGTTTCTAGATCACAAAAGTAATAAGCCTGTTTTATTTTTTTTTCCTTCAAAGGTTCCTAGTAGTTATTGATGAGGGGGGTCTTGCAGTCATAATAATAACCACAAGGGTTGATCTAATCAAAATTGTGGTTACTAACAGTTCAGTTCATATCAGTCGCTCAGTCATATCTGACTGTTTGTGACCCCATGGATCACAGCATACCAGGCTTCCCTGCCCATCACCAACTCCCAGAGTTTACCCAAACTCATATGCATTGAGTCTGTGATGCCATCCAACCATCTCATCCTCTGAGGTTGCCTTCTCTGCCTGCCCTCAATCTTTCCCAGCATCAAGGTCTTTTCAATGAGTCAGCTCTTCGCATCAGTGGCCAAAGTATTATAGTTTCATCTTCAAAATCAGTCCTTCCAATGAACACGCAGGACTGATCTCCTTTTGGATGGACTGGTTGGACCTCCTTATAGTCCAAGGGACTCTCAAGAGTCTTCTCCCACACAGTTCAAAAGCATCAATTCTTTGGCCCTCAGCTTTCTTTATAGTCCAACTCTTACATCCATACATGACTACTGGATAAAACCTAACCTTGACTAGACGGACCTTTGTTGGCAAAGTAATGTCTCTGCTTTTTAATATGCTGTCCAGGGTGGTCATAACTTTCCTTCCAACGTATATATGTCTTTTAATTTCATGGCTGCAGTCACCATCTACAGTAATTTTGGAGCCCCAAAACATAAAGTCTAACACTGTTTCCACTGTTTCCCCATCTATTTCCCATAAAGTGATGGGACCGGATGCCATAATCTCAGTTTTCTGAACGTTGAGCTTTAAGCCAACTTTTTCACTCTCCCCTTTCACTTTCTTCAAGAGGCTTTTTAGCTCTTCTTCACTTTCTGCCATAACGGTGGTGTCATCTGAATATATGAGGTTATTGATATTTCTCCCAGCAATCTTGATTCCAGCTTGTGTTTCTTCCAGCCCAGCGTTTCTCACAATGCGCTCTGCATGTAAGTTAAAAAAAGCAGGGTGACAATATACAACCTTGATGTACACCTTTCCTGATTTGGAACCAGTCTCTTGTTTCATGTCCAGTTCTGACTGTCACTTCCTGACTTGCATACAAATTTTTCAAGAGGCAGGTCAGGTGGTCTGGTATTCCCATCTCTCTCAGAATTTTCAACAGTTTATTGTGATCCACACAGTCAAAGGCTTTGGCATAGTCAACAAAGCAGAAATAGATATTTTTCAAGAACTCTCTTGCTTTTTTGATGATCCAGTGGATGTTGACAATTTGATCTCTGGTTCCTCTGCCTTTTTTAAAACCAGCTTGAACATCTGGAAGTTCATGGTTCATGTATTGCTGAAGCCTGGCTTGGAGAATTTTGAACATTACTTTACAATTGTGTGGTTGTTTGAGCATTCTTTGGCATTGCCTTTCTTTGAGATTGGAATGAAAACTGACCTTCTCCAGTCCTGTGGCCACTGCTAAGTTTTCCAAATTTGCTGGCATAGTGAATGCAACACTTTCACAGCATTATCTTTCAGGATTTGAAATAGCTCAACTGGAATTCCATCACCTCCACTAGTTTTGTTTGTAGTGATGCTTCCTAATTCCCACTTGATTTCACATTTCTGTATGTCTCACTGTAGGTGATTGATTACACCACCATGATTATCTAGATTGTGAAGATCTTTTTTTTGTACAGTTCTTCTATGTATTCTTGCCACCTCTTCTTAATATCTTTTGCTTCTGTTAGGTCCATACCCTTTCTGTCCTTTATTGAGTCTATCTTTGCATGAAATGGTCCCTTGGAAGCTCTAATTTTCTTGAAGAGATCTCTAGTCTTTCCCATTTTATTATTTTCCTCTATTTCTTTGCACTGATCACTGAGTAAAGTTTTCTTATCTCTACTTGCTATTCTTTGGAACTCTGCATTCAAATAGGTATAGCTTTCCTTCTCTCCTTTGCTTTTCACTTCTCTTCTTTTCACAGCTGTTTGTAAGGCCTCCGCAGACAGACATTTTGCTTTTTTGTATTTCTTTTTCCTGGGAATGGTCTTGATCCCTGTCTCCTGTACAATATCTCCTGTACAATGTCACGAACCTCCATCCATAGCTCATCAGGCACTCTGTCTATCAAATCTGGTCCTTTAAATCTATTTCTCATTTCCACTGTATAATCATAAGGGATTAGATTTAGGTCATACCTGAATGGTCTAGTGGTTTTCCCTATTTTCTTCAATTTACGTCTGAATTTGGCAATAAGGAGTTCTCGATCTGTGCCACAGTTAGATCCCAGTCTTGTTTTTGCTGACTCTATAGAGTTTCTCCATCTTTGGCTGCAAAGAATATAATCAATCTGATTTTGTTGTTGGCCATTTGGTGATGTTCATGTGTAGAGTCTCCTCTTGTGTTGTTGGGAGAGAGTGTTTGCTATGACCAGTGCGTTCTCTTGGCAAAACTCTATCAGCTTTTCCCTTGCTTCATTCTGTACTTCAAGGTCAAATTTGCCTATTACCCCAGGTGTTTTTGACTTCCTACTTTTGCATTCCAGTCCCTTATAATGAATAGGATTTTAGTTCTAAAATATCTTGTAGGTCTTCATAAAATGATTCAGCTTCTTCAGCATTACTTATCGAAGCACAGACTTAGATCACTGTGATATTGAATAGTTGGCCTTGGAAAGCAACAGAGATCATTCTGTCTTTTTTGAGATTGAATCCAAGTACTGCATTTTGGACTCTTTTGTTAACTATGAAGGGTACTCCATTTCTTCTAAGGGATTCCTGCCCACAAAAGTAGATATATAATGGTCATCCGAGTTAAATCACCCATTCCAGTCCATTGTAGTTCACTGATTCCTAGAATGTTGACATTCACTCCTGCCTTCTCCTGTTTGACCACTTCCAATTTCCCTTGATTCATGCACTTAACATTCCAGGTTCCTGTGCAATACTGCTCTTTACAGCATCAGACCTTGCTTCTATTAGTTGTTACTAATAAAGACATCACAAAACAACTTGAGGTAGTGTGTCTTTGTAAGCACTAAGTCCATTTTGCCTTATTAATTAAAAATAAACAAACCAAAACTGCCTGTGGTCACACTTAAAATCTTGGGTTATTTTAAAAGATTCTCAACATAACTCTTTGTTCATAAGAGACCTAGATTATTCTATGAATCATTATTCTCTGATGTCATTGGATTTGTTTATCTAAACCCTTGAGGGTATTATGGTCATCATTCCTTTCTAGAGCTTATTTTAATTGATGAAATTTGAGGTTCTGATTTTTCACTTCTAACCTTCCAAAAGAATTTTAATTGTGCATTTTTTCCCCATTTTTGTTTCATCAAAAGATTAGAACATGATTTATGCACAAAGGGGATCTTTTAATTACTCAAGTTAAGCTGAGAAATCCAGAACAAATGGATCATAGATCTTAAGAGATAAATCAGAAGACCTAAAGGCTTATGAGACAGGCTCATGTTGCCTAAATATCTGGCACTATAATATGAGAAATTATGGGAAACATAGTCTTCTCAGTCATATGGTACTTCTTTAGCAATGGAGTTATTTACTTTCTGATTTTCAGGGAAGATTTAGTATGATACACAAATCTAAAACAAAAATAACAATTGCAAAATTGTTTACAATTTTTGTATAATTTGTTTCTGTAATTAATTGAGAATTTTTTTGTCTTTAATACTCCATATATGTAGTTTAAAGTTTTTATATGAAATAAAATTTGGAAAATAACATTTTATTTATTCTTTTACAATACTGCAATTTTATTTTATTTTATTTTATTTTATTTTTTATTTTTTTTTCATAGAAAGTTTTTTATTAGTGAAATAGTCCATTGCATTAAGGGTAGAAATGCACATGTCAAGAATCACATGAAAGGAACCAGCAGTATAAACTACAGGAAGAACATTCTGGGCAGCATTCTCTTTAATAGTCACAAGTAATTAATCCCAGTGATAGTGTCCAGAGGGCCGAGGATGGAGGTCACCTTTTACAAAACTCTCATTTCAAGCAACTGAAAGAATTAGTCTCTCTTAAGTAAAAACCCCAATACAAGTTAGTTGTGTAGTACCTGCCCTGCTTGACCATTAGTGATCTTTCTAGAATAAAGTCTAGTGGGAGAAGCCTGGAGTGGAAAGTGGCAAAGCCCATTTCCTGTCCTGTGTTCAACTCCCAGTTTTCCTCGAGAGAAGGGTGGTAACCTCTCTGTTGGGTTTCTCTGTAAATTGAGCATCACAGTACAGGACATGGTATTCTTTGATTGTGACAATCACAAAGATTTTGGGAGCCTGTCTAGGATAACAGCTCCACAAAAATGATCATGAGGAACTGTTTGTTATTTTCAACCGAAAACCAAATAGGTACATTCGTTCTTAACCAATCTGTAATCTTGACTGCAGCATATGGGTTTGCCACAGATTTTTTAGGAGGAAATTATCAAATGTGATTTTTTAAGCCAAGTAACTATTAAGAATCATATGAAAATAATATGTTTTGGGGTCCCTGGCTGTGTGGGACTCAATCAAACCGTGTACATCTTTACCTGTTATCATAGTATTTAAAAATTTCATCTCAGATGATTATATCTTGATAATAGAATGAATCAATGGGTATGCACTGACTTATCAGTTTTATTTGTGTGAATAAGTGGGTGCATAACAATAAGATATACCAATTATCTAGTTAAATGTTGATAAACTAAAACATCTAGATATTTGGCATTACTAAAGACAAAATAACTTCAATTTAGCATCTCACATTTTGGTGATTTGGGGTATCTCTAGGTTCTATCTTAATTTATAGAGAAACTGAGAGTTTAATGAATTGCTCCGTCAAAAAAGGGAAACATTACATATTGCTTTAGTGTAGAGAGTAGGAAAATTGGGGCAAGAAAATGATTTATTGGCTCCATACAGGGATCAGAAGCTATATTTGTGAAATCTGTGGCTTTTCCCCCTCATTTGCTTACACTGAAATCTCATTCTAAACAAACAAACAAAAAAATCCTGCAGAATGATTCAGTTGTTGAGAAGTTCTCTGTGCGGTCTGCCAGATTAACTGTACAAGTTTCTCAATCCAAAATGAATAGTGAGCATTAAAAATCAGAGAAACTGCACTTAAATATGCTTGAATTCTGTGACAATGGATGGTTCTCAATCCTGACTCAGGTTACATTGAGAGTCAAGAGGTCTTCTGCAGACAGGTGGCTCTGCTTTTGACACCAAGCGACCTTTCTTAAAAGTAGTTCCTGTGCAATATTTTAAAACACCATCACTCTGTCAGCAAAACGATTGTCACAGGAAGCACAGGGCACATTTTCCTCTACTCAGTGAGTTATAGTGAGCCACAAAACATCAGAAGGAACTGAATCTGAGGTGAGAACAACTCAGAAACAATTTCAGAGTTACCAAGAAGAATGCCCCAGAAGAAATGTGTATTTAGTGCAGTAAGACTTCCTGAAATTTAAGTGTAAGTTAAGTTGTGGATAGATGGATTTCCTATATTGATAAATAATTTTACAAATAATCACTCAATAGTATTGTAGTTAATACAGTTATATTTGGCAAGGGTGGTTTGGGGGAAAAAACCTCAGTTACTGATTACATTTTCCCAGAAACACGTTTCCACATCAAGATCATTCCGACTAAAAAAAAAAAAAAAAAAAAAGAACCAAACTACCCACAAAAGTCATAACTAGCACTCTATTCTATACAAAATATCTATACTTGTCCTCACCAACATTATTTATGCATTCTTTCAATTCACAAAAGTACAAGTCAAAAATCCTCAGGTGCTTGTCACTATCAACTCATGGGGACCACCCCAACACCCCCTTCCCCACTTATTCCCATCCTGGGTGAAAGCTGGTCAGAAGACTGAATTATTATCCTGGAGGAATTATGAACTGAAGATTTGCAAGAAAGGCAATATGTACTTTTTCAAAAGAGGAAATTAAATGCATTTGAATACTACTGAATGATGTTTACCATTTTACCCTGCATTCCGAACTCTTATTTACTTCTGTTTGGTGGATGAAATGAATGGAGGAATACAACATAAAGTAATATGCATGTATTCTGAGCACAAAGTCTGGTGAATGAAGAGAATTGAATAAGGTTAGACCAAGTAGCCTTAACAAGTGATGCAAAGACATTATAACCACGACAGTGGTCACAAAATGCTGGAGCTACCAGCACCCAACAATAACAAAAAATTACAAGCGTTTATTAAATACTTGCTAGACACATGAAAAAGAAAACAATCTGTCAGGGATCACAGGATCCTAACGGCCAACCAGGTTAGCCTGTTCTTGAACCTCTGCCGGAAGGTGCTCATCACATGCCGGAGCACCGTGATGAGCGTGTCCTTCTCCTGTCTCACCAGGTGGCAAGCCCGTGAGGACACAGGCAGTTGCCCCATGTCATCACGGCCCAGGTCACAACAGTGCGCATGCTTCCTTCCCCAAGCACGGCTCGTGGTTTGATTAGGTTCGTATGAGGGGCGCTCTTTCATCTGCAGTTCCCTCATCTGTGGATCCCTGTCCTCTGCACGCAAGCCAGGTGAAGATCAGACCAAAGAACACACCCAGTGCCATGATAATGTAGGGTATGTTGGTGACAATCAGAGTAGTGTTAATCACAGACTTCAGTCGACTTGCAGTCTCTTTATCAATGAGAACACTCTCATTGATGTACATCACTAGGAAAACCAGGGTTTGAATGTTTCCTGTTTCAATGAAGTCATCTAATTTTCTGACATAAACGTTGATTTGGAACCTCTTGGCTGCTCTTAGGATAACTCCAGTCAAAGGACTGATGTCCACAAACGTCTCATGATATTCCTTATTTGGATGCATGCCTTCAATGGCAGAGACAAACTTTTCGTCTGCCTGGTAGAAGTGTGGGAAAGATATAATAATAGGTGCACCATTCTTGCAGACGCTGACATTCAAAACTCCTGAGCCCAGGCAGTTTCCTTTAGGTATACAGAAGCCAGCGTTGTCTGAGGTATTGGCTAATATTTCTGCAGGCACCTTATACCTCAAGGCAGGCAGTCCCTGGACACTCTCAAAGTCACTGAAAGTTATTTACACTGACCTGCAAAAATCAGATGGGAAGACATAAAGGACTTCATCTTTGGTGATTAAATGGGTGAAAAGAGTCTCCATCTGCTCCGTTGATCATATTGCACTCATCTGCTGTCCACCAGTCAAGCGACGTTTTTCCATTCCATTCCACAATCTTGGAAAAGTTAAGGTAATTGTCTTCTCCAGTTAGAAAAACATAGTCTCCGTCATTAGTCCCATTTTTCCCATAAAACAAGCCAAAATAGGGAGAGACGTCGTGTTTGAAAACGCTGATGAGGGATAAGATTTCATCTTTGTAACCCCAGAGCAGTTCATCCACCGTGTGGGTCACAAAGAGCTTCTGCCGATAGGCCTTCAGCAGGGCCTCGATGAGCTCCCGGAGTAAGGGCAGCTGGCTCCATTCCATGGCGGTCAATGCAGGAATATTTATTGTTCTAAGTAAGTCAATTTTCGGGTCTCCAACAGATTTGTCTCATTCGAAAACATAGGCCTTGTTGCTCACAGCAGATATTGTTGTTCCATTATCTCCAAATTGAATTTCGTCTTTGTTTCTGAGTTCCCTGTACATGTATGGCCCCACTTCTTCCAACCAAGGGGTCTCCCCATTGAGGATTTCCTCTGGATTAGTGACATTGAAGAAATAGAACTGGGTGTACACAGGCAGAGGGGACTTCTTCCATGAGTCAAAGGTCTCGGAACCGTTCCTTAACACGATATTCTGAGGCACAGGGTGGGGAGGTCACCCCTACAATACTGCAATTTTAAATCAGTAGTATTTTTTCTGATTTTTAAATGAAAGTAGTACTATAATATCTTTAATTTACAGGAAGCTCTTTTACTTTGAATAAGAAATGAAAAAAATTAGTTGTCTTGAAAACTGAAGAATTTCATAGCATTCTGAATCTATTATTAACCCATTATCATGCTGATGTGATTGTTCATGGTACAGTTATATTAGATATAATATTTATTCAAATTATAGTAATTAAGGCAACTATATTGAGGCTACACAAACAGAACAATGGAAACACAGGAGCCTTAACAAAAACTCTCACTTACATAGGGACACATATTTGATAGAGTAGAAAGATTTATTGGGAAAACCAGCATTTCCCAATGAGTGATGCTGCTTCATTTCTGTACTTATGCAAAAAAAAAAAAAAGTGAAATTGCAACTTTATGTTATTCAATGCACAAAACTGAATTACAGATATATGTGTGAAAGTTGTAGCTCCACCTTACATGATAAGAATGCTTGGTTAACTAAGTTTGGTTGAATAAATAAAAGTTTCAGAAATGGAAAAGATGTATCTTAAGGAAAGATGGGTCGCTCATAATCTTTTCTATTTTTTTATTTTTTAAAAATGTCTACAATATTGTGTTTGTTTCTGCCACACAACAATGCAAATCACCCATAATTATACATACATACATTTTAAGAGAAAAAATGTTCCTCTATGCAGTTTCATTTATGTTATAAATGGAATGTTTAAGTAAAAATATCCCTGACTGTACAGTGACATAAAGCCATAGTATAGTTTGAGTAATATTTAGAAGAAAATATTTATTTCCAAAAAATTTTAGAATTATCCAAAGGTAAGTATTAACTACAGATTCTCTAGCATTTCTTTTATTCCTCTTCTTTTTGTTGTTTTTAAGGAAGTTTGATATTGAATGAAAGTCCTTACATAAATGTTTGAATAGTACACTTATTACTACTATTTTTACATTGAAATTATTTAATAATATGCAAAAAGATTCAGGTACACCTCCTTTTATTGTGCTTCTTTACTGAGCTTTGCAGAAAATACAGTTTTACAAAGTGAAGGTTTGTAACAATTCTGTATCAAGCAAGTCTATCAATGACAATTTTCCAACAGCATTTGCTCACTTCATATTTCTATGTCACATCTTGGTAATTCTCATGATATTTCAAACAACTTTATTATTATTATCATTATATTTGTTATGTGATCTGTGATCAGTGATCTTTGATGTCACTACTATGACTTTTTGAAAACTCAGATGATAGCATTTTTAACAATATTTTAAAATTAAAAGATGCACTTTTTTGGCATAATGTTATTGATTATTATAAAAATTACTGAACAGAACCCTAGCAAAATAGAATCAGGATGCCAGAATGGAGAGCTCACATGTCCTGTGAGGATAGTGGAGCCCAGCAGGAAGAAGACTCCTCTTCTTTCCTAGCCAGGACTTAGTCAATAGAAAGCCATGGATTCTTTGTTCACTAGTTCAGTTCAGTTCAGTTCAGTTCAGTCACTCAGTTGTGTCCGACTCTTTGCAACCCCATGAATCACAGCATGCCAGGTCTCCCTGTCCATCACCAGCTCCAAGAGTTTACCCAAACTCGTGTCCATCAAGTCAGTGATGCCATCCAGCCATCTCATCCTCTGTCGTCCCCTTCTCCTCCTGCCCCCATGCCTGCCAGCATCAGGGTCTTTTCCAATGAGTTAACTTTTTGCATCAGGTGGCCAAAGTATTGGAGTTTCAGCTTCAGCATCAGTCCTTCCAATGAACACCCAGGACCGATCTCCTTTAGAATGGACTGGTTGGATCTCCTTGTAGTCCAAGGGACTCTTGAGAGTCTTCTCCAACACCACACTTCAAAAGCATCTATTCTTCGGTGCTCAGCCTTCTTCACAGTCCAACTCTCACATCCATACATGACCACTGGAAAACCATAGCCTTGACTGATGGACCTTTGTTGACAAAGTAAGAGAGCCCTCCCAGTTTCTTTCCCCTCCTTATTAAAAGCATTCTCCTTCCCTTGCCTTGAGAGGACTTGCATGTGGCTTAATATGATGGTAGACTCACCAGTCTTGGATCAGTATCTTGGTGGCCTTCACAAGGACCAGAGAAGACATTCAGTTGCTTCAGGGCAGGTGAGCAAACAGATGTCAAACCAGCAGTTGGTCCCATTGTTACTCATTACATTCTTGCTGCCCTGGAGTTGGTTAGATATATCTGTCTGCTGGATCTGAGCTCTTATTCTCTTGCATCTGAAGCTCTCCAGACTTAATTGAGAATCTATTCAAAGGTTTTGTCTTTCTGGTTAAGGCTTTGTTCTGTATATGAGTACTGTTTTGTCATTTTTGTCTAATCTTGAAATCAAACACTTTCAATGCAAGCTGAGTGGAATTGCCCTTACCCCAGTTCCCTTGGAGAGAGACTGCTTAAAATAAATCGGCTAGGTTTTCAGCTTTTGGCCCAATTTCTTTGGAAGGAAGAGTCTCCTCTGAAGACTGACTTCAGAAACCCCTTTAGCCTGAGAAAGCTGTCTTCTTAGAGCAGGCTGGAATTGACTTGCAAGCTGTTTGAACTGAGCTTTTGTCCTCTAAGCTCTTTGAGATGTTTGAAAATTCTTATTTATTTTAGAGGATGGGATCCAGGTGGTCTAAGTATTTTGAGGGTATTCCCTTCCTATATATACTTCAATAGTTTTATGTTTAAAATTATGGTCCTTCTTCATAATAATTTCTAACTAAATGGACCAATCTAACCAACAACAATTTAGAATTTCAGTGACCATTAAGGGGAACTTTTGAAATCCCAAAACTTGATTTCCTTAATATTGTATTGGACTAATAGCAAAGCTTTCTAGAGAAACACACTAATCAGCCTAGGAAAAGGAAAAACAATATCAATAACTGTTGATTTAATAAAAAGTAGGAATCTCTGGTTTGGATCAAATAACAACTCAATCCTATTTCAGATTCTAAATATCCAACTCCTCATCACTATCTGTGCTTTGAACTGTTGGTATACTGATAAAATTGTAGCCTTGATGAATCAGTATTGGTGGGGAAACACTGACAAGGCTGCAAAAGTGACTACCTTCTTATTACATTTGTCCAAAGTACAAAAAGGGAAGCCTGTTCATACTGCTCTGGGACATTTAAAACTATCTAATGGACAATTTGAGGTCTAGAAATGGTTTCTGTGTAACTTTCACACTTTTGTTGTTGTTGTTGTTCAGTTGCTCAGTCATGTCCCACTCTTTGCGATCCCATGGACTGCAGCATGCCAGGCTTCTCTGTCCTTCACCATCTCCTGGAGCTTGCTCAAACACATGTCCACTGAGTCAGTGATGCCATCCAACCATCTCATGCTCTGTCACCCCCTTCTCCTTCTGTGTTCAATCTTTCCCAGCATAAGAGTCTTTTTTAATGAGTTGTCTCTTTGCAAGAAGTGGACAAAGTACTGGAGTTTCAGTTTCAGTATCAGTCCTTCCAATAAGTATTAAGAATTTATTTTCTTTAGGATTGACTGATTTGATCTCTTTACAGTCAGTGGAACTCTCAAGAGTCCTCTCCAATACCACAGGTCAAAAGCCATCAGTTCTTCAGTGCTCAGCCTTCTTTATGGTCTCTCACATCCATATATGACTACTGGAAAAACCATAGCTTTGACTTATTGAACTTGTTGGCAAAATAATGTTTCTCCTTTTTAACATGCTGTCTAGGTTTGCCATTGTTTTTCTTCCAAGGAGCAGGTGTCTCTTAATTTCATGGCTACAGTCACCATCTGCAGTGATTTTGGAGCCCAAGAAAATAAAGCCTGTTACTGTTTCCATTGTTTCCCTACCTGTTTGCCATGAAATGATGGGACTGCATGCCTTGATCTTAATTTTCTTTTTTTAAACTAATTTATTTATTTTAAGTCGAGGATAATTGTTTACAATACTATGGTGATTTTTGCCTTACATTAAGGCTTCTCTTATAGCTCAGTCGGTAAAGAATCTGTCTGCAGTGCAGGAGACCCAGGTTTGATCCCTGGGTTGGGAAGATCCCCTGGAGAAGGAAATGGCAACCCACTCCAATATCCTTGCCTGGAAAATCTCATGAACAGAAGAGCCTTACATTGACATGAATCAGCCATGAATGCACATGTGTCCCCCCATCCTGAAACCCCTCCCACCGCCCTCCGCACCCTATCCCTCTGGGTTGTCCCAGAGCATTGGCTTTGAGTTCCCTGCTTCATGAATCAAACGTACACTGGTCATCCAGTTTACATATGGTAATATACATGTTTCCATACTATTCTCTCATATCCATCCCACCCTTACCTTCTCCCGCATTGTCCAATAGTTTGTTCTTTACATCTGTGTCTTGTTTGCTTCCTTGCATATAGGATCATCATTACCATCTTTCTAAATTTCATATATATGTGTTGATATATTGTATTGATATTTCTCATTCTGACTTACTTCACTCTGTACAATAAGCTCCAGTTTCATCCATCTCATTAGAACTGGCTCAAATATATTCTTTTTGATAGCTGGGTAATATTGGAATCACTGTGTATATGTACCACAACTTCCTTATCCATTCAGCTGTTGATGGACATGTAGGTTGCTTCCATGTCCTAACTAAACAGTGCTGTAATGGACATTGGGGTACATGTGTCTCTTGCAATTCTGGTTTCTCAGTGTGTATGCCCAACAGTGGGATTGCTGGGTCATATGGCAGTTCTATTTCCAGTTTTTTAAGGAATCTCCACACTGTTCTCCATAGTGGCTCTATCAGTTTTCATTCTATTGGTCTTAGTTTTCTAAGACCAATGTTGAGTTTAAAGCCAGCTTTTTAACTCTCCTCTTTCATTTTCATCAAGAGGCTCTTTAGTTCCTGTTCACTATCTGCCATAAAAGTGGTGTCATCTGCATATCTGAGGTTATTGATATTTCTCCTGGAAATCTTGAATCCACCTTGTGCTTCATCTAGCCTGGCATTTCTCATGATATACTCTATATATTAGTTAAATAGCCAGGGTGACAATAAACAGTCTTGATGTACTCCTTTCCCAATTTGGAACCAGTCCATTGTTCCATGTCAGGTTCTATTGCTTCTTGACCTGTGAACATGTTTCTCAGGAAGCAGGTAAAGTGGTCTGGTATTTCCATCTCTTTAAGAATTTTCCACTGTGGATTTCGGATGGGGGACACATGTACACTCATGGCTGATTCATGTTAATGTACAGCAAAAACCACCACAATATTGTAATTAGCTTCAAATTAAAATATAAATTAATTTTAAAAAGTTTTTTCCACAGTTTGTTATAATCCACACAAAAATCAAAGGTTTTAGCCCACACATTATGGATATATATTTTAGTCATGGGATATATATTTTAGTCATGGGAATTATGTTTTCACACTGCACTTCACTTGCAGACAGACTGCCTATTCTGTGGCTAAAATCCTTTTAGAAAGATTATCCTTATTGGAAAACTCCTCTCTTGCTTCATGGTTATTATTGTCATTCAGTTTCTAAGTCATGTCTGACTCTGTGTCAACCCATGGACTACACTATAGTGTAGTAGTAGGACAGTAGCAATGTAGTCCAACTCTGTCCTTCACTATATCCCAGAGTTTGCTAAAACTCCATTCTTTGAGTCAGTGATGCCATTCAACCATTTCATTCTATGTTGCCCCGTTCTGCTCATGCCCTCAATCCTTCCCATCATCAGTTTTGTTTTTTTTTTTTTTTTCCAGTGGGTTGGCTCTTCATATTAGGGGCCAAAGGATTGGCACTTCAGCATCAGTCCTTTCAGTGAATATTCAGGATTGATTTCCTTTAGAAATGAGTAATTTGATATCTTTGCTTCCAAGGGCCTCTCAAATCTCCAGCACTACAATTCAACAGCAATAGTTTTTCAGTGCTCAGCCTTCTTTTACGGTCCAAGACTCACATCTGGCATAACTACTGGAAAAACCATAGATTTGACTATATGGATTTGTTGGCAAAATGTTACCTCTGCTTTTTAATACGTTGTCTAGGCTTGTCATAGCTTTTCTTCCAAGGAGAAAGCGTATTTTAATTTCACAGCTTCAGTCACCATCCACAGTGATTTTGGAGGCCAAGAAAATAAAATGTGTCACTCTTTCCACATTTACTTGCCATGAAGTAATGGGACCGAATACAATGGTCTTAATTTTCTGAATGCTGAGCTTTTAGCCAGCTTTTTCACTCTCCCCTTTCACCCTCAACAAGTGTCTCTCATTCGTCCTCACTTTCTGCCATTAGAGTGGTATAATTTGCATGTCTGAATGTTGTATTCAGACAACATGTTGCATATTTTTGATATTTTTCCTGGTATTCTTGATTACAGATTGTGATTTATCCAGCCCAGAATATTGCATGATGTTCTCTGCATATAAAGTAAATATGCAGGGTGACAATATACAACCTTAATGTACTCCTTTTCCCAATTTTGAACCAGTGCATTTTTCCATGTCCACTTCTAACTGTTGCTTCTTGATCTGCATATGTTTCTCAGGACACAGATAAGGTGTTCTGGCATTCCCATCTCTTGTAGAATTTTTCTATTTTCCACAGTTTGTTGTGATTCAAACAGTCAAAGTAACCAATGAAGCAGAAGCAGATTTTTTTCTGGAATTCTCGTGCATTTTCTATGAGTCAACAAATGTTGGCAATTTGATCTCTGGTTCTTCTGCTTTTTCTAAATCCAATTTGTACATCTGAAAGTTCTCAGTTTACGTTCTGTTGAAGCCTGGCTTGAAGGATTTTTAGGCTTATGTTGCTAGCATGTGAACTGAATACAATTGTATGGTAGTTTGTACATTCTTTGGCACTACCCTTTTTGGGATTGGTATGGAAATGGACCTTTACCAGTCTTGTGGTCACTGCTGCATTAGGGGGCTTCCCTGGTGGCTCAGATGATAAAGAATCTGCCTGCAATGCAGGAAACGTGGGCTCAATCTCTGGGTCGGGAAGATAGCCTGAAGAAGGTTATGGCTACCCACTCCAGTATTCTTGCCTGGAGAATTCATGGATAGAGGAGTCTGGCAGGCTGCAGTCCATGAAATCACAGAGAGTCAGACAAGACTGAGCGATTGACACTTCACGTCATATATTTATAGTTTATTCCATTGTTAGAGCCTGAATTGTGATTCTGTGATGATCTCTAATGAATCTATCTTTTCTGGAGAACTATCTACTAATCTGTTACTTTAAGATCAATGGAACTTTATAGAGTAATGTAAACATAACTTTTATATATAGTGGAAAACCAATAAATTGTTTACCTTGCTTTATTACAATATTCACTTTATTGCAGTTGTCTGTAACTGAATCCACAGCATCTTCATGGTATGCTTATAATATAACTAGCCTTTGACTGTGTGCATCACAATAAACTGTGGAAAATTCTGAAAGAGATGGGAATACCAGACCACCTGACCTGCCTCTTGAGAAACCTATATGCAGGTCAGGAAGCAACAGTTAGAACTGGACATAGAACAGACTGGTTCCAAATAGGAAAAGAAGTACATCAAGGCTGTACATTGTCACCCTGCTTATTTAACCTATATGCAGAGTACATCATGAGAAACGCTGGACTGGAAGAAACACAAGCTGGAATCAAGATTGCCGGGAGAAATATCAATAACCTCAGATATGCAGATGACACCACACTAATGGCAGAAAGTGAAGAAGAACTAAAAAGCCTCTTGATGAAAGTGAAAGTGGAGAGTGAAAAAGTTGGCTTAAAGCTCAACATTCAGAAAACGAGGATCATGGCATCCGGTCCCACCACTTCATGGGAAATAGATGGGCAAACAGTGGAAACAGTGTCAGACTTTATGTTTTGGGGCTCCAAAATCACTGCAGATGGTGACTGCAGCCATGAAATTAAAAGACACTTACTCTTTGGAAGAAAAGTTATGACCAACCTAGATAGCATATTGAAAAGCAGAGACATTACTTTGCCGACTAAGGTCCGTCTAGTCAAGGCTATGGTTTTTCCTGTGGTCATGTGTGGATGTGAGAGTTGGACTGTGAGGAAGGCTGAGAGCTGAAGAATTGATGCTTTTGAACTGTGGTGTTGGAGAAGGCCCTTGAGAGTCCCTTGGACTGCAAGGAGATCCAACCAGTCCATTCTGAAGGAGATCAACCCTGGGATTTCTTTGGAAGGACTGATGCTAAAGCTGAAACTCCAATACTTTGGACACCTCAGGCAAAGAGTAAACTCATTGGAAAAGACTCTGATGCTGGGAGGGATTGGGGGCAGGAGGAGAAGGGACAACAAAGGATGAGATGGCTGGATGGCATCACTGACTCAATGGACGTGGGTCTGAGTGAACTCCGGGAGTTGGTGATGGACAGGGAGGCCTGGCGTGCTGTGATTCATGGGGTTGCAAAGAGTCAGACATGACTGAGCGACTGAACTGAACTGAACTGACCATTTATATTAAAGTTGGTGATTTCAAGGATTGTTCATCACAGATATTATTTAATGATAACACCAACGGAATTAGGCAGCCATTGTTCTCTCTCTCTCTCTTTGTTTTCCTTTAAATGGGGGAAGTTGGTAAAAGCTTTCCTAAACTACAGCAAATGTTTTTACTATGTACTTTTATGTCTCTTTACTGAATTCAAATTTACATAAGATAAAATTAAAATTTTCTATGTATATTTTTGAATTTGTATAATTGTTCATGTTTACTGTTGAGGGTAAAATAGTTTCATCACCACCAAAATTATTTTTAAGATGCAGACTGAACTATCTAATAGTGTGTATCTTACAGAGGTGTTCACAGTAATTTGCTTCCAATCAAAATACCCATGGTTCTACAGCATTCTCTTTCTTTCTTTATTTCAGAAGTTTATTTCAATTACTCAGAGATTGAAAATCTAAGAACCTTCTGTAAGGTTTTGTATATCCTCTTAAATTTTTCTTTAAGGAAGACTTTGAGTGTGGAGAAATATTTCTGTGCTCCTACAGAACCCAGAATTCTTGCAAGTATTTTGCTAAGAACTGCAGATTCTGGGCTAAGCAAAAACTTGGGAATTTCATTTACATCTGTAAAATTTGTTGTTGTTGCTGTTTAGTTGCTAAGTTACATTTAACTCTTTTGCAACCCTATGGACTATGACCTGCTAGGCTCCTCTGTCCAAATGGGATTTCACAGGCAAGAATACTGAAGTGGGTTTCCATTTCCTTCTCCAGGATATCTTTATGACCCAAGGACTGAACACCTGTCTCCTATATTGACAGGCAGATTCTTGACCACTGAGTTGCTGCTGCTGCTGCTGCTAAGTCGCTTCAGTCATGTCCGACTCTGTGTGACCCCATAGACAGCAGCCCACCAGGCTCCCCGTCCCTGGGATTCTCCAGGCAAGAACACTGGATTGGGTTGCCATTTCCTTCTCCAATGCATGAAAGTGAAAAGTGAAAGTGAAGTCCCTCAGTCGTGTCTGACCCTTAGCAACCCAATGGACTGCAGCCCACCAGGCTCCTCCATCTATGGGATTTTCCAGGCAAGAGTACTGGAGTGGGGTGCCATTGCCTTCTCCCACTGAGTTGCTAGGGAAGCCCATAGAGAGTTTTATGTAACTCCAAAGGTATGTGCATGCATTGCCAGGAAAAATGAAGACTGGTATCTAGGTTGTGAATTTCAGACACCAAGTCTTATGTGGTCCTTGGAGCATTTATTTACAGGCCAGAATGTGTGTGTCTGAACACAGAATCCTTTCTGTTTAGTCTCCAAATAGCAAATTCTTTTCATTCTCTAGATGAAAACAACAACAACAATGTCTGTGTTGTTCTAGTGTATATAAACTGAGAAAATAAATGTGTTTTTATTCTCCATTTATGATGCAGACCTAGAATTTTGTGTGTGAGAAATTTAGGGTTTCATTGCATTGCCCAGTTGTAAGACTTGGTCTGTGTGAATCCCAAGCTTATTATTCAATTTTATGGAAACAATAATATCTTTCCATAATTCAAATCTTATGTATATTTGAGTGCAATTTAAATATTTTAAATTATTTAAATAAATTGTTTATGTATTATTTAAATCATTTAGATGGCTATTAAAAAAAACCAATTTATTAAAATTCAAAAGTTCCCTTGTAGAAAAAGACACGTAATTCTCTGTCATCAAATGTATGAATCATTTCCTATTTTCCTATAATTTTGTAGGAAATTATACAATTAAAATATGTATGAATGCATTTGTTCTGTCTAGTGATGAAAAGTAATTGACATCAGACTACTCTTAATTCTCTAAAAACCATTCAGACTACTCTTAATTCTCTAAAAACCATAAATCTGGACAAAATATATGAGACAAAAATATGAGATAAATATTTTCCAGCAATTGGTAATACAAACTGCAGTTACAGGAAGAAAGAAGGATCATAATGCGTATCTCCTCACAGATCACTCCAGCTCTCCATCCATGTTCTGTTTCTGAACCGGCAGAATAAGCTCTGGTCCTAGGAGACTGTGGTGGACCCTCTGAGCTCAGGAGGTGAAGATCAGAATTCCAGGGCAAATGAACTGGCTGTTTTAGTAAAATAGAGTACTTAAGAAGAGGATGCTTCCCAGACAGAAACCTCAGAATTCTGTGTAGAAATTCCTTGAGATCCCTTGGTAAACAACAGGGCAGTACATGCTCAGAGCAACATCATATGAGACAAGAAGGAAGTTGCATGATATTGAAAATATAACAGAGACACTAGATGTCAAGTGGTGCTGTGGAAATATTGGATTTCCAGAGAAGTCATAATGTATACATTATCACTCTTAGCATTCCTGTGTGACAATAGGAAAACTACACTTAACAACAAAGACTGTGTCTCAGGTCTTAAATGGATTATTAACTCAAGAACATCTAAAAGTAAGCCCTGTAAAAGCCACAGGGAAGACAAAATTGAAGGTTGAGTCCTACTGTATCCCAGGAGGTCTCTATGGAGCCTTCCTGGAATGGACAGCCCCATTCTATGTCTTCTACCTACTCTTTTTCTGTAGAAAACTTTTAGCTTCCTAGGACTTCAAGTTCCACAGAGTCAACTTAATCAAAGTGAGAAAATGTAGAAAGAAAGGAAATTAATCAAGCAAGACAAAATAACAGTAATTTAGCCTTTAAACAAAGTCAAGAACATTCAATTACTCCTCAAGGACTATAGATAACATTCTGAGTCATGCCCTTTGAGTTGTTGTCCAGATAGTGAAACATCCACCAGGTGAAAGAAGTCACTTGTTTGCTGCCCACAAGGACACAGACTTGAGAGTGCTTGGAATCAGAAGTTTGATGAAGTTTACTTCCAGTTGCTTCACCACCGATGGATCAGAAGAATGTTTATGAGTGGACCATGCATGCCATAGCCCTCTCCCCCACTCTGTCTTTACCTCTTTTTCCTGAAAGCAATCAAGGATAAAATTCTGGAACTTTTGAGTACCAAGTCCCTGGACTCCCTACTTGGTGCCTGCAATAAAGGCTGCATTTTCTACCATCACAGTCTAGTGTCAGTAGATTTGCTTTACTGGCCACAGACAAGTGGGCTCAAGTTTGACTTGGTAACACCACTGGGTCAGAGGAATTTGGACAACACTTTGGATTTTTCAGAGTTGCATAAGTAGAACCTAAGAACAAATTGCCTAAGTTCAAGTGCTCAGTCTGTAGCTAAATATGGTTTTGAAATATCAACACTATCTAAAAATATATAATTCTGGTCATCTTTAATGTACCATCAATAACATAATTTCCAAAATAAAAATGATGCAACATGAGAATGAGCAGGAAAATGTGACAACCAACCAAAACACCTGTCCCAGATGATTATGTTGTTGAATGTAGGAGACAGACTTAAAATAAATAATTTCAAATGTTTTAAAATTACTATTGGAACGTGTAACTGAAAAGAAAGGTAAAGTTAAAAAGATGAGAAAGATAAAGGAAGCCATGAATAACTGACACATGAGCCAACATTGATAGTTCTCAAAAATATCATATTGAGGAAAAAAAGTATGCAATTATACATACAGTATTATTTCATTATATAAAATTATAGAATTGGTCATACTAACCTATTGTATAAATCAATGTTTATAGTTATGGCTGAATCACATTGTTATATGGTAGAAACAACACAACATTTTAAATCTATTAACCTCTATTTAAAAATAAATTTTAAAAAATCACATCATTGGTTGCCTGGTACCAAGGTGGGAAGGAATGGCAGCATAAGGGAATCAGGAAGCTGGCTGAGGTGATTGAGGCAAATATTCTGCATCTCTATTGAGGAGGTTAGAACGGACATGTAACAACAGATTGGTTCCAAATAGGAAAAGGAATATGTGAAGGCTGTATATTATAACCTTGCTTATTTGATTTAGATGCAGAGTACATCATGAGAAATGCTGGGCTGGATGAATCACAAGCTGGAATCAAGATTGCCTGGAGAAAGAACAATAACCTCAGATATACAGATGACACCACACTTATGGCAGAGCGAAGAAGAAGAGCCTCTTGATGAAAGTGAAAGAGGAGAGTGAAAAAGTTAGCTTAAAGCTCAATATTCAGAAAACTAAGATCATGGCATCTGGTCCCATCACTTCATGTCAAATAGATGGGGAAACAATGGAAACAGTAACAGACTTTATTTTGGGGGTTCCAAAATCAGATGCAGATGGTGACTGCAGCCAAGAAATTAAGACACTTGCTCCTTGGAAGGAAATTTATGACCAACCTAAATAGCATATTAAAAAGCAGAGACATTCCTTTGCCAACAAATGTCCATCTAGTCAAGGCTATGGTTTTTCCAGTAGTCATGTATGGTGTGAGAATTGGACTATAAACAAAGCTGAACACTGAAGAATTTATATTTGTGAACTGTGATTTTGGTGAAGACTACAAGGAGATCCAACCAGTCCATACTAAAAGAGATCACCTGAGTGTTCATTGGAAAGACTGATGTTGAAGCTGAAACTCCAGCACTTTGGCCACCTGGTGGGAAGAGCTGATTCATTTGAAAAGACCCTGATGCTGGGAAAGATTGAAGGTAGGAAGAGAAGTGGACACAGAGGATGCAATGGTTGGATACCATCACCAACTCAATGGAAATGAGTTTGGGTAAACTCTGGCAGTTGGTGATGGACAGGGAAGCCTAGCATGTTACAGTCCATGGGGTCACAAAGAGTCAGACATAATTGAGCAACTGAGCTGAACTGAATTGAAGGGGTGGTTACATCAATATCGGTTTTTCTCAAAAGTCACAGAAATGTGAACTTAAAATATGAATATTTTGATTTATTAAATAAATTACAAGATGTTTTCTCCTTGGAAGGAAAGCTGTGATGAACCTAGATAGCACATTAAAAAGCAGAGACATACATTTGCTGACAAAGGTCTATATAGTTAAAGCTATGGTTTTTCCAGTAGTCATGTACAGATGTGATACCTGGACCATAAAGGAGGCTGAACACCAAAAAGTTGATGCTTTTGAATAGTGGTGCTGGAGAAAACTCTTGAGAGTCCCTTGAACTGCAAGAAATCAAACCAGTCAATCTTAAAGGAAATTAACCCTGAATACTCATTGGAAGGACTGCTGTTGAAGCTGAAGCTCTAGTAATTTGGCCAACTGAGTCAGCTCACTGAAAAGACCCTGATGCTGGAAAAGATTGAAGGCAAAAAGAGAAGGGGGTAGCAGAGAATGAGATAGGTAGTATCATTGACTCTGTGGGTATAAATATGAGCGAACTCCAGGAGATAGTGAAGGACACAAGAGCATCATATGCTGGAGTCCATGGGGTCACAAAGAGTAGGATATGACTTAGCAGCTGAACAATAACAATGCCTCAGTAAAGTGGAGAAACTATATTTAATCAATAATCTCAAATTATATTTTGGAAAATATCCTTCCTGGGGAAATGGTTTATACTTTTAACTATTAATGTCTATTAATAAAATGATATAATAAGATATATTTCTTATTAATATATTATCAGTTCAGAAAGTATGACACCGTTACAAATAAAAACAGTATTACTTGATTTGAAATCATTCTTGAAGACGGTTGGCAATTTATAGTAAAGTTAATCTTGTACTTACCAAAAAAGGAAAAAAAAAAACAACCCACAGTACTGAGTCCCCAAAACAAATCTTGTATCACAGCAGGTTTCAGAAAACAGTCATCTTTTGCTGAGATCATTATTTTAAAATGCTTTTGGGTATGATCAGAATTATAGAAGATGTTAAACTATAGCAAAATATGATTATACTAACACTTAGAAAAGTGCTTTTAATCAATAATAAACGTCCCATATAGACTTTTACCTGTTTACCTTAAAATTAAAGCAAAATATCTCCTCTATAGATAACCATCCTTCAAAATAGACCAAAGGTTTCCATATGAACTTAATACTTTCTGGAAATAATTCAAAATAGTAGTATTATTTTGTTTTAACAATACTTGTAATTTTTATTTTAATGATTAAGTAACCAAACTAAATAAAATATGAGTGAAAAAGTCAATATGAAATCCTAATTGAAAGAGGATTTTTAAGTCTCCTGCTCATTCTGCAAATTCATGTTTGTTTTCTGTCTCAGTTAATTTTTCCACTACATTAAATCATTTGGTTGGTTTTTTTCACATGTTCTCTTCAAAAATTTTCCCCCAACTCAAAATTTCAAAAATAAAACACTTTCATATTGATTTCCTCCTAAGAACTTAATGGCACTAACTTCATGACAGAAAGCAATTAAAATTTGGTAATAATACGAATAAGAATTTTGTATTATGATTGTTCAGGTGGTTATTATGTTTTCTCTGAACAAAGTATGGTAATGTATCTTTAAAAAAAAATCCTACTAGAAATTTACATTTCTAGATAATATAGTCTGGTTAACATGTTTGCTTAGATAAAATAGCATACTTCTGGAGAGTAGAACTTTCTCTTAGAACCCACAATAAAAATAAAAGTAATAATAATGTTAACATGTTAACTTAGTTAACTAAGCTGATATACAGAGCTTAGTTCAGTCTTTCTTGGCTGTTTCTTTTCTGCAATGTATCTTTCTCCAGCAGTGTCACTGTTCCTTGCTGTCAGTGACAAGCATAAAACCCTATAGGAATCCCTTTCCTGCCAAGGCTTTCAACAGCTATACCAGATAAGCACCAGGCTACAGGACTCTGGGATCTACAATGAAACAGAGCCAGCCTCCCACTTCTTTATCTATAAAGGGACCTAACAAGGAAGTGATTGACAATTTTTACAGGTTCTAGCTTGAGAATTCTGAACTTGCTGGCACATACTTAAAATTGACATATCATTCAGGTTTTTATTAGACTTGAAGAATTTGAATTCTCTTTCACTGAATCACATAAAATATCAAATATTCAATATGTATTATTTGTGTATAGACTAGCTAATATATACAAAGGACTAATAGTATATTGGCCCCAGGGAAAACCCCTTGATTTCAAACATGGATAATGACAGTACCATTTCATCTGAGCACCATGACAAATGAATCCAACTTAAGTCTTTTCTGCTATGATCTCGTCTCTCTCTTTTGAATGGGGAGATTTTGCCTATACTTTGGCCCTTACTAAGGCCCTTACTATTCTGTTACCTTACTAAGCACATAGCACAGTGAAGTAAAATTAAGAGAAAGAAGAAACAAAATAGAACCTGTTCTGAGTGTTTGGATTTAGTCATACATAACAGGCTTCATCCTGTGGACATCAACCAACATATGACAATATCTCCTCTCTTCCTCCCCTCTTCATTGTTTAATAGTCTTTCTGACATTCTCAAGGGAAATTTTATTGTTAAAATGTCTTAAATACCTTAAGTATCAAACACAGAAATGTAGAATCAGATATAGCTTAAATGGTACTTTTAAGATGATATTTTAATTTTGTTTGTAGTTACAAAGACAATTCATTAATTGTTTCATCCATTTAGTCCATATTTATTGAATGTTGTTATATGCATGATACATGTTAGGTTCTGCAATCACAGCAATAAAGAAGGTAAAACAACTTCAAACTCCCTCAAAAGTATAAAAATTCAGTCTTACACAATGTAATCTGGAGCAAAATGAAGATTGCTATTGATTGAAGTCAACTATCTTAGATTTTGGAAACAAATACAAAGTTCTCTAGAGTAAGGTGTCGCTTGACAACCACTCTAAAATTTTTTGTTTCAAGTTGTAAGATCAAAGTGTGTGTGTAGCTATAGAAGAAATAAAGATTATTTAACCAGTGGTCCAGTTCTAAAGTTTAAAGAGACGAAAATGTGCAGAGGAAATATGAGAAACAGATAAAAATGTGGCTTTTATTTTCTACAAACAAGTCTCTTGATGAGAATGAGGCCATCAAATGAAGGAATGATCACCAAATCATGGACCAAGAAATTGTGCCTTAAAGTGCATCATTTTGAATCAAACTCTTTCCTAAATGAGAAAACCTAATTAAAAAGTGCCTCTGAAAAACAGAATATAGTAAGATTGCTTTAGAAGTTATTTCAGATAAGTAATCCAATTTGAAGTCAATGTTTACTCCAGTTTAACCCCATGTCCTATATAGTAGTGAGATTACCCATTAGTGTTGAGCTGCTTGGCACCACTGAACTTTAAAACAATAAAAACTGTGGTAGGTATTAGAAGAGAAAGAGCAAACAGAGAGATAGAGGAAGAATATATGGCAAAAGACACACATATGAAGAGACAGTAGAGGACGAGATAAGATTTCTTCATAACTCCAGAGGAACCAAAGCAAAATAAAACTAGATCTGGCAATATGCACACATACACATGACCGCACACACACACACACTCGCTGTTATACATTCAGATGCTATAATTAAAATGAATAACACATAATATGTTTGATTAAAAAAAAAAAACGACCAGAATAAGATCGAACAAACTCTTCTGTTAAGTAATCTCTCTTTACAAAAATAATAAATAGCACACATTGTAATTCATCATCTTTCAAGATGTCCTATTTTCTTTCTAGAGAAGCTAACCAAAGACACAAATGAAAATTGTTCTCATATCTCTCATATTGTTTCATTTTTTATGAAGTCTCATTTGTTTTCTGCCAACACCTTAAGATGCCTTATTTACATTTGACTTCTTGACACAAAGTGTTTTCAGCTGTGTGTGACAGACATCTGGACTTAAAATCTGTCTCCTTTGGCTAGGAGAGTATCTAAAATTCTTACAGGAGGTACTCAAAAAATAGTCATTGCATTGAAAACACAAATATTACTTTAATTAATGACTGACACAATTCAGTTCAGTTCAGTTCATTTCGGTCTGTCAGTCGTGTCCGACTCTTTGAGACCCCATGAACCACAGCATACCAGGCCTCCCTGTCCATCACCAACTCCTGGAGTCCACCCGAACTCATGTCCATTGAATCAGTGATGCCATCCAACCATCTCATCCTCTGTCGTCCCCTTCTTCTGCCTTCAATCTTTCCCAGCATCAGGGTCTTTTCAAATGAGTCAGCTCTTCACATCAGACTGACACAATCAGGTACGCATTTTTCTCTCTTACTTCCTGGGAAGGTTGCATAAGTATTTTCACTATTTTTAGCAAGAAGTTTGCAAAATCTCAGACCTGATCATACGTTATTTTGGATAAGTGAAAATTAATAATTAAGGAAAAACTCTCACTAAACCTTGTCAAGCAAAACTACTTTTATCCTTAATTTCATATCTAGAGATCAGTGAAATTTTCATTTATATATCTCTATTATTTGATCTGATGATAGCAATTGATGCAATTATATAATTATTTTTTAATAATTTATTTTGACCAGGAATGAAAGATATATAATAAGTATATGTAAGATAAAGCTATTTATAAAGTACCTCACTGTGTAGTTTTGATGTAAAAAGAAACATGTAAAGCCAGTTTGGCAAGTAAGCTTACTTAAATAAAATGCATTATTCCATATGAATTTACCTATTGCGGTCTTGAAAGACTATTTGGAAAGGACACTTGAAAGAGTGTCCTTGTGTAGGAGCATCCCTATTCAGGCTGCATGTGCCCAGTAGCTTTGGTGGAAGAACTGGACCTTACATGAATGCAAGTCATATCTACCACCAGAGTTCAGTTCAGTTCAGTTGTGTCTGATTCTTTGTGACCCCGTGGATGGCAGCACACCAGGCTTCCCTGTCCGTCACCAACTATCACCAGGGTTATTGGCACCTATCACATAGATAAGAGGTGGGGTTGGAGATTGAGGGGCTAGAGCCAGAGCTAGATGTGATCTGGGGCTTCACTGCTCAAGGACCATCACACCCCAATGGGGAAAGAGGCAGGTGCCTAGTTTCTGACGCAGAAGCCCTGAGATTTGTGCACAGGCTGGGTCCACTCCTTTTAAGCATGTGCTTTCTTCCCTCCCAGCACAAACACCTTCGCTCCAGAGGGGAGCACTGATGGAGCAAGAGAAGCTGCTGTGCACTTCAGTTTCCCTGATACAGTCAGAGACCCAGACCACATCTGATATGCTGCCTTTGCAAGTGATAGTGATGGCTAGTCCCACCTGCTCTAGTGCCACTTCAACCTCCTTTGCTTCTTAAGGCTGTGCTCTCCCATCAGCTTTTGTGGCCCTTACCCTTTGTGAGGAGCCATGCCCCAGAGCAGTGGGACTGGTGCAGGTGCTTGGCATTGTTTGGGACATGGGTTGTGGTGGTCTAGCTGCAGTCAGAACCCAGGACTGCTTCTTTTGCCCTGACTTTGTAAGCATTAGAAATAGCTGCCCTCTCCCCACTCGTATGCCCCTCCAGGTCAAAGCCTCATAGCTGAGCTCTCCTTTTGGCCATAGGAGTCCTGCCCCAGGGTGGAGCTGAGCTGTGAAGCAAGGGGGCCTGGAGTGGGCACCAGGCTCAGGCCATGGTGACCTAGGAAACTGGCCAGCATTCTGTGAAATTTCAACCTGTCCTCTCTGCCCTTTTTGGGGAGAAAGTGTGTATGTGCCCTTCTTACCAGTGGGATCCAGGCTTCCCACAAATCCTACTATTCCCACTGGCCCTATAGCCAGCCCAGGGAACTCATCTTCCCGGTGTCAGATCCCAGGTATGTGGCATCTGCTCACTCCCAGGGAGGATCTTTGCTTTTGAAATTCCCCTTCTCTTCTGAGTCTCCTCCCAGGGGCACAGGTCTCAACATAATCACTTCCCTTTCCTTCCTACTCAGTTATGGTTCATCAGCCTTGTTTGTGCCAGAGTCCTTCTGCCAGGTTCAGGTTAATTTTCAGCCAGAATTTTTCCACATGTTGATGTATTTTTGGTGTGTTTTGAAGGAGAGGTTAGTTCCACATCTCTGCCATCTTGATCTCTTTCTCTTTTTATTTTATAATTACATTCCCCTGTGCTCTACTTTCTAGAAAAATATATATATCTTGGAATCTCTTACACAATCTTAATCTCATTTTTATAGCATACTGTTGTGCTTTTCTTGAAAGTGATACTGTCTCTCATTTACCTTTCCTAGGATGTCAGTTGTCTGATTTTTGTAATTTTCTTTTTGTTGTTGTTTTTTTCTTTTGCCACATATACTATTTCACACTTTATTTTGTTAAATTCGGAGAAGGCAATGGCACCCCACTCCAGTACTCTTGCCTGGAAAATCCCATGGATGGAGGAGCCTGGTAAGCTGCAGTCCATGGGGTCGCTAGGAGTCAGACACGACTAAACGACTTCACTTTCACTTTTCACTTTTATGCATTGGAGAAGGAAATGGCAACCCACTCCAGTATTCTTGCCTGGAGAATCCCAGGGACAGGGGAGCCTGGTGGGCTGCCATTTCTGGGGTTGCCCAGAGTTGGACATGACTGAAGTGACTTAGCATCAATAGCAGCAGTTAAATTGCATTGTTATCTAAAGGGAATTTTATTAATATTAGTCTAAGTTATCTGGACAGATTCAAATGATTCTCAGAGTTAACCATTAAGAAAAATGTGTCATTTGCTTGTTTGTTGATTTTTAAGTCTATTCAATTTTGTTAGCATCATAATTTGGTGTCAGGGAATCAATTCTGATTACTGATTTTAATAATTGAAACTAAGGCAAGCTAACAGCTAAAACTTTTGTACACACACACAAACTCATATGCTGTCATATCTCAATAGGGTGACTAAACGCCTTCTTTATATATTTTCAATATTTCAGGATTGTTTTTTTCTTCCTTTTCATTAATGAATATAACTCAGATGAGAAAGCTATGTAACAAACTCTGAACTAGATATTGTATAAAATTGTGTTTTATAAAGGGTACAATTTGACTTTCTGTTCATTTTATTATTCTAATTGACTTTTATTTGATGATACAAATCAATCATTATGTTCTCATCCTTGATACAACATGTTTTTATTTTTTTATTTTTTATTTTTTCAACTGTTTAAACAAGAGGCTGGTGTGTTGGTTAAAGGCAAGAGAAATGAGAAAGGGGATTTAAAACATAAAATTCAGTGATGAAATCAGTTTAGCAACAGAATTTTTGCACAATGAAAGTGGTCAAATTGAGGAGTTGCTAAGAGAATTAGATACGTATTCTCTTGTCTAAAGGAGAACCTTCTCCAGGATAGATCACATCCTGGGCCATAAATCTAAACTTGATAAATTCAAAAAAATCGAAATCATTCCAAGCATCGTTTCGGACCATAATGCATTAAGATTAGATCTCAATTACAGGAGAAAAACTATTAAAAATTCCAACATATGGAGGCTGAACAACACACTTCTGAATAATCAACAAATCACAGAAGAAATAAAAAAAGAAATCAAAATATGCATAGAAACTAATGAAAATGAAAACACAACAACCCAAAACCTGTGGGACACTATAAAAGTAGTGCTAAGAGGAAAGTTCATAGCAATACAGGCATACCTCAAGAAACAAGAAAAAAGTCAAATAAATAACCTAACTCTACACTTAAAGCAACCAGAAATGGAAGAAATGGAGAACCCCAGAATGAGTAGAAGGAAAGAAATCTTAAAAATTAGGGCAGAAATAAATGTAAAAGAGACCATAGCAAAAATCAACAAAGCCAAAAGCTCGTTCTTTGAAAGGATAAATAAAATTGACAAACCATTAGCCAGACTCATCAAGAAACAAAGAGAGAAAAATCAAATCAATAAAATTAGAAATGAAAATGGAGAGATCACAACAGACAACACAGAAATACAAAGGATCATAAGAGACTACTATCAGTAATTATATGCCAATAAAATGGACAATGTGGAAGAAATGGACAAATTCTTAGAAAAGTACAACTTTCCAAAACTGAACCAGGAAGAAATAGAAAACCTAACAGACCCATCACAAGCACGGAAATTGAAACTGTAATCAGAAATTTTCCAGCAAACAAAAGCCCAGGTCCAGACAGCTTCACAGCTGAATTTTACCAAAAATTTCGAGAAGAGCTAACACCTATCCTACTCAAACTCTTCCAGAAAATTGCAGAGGAAGGTAAACTTCCAAACTCATTCTATGAGGCCACCATCACCCTAATACCAAAACCTGACAAAGAACTACAAAAAAATAAAACTACAGGCCAATATCACTGATGATAATAGATGCAAAAATCCTTAACAAAAGTCTAGCAATCAGAATCCAACAACACATTAAAAAGATCATACACCATGACCAAGTGGGCTTTATCCCAGGGATGCAAGGATTCTTCAATATCCGCAAAACAATCAATGTAAGTCACCACATTAACAAATTGAAAAATAAAAACCATATGATTATCTCTATAGATGCAGAGAAAGCCTTTGACAAAATTCAACATCCATTTATGATAAAACCTCTCCAGAAAGCAGGAATAGAAGGAACATACCTCAACATAATAAAAGCTATCTATGACAAACCCACAGCAAACATTATCCTCAATGGTGAAAAATTGAAAGCATTTCCCCTAAAGTCAGGAACAAGACAAGGATGCCCACTTTCACTGCTACTATTCAACATAGTTCTGGAAGTTTTGGCTACAGCAATCAGAGCAGAAAAAGAAATAAAAGGAATCCAAATTGGAAGAGAAGAAAGTAAAACTCTCACTGTTTGCAGATGACATGATCCTCTACATAGAAAACCCTAAAGACTCCACCAGAAAATTACTAGAGCTCATCAATGAATATAGTAAAGTTGCAGGATATAAAATCAACACACAGAAATCCCTTTCATTCCTATACACTAATAATGAGAAAGTAGAAAAAGAAATTAAGGAAACAATTCCATTCACCATTGCAACGAAAAGAATAAAATACTTAGGAATATATCTACCTAAAGAAACTGAAGGCCTATATATAGAAAACTATAAAACACTGATGAAAGAAATCAAAGGGGACACTAATAGATGGAGAAATATACCATGTTCATGGATTGGAAGAATCAATATAGTGAAAATGAGTATACTACCTAAAGCAATTTAAATATTCAATGCAATCCCTATCAAGCTACCAGCGATATTTTTCACAGAACTAGAACAAATAATTTCAAGATTTGTATGGAAATACAAAAAACCTCGAAGAGCCAAAGCAATCTTGAGAAAGAAGAATGGAACTGGAGGAATCAACTTGCCTGACTTCAGGCTCTACTACAAAGCCACAGTCATCAAGACAGTATGGTACTCGCACAAAGACAGACATATAGATCAATGGAACAAAATAGAAAGCCCAGAGATAAATCCACACACCTATGGACACCTTATCTTTGACAAAGTAGGCAAGACTATACAATGGAGAAAAGACAATCTCTTTAACAAGTGGTGCTGGAAAACTGGTCAACCACTTGTAAAAGAATGAAACTAGATCACTTTCTAACACCGCACACAAAAATAAACTCAAAATGGATTAAAGATCTAAACATAAGACCAGAAACTGTAAAACTCCTAGAGGAGAACATAGGCAAGACACTCTCTAACATAAATCACAGCAGGATCCTCTATGATCCACCTCCCAGAATATTGGAAATAAAAGCAAAAATAAACAAATGGGATCTAATTAAAATTAAAAGCTTCTGCACAACAAAGGAAAATATAAGCAAGGTGAAAAGACAGCCTTCTGAGTGGTAGAAAATAATAGCAAATGAAGCAACTGACAAACAACTAATCTCAAAAATATACAAGCAACTCCTGCAGCTCAATTCCAGAAAAATAAATGAACCAATGGGCCAAAGAACTAAATAGACATTTCTCCAAAGAAGACATTTGGATGGCTAGCAAACACATGAAAAGATGCTCAACATCACTCATTATTAGAGAAATGCAAATCAAAACCACAATGAGGTACCACTTCACACCAGTCAGAATGTCTGCGATCCAAAAATCTGCAAGCAATAAATGCTGAAGAGGGTATGGAGAAAAGGGAACCCTCTTACACTGTTGGTGGGAATGCAAACTAGTACAGCCACTATGGAGAACAGTGTGGAGATTCCTTACAAAACTGGAAATAGAACTGCCTTATGACCCAGCAATCCCACTGCTGGGCATACACACCGAGGCAACCAGAATTGAAAGAGACACATGTGCCTCAATGTTCATCGCAGCACTGTTTATAATAGCCAGGACATGGAAACAACCTAGATGTCCATTAGCAGATGAATGGATAAGAAAGCTGTGGTACATATACACAATGGAATATTACTCAGCCATTAAAAAGAATACATTTGAATCAGTTCTAATGAGATGGATGAAACTGGAGCCGATTATACAGAGTGAAGTAAGCCAGAAAGAAAAACACCAATACAGTATACTAACACATCTATATGGAATTTAGAAAGATGGCAATGACGACCCTGTATGCAAGACAGCAAAAGAGACACAGATGTGTATAACGGACTTTTGGACTCAGAGGGAGAGGGAGAGGATGGGATGATTTGGGAGAATGGCATTGAAACATGTATACTATCATGTAAGAAACGAATCGCCAGTTTATATCCGATGCAGGATACAGCATGCTTGGGGCTGGTGCACGGGGATGACCCAGAGAGATGTTATGGGGAGATAGGTGGGGGTGGGGGTTCATGTTTGGGAACACATGTACACCCATGGTGGATTCATGTCAATGTATGGCAAAACCAATACAGTATTGTAAAAGTAAAATAAAGTAAAAATAAAAATTAAAAAAAATGAA
Organism: Ovis aries; assembly: GCF_016772045.2. Taxonomy (NCBI): domain Eukaryota; kingdom Metazoa; phylum Chordata; class Mammalia; order Artiodactyla; family Bovidae; genus Ovis; species Ovis aries. The sequence continues at coordinate 37,918,215 of NC_056070.1, forward strand.
AAAATAAAGGAGAACAATAATTTAACAATGATATATTTTAAGCCCTGTCTTTGCAAAATTTTCCATTTTATCCAATTTTAAATAAAGTTTTGGGAATTTTGTATTAATCAAGACAATTTTCTGCTCCAAAACATGCAAAAGATTTATGACTTTTGTAAAGCAATGCAATAAACAATTCTATGCTAAATATACTAACACAGAAAATATATATTTATTGCAAATTAGGTTCAAACAGAATCAATTCTTGGGACTTTTTAACAATTTCTTAGAATTCAAAATTAAAATAAATTGCATTAAACTTTAAAAGGGATAATATCAATAAATAGGCAATTCCATTGCTTCTGTATCAGAAATCATTAGAAGAAAGTGATTAATGTAACTTACAAAGAGAATTATAAATATATCTTTTCTTCTGTGGAAAAACATTTATTTACATTTTAGTATCTGTGTTATTTCAAAGCATCATTGAATACTAGTTAAGAGAAAAGAATTTTAATTTTTTACATTATTCAATTTGCATATTCATATTAATGAAGTTGCTCCTTATACTAAAATCAATTGCCAAATTGCTCCTTCTGAATATATGTTCAATGCATATGGATCTTTAAAAATATATGCTTATGTGATACAGGGGAAATCTTGGATAATACTTGGATAATGAATATTAGTTACTAATTACATAAACTTATTATGAAATGCAATGAATGAGTGAGCATTGAAAAAAGCTGTATTATTTGGATGTTATTCATGGCAATAGTTTATGATAAAATTAAAGAGAAATTAACATCTCATTTCCTGATACAGCTTTATTTTATTTTTATTGGATTATTATTGCTTTACATACTGTTCTTGGGGCTCTCGAGAAAAGAATACTTAAAACTCAACATTTTTGGCTTAAAACTCAACATTGAAAAAATGAAGTTATGGCATCTGCTCCCATCACTTCATGGCAAATAGATGAGGAAAAAGTGAAAACAGTGAAAGATTTTATTTGCTTGGGTTTCAAAATCATTGTGGACAGTGATTATAGTCATGAAATTAAAAGATGCTTGCTCCCTGGAAGAAAAGCTAACAGATTTAGGCAGCATATTGTAAAGCAGAGACATAATTTTTCCAACAAAGTTTCATATAGTCAAAGCTATGGTTTTTCTAGTAGTCATGTACAGATGTGAGAGTTAGACCATAAAGAACACTGAGCACTGAAGAACTGATGCTTTCAAATTGTGGTGCTGGAGGACTCTTGAGAGTCCCTTGGGTAGAAAGGAGATCAAACTAGTCAATCTTAAAGTAAATCAACTCTGAATATTCGTTGGAAGGACTGATGCTGAAGTTGAAACTCTAATACTTTGGCCACTGGATGCAAAATGTTGCCTCACTGGAAAAGACCCTAACGTTGGGAAAGATTGAGGGCTGGAACAAAAGGGTGTGGTAGAGGATGAGATGACTGGATGGCATCACCAATTCAATGGACATGAATTTGTACAACTCCAGGAGATAGTGAAGGACAGGGAAGCCTGGTGTGCTGCAGTTCATGGGGTCACAGAGTCTGATACGACATAGCAACTAAACAACAAATTGCTTTACAATGTCACGTTAGTTTCTGCTGTACAATGGAGTGAATCAACTACATGTACACATATGTTTCCTCCCTCTTGGATTTCCCTCCTACACCCCCATCCTACCCACCTAAGTCATGTGCTGATACAACTTTATATTGAAGAAAATGAAATGCATATAGGACTCATCTTACTCTCTTAGCTATGATTAAACAGTTCCTTTTACATGTGATTATTTTGTTAATTATATTTCCCTCCTTTGTGGTCATACTATCATGCTTTCTTTATTTGTCTACAATGTTGACTTGTATATATGTTGATTGATATCTGTGCAATTGGCCATTACATACATGGTAGACGGTCAGTATACAACTCAAGTCATGAAAGAAGAAGAAACTTAGAAAATCTGCTTCGTGTTATACTTTTGACATTTGTATACTCTTTAAATGATAATAATGAAAATAAAAGTAATAATAAGGATACAGAATAGGAAGTTAGAAGGACAGGCGTTTATGTGGTTGGTTCTGTGCTCATAACCAATATTCATCTCTCTCCTGCATAATCCATTCTTTTTCTGACCCCTATCAGCATTTCTGCTGGTATAATTTGCACAGCTAGTGGGGTAATTTAGGATTTCAAACCTGAATCTTGTGAATACCGGGCTACTGTGACCTTGTCCAGAAATTTTTGCTGCAACTGCTCTTCTATAGCTGTCAGAGACCATGTCAGCAGCAAGAGTCACTTCAAAAATACCTTGAAATCCTGACATGTGTCTTAATAATTTAGTAGGAATTATGGCAAGGGTGACTTTCTTTCCAACTACTAGTTTACTGTTATAAGTCAAGATGGTAAGACCACTGCTATAGCTTTTGGTTTGTTAGAAACTTGATCATAACCTTTGCTACCAGTATTCTTGCATGGTAACTGTTGTTCTAGCCCAGTAAGTACAATTTTTTTTATTTTTTTGGTAAACTGAGGAAGCACTTATTTCCCAAGGGAAGGGGGCTATTGCACAATCTTTTGCTTTTCAGATCTATGATTTTAGTTTTGGGGCATATAGAACCTGCAAAACATGCCTTGTTTTTTTTTTTTTTTGATATATGGCATATCTTGAAAGAGAGCATTTAAATTTATAGAATGTCATTCATAAATTGGCATCCTAATTGCACCTGCCAGAGTCATTCTAGTGTTCTAAGAAACCAGCAACATAGGGAGTAAAGATAGATTATGTTTCCTCTGGGGAATAAGGAGTCAAATAATTAATCTGTCTTCAAGTGACTGAATTATCTATGTTATGGCTTTTAATAAAATGCAGTGAAGACATGGCATTAGCCCTGGCTTCTCACTGATTGGCCATCACCAATGGGCGCTGATGGAAACAGATGCAGAATAAGGGATAGCCCAGAGATGAGCTCACATACACTTTCCATCTCTGCCACTATGGCTGCCCTTTGCAAAGTGTCATTGCACAAAATAGGCATGACCTAGCGACAGGAGCTGATGACCTCTATGAAAAAATAATTTGTCTATATTGTTGTTCAGTAGCAGACACTTTTCTGAGAACTGACAAAAGATTAAAAAAAAAACAAAAAAACAAACCTTTTTGTCCAGAGATCAATTGGCCAACTTCCCTGGCTCGTAAAGCAAGGGAATTTCAGAAAAATATCTACCTCTATTCCATTGACTACACTAAAGCCTTTGAATACATGGATCATAACCAACTGTGGTATTCTCTTACAGAGATGGGAATACCAGGCCATCTTTCCTGTCTCCTGAGAAACCTGTATGTGTGTCAAGAAGCAACAGTTAGAGCCTTGTATGGAACAAATAACTGGTTCAGGATTGAGAAAAGAGTATGACAAGGCTGCTTATTACCACCACGTTTATTTAACTAACTATTTATTTATTTATTTAGAGCTTATCATGTGAAAGGCCAGGATGGATGAGTTACGAGCTGGAATTAAGATAACGGGGAGACACATCAACAATCTCAGACATGTGGATGATACCTCTCTAATGGCAGAAAGCTAAGAAGAACTAAAGAACACCTTGATAAGGGTGAAGGAAGAGAGTGAAATAGCTGGCTTAAAACTCAATATTAAAAAAAATAAAACAAAACAAAACAAAAAACAAGATTATGGCATCCAGTCCCATCACTTCACGGCAAATAGAAAGGAAAAAGGTGGAAGCAGTAGGGACAGATTTCCTCTTCTAGTCTCTAAAATCACTGCAGATAATGACTGAAGCCCTTAGGGTAGAAGACGATTACATCTTGGCAGGAAAGGTGTGACAAACGTAGGCAGTGTGTTAAAAAGCAAATAAATCACTTTGCTGACAAAGGTCCACATTTGTCAAGGCTACGGACCTTCCAGTAGTCATGCATGGATGTGAGCACTGGACCATAAAGAAGGAAAAGTGCAAAAGAACTGATGCTTTCGAACTGTGGTGCTGGAGAAGACTCTTGAGAGCCTTTTGCACAATAGGAGATCAAACCAGTCAATCTTAAAATAAATCAACCCTGAATACTCATTGGAAGGACTGATGCTGAAACTGAATCTCCAATATTTTGGCCACCTGATGTGAAGAGCTGACTCAATGGAAAAGACCCTGATCCTGGAAAATGTTGAAGGCAGAAGTGGGTGGCAGAGGATGAGGTGGTAGGATAGCATTACCGATTCAACAGACATGAACTTGGGCAAACACTGGAGATGGTGAGAGACAGGAAAGCCTGGCATCTTGTAGTCCATGAGGTCATGAAGAATCAGACACAAGTTGGCAACTAAACAACAACAACAACAACAAGTCTCCACATTTTGCTTTTGTTTTTGATCTTCCAGTCACACTCTCCTGGTCTCTAAGGCTAAGCATTTGCAATCATTACATTATAAACATGAAATATCAATGTGATATTGATATCAATAACACATAATCTATGTTATGATGGTTAGAGTATGAAAATATTCATGCATATGTTGGAGGGAAAGTATATCTTAGATCTAAATCTTCATATATCATGAAATTCAACAGTTAAGACCTTTGAAAAATAGAAAGTGAATGCATTGTTAAAATGAATTTTAGGTTTTAAAAAAACATAAAATATTGAAAGCAGTTACCTCAAGGATGTCAGAAATAAGGAAGAAAACTTTTCTTATTGCAATATGATTAATTTGCTTTAAAAATTACCTATGTAGGAGGCAAAACTATATGCTACAGTATATAATTTTTTCTAAGACACTAGAAAACATAGATGTGAGGAAAATATATACTATCTACATATTAAAACATATAGAGATGAAGTATATATTAAGATATAAATATATTTATAGTATTATTTTATATTTATATACAATGAGTGTTTATTGGCTTTACAATCTCTTTGTGTATGTATAATACAGACATTAATATGTTAATGTTCTTTATGTCTTGAGAACATTTTTCAAAGTGAAGAATATATTTATTCAATTAATATGCTTTTATATTTTGTGGTTTTCAAAATCAATATGAATCACTTTTGTAATTAAATGATAAAAGTATACATATTTCAAAATCTGGCACATATGTTTTAACATTGAAATATTCTAGTTTTTCTAGAATACCTGAAATGGAGTTCACACATGCAAATGTACACATGAACTAGATAAGAAAAATAAATTTTGAAGTAAATGGTGTTATTATTTGAACACCTATGTAAAATGGTGTATTATACAAATATTGTTTCATCTCCTGGCAAATAATCATTAGATGGTCTTTAAGGAGAGATCACTTATTTATTGACTATCTTAATAGGTCTTGATATTGATAATGGGAAACTAGGATTTCTCATTTGTATCTTTTATCTTGAGTATAAGAGAGGAAGATTTGACCATATTAAATTCTTGTAGACTTTTGATCTCTTCAAATAAATAACTTTATTCCAAGATTTTCCCTAGCTTTCTGGCAAGCATGAAGGATTTTCTTTCATCTTCTCTTCCACTACATTATGCATTGTTTGTATGAGCATACAGTTTCTATTTCATGATGGTTGAAAATACTTATATTATGTATACTCAACAATTTATTCATTTATCGTTGTCTCCTAAATACCATATGTAATGTCATTTCTGATGGACCTTATTTGAAGATGTAGATTGGAACTTTTATTTGCCATTTTGTACAGGACTCAGTGGTTCTGAATGGTAGCTTATGTGATAACCTTGTTGATAAATAATGGAAACAGTACTTTGAACTAAATACAAGCCATAGTTTCTCCCGCATTTTTTTTTTTTTTTAACATTTGGTAAAGCAGTCTCAGAGTGCAGCAGTATATATCATTGATCTGAGAAAATCAGTGGCCTGAAAGATTAAATGGACAAAGAAGCTGTTAACTGTTCTTGATATCCTGATGATGCTTAAATATTACTTAAAGCATCACCTTAGGTATTTGAAAGGAAATGTTTACATAATTACATCTATATTAGTTATCTATTGCTGCATAAATATTCATCAGTGAATGATGTGACTTAAAATATTGCATGTACAGTAAATCTCCTACATACAAAAACCTTCAAGTTGTAAACTTTCAAAGATGCGAATGTGCATTCCATCAACATCAGATGTGAGTGACACTGCAGCTTGTCCTCTGTCTCCTGTTGCTGAGGATGTGATTCTTCAGCTCCACCATCTCCCACCTCCTCTCCTTCCTCCAGTCAGTAACTCTTCTTTCCTGTTCACTCAATGCCAGCTGTACATTTCAACACACTATACTTATAAGATTAAAAATGTCTCCTTTATTTTCTGTGTTTCTTTTTTGTATTTCTATGAAAAGTATTATAAACCTATTACAGAACAATACTATATGGCTGGTTGTGTTAGTTGGGTACCTAGGTTAGCTTTGGAGAGAAAAACATTTTCAAAGAATGACATTAATTGTAGTTAAAATAATATTGTTTCTCAGAAGTTTATGAATGTATGAAATCTATTGATATAAATAGGATAATTTAAAGATTAAAATCAACATTTAAGTTTAAACTTTATTTTTTAGCCTTTAATAAAAATGTGCATTTAAATATTTACAAAATTATTTTTCTTATACTCCAATTTACTAAAAATATCAAATAGCAATATATCAAATAGCAAATAGCAAAACTATAAAATATCAATTTTGCCGTTTTTTTTTTTTTAATCTGCAGAATTTCTTTATGTTTCTCTTTAAATCTCAGATCTAGATCTTTTTACTCTTAGATCTATTCACTTATTATTTTCCTAATCTCTATCAGAGGATTGTTTGTGCCCCACAAGTTATTACACAAGTTTCTGTAGGGCAGGGACAAATTCTCTACCACTATCTCATGGTCTCTAGCTGGGTCTACAAATTAAAATGACACAAGACAGATTAAGAAGATAAAAACAATTTATTAAATTTTAACATGTGCCTGAGAGCCTTTATAAGAGAATGACGTCTCAAAGAAGTGACCAGAGCAGAGAGCTTTTAAATCTTTTAGAAAAAGAAATAAAATATTTGTGAAGAATTAATAAAACAAAAGGATTTTGAATTGGGGGTATTGAATGGCTAAGTAATAACTAGGAGATAAGAGTTTGTTTAACAAGGTTGTTTGTAAGCTTTCTCAAACCCCAATTCCTCATCTATGTTGATAAGAATATTTTCCTTCTTCCCAGTTTAGGAAGAGTACATTTTATATGCAAGTTTTATCTCTTGCTTTCAGGAAGAAAAGGGAGGGTCAGAGTGTCCTTCCTGAACTTGATGTTTCTTAAATGCCTTTAACTAAAAATAATCAATATGTTAGACACACAGTGCGAGGTGACATATCTGGTTTCCTTCACTCTCTTTGCAAGTTGGCTCTTATCTGAGCTTGAACAATGCTTGAAACCATTAGAGGGACAAGGGAGAAGGAGAAGACTGCATTTTTTATCCTCTTTCCCTGCTGCTAGCACTTTATCCAGGACTTGCCATATCTTCCTCTATATGCTTCATATTCCACCCAATATATGTACCTTTGTCTTACCTTTCACCAAGTGACCCACAGGCTAAGTATAATAATAGTACAACTGACCTTTGTTTATTTGACCTGTTTTATATACTTGAGTGGATTTTGTTTAGCAGGATTAAACTAATGGATGAAGTTCTTGTTACTCTGAGTGGTCCCAGAAAACAGAGCATAACACAGGATTTTGAGGGTAGGTCAACCAGTTCTGAGTCTGAGCATTGTAATGCTCTCCAAAAATATGAAAGAAAGGACTCAAACAGTAGATAACTATCATTTATTGTTGCATGGGTGGTGTAGCACTTGAAGTCAAAGATTACGAATACGGAGTAATTACAATTTAGCAACTGACAGAGCACAAATTGTGAGTACAAATATTGCAGAATGGGCTGGCTGCTTCTGAATGATAAGCTTAGAGCTTTGACATCTGAACTAGAAGAACAGATAGAGATACAGAGGATTATACAGAGACATATAAGTAATATATTACTGTCTATAAGTTCAGGACACATAGATATCCTATAGGCTGAATATGCGTGTCTTTGAAAATTCATCTTCGAAATCCTAGTGCCTGGCCCTGGGACATGGTTAGGGTAGAATGCTCATGAATCGCTCTTATGAAAAAAGAGATATCTGCTGCCATTTCTGCCACATGAGAACAAAACCAAAAGTCTGTGACCTGGCACACAGCCCTCACTGCATGTGCTGACCCCCTGATTTTGGACTTTAATCCTCAAGAACTGTGAGAAATAAATTTCTCTTGCTTATGAACACCCCATCTATGGTATTTTGTTATAGAACCTGGAATGGTCTAGGACAATACCTGAGCATCAAGCTCCAATTTGATCATGGCTGATATTGAATTACAACAACTAAAATGTAAACTTGCCAAATTTCTTAAGTGAATGTTATGGCTTTTTTACTGTAAGCTGAAGTACTTCAAAGATGTTGTATAGATAAATGAATTGAAGATCTTTGTAAAACACAAATCATTTATCTCTTAGACATATGTCTAAACCCAGGAGAACTGAAAATCTTGAGCATAAAGACATGGTCTGTGTACCAAAGGAACTGCAACATCTTGCAAGTTCTCACGGCAAGAACCTTATGAATGTGTATGGAAATGTGCTTTATGAGCATCACACTTGTTGTGGTGACCATTTCAGAATGAAAACTGAATTATTATGATGTATGTTGAAAGATAGTATGCTATTGTACATCAACTATACTAGAATAAAAAATGAATATAAGGGTAGAGGACAAAGTTGAATTTGACTGAAATTATTAATAAACAGATTTAGAATTTAAAAAGTCTCTGGTATCAATTCTAATTGTGTGTGTGTGTGTGTGTGTGTGTGTGTGTGTGTGTGTGTGTGTTGCGGGCTCCCATATCAACAAGCAATTCTGAAGACATAATTTTAGAAACTTAGTCACTTAGGCAGCTAGCAAGTAGCCCCAAGACTTTGCTTGGTTCAGTGCATGAAGCCTGGATTTAACAGTGTCATGTCTACATCAAATGATATCAAGATGCCTGATCACCTGGTCTAATGTAGAGGACTAAATGGGCAAGTGCTAATAATGTTTTGGGTTTATTATGGAAAATTCACTTATGTTCCACCCATAGGTATTCATGGAAAGGACACTGAAGATACTCTTTTCTCCAAGGCATTGATAAATGCATTAGTGAAATGAACACCAGTGCTCATGGAAAACCTAGATTTGGGATTTAAAAGTCCCTGGTACCAATTCTAATATGTGTGTGTATGTTGGGGGTTTCCCCATACCAACAAACATTTCTCAAGTGACACATACTGGATGTCCTACAACTCAACTCAAGTTTCACACGAACTGCTTGGAGAGAGCATGTGACTCCACGGGTTGTGCTCAGTCCTACAAAATGACCCTGGACCACCTTCAGATGTCATTTGCAAATCCTTGTTGTTAAGTTACTTGCACTTCTGAAAACAAGCTACAGACTGAAGGTTCTCAAGACCTTCTTGGATTTCTTATGCCACTTGTGAGTTCATTTTGTCTCTTGTACTTATTCAATTCAGTCCAGTTCATTTCAGTCGCTCAGTCGTGTCCGACTCTTTGTGACTTCATGAATCGGAGCACACCATGCCTCCCTGTTCATCATCATTTCCCGGAGTTCACTCAGACTCACATCCATCGAGTCCGTGATGCTATCTAGCCATCTCATCCTCTGTCGTCCCCTTCTCCTCCTGCCCCATATCACTCCCAGCATCAGAGTCTTTTCCAATGAGTCAACTCTCCGCATGAGGTGGCCAAACTACTGGAGCTTCAGAGTTAGCATCATTCTTTCCAAAGAAATCCCAGGGCTGATCTCCTTCAGAATGGACTGGTTGGATCTCCTTGCAGTCCAAGGGACTCTCAAGAGTCTTCTCCAACACCACAGTCCAAAAGCAACAATTCTTTGGCACTCAGACTTCTTCACAGTCCAACTCTCACATCAATACATGACCACAGGAAAAACCATAGCCTTGGCTAGGTGGACCTTAGTCAGCAAAGTAATGTCTCTGCTTTTGAATATACTGTCTAGGTTGGTCATAACTTTTCTTCCATGGAGTAAGCATCTTTTAATTTCATGGCTGCAGTCACCATCTACAGTGATTTTGGAGCCCCAAAAAATAAAGTCTGACACTGTTTCCCACTATTTCCCCATCTATTTGCCATGAAGTGAAGGGACCAGATGCCATGATGTTCGTTTTCTGAATGTTGAGCTTTAAGCCAACTTTTTCACTGTCCATTTTCACTTTCATCAAGAGGCTTTTTAGTTCCTCTTCACTTTCTGCCATAAGGGTGGTGTCATCTGCCTATCTGAGGTTATTGATGTTTCTCCCGGCAATCTTGATTCCAGCTTGTGTTTCTTCCAGTCCAGCGTTTCTCATGATGTACTCTGAATAGAAGTTAAATAAGAAGGGTGACAATATACAGCCTTGACAAACTCCTTTCCCTATTTGGAACCAGTCTGTTGTTCCATGTCCAGTTCTAACTTTCTTCCTGACCTGCATACAGGTTTCTCAAGAGGCAGGTTATGTGGTCTGGTATTCCCATCTCTTTTAGAATTTTCCACAGTTTCTTGTGATCCGCACAGTCAAAGGCTTTGGCATAGTCAAGAAAGCAGAAATAGATGTTTTCTGGAACTCTCTTGCTTTTTCCAGGATCCACCGGATGTTGACCATTTGATCTCTGGTTCCTCTGCCTTTTTGAAAACCAGCTTGAACATCAGGGAGTTCACAGTTCACGTATTGCTGAAGTCTGGCTTGGATAATTTTGAGCATTACTTTACTAGCATGTAAGATGAGTGCAATTGTGTGGTAGTTTGAGCAGTCTTTTGCATTGTCTTTCTTTGGGATTGGAATGAAAACTGACCTTTTCCAGTCCTGTAGCCACTGCTGAGTTTTCCAAACTTGCTGGCATATTGAGTGCAGCACTTTCACAGCATCATCTTTCAGGATTTAAAACAGCTCAACTGGAATTCCATCACCTCCACTAGCTTTGTTTGTATTGAGGCTTTCTAAGGCCCACTTGACTTCACATTCCAGGATGTCTGGCTCTAGATTAGTGATCACATCATCATGATTATCTGGGTCGTGAAGATCTTTTTTGTACAGTTCTTCCGTGTATTCTTGCCACCTCTTCTTAATATCTTTTCTGCTTCTGTTAGGTCCATACCATTTCTGTCAAAAATCAAGCCCATCTTTGCATGAAATCTTCCCTTGGTATCTCTAATTTTCTTGAAGAGATCTCTAGTCTTTCCCATTCTGTTCTTTTCCTCTACTTCTTTGCATTGATCACTGAAGAAGGCTTTCTTATACCTTCTTGCTATTCTCTGGAACTCTGCATTCAGATGCTTATATCTTTCCTTTTCTCCTTTGCTTTTCACCTCTCTTCTTTTCACGGCTATTTGTAAGGCCTCCCCAGACAGCCATTTGCTTTTTTGCATTTCTTTTCCATGGGAATGGTCTTGATCGCTGTCTCCTCTACAATGTCATGAACCTCATTCCATAGTTCATCAGGCACTCTATCTATCAGATCTAGGTCCTTAAATCTATTTCTCACTTCCACTGTATTATCATAAGGGATTTGATTTACATCATACCTGAATGGTCTAGTGATTTTCCCTACTTTCTTCAATTTAAGTCTGAATTTGGCAATAAGGAGTTCATGATCTGAGCCACAGTCAGCTCCCGGTCATGTTTTTGTTGACTGTATAGAGCTTCTCCATCTTTGGCTGCAAAGAATGTAATCAATGTGATTTCAGTGTTGACCATCTGGTGATGTCCATGTGTAGAGTCTTCTCTTGTGTTGTTGGAAGTGGGTGTTTGCTATGACCAGTGCATTTTCTTGGCAAAACTCTATTAGTCTTTGCCCTGCTTCATTCTGCATTCCAAGGCCAAATTTGTCTGTTACTCCAGGTGTTTCTTGACTTCTTACTTTTGCATTCCAGTCCCCTATAATGAAAAGGACATCTTTTTCAGGTGTTAGTTCTAAAAGATCTTGTAGGTCTTCATAAAACCTTTCAACTTCAGCTTCTTCAGAATTACTGGTTGGGGCATAGACTTGGATTACCGTGATATTGAATGGTTTGCCTTGGAGATGAACAGAAATCAGTCTGTCATTTTTGAGATTGCATCCAAGTACTGCATTTCTGACTCTTTTGTTGACCATGATAGCTACCCCATTTCTTCTGAGGGATTCCTGCCCGCAGTAGTAGATGTAATGGTCATCTGAGTTAAATTCACCCATTCTAGTCCATTTTAGTTCACTGATTCCTAGAAATTTGATGCTCACCCTTGCCATCTCTTGTTTGACCACTTCCAATTTGCCTTGATTCATGGACCTGACATTCCAGGTTCCTATGCAATATTGCTCTTTACAGCATCGGATCTTGTTTCTATCACCAGTCACATCCACACCTGGGTATTGTTTTTGCTTTGGCTCCATCCCTTCATTCTTTCTGAAGTTATTTCTCCACTGATCTCCAGTAGCATATTGGGCACCTAATGACCTGGGGAGTTCATCTTTTGGTATCCTGTCATTTTGCCTTTTCATACTGTTCATGGGATTCTCAAGGCAAGAATACTGAAGTGGCTTGCCATTCCCTTCTCCAGTTGACCACATTATGTCAGGCGTCTCCACCATGACCCACCCGTCTTGGGTTGCCCCGCATGCATGGCTTGGTTTCATTGAGTTAGACAAGGCTGTGGTCCTAGTGTGATTAGATTGACTAGTTTTCTGTGAGTATGGTTTCAGTGTGTTAATTGGTTATAAATCAGATATTTCAAAGAACACTGCCTTGGGTTTGACTTATTTTTAAGAGTGGCTCAGAGAACTCAGAAAGATATTTTACTTACTCTATCTCCAGCTAATTTTACAAAGATATAACTTAGGAACAGTCAGGTAGAAGAGATGCAGAGGACAAGGCATGTACAAAAGGCACAAAGCTTCTATGCCTGATAAAAGAGTGCTAGTCTCCCCAGATCTCCACATGGTCACCAACCTGGAATCTCTCCAAACCAGATCCTTTTTGAATTTTCATAAAAACTTCATTACATAGTCATGGATTGATTAATTCATTGGCCATTGGTGATTTATTTAACTTCTAGCCCCTTTATCCCCTCCATCCTCCCCTGAGGTTGAGGTAGGGCTGATAATAAAGTTCAAACTCATTAATCACATGATGGACTCCACTGATAACCAATTGCTATCATTAGATATTTTCCAAAAGTTACCTCATCAACATAACAAAAGACACCTTTATTGTTCTCCTCAGGACAGTAAAAGGATTTTATGAGCATTGTGCCAGAAATGGTGACAAAGACCAAATACATGTTTTGTTTTGTTTTGAATAAATTATACTATTACAGAGATTACAGAGATACTGAGAGAAAATAGTACCACTTTAATGAAGTGCTTTTCAATAGAAACATTTGCACCTTGGAGTGGCATTAAGTCAGATGACTCTGCTTAACTATTAGAGACAATTTGGGTATAACTGCAGGGAAGCATAGATGGAATGGTAATCTTTGACTTGACGAGAAATGATCTGTAGTTTATTGAGTACAGTGCATTTTCACAAAGTCACCTGAACGCAACCACTCTGGTGGCCTAGAATTAGAGATAAATAGATATTAACACTGAATAGATTCTAATCCTCGAATATACAAATATCATATAAAAAAAGATTTTCTTTTTTTACCAAGTTCTGTAGTACAGTGATTCTTAAATGGTATTAAGTGGTTTAACTAGACCTAGTTAACAAATTTCAGAGTACCTGCATTAGGTGACTAAATTGTTGAAGACTTGAGTAGAGGACCACTTCCCCCCAACCCCTGCCCAGCTGGCCAAGAATTTACCTTGTAGGCAAAAATGTCAAAATAGGAACAACATTTCTTTTCTGAAAAAAATTGGAGACACTGATGGTGAGATCTAAGATTTGAAAGATATAAGAGTGGTCATTTTTCTCTTATCTCTATTTCATTGATGGGTTTGGCTACTGCCAAATTCACATGGACTGTTTGTTATTAAACAATTAATCCTATGACAACACTAAATACTACTGCTATTTTTTATGTTGTCTTTTGACATATAGCAACATAGATCAACTCACTTCCTGGAAAGTGGTGAAAATTCAATTTTTCTCCAAAGCAATTAGCAAGAAAGAGAAGTAGGGATTTGCTTGTATCAGGTGGAAGCAACAGTATATCTTCCCTGTCTTATCTCAGGGTTATGACAGCTCTTGTGCTGTCTTAAAGTATTTAAAAGGGAAATCAATCATCTGAATATTCTACAGAGTAGCATGTTATCCCAATGTTGGTTACTCCAAATGATGGGATTTGGTAAGCAGAAAGTAGCTACTTACCATTCATTCTAGTAAAATGTTGATGTGCTAGTGGTAAAAAATTAGCCCAATGAAAATTCTGTTTCCTGTTAGATTACAGAAGATTCTAGAGCTTCAGTGATTTTAAACATGCTGGGATAACAACTCCAAACTCAGAGGGGCTTGGCACTGCCTGACACTGAAAAAGTGGTAACATTCATCTTGTTTCTTTTCAGATTTTAGAAGCAATATGAACCACATTGGGCTTCATGCTCCAACACACATCAATTAACTCATTAAAGCTATACATTTTCGAGTGGAGTCAAGAGAAAAAATATGGCTGTACAGAAAGTTCAGACTGAAGAGGAAATCTACTGAAAACTAAGTCTCATGAACCTGCAGATACAATGTTTCTCACACTGCGAATCATAAACAAAAGGTGCTTTATGGATCCTCTGGATGGCTCTGCTACGGTAATGATAGCTCAGACTCTGAGGACTTTGCAGCAAAATAATAGCCTCAGCCAGTGATAACAACTCTCTTTTTGAAAGAGAGCTCTTGTCTTTTTACTAGGCCTTGATGGAGATTGAACATATGGCCATGTTACATCCCATGACTCTAAGCCCTGAGTTGACATCAGTTCAGTCAGTCAGTTCAGTCGGTCAGTTAAATCCAACTCTTTGTGACCCCATAAATCACAGCACGCCAGGCCTCCTTGTCCATCACCATCTCCCGAAGTTCACTCAAACTCACGTCCATCGAGTCAGTGATGCCATCCAGCCATATCATCCTCTGTCATCCCCTTCTCCTGCTGCCCCCAATTCCTGCCAGCATCAAAGTCTTTTCCAAGGAGTCAACTCTTTGCATGAGGTGGCCAAAGTATTGGAGTTTCAGCTTTAGCATCAGTCCTTCCAATGAACACCCAAGGCTGATCTCCTTCAGAATGGACTGGTTGGATCTCCTTACAGTCCACGGGACTCTCAAGAGTCTTCTCCAACACCACAGTTCAAAAGCACCAATTCTTCAGTGCTCAGCTTTCTTCATAGTCCAACTCTCACATCCATACATGACCACTGGAAAAACCAACATACATTGAGTAAAACTTAACCCACTGAGCCATAAAAATTGTTTCAGCATTAGTTTTCTGCTATAATATTAGAACAGGAACTAACACATTTGGAACTGTGTTATTCACTAGGATACCTCTTCGTACTTTCATGACCAAGATAATGGGAATACACAGCAGTCCAATGAATTGAGGACCACTGAGGACACAGATTCTTCAAAATAAATGTTTGGATCACTTCATCAAGTAAAGAAACCTGGTGAGCTTAGATGCTAGCTGTGTGCAATTGGGGGATAAAATTTTATTAAATGACAACTATAGCCTCATTGCCAGCACAAGTAATGAGAAACAGCAGCTAGATGAACTTAGACTACAGCTGTACTAACTAAAATGAGTTGTCTTCTTTTCCTGAGTTGTGGTACTTAACTACACAATTTAGAATTTGGAAGAGAGTTTGTACTTCAATCTGGTTTGGGTATGGTGCCTAGTAAGAGTTTAAGTTTAAAACTCAACAATCAAAAACTGAAACCATGTCATCTGGTCCCATGTCTTCATGGCAAATAGATGGGGAAAAAATGGAAACAGTGACAGACTTTATTTTCTTAGTCTCCAAAATCACTGCAGATGGTGACTGCAGCCATGAAATTAAAAGATGCTTGTTCCTTGGAAGAAAAGCAATGACAAAACTAGATAGCACATTAAAAATCAGAGACATCATTTTGCCAAAAATGTCCATGGAAGTCAAAACTATGGTTTTCCAGTAGTCATGTTCAGATGTGATAGTTGGACCATAAAGAAGGCTGAGTACTGAATAACTGATGCTTTTGAACTTTGGTACTGGAAAAGACTTTTAAGACTCTCTTGGACTGCAAGGAGATTAAATCAGTAAATCCTTAAGGAAATCAACCCTGAATATACATTGTAGGGACTGATGCTGAAGCTGAAGCTCCAATACTTTAGCCACCTGATAAGAGCCAACTCATTAGAAAAGACCATGATGCTGGGAAAGATTGAGGGCAGGAGGAGAAGGGGCCAAGAGAGGATGAGATGTTTGGATGGCATCATTGACTTAAGGGACATGAGTTTGAGCAAACTCCGTGAGACAGTGAAGGACAGGGAAGCCTGGTGTTCTGGAGTCCATGAGGTCACAAAGAGTCAGATATGACTGATTGACTGCACAACAACAAGAGTTTAAGTAAGTTTCTTAAAAGATGAGATCATCATATTATAATAGATGTTCACCTAAAGTTAATTGTAAGCATAAAAGATTAAATAAAAGTAATTTATGTAACAGAGTCATATAATCACTGTTTCATTCATTTTTGAGTGTCATAGTAGGTTAAGAGTTTTTTTTTTTTTTTTTTTGAATAGAAGAGTAATATTCGTTTAATTGTTAACAGTGAGTTTTCTGGTAATATAACTTTATCTTATTCACTAATTTAGGTATCTCCATGTACTCCCAAATGATTTTAGATTTTTTAAAAATAATAAACATTCCTTTATTTTCTGATGCCATTAAAAAACTGATTACATTAGCAACAAAATGTGTTACTTGAGTTGAAGTCAAGGGCAGTTACTCCCCAAAATATTAAGTAAAATGGTGTACAACATCAGCAATAAAACACTAAATTTCACATTGTCTTTACTATGTTTGATCTTCTGAACAATTTTGTTGAGCAAGGTAAAAGACTACATGTATTTTGTCTTCAGGAATGTAATGGTCTAATTATTTAAACAGATTATATTATAAACCTAAGTTGTGAAGTTGTTTACAGAGTTGGCCTTTTTTTCTCTCTCTCTAAATCAGTAGTCTAACAAGAATTAGAAACTCCTGATATCTTTTGGTCTATTTATTGTGAATATTTCTTAGTGTTTTCTAAATCATACATAAACATAATGAGTATGTTTTTCATAAACATAATGAATATATGAAATTGTCAAAACCTATACAATATAGTAAAAAGTTAGATATCAGGGATATTTTATTTGGGGCTTAAATAATTTTTAATTGCTAAATCCATGGAAAAATATTTTCAGCATAATAGATTATAAAAACTGACTCATTTAAAGTATAATATCAGTTAATATTAAGGTTTTTTCCTTTGGAAAGCTTTTTTCTTAAAGTAAAAATATGTTGATATAGCTGACAAGGAGATTTCTATAAGCTTTAAGTAACAGTCTTAACCTCTTTAAAGTTCATTAAAATCAATGAAGAAATTTATTCACAAATGGATAGACTTGAGTTCTTATCATGCACAAGTAAAGAATATGATGTAAAATTATCTGTGGTATACTCAGAAAATGTTTCTCTCCTGTCTCCATGACATTTTGGTTCAAAATATCATACTACTCATGAATACTTACTATTTGTAAACCACAGATTATGTTCAGAAATAAATGATGGCTATGGTTCCCAATTCTGTAAATGATTGTTAATCTTTGGTCTTACTTAGACTCAAAGAATGATCCAACAAATAGAGTGAGCATGACATTTAAATCATCTGAAGATAATTCTGACGATGTTTGGGTGAAAGATTGAAATTTCCCAACATAGGCTAGTGCACTTCTCAAATTTTTCTTTTCCTTTTCTAAGAAGTGAAAGGTTTCAGAGATCAAATCTGCTGGAGCATCCACAGAGGCCAATCTATTATCAACAAGAATGTCATCGCTCAGAATCACTTTACGTCTTGTCACTTCTGACATTCTCTCTGAAGCTAACTGTAGCAACAAGCTGCAGAGCTGACATTTATGCTTCTGTACAACTGCTCATGATGAGCAGTCCTACTCAAGTCAGCTGCCAAAAATACCAAAAAGGTATCAAAACATCTTCATTCTAATGATTAAGACAATCTAATAAATAAAATTTAATTACTGAAACCCATTGGGAAAAAGTATCTATAATCATAAGAATAATGCAAGTGGAGAAACCAACTTGACTTTCCTGTCACACAGATAGAAAAATCATGCAAATAAATATTTTAAATGTTAAAGAAGTTTAAAGAATATTTTCAGTCCCCTTGTTACAATTGATTTTATTTATTTTTGAAACTATTGAAAGGGAGCTAAAGTGTATTGTTATCCAAAAAATATTTACAGTTGCTGCAGATTTTTCCTTCCTTTAAAATGAAAGTGTGTGTGTGTGTATCTGTATCTCTGACATTACTAAATATCTTGTTAATTATTGCCAAAATATTTTTAATGTATGAATAAGTGAAAAAAATGACGTATGAAACAATATATGAACATCTGCAGTTCAATTATTGAATTTCTCCAAATCTTTAATTTACTATATACTTTTTCCTATAACATTCTACACTCTTTTAAATCACTATCCATACCTTTTAGACATAACATTTTGGCAAATTTTTCCAAGGAAGAAAAGAAGCATATTAGATAGTCAACTATAAGTTTGTTTACATAAAATAAAAACATCACTAACACAATCTCATTATAAAAACAGTTCCATATAAAATATATCTTCAAAATTCAGAAGTATATTTGCAGAGTGAAATAAAATTGCATACTATAATTTTGACTTAAATTTTGGGGAAGAATAATTTTTCCCCTGTATGGATCCTTCCTTTTTATCCATATATTGAGCACATTTTAACTTACTCCAGTTCTTATTGAAATAATTATAATTTACAATGGAGGCAACTCTTTATTAACCTAAAATTGTACCTCTCTAAAGGTAGAATTTCAGGGGATATCATGTCACCTGAGTGTAATTAAGCATTTATTTCTGGGGTTTCTCCTAAATAACTATCTAGTCTTCATCTCACATAAACAGAATTCAACTTTTTAGACAGGTCTAGCCAGTTTTCTGTTTTCTGAAAAATTATGTGAGCCTTTACAGAAAAGTGTTGTGAAAGTGCTGCACTCAATATGCCAGCAAATTTGGAAAGCTCAGCAGTGGCCACAGGACTGGAAAAGGTCAGTTTTCATTCCAGTCCCCCAAAAAAGGCAATGCCAAAGAATGCTCAAACTACCACACAACTGCACTCATCTCACATGCTAGTAAAGTAATGCTCAAGATACTCCAAGCCAAGCTTCAAGAGTACGTGAACTGTGAACTTCCAGATGTTGAAGCTGGATTTAGAAAAGGCAGAGGAACCAAAGATCGAATTGCCAACATCCATTGGATCATTGAAAAAGCAAGAGAGTTCCAGAAAAAACATATATTTCTGCTTTATTGACTATGCCAAAACCTTTGACTGTGTGGATCACAACAAACTGTGGAAAATTCTGAAAGAGATGGGAATACCAGACCACCTGATTTGCCTTTTGAGAAATCTGTATGCAGGTCAGGAAGCAGCAGTTAGAACTGGACATGAAACAACAGACTGTTTCCAAATTTGGAAAGGAGCACGTCAAGGCTGTATATTGTAACTCTGCTTATTTAACTTATATGCAGCGTACATCATGAGAAATGCTGGGCTGAATGAGGCACAAGCTGGAATCAAGATTCCCATGGAGTTGCAAAGAGTCTGATATGACTGAGTGACTGAACTGAACTTACAGATAACTCATGTTATAAAATTATTAGTTTTTTTAAAGACAGACTTTCTGTCAGAAAGAAAGAGAAGTCATTCTTTCTTCTTCATGAGTCATACAGACAAGTGGCACTTCAGAAGATTGTTTTTATAATTTCACACCCCATTTGGAATAATTCTTTGTCACTATAGTTATTAAGCTCTTCAACGCAAAGGAGTTAGAATATAAAGAATCTGTCATGCAGCCTTGTGAACAAAATCATCCTCAGTATTGTTTTAAAGTGATTCATTACCCTAAGATTCATATTTAAGCATTCTATGTTATGACTGCAATCAAACTGGGTAATCTAGTATGCTGAAAATGTCTACCATGCCATTTGATAGAATAACACTGTCAAGTGTTATCCTCCAAACAGCGTCTGGAATTGGGCTGCACAATAGAGAAAAATGATCAACATATGGTCATAATAAACCAGCTACTGTGATGGCATTAACCGTACACTGTATCATTATTCATGAAGATCCTACTTGAGTTTTTTTTTTTTTTTTAACTATAAAGTTAGGGAAAAAAGCTTGGAGAGATTTAGTAAATTATGAATGTGTACAATGGTAGAAAGAAATAACACTGATCCATCTGACTCCAGTTTTGCTAGTGTGATAAACATTTATGCACACTAACTTGAAACACTCTAGCATGCCCTTTAGCATATATTCACTTTCTGGTGTGGAAGATTTTGATGCACAGTTGTGTATCAGAATTATATGCCTCAGTTGAACAGATAATAAGCCTAACTATTTCCATCCTGTGTGCTGGAGCGAATTTGAGGAGATACCCCACATACAAGGGAAAAGGAGAAGCCCTAGCAAGATGGTAGGAGTGGCTAAATCACATTTAGAATCAAACCCCATACCCACCAGAGATGCTCAAAAGGCTCAAATATATGCTTGCTCCTTGGAAGAAAAGTTATGACCAACATAGACAGCATATTAAAAAGCAGAGATATTATTTTGCCAACAAAGATCCATCTAGTCAAAGTTATGGTTTTTCCAGTAGTTATGTATGAATCTGAGAGTTGGAATATAAAGAAAGCTGAGTGTTGAAGAACTGATGCTTTTGAACTGTGGTGTTGGAGAAGACTCTTGAGAGTCCCTTGGACTGCAAGGAGATCCAACCAGTGCATCCTAAAGAGATCAGTCCTGAGTATTCATCAGAAAGACTGACACTAAAGCTGAAACTCCAATACGTTGGCCACCTGATGTGAAGAACTGACTCTTTGGAAAAGATCCTGATGATGGGAAAGATTGAAGGTGGGAGGAGAAAGGGATGACAGTGGATGAGATGGTTGGGTGGCATCACCAACTCAATGGACATGAGTTTGAGTAAACTCTGTGAGTTGGTGATGAACTTGCCAACTCGCAGGAGGCATGGCTTACTGCAGTCCATGGGGTCACAAACAGTCAGACACGACTGAGTGACTGAACTGAACTGATCTTCATACTAAGTGTCATTGGTTATAGAGGGCATAAGACATCGTGTTAGACAAAGTTTTATCATTTTCAAATTTATATGCACTCTTTCTCTGTCGTTGTATGTGTTTGATTTGTTGTTGACTGAATAATTTATGTACATCCTGAAATATCCAAAGTATATCTATAGAATGCCTTACCTGCAGAAATTTTGTCTCTTTGTATGTTAGAAGAGTTCTGAGAAAAAAAGTATGATGGATCACAATATTCTACTTATATATTTTATTCATTACTCATTTTAAATAATCTATAAAAGATGCAATATAGTTTATCACATGCATTTTATAATCCTTGAGTCTCAAAGAACCCTATCAACCTTTGTATATCATCTCCGGCTTTACTCACTAAACTCTTAAATCACTGCTATTCTTTCAAAGTCAAGAAATATCTTTCATACTTAAGGGCCCTTACACATACTGCTTCTGCAGCATAACATATTCTTTTTTCTTCCTATATTTTTCATCACTATGTCACTTTCCCCAATAGTCATTCCATAGTCATCCTACATAAAGAATCTATTTCAGGCACTCTTTCGTTTTCACCATTGCACTTCAACTTCTTTAATCAATATATAGGGTCATTGAGGTTTCTACTTCTTGAGTCAGTTTAAATATTGTCTGTTTAAAAGAATTTGTCAAAAGATTTTAGCCACTAGTAATTAAAATAAATTTGTTTATAGTGCTCCCTTTTCTTCTTTTTACTGCTTATTGATTTCTGTTGTAAGATCTGTTTCATCTTTAATTTCGGTAATTTACATAATCTCCACTTTTTTTCTTTTATCATCTAGTTAAATGTTTACCAAATTGTTGACCTTTAAAAATGTGTTTTATTGATTTTTCTTTATTTTTGTCTTTCTTATTATTTATCTTCCATTTAATTTTCTATGATTTTTCTAATTTACTAAGGTGGAGTCAGATAATTATTTTACATATTCTTTATCTATTTTAATATTTAAAAATAATTTCCCCTTAAATGTTTCTTTATGTACATCACACATACGAATATGCCATATTTTCTTTATCAGTCAATTCAAAATATTTTCTAATTTCACTTGCATTTTTTTTCCTTGACTCACTGTCTATTTAGAATAGTATGCAAAATATGTGTGGTTTTCAATACTTTTGTGATTCTCTTTTTCTCAGTCTAGAATGATTTCAATAATTTTATATTTTATTTTCACCTGGTCTTTCCTGGTCAATTCACATGTGCAATTGAAAAGAATATTTATTCTACTTTCATATGGTAGAGTCATGTGTATGTATCAATTAGGTCAAATTGATGTCTTTTATAGCTTTTTTTATTTTATAAACAATTTTCAATTTCTAAGAGAAAGTTGTTGAAATCTTTAAATACATTTTGCACTTTTTTCTATTTCTTTTTCAGTTTCAACTTCTGTATTTTCAACTTTTTCATCAGTAGCATATGAATTAAAATTTTTTTGTTAATTAATTTTATTATGAAATGTTCCTTTACAGCATATAATATTCTTATTCTAAATTATACTTTAAATTATGTTTACAGAGCCAATCTTGATTTTCAATGATTGCTGTTTGCATGGAACTTTTTTTTCATCCTTTCAATTTAACCTATTAAATATAACTTGTTTATATAGCCTCACAGATACTTCATTCTAACTCATGTGTTTTACATATATATATGATGTATTTAAATTCATATATGTGGGATGTTTATTTTTTTAATTTAAATTTATTTATTTTAATTGGAGGCTAATTACTTTACAGTATTGTATTGGTTTTGCCATATATCAACATGAATCCACCACAGGTGTACACGTGTTCCCCATCCTGAACCCCCTCCCACCTCCCTCCCTGTACCTTCCCTCTGGGTCATCCCAGTCCACCAGCCCCAAGTATCCTGTATCCTGCATTGAGCCTGGACTGGCAATTTGTTTCTTATATGATATACATGTTTCAATGCCATTCTCCCAAATCATCCCACTCTCTCCCTCTCCCACAGAGTCCAAAAGACTGTTTTATACATCTGTGTCTCTTTTGCTGTCTCATATACAGGGTTATCGTTACCACCTTCCTAAATTCCATATATATGTGTTAGTATACTGTATAGGTGTTTTTCTTTCTGGCTTACTTCACTCTGTATAATAGGCTCCAGTTTCATCCACCTCAACTGTATTCAACTGTATTCTTTTTAATGGCTGAGTAATACTCCAATATGTATATGTACCACAGCTTTCTTATCCATTCATCTGCTGATGGACATCTAGGTTGCTTCCATGTCCTGACTATTATAAACAGTGCTGTGGTGAACATTGGGATACACGTGTCTCTTTCAATTTTGGTTTCCTCGGTGTGTATGCCCAGAAGTGGGATTGCTGGGTCATAAAGCAGCTCTATTTCCAGTTTTGTAAGGAATCTCCACACTGTTCTCCATAGTGGCTGTACAAGTTTGCATTCCCACCAACAGTGTAAGAGGGTTCCCTTTTCTCCATACCCTCTTCAGCATTTATTGCTTGTAGACTTTTGGATCGCAGCCATTCTGATTGGAGTGAAATGGTACCTCATTGTGGTTTTGATTTGCATTTCTCTGATAATGAGTGATGTTGAGCATGTTTTCATGTGTTTGTTAGCTATCTCTATGTCTTCTTTGGAGAAATGTCTGATTAGTTCGTTGGCCCATTTTTTATTTGGGTCATTTATTTTTCTGGAATTGAGCTGCAGGAGTTGCTTGTATATTTTTGAGATTAGTTGTTTGTCAGTTGCTTCATTTGCTATTATTTTCTCCCATTCCGAAGGCTGTCTTTTCACCTTGCTTATATTTTCCTTTGTTGTGCAGAAGCTTTTAATTTTAATTAGGTCCCATTTGTTTATTTTTGCTTTTATTTCCAGTATTCTGGGAGGTGGGTCATAGAGGATCCTGCTGTGATTTATGTTAGAGAGTGTTTTGCCTATGTTCTCCTCTAGGAGTTTTATAGTTTCTTTTTTTATGTTTAGATCTTTAATCCATTCTGTTTATTTTTGTGAATGGTGTTAGAAAGTCTTCTAGTTTCATTCTTTTACAAGTGGTTGACTAATTTTCCCAGCACCACTTGTTAAAGAGATTGTCTTTTCTCCATTGTATATTCTTGCCTCCTTTGTCAAAGATAAGGTGTCCATAGGTACGTGGATTTATCTCTGGACTTTCTATTTTGTTCCATTGATCTATATTTCTGTCTTTTTGCCAGTACCATACTGTCTTGATGACTGTGGCTTTGTAGTAGAGCCTGAAGACAGGCAGATTGATTCCTCCAGTTCCATTCTTCTTTCTCAAGATTGCTTTGGCTATTCGAGGTTTTTTGTATTTCCATACAAAATGGATTCCTATTCACTATATTGGATTTTGCTGTCTTTCTTAAAATAATTTTGACTTTTTTTGTCCTTTTTAAATTTTTTTAATATAAATTTATTTATTTTAATTGGAAGCTAATTACTTTATTTTGAAGATTTTTATTTTTTAATTTATGGACCAGTTTGACTTTTTCAGGTTTTTCTAAGTCTTTTTTCTTTTATTGTTGGCCAGATTAGAATATGCTTTATAGATTTGAATCTTGCTTCAAAATATTTCACTTTTTGGGGTGCCGACTAAATACCCTACATGTTTTAATTAATCCTCTCCACTCTGGTGGAAATTCACATGTTTCCCACCCATAAATCTTTTCAGTAACTATTCACTTTCTGCTTTTGAAGTAAATAAGAAAAGCATGCAAAGTTAATCTCATGATTCATGTTTCCCTTTATTTCATACAACTGTTATTTCCCTTTTGTAACTCTACTGGGCACTAATATTGCACATTGCATGTTTTTTATGTTGCCTTTTTTTTTTTTTTTTTTGCTTTATATTCTTCTGTTGACTTGAAATTCTGGAAATTTTATGTTTTGAGAGAAAGTTTATAAATCTCTCCAGAATCTAGATATATTTAAAGTGGAAATAGTAGATAAACATTGGATATATAATTGAATGAAGGAAGAAATGATTTGTAATGATTGCCAGGAAGGAAAAAGAGAAATATATAAAAATGAATAAGATGAGAAATGTATCTTCTGAAGATTAATGTACCAAAAATGCCAGGGCTGCCATAATACACTGAGTGGCTTCAACAACAGAAATCTATTTTCTCACAGTCTGGTAGTCTAAGACCAATATGTAAGCAGGATTGGTTCCTTCTGAGAACTCTGAGTTAGAATCTGTTCCACATCTCCTCTAGCCTCTGGTAGGACCCTGGCAATCGTTGCCATTCCTTGGCTTGTAAAACAACCACTCCATTCACTGACTTCATCTTCATATGGTGTTCTTTCTGTATGTTTTCTGTGTCCAAATTTCCTCATTATATAGTGACATTATTTATCTTGGAATATAGTTCAGCCTATACACCTCATTTTTAAAAATCTTCAAATGATGAGGCTTTTAATTGCTAAATATAAAAAATGAAAAAATAACTTGCACAGACTTCATATACCTCAGAACTATAAAAATCAAGACAATTTCCAAAAAGTCTCAATATATAGTCTCAGAGACTTATGGGACAACATTAAACATAGCATTCAAATTATAGGGATCCGAGATGAAGAAGACAAAGGGAAAAGCCATGATAAAATATTTGAGGACACATATTACTCAAACTAGCAAAACCTAAACACAAAGAACACATATTAAAAACAGCAAAGGAAGAGCATCAAATAACGTACAAGGGTGTCCCCATAAGACCAACAGCTGATCGTTCAACAGAAATTCTATGAGCCAGAGGGGAATGACAGAACACACTTAGAGTGATGCAAGGGAAAAGCCTACAACTAATATTACTCTGTCCAGCAAGGATCTCATGCAGATTTGAAGGAGAAATAAAAAGCCTTACAGACTACCAAAAGTTAAGAGAATTCAACACCCCCCAAATCAGTTCTTCAACAAATGGTAAAGGGATTCTAGGTGAAAAGAAGAGAACTATAAAAACAAACCCAAAACAATATAGTAAATGGTAATAGCATCATGCTGCTGCTCCTGCTAAGTTGCTTCAGTCATGTCCGCCTCTGTGTGACTCCATAGACAATAATTATCTTAAATGTAAGTGGGCTAAATCTCCAACCAAAGATTGGCTGAAGATATAGGTTGGCTGAAGAGACAAGACTCCTATAAAACAAGACCCTTATAAAAGTTGCCTATGAACCTCATTTAAACTTGATTTTCTATGTACATTCTGCCCTCTGCATTCATGGGTTGAACAACTATAGATTCAGCTAATTGCAGATGGAAAATACTCAGAAGTTTTAAAGCAAAACTTTATTTTTCCACAGGCTGGCAACTATTCACATAACATTTATATATATTTACAACTATTTACAGAGCTTCTTTATTATGTTAATCATTGTAAACAATTTAGAGATCATTTAACATACATAGGAGCATGTACGTAGGTTATATACAAATACTAAACCATTTATATTAGAGACTCAGTATCTACAGGGGTCCTGAAACCAATCCTCTGAAGATGCCAAGGGACAACTATATCGACCTTATCTAAGGTCATATTTCTAGGTAGTGGGGATTAGGAGTTAAGAATATGAATTTGGAGGGAAACAACCCCTTAAAAATTGTTCAACACATTATATATAATAATATAAATAAATTAATAAGTAAGAATTGATGTAAGGGGTGTGTCCCACATATTCTAGTTTTTAATAAAGCATCAAAGAGATACAAATTTATAAATGAAAATATTTATGGTATAATTTTTTTAATATCATACTTTATCATGAACATTAGGAAACATATGATATTATCACAGAAAACAGAATGGTAATGAGAATACATTGTAATTGGATTATAATGCAATACTTCAGTTTTGGGGAATTCAACAAAGTACTATTTTAGGAAATGAAAGTGAAAGATGCTCAGTTGTGTGCAACTCTTTGTGACCCCATGGACTGTATGCTCCAGGCCAGAATACTGGAGTGGGTAGACTTTTCCCTTCTCCAAGGATCTTCCCAACCCAGGGATCGAACCCAGGTCTCCTATTTGCAGGCAGATTCTTTACTAGCTGAACCACAAGGGAAGCTCCATTTTAGAGAATATTGTAGGTTAAAAGAATAACAACTTTCAAATCCTAGCTTTATGTATTGTAGCATAGTTACACACTACTTTAAATAATAATAATGTCATCGAGAATAAAAAAAAGCAAAAAATATTCTAGCTGTTCCCTTCTCAAGGAGATCTTCACAACTTGATCAAACCCAAGTTTCCCACATGGCAGGCAGATTCTTTACCGTCTGAGCCACCAGGGAAGCTCACTCATAGGTCTAATCAGAGTAAAATCAAAGTAAGTCTCAATCTGAATTTAATTGTGATCTAAAGTTTATCATGGCTAAAAATACTCACAGAGCATCTAGCAGTGTTTCTTATGCTTTAGTTCTGAAATTATAATTTTATTTTTATAAAATAACAAAAATCCTTTGTTGTTGTTCACTTGCTAAGTCATGTTCTACTCTTTGGATTGCAGCATGCCAGGCTTCCCTGTACTTCACTGTCTCCCAGAGTTTGCTCAAAAGCATGTCCACTGAGTCAGTACTGCCATCCAACCATCTCATTCTCTGTCACCCTCTTCTCCTCCTGCCCTCAGTCTTTCACAGCATCAGAGTTTTTTCCAGTGAGTTTGATCTTCATATCAGATGACAAAAGTATTGGACTTTAGCTTCAGCTTCAGTTCTGCCAATTAATATTTAGGGTTAATTTCCTTTAGGATTGACTGGTTTGCTCTCCAAGGGACTCTCAAGAGTCTTGTCCAGCACTGCAGTTTGCGTGCATCAGTTCTTCGATGTTCAGCCTTCTTTATGGTCCAACACTCAAATCTGTACATGACTACTGGGAAAACCATAGATTTGACTATGTAGATTTTGTTGGAAGTGATGCATCAGCATTTTAATGTGCTGTCTATGTTTTTCATTATTTGTCAATAAAATAATAATTATTTTATCCTTTATGTTTTATAGCATTATAATGCAAAGCATTGTCCCTTGTGTGCATATGACAAAATTATGACTGAAAGATAATGCAGCACATTTCTTAGACTATTTCAATAGTAGCTACCTAAATATCTAAAACTTGTTTTAAATCTTATTTTATGGTTGACAGAATTTTACAAAGTAAAACTTCCTACATTTTACAAAGTAAAACTTCTGTCCAAAAATTGTATTTCTAACTTATTTCATGTGTGTATCCATTAGGCAATGAGGATGGTAGAACCATCTTAAATTTGTATTTCACTTTTTGTTAATTATATGTGATTTCTGTAACTTACAGACATTATAAATTATATCTACATACTTCACAAAGTTTTGTCACTTTTTTCCTATCAGTGGATGTATGTTCAGTCATTCATTGTTGTTCATTTGCCAATCTGTGTCCACCTCTTCATGACACAATGGACTGCAGCACATCAGGCCTCCCTGTCCCTCACAATCTCCCGGGATTTGCATAAGTTTGTGTCCATTGCATCGGTGATGTCATCCAACCATCTCATCCTCTGTCACCCCCTTCTCCTTTTGCCTTCAATCTTTCCCATCATCAGGGTCTTTTCCAGTGACTCAGCTGTTCACATCAGGTGGCCAAAGTACTGGATCTCAGCATCACGTGCCATGATGTTAGTGTTTTAATACTGAGTTAAAATATGACTTCTTACTTTCTTTTTTCACCCTCTCAAGAGGTTCTTTAGTTACTCTTTGCTTTCTGCCATTAGAGTGGTATCATCTGCATATCTGAGCTTGTTGATATTTCTCCCAGCTATCTTGATTCCAGTTTGCAACTCATTCAGCCTGGCATTTAGCAGGTTATGCTTTGTGTATAAAAGTTAAATAAACAGGGTGACAATAAGCATCCTTACCGTTTTCCTTTCTCAGTCCTGAACCAGTCAGTTTTTTCATAGAAGGTTCTAACTTTTGCTTCTTGGCCCACATATGGATTGCTCAGGAGACAGGTAAGATGGTCTGGTATTCTCATCTCTTTGAGAGATTTCCACAATTTGTTATGATCCAGCTTTTGCTTGTCTGTAAAGCTTTTGATTTCTCCTTCACATTTGAATGAGATCCTTGCTGGGAACAGTAATCTGAGCTGTAGGTTATTTTCTTTCATCACTTTAAGTATGTCCTGCCATTCCCTCCTGGCCTGAAGAGTTTCTATTGAAAGATCAGCTGTTATCCTTACGGGAATCCCCTTGTGTGTTATCTGTTGTTTTTCCCTTGCTGCTTTTAATATTTGTTCCTTGTGTTTGATCTTTTTTAAATTAATTAATATGTGTCTTTGGGTGTTTCCCCTTGGGTTTATCCTGTTTGGGACTCTCTGGGTTTCTTGGACTTGGGTGATTATTTCCTTCCCCATTTTAGGGAAGTTTTCAACTATTATTTCAAGTATTTTCTCATGGTCTTTCTTTTTGTTTTCTTCTTCTGAGATTCCTATGATTCAAATGTTGGGGCATTTAACATTGTCCCAGAAGTCTCTGAGGTTGTCCTCATTTCTTTTAATTCTTTTTTCTTTTCATTGTTTTCTGTCAAACCTCAGCATGAATCATCCATAGGTACACATGTGTCTTCTCCCTCTTGAATCTCCCTCCTATCATCCTCCCCACCCCACCCCTCTAGGTTGATACAGAGCCCCTGTTTGAGTTCTTTGAGATATACAACAAATTCCAATTGGCTATATACTTTATTTATAGTAATGGAACTTTTCATGTTGCTCTTTCCATAAATCTCACCCTCTCCTCCCCTCTCCCCATGTCCATAAGTCTGTTCTCTATGTCTATTTCTCCATTGCTACACTGCAAATGCTATCCTTCTTCCTGTCTTCTGAAAAATGCTGATATTATTAGTACATATAAAACAAGGTTATTACAAAAATTAAATGAGTTAATGTTTGTAAAGCTCTGAGAAAAGTGTCTGTCATAAATGGCTATGTAACTGTTTGCTAAACAAAAATACATAGAGTCCTTGAGAAGTTAACTTTCTCTTGTTCTTTGTCCTTCTGATTGCATGCTTTTTCTAGATGCTTTTCTAAGTCTTTCTTTCAGTTAAATACATTCACAGTTAAGGAATAAAAATAATCTAAAGCACTCCATGGTATAAAAAATATGTAAGGGCCACACCTTTACAATTTTAACATTTTCATGCAACAAACTACTATGAACCCATAATAAAGTTATGTGCAGATAAAATCTATTGCCTTTTAGGAACTTATAGGAGAAAAGAACAAATAAAGATATAATGTTATAAGTATTAAAAAGCAACAAGAAAACTTGATCAGCTGAGAATACATGATATTTGTGTCTGGAAAAATATCAAGAACAGATTTATATTGAATATGGCATTTATCCAAATCTTAAATGATAAAGAGGACATTAAATGACAAGCACAAGATAATTCAATGTGACTAGAGTGTGTGTTATCTAAGAATGTGCAGCAATCAGAGAGCTGCAACTAAATTGAATATTATTTGAATACATAAATACTTCTCATGGAGTGCCTGCCATGAACCATTATTTTACTGTGTACAAAAATAGAACCAGCTGCAAGTAATGGAAAGTAAATTTTTGATGGACTATACAGGGATCTATTTTATATCTCACATTGTGTTATATCAAAATTCTATACGGAAGCTGGCATTGGTAGCTGTAAAAAAAATTCTTTGAAAAATAAGTTTATTTCTATCTCTTCTCTTTGTCAGTCTTAGAATATTAGCCTTATTCTTCATTCCTGTTGTCTTATGAATGTACTGAAGTCTGATAGATATATAGATTTTCAAATCAAGAAAATAACAAAAAAAAAAAAGAAAAGAAAAGAAAAAGAACTTAAGAACAGTACCAGGTACATCAATAATCTTTTATAAAATATGATTCTTGGTATTCTTTTTGATTCTCCCCTGCCTTTGGCATAGAACAATCAATAATATTTCAGTGCCAAGTTACCTTATAAATAATTTCCCAAAGTTACTCAGCAGCATTCCACTCATTGTCTCATAGGTAAAATAGAATAGCTTCCCTTAGCTGAAAGGAGGCTGACTAAATGATTATTTAGCTGGTCACATTTCTGTCCCAACAAAGTCAGGGAGAAAGGACAATGGGCATTAGATAGAATTGCCTTGCTGTGCTTCAATTTTTGCTAACAAATCTATAAGCTTGCTAAAAATACTAAAAGTGATTTTCTCTCATAAATCATTTCCTTGTCTTTCAATAAATGTTTCCTTTCACTTCATGGCTCTTCTATCAATTATAGAATGAAGGAGTTTGCTTAATATGTGAAACTCACTGCTCTGAAATTCAAAGGATTGGAGTCAAATCTCTTATCTTAGAAGATATTGAGGAATTGTCCATCCTTCAGTTCAATATGTATTTTAAATGACACACTCTAAATTTGGGACAAAAGACATGCAATTTCAATTAAGCCAATTAAAAACCCTTGCTGCTTAGTTTAGTCCCTAAGTCATGTCTAACTCTTTTCAACCTCATGGACTGAAGCCTGCTAGGCTTCTCTGTCCATGGGACTTCCCTGACAAGAATACAGGAGTAGGTTGAAATTTCCTTCTCTTGGCAGTGTCATAAATTTTCCATCATATATTTATATATATATTGCTAATTATATGTATGATATTTATTTGTTTCAAGCTTTCTTTCTCACAATGAAGATCATGGCTAAATCTTCATTGACTTTTTCATGTAATATCTTTGTGCTTCTTAAAAAACGTGTACATTTAACAATAATAAGAATAATACTTTAAATGATCCTTTAAACTTTCATGTCACCCAATTATCAGTAAAATGTTGTCAGCACTAGAAACATATGTGAAACCTTTGTACTACACACTATCTGCCTGTGCTCTTATGGCAAGTGCCATGTGTTTAAAAAAAAAGCAGAAGCAAGATATGAATAGAAATAATAGATTTTCCATACTAAGCTAATATCTGAATAGCATAGTTACAAATTTGTTGTTGTTTAGTCTCTAAGTCATGTCTGACTCTTTGTGACCCTATGGACTGTAGTCTGCCAGGCTCTTCCGTCCATAGGATTTCCTAGGCAAGAGTACCAGAGTGGGTTGCCATTTCCATCTCCAGGGTATCTTTCTGATCCAAACATCAAACCTGGGTCTCCTGCATTGGCAAGTGGATTCTTTACTGGTGAATCACCAGGGAAGCCTATACACAAATAGTTTATAGGCATTAAGAAAAATGGACTGCAAGGAGATCAAACCAGTCAACCCTAAAGGAAATCAACCCTGAAAATTCATTGGAAGGACTGATGGTGAAGCTGAAGCTCCAGTAAATACTTTGGCCACCTGATGCAAAGAGCTAACTCAAGACTCTGATGCTGGGAAAGATTGAGGGCAGGAGGAGAAGGGGATGACAGAGGATGACATGGTTGGATGGCATCATGGACTCAATGGACATGAGTTTGAGCAAGCTCTGGGAGTTGTTGATGAACAGGGAAGCCTGGTGTGCTGCAGTCCATGGGGTCACAAAGAGTGAGACCTGACTGAGTGACTGAACTAAACTGAATCAAGAAATACTCTCACCTTACTTCACTTAGTATAATTTTTAGATCCATACATTTTGCTGTAAATAGCATGATTTTTTTCATTTATATGACTGAATAATATTCCACTGTAAATATGTGTTATATCTTTTCATCTGTCAATGGACATTTATGTTTCTTCCAAGTCTTGGTTATTTTTAAGAATGTTGCAAAATCACTGATATGAGGAATCATAAAAATGATCAGTTAAACTTATTTTCAAAATAGAAATTGACACATAGATACAGAAAACAAACTTATGCTTACAAAAAGGAAAGGGTAAATTAGGAGTTCAGGATTAACTGACATATAGTACAATATATAAAATATAGTATCAACAAAAAATTGTTTTAAAGCATAGGGAACTATGTTCAATATCTTGTGATAATCTTTAAGAGAAAAAAATCTGAAAAAATAGATATGTTTGTATGTAAATTTGAGTAAATTTTTCTTACTTTACAGTGGATTGTCTTTTTCACCCCTGCCTGAGGGTACACAATCATATTTGGGGACCATCCTTCCAATATGGCTAAATTTTAATATTACTTATCTTGTGTTCTCTTGGAAAATTTCACTTTGTAACATACTTGATATATTAACACGTTTATAGAAATGATTTGTATATACCGTTAGCTTCTCTGCTGACAAAGCTTTCTCTAAGGTAAAATTTGACAAATTCAAACTACCTTTAAGTAAATTTAGATTCATTTATTATTTAAACTCTTAAAAATATTAGATCATCCTTTATAAAACCATCCCTATTTTTCTCAAAAAATGATAATTGAATCTTCACTGGCACCACTTTTTTTTCCTCTCCTTATAAATAACAGAAAAAGCTTTAGATTTTGTTCATTGCAATTTAATACATATAGTTTCTTACTTGGAAATATTAACTATTAAAAAAAATAAAATATACACCTTAGCTCCATTATTTAGAGCCATATCCTTGAATGCTATTCCATTTGCTCTCTTTTTTTATGTCATAATGCCTTGAGTTATGGACAAGAGAGAGAAAATTAAGAAATAAATAAGTAGCTTGAAAAATATTAATTTCAATAATGTAGTAAAGCAGAAACTAAATGGAATGAGTTGGAAATTTGTAAGTAGTTGATGGATAGATGGGAGAATGTGAAGAATGACATTTTAAGTGATTTTACAATGAGGTAGGAAAGTCAGATATTTTCAGAGTGCAGCAGAGTAAAAGAAGTGGTTTTGTACTCTGATAAGCACAAATAATTGAAGTAGATGTTGTTTTAGGTAAAGTATGAGTGCCAAGTACTAGGAAGGTGAAAAGAATAATATCTTTAAAATCTGTAGTCATAGACTTGAATGTCTAGTTAAGAGATCTCAGAAACAGAGTAATTTAAAGGATAGACAATCTATATAAAGTTTAATTCGACAAAAGACAGGCAAAGATTGTTACTGTTAAATGTGTTTCATTACTGGGAGGCTAGAATTAATAAAAGGGTATATAAAAGGAGATTTATCAAAAAGGTAGTAGAGGGTCATTTAGAAAGCATAATCCATGGCGCATATAAAAACACACCATAATTGGCAAACTATTTTGGCTCTTTTCTAATGTTCTGTTTCATGCTACTTACTACTTATTCCTGTAAAGTTTTTGAAAAGGCTTTTATAAATCTGTGAAAGAAGAACTCAGATGCACATATAAGACAAATGAATGACATGTTTCTTATAGCCGTCCTTACCTTAACATACTCTTTTCAAAGCGTTAAAAAAGTGTAACACTTCAATATGCTCACATTTCAGAGTTGTCGTATCTCTCTTTCAAATTTTAGTTATGAAAATGAGAACTAGCTTTAAAACTAACTGAAATATTTTTGTGTGCGGTGTTAGAAAGTGATCTAGTTTCATTCTTTTACAAGTGGTTGACCAGTTTTCCCAGCACCACTTGTTAAAGAGATTGTCTTTACTCCATTGTATATTCTTGCCTCCTTTGTCAAAGATAAGGTGTCCATATGTGTGGATTTATCTCTGGGCTTTCTATTTTGTTCCATTGATCTATATGTCTGTCTTTGTGCCAGTACCATACTGTCTTGATGACTGTGGCTTTGTAGTAGAGTCTGAAGTCAGGCAAGTTGATTCCTCCAGTTCCATTCTTCTTTCTCAAGATTGCTTTGGCTATTCGAGGTTTTTTGTATTTCCATACAAAGCTTGAAATTATTTGTTCTAGTTCTGTGAAAAATGTGGCTGGTAGCTTGATAGGGATTGCATTGAATTTGTAAATTGCTTTGGGTAGTATACTCATTTTCACTATATTGATTCTTCCAATCCATGAACATGGTATATTTCTCCATCTATTAGTGTCCTCTTTGATTTCTTTCATCAGTGTTTTATAGTTTTCTATATATAGGTCCTTAGTTTCTTTAGGTAGATATATTCCTAAGTATTTTATTCTTTTCGTTGCAATGGTGAATGGAATTGTTTCCTTAATTTCTTTTCTACTTTCTCATTATTCGTGTATAGGAATGCAAGGGATTTCTGTGTGTTGATTTTATATCCTGCAACTTTACTATATTCATTGATGAGCTCTAGTAATTTTCTGGTGGAGTCTTTAGGGTTTTCCATGTAGAGGATCATGTCATCTGCAAACAGTGAGAGTTTTACTTCTTCTTTCCAATTTGGATTCCTTTTATTTCTTTTTCTGCTCTGATTGCTGTGGCCAAAACTTCCAGAACTATGTTGAATAGTAGCGGTGAAAGTGGGCACCCTTGTCTTGTTCCTGACTTTAAGATCTAAATGTAAGATCAGAAACTATAAAACTCCTAGAGGAGAACATAGGCAAAACACTCTCAGACATAAATCATAGCAGGATCCTCTATGATCCACCTCCCAGAATGCTGGAAATAAAAGCAAAAATAAACAAATGGGATCTAATTAAAATTAAAAGCTTCTGCACAACAAAGGAAAATATAAGTAAGGTGAAAAGAGAGCCATCTGAATGGGAGAAAATAATAGCAAATGAAGCAACTGACAAACAACTAATCTCAAAAATATACAAGCAACTTCTGCAGCTCAACTCCAGAAAAATAAACGACCCAATCAAAAAATGGGCCAAAGAACTAAATAGACATTTCTCCAAAGAAGACATACGGATGGCTAACAAACACATGAAAAGATGCTCAACATCACTCATTATTAGAGAAATGCAAATCAAAACCACAATGAGGTACCACTTCACACCAGTCAGAATGGCTGCGATCCAAAAATCTGCAAGCAATAAATGCTGGAGAGGGTGTGGAGAAAGGGAACCCTCCTACACTGTTGGTGGGAATGCAAACTAGTACAGCCACTATGGAGAACAGTGTGGAGATTCCTTAAAAATTGCAAATAGAACTACCTTATGACCCAGCAATCCCACTGCTGGGCATACACACCGAGGAAACCAGAATTGAAAGAGACACATGTACCCCAATGTTCATTGCAGCACTGTTTATAATAGCCAGGACATGGAAACAACCTAGATGTCCATCAGCAGACGAATGGATAAGAAAGCTGTGGTACATATACACAATGGAGTATTACTCAGCCGTTAAAAGAATTCATTTGAATCAGTTCTGATGAGATGGATGAAACTGGAGCCGATTATACAGAGTGAAGTAAGCCAGAAAGAAAAACACCAATACAGTATACTAACACATATATATGGAATTTAGGAAGATGGCAATGACGACCCTGTATGCAAGACAGGGAAAGAGACACAGATGTGTATAACGGACTTTTGGACACAGAGGGAGAGGGAGAGGGTGGGATGATTTGGGAGAATGACATGCTAACATGTATACTATCATGTGAATTGAATCGCCAGTCTATGTCTGAAGCAGGATGCAGCATGCTTGGGGCTGGTGCATGGGGATGACCCAGAAAGATGTTATGGGAGGGAGGTGGGAGGGGGTTCATGTTTGGGAATGCATGTAAGAATTAAAGATTTTAAAATTTAAAAAATTAAAAAAAAAAAAAAAAAAAAAAAAACTAACTGAAATAGCAATGTAGTCTAATATAAAGAAAAGAACATTGAGCGTCATATCAAGGATGTGGTTTCAACACTAGGAATTAGATATATATTAAACTTCAGTTTCCTTGAAAATAAATGAAGACAAATAATATATAGTAAATGTATAGGATTTATGTCAACTTGTATGTTAATATATGTAAAAATGTACTATAAAATCTGAGCTAGAAAATTTTATATAATGTTTGAAAATAAAAATAGAATTTTCCATTATCTAGCTTAATATTTTATTTACATTATTATTACTTTCAAATTATAAATTCAGTTATAACTCTCAAAACTCCTGAGTATTTGAGACTTCACATGTCTCCTAACAACCTTGTATTTTTAATATTGTACTTTTAATAATAAGGCTTGAGAATGCTAATCTTTAGATCATTCTTGTTTTTTTCCCCCCTTTTTTAATAGTTATTCCTAAATGGCCATTTATAGAATGGCTACCATATTCTAAGTACTTTGACAAACTCAGCAAAATATTGAAGGATTTATTCTCTACTTTTAGAAACTTTGAACAAATTATGTCTTTATTATTTGAAATGTAATGATGAGTTAAAAGCAAAGGGTATGGCTTCTAGGGACAATTACCATAACCATAAATATTTTTAAAATTTCCCTCATTATGAAAGTCATCAGCCATGATAAGTCATTTATCAGTAAAATTGAATCTTGAAGTTAAGTATGAAAAATGGTTGAAAAATCTGAGAAACAGTACTTGAAGTGAAAATATTTTTCTTTTAAATTGTCACTCTGTGTGTGTATATATTTGTGTTTCTATCTGTCTATAAAACAGCAGAAAATACTGGTAAATACACAGATGTGAAATGCCAAATTAGGAAGGAGAGGGGAAATACGTAGATAGGAAATGAAATACATGTAAAGCACGGAGTTTATGAGCTTAAAGAAAGGACGGGATTGTTATGTACACTTGGTAATTTGATTAATATATAATATTCCTTAATATTCCTTGCAATTTTAATTGTCTTGAAGTATACTCTGTCTAATACAAATACTGATACTCTGATTTTTTTTTACTGTTTACACGATGTGCATTTTTACATTTTGTTTCCTTTTTAGTTAATCTATAACTTGATACTTAAAACCTTTTCTGTAACAAACTAGATTTTTTTTTCTGCATTCAGCTTGACATTCTCTACCTCTTAACAGTTACATTTAGCTATCTATATACCTGTCACTATAATTGACATTAGAAATACCATCTTCTTAGTTTTTCTTTTCTCACCCCCTACACACTATTTTTTGTTAATGTTAGACTTGCTAATGGCTTAATATTTAACCCTATTTATTTTTAATTGCTTACTTGAGGTTTTGCAATATACCTATGTAATATAAAACAGTCTTATCAAAGAAATATGATACCACTTATTAGAATAGAAAACGTTGGACTAACAATTTCTCCCCACATCCTCACACATGCTTTAACCTCCAAGTTACATCCCTAAAATATATATTTTTACTGTTTTGTTTAAGACAGTGTATTACCTTTTAAAATATCAGAAATAAAATGGTTCATATGTATTTTCTTCCATTTTCAGCACTCAAGATCTAATTATAATATATTCAGTTCAGTTCAGTTCAGTTCAGTCGCTCAGTCGTGTCCGACTCTTTGCGACCCCATGAATCGCAGCACGCCAGGCCTCCCTGTCCATCACCAACTCCCAGAGTTCACTCAGATTCACATCCATCGAGTCAGTGATGACATCCAGCCATCTCATCCTCGGTCGTCCCCTTCTTCTCCTGCCCCCAATCCTTCCCAGCATCAATGTCTTTTCCAATGAGTCAACTCTTCGCATGAGGTGGCCAAAGTACTGGAGTTTCAGCTTTAGCATCATTCCTTCCAAAGAAATCCCAGGGTTGATCTCCTTCAGAATGGACTGGTTGGATCTCCTTGCAGTCCAAGGGACTCTCAAGAGTCTTCTCCAACACCACAGTTCCAAAGCATCAATTCTTGGGCGCTCAGCCTTCTTCACAGTCCAACTCTCACATCCATACATGACTACTGAAAAAACCATAGCTTTGACTAGACAGACCTTAGTCGGCAAAGTAATGTCTCTGCTTTTGAATATACTGTCTACGTTGCTCATAACCTTTCTTCCAAGGAGTAAGCCTCTTTTAATTTCATGGCTGCAGTCACCATCTGCAGTGATTTTGGAGCCCCCAAAAATAAAGTCTGACACTGTTTCCACCGTTTCCCCATCTATTATTAATCTATTGTAATTTTCCTTCTGTCTTAAAAATAAGACTTTCTGTCTTATTTTTTCCCCCTGCAAGTGTGCTGGAAATAGATTTTTCTAGTTTTTTGCTTTAAAAAATACACATATATTACCGTAATTTTTTTTAAGACACTTTAAGTAATGCGTAAGTCTGGGTTTACAATTTGTACTTTCACTATGTGAAAGAAGACCCCTCATTGTTGTCTGGCTTTGTAAACATCATGTAAAAAGTCCGTTGTATTCTTAGATCTGTTTCTCTATACATACTTATTTTTCACTGTTTCTTCCCCTCATAGTTGTTTTTTAGCAAACAAAGACTATTGACTACAATGATTTGACCATAATGCATTCTTTTAAAATTATATTCTTTGTTTGGTGTTCTCTGAGACTTTTCTGTGTGTTACTGTCATGCATTAAATGTGGAATCTTACTGAACAACATTTTTTCAAGTAATTTTTCTACACCTCTTTGCCTTTCTTGTCTATTTTTTAAATTAATGTTTTATTGGGGTATAGTGGCTTTACAATGATGTGTTAGTTTCTACCATACAGCAAAGTGAATCAACTATGCATATGCTTGCATTCTTTCTTTTTTATATTTCTTTCCCATTTAGGTCATCACAGAACATTGAATAGAGTTACCTATGCTATATAGTAGGTTCTCATTAGTTACCTATTTTATGTTGTTGTTTTTCAGTTGCTAAGTCATGTCTGACTCATGGTGATTCCATGGGGCACCATGCCAGGCTCCCCTGTCCTTCACTATTTCCCAGAGTTTGCTCAGATTCATGTCCACTAAGTTGACGATGTTATCTAACCATTTCATCATCTGTTGCCCCCTTCTCCTTTTGCCTTCAATATTTCCCAGAATCAGGGTCTTTTCCAATGAGTTGGCCCTTTGCTTCAGGTGGTCAAATCATTGGAGCTTCAACTTCAGTACCAGTCTTCCAATGAATATTCACGGTGGATTTCCTTTAGGATTGATTGGTTTGCTCTCCCTGATGTTCTAGGAACTCTCAAGAATCCTCTTCAGCACAATTTAAAAACATCAATTCTTTTCATACCTGTAGATGGCTGCTAGAAAAATCAGCCTTGATACATAATATCAATAGCCTTTCTTTTATATTTTCATTAATATGTGTAATATTGTCACACAATTTTTGGATTTTTTGTTCTCATCTGCACACTCTTTTGTATCTTGGTTTTTATGTTCAGTAATTATCATTGGCCTATCAAATTCTATTGATTAATTTTTTATTTACTCTGAAGATTTTGGTAAACTTTTAAGCCTGTTGATAAATTGTTTGAAGGAATATTTTATGTGTGCCATGCTATGTAAATATACTTTATGTAACAGATTATGTATGCTATCGCATTCATATTTAATCCTTTTGAATATTTTCAATGGGGCTTTCCACGTGACACCAGTAGTAATAGTTCACCAGAATTTCCTGACTGTCGGTAACTGTTTCCAAGTTTTCATCAGATTCTCTTATATCATGACCACACCTGCACAGATAAGTATTTCTCATATATCTCAGAGTCAGATCATCTCTGCTGCTACCCTGTGATTCATGTGGGATCTGGTCTCAAGGTGCTTTTTCCTGTGCTTCCTGCACTGGTCCCTTCCCAAGAAGCACACTGTTTCTTACACTTGTAATCTCTGAATTCTTCTTTTCAGTCCAGTCTCAGGAAATCTCTGTGTGTCTGGGCTGGAAGTGGGCTTTGTGAGTTTTTTCCCACATTCTCCAGAACCCTGGGGTGCTAAATTTCCCTCATGTCTATGGAGGTCTTTTGTGGAGTTGAGCGTCCTGCTCCCCACCTGCTCCCTCATGATCACAGACTTCTGATTTGTGTCAGTACAGGATCTTTAGCCTAACGGGTGTTCCTTGCCTCTCTCACTGGCACAGGTGGCTTTCTCTTCAGTCTTCTCCCAGAGAATCTTTGCTTTGTCCCTACCCTAGTGGTAACTGTCTTAATTGCTTGTCATTTGCTCTAAGACTTGCTGTTGGAACCTAAAAGTTGAGAGTTATATTTTATTCGTTGGGAATTTTTATAAATTAAAACCCAAGAGACACCATCTCAAGTAACGCTAAGAGAACTTCTATGAGTAGGTTAGAAGGGAGCCAGGATACATAAGGGTTTTACAACAAAGGGAAGTATTTTGAGCATCAAAAGATTATTGTTAATTAAATAAAACCAGATATGTCAAGTTAAGGAGTTTAGCACTTTCCTCTATATGGGAAGATGCAAGAGTCTGAGCTCACTGAAATCATTCCTTTGATGTACACCTCAACTATCTGGGGCTAGTAGCCTGTATTTTCACATCTTGAGTTTCTTCAGGGCTCCCCAGCTCACATTGGTGGGTTATAATTTCTGATGACTGTGACATCCTTTGTTTACTGATATTGCAGAAAATGTTCAATTTCTCATGATGGGTCAGGGATCTTTTATTCCCTTCCTCCAAGAGCAGATGGCTTTTGCCTTTACCCCTCTCTCAGCAGACCTGAGACTTTGTCAGGGATCCAGAACAGGAATATTCCTTGCTGCCCCAAAATAACTTACGGCCTCACCATTGAATGAGTGTAGAGTATGGGGAGCAGACAGAGTTTTGTGTCATTGTACCATGAGGCAGGTCTGACCTAGGTCTCCTGCACTTTTCTTTACCTTAGAGTTCAGGTCAAGTCCTGTGGAAATAGTTCTGAGTGAAAGAGGATTCCATGTGTGTCTGTGATTCTGCTGTTCCGTCTGTCGCTGTCATCCACACTTGGGTTGTAACAATATATGCAACTTGTCTTCTTCTTTGTTTTCATGGCAAAGTGCGGTTCCACACACATGGAGGTAAAATGATTCATTGTCCCAGGCAAACTGGGAGGAGCTTGTCCTACTGTGGAATATAGTTAGAACAGTTTCTGTACGATTACCTTTCCTTACTCTCAGTTGACTGAAGTTCCTTTTGACCCTCAAAGTTGGAACATGACATATTGAACAGAATTCAAGAGTTTAATGCTGTATAATTTTCACAGTTCCTAAAATTAAGCCTAATATTTCACCTAGTATTCAAGAGAATAAAAATATTTTCTTATGTTTAAACTATATTGGATTCCACAGAGGAATTATCAGTATATAAGTCTTTTTGGTGGCAACTTCCAGAGAGATTGTTCAAGGGTAATTTGACTGTAACACTTACATAACCTGCTGACTTTATCATGTGATCCTTATACAAGTGACAAATACACCGTATAACCTGTATTAACCTGCATTTTTTGAATGTCTGACCTAAAAAAAATCCAGAATTATATTCACATAGGTTCACATAACAATGCTTTTTCCCTAAGTGAAACACTGAAAATGAAACAAAAATTCTAGACTTACTTCAGTAATTTATTTTTTCTCTGACCTTGAAGAGGTAATTTAATTCCAATTTTCCTTTCATGTAAATATTAGGGTGCTCCATCTCTCTTTAAGAAATCATGTCAATTATGTAGGTAATGGGTTAGATCCTTCCAGGTGTATAAATGACTCCCTGAGTGTAAATTACATTGTACTAACTGCATTAAGCCACCAGTGCCTGAAATTCAGTGAATTACTGCTCTACTGCACTAAATGCTCCCCTAATGACTTGAAAGAGTCAATGTACTTGCAGAAATATTCAGCTCTAATGTTATGGATTTTGTAGTTCTCCTTGCAAAACTTTAAGAGTGGCTCATTACCTATATGTGGCATGTTTTCTCACTACTAGTCAAAAAACAAACTTGACAGGAAGCTTGAAAACTAATTAGGTTATTTAATACACCCACTGCTTTTAATTTATGAGATGTACTTTAAAGGGAATTTAAAAAGATGCAAGTTAAGAATACTATTTAAATTCATCATGTTAAGAAGAATTCCTAAAGCATAAAGCAAAGGGTGTCCCAAAACACTTGCTAGTATAATACCTGTCAAAACATTCACTAATTAGTAAGCTCTAAGAACAGTTCATAGTGAGTGAATGTAGTTTTCCATATTTTCAAATTGAGTACATTTCCAAGGCTTGAAACATCACTCTGTGTTCTCATTGAATAACATTTTCCTGAGACTTTTATTTGTACTGAAATATGTTACAATTTTTGATAAGTATGCCTATATAACTAGCTAGTCAATAGTATTTTTTTATTTTATTATGAGTATATTTGTGTTATAATGTCTATGTTAATCAATTTTTGGATCTGTTGATGTAACTAAAGATATGGTAACCTAAATGTAATTTATTGTGTTCTTTATCAAAGTTACAACTGCAAAAACATAGCAGCATTTTTTTTTAATGTCCACACATTTTAATATTTTGCCTTCAGGTTCTCCTACTTCATATATAAGAGCACCAGAGATTGTTTTCTTAACTCATTTTCCTCTTTATGATTTTTCTATTCTTGTGACATCATCTTCACCTCTGATCAATTACTTTGCAAGGCAAAATATCTGTTCCATAGCCTTATAAATGTCAAAAAAATACATTTGTACAGATATCCTTTTCATAGTCAAATGATAAAAATAAAAATAAATCTTGACTGCCAAGTCATCTTGAGCTCTGACCATATCTCTTGGATGTCTGTCTTCCAGTTATATTTTACTTTTCCGAATGTAATCTGTTCTATAATCTGAGTAAAATATTTTCACAAGGTGAGGTGAGGTGAGGTGAAGTCGCTCAGTTGTGTCCGACTCTTTGCGACCCCGTGGACTGTAACCTACTAGGCTTGTTCGTCCATGGGATTCTCCAGGCAAGAATACTGGAGTGGATTGATTATTTGAGATTTCTTGTTTCAAAGAAACTCAGTAGATGTTTCTGGCTCCCTTTGAAAAGAAACAACTGTAAAAGATGTATGGAAGTAATGATCATGACATACAAGAAATGGCCGAAAAAATTGAAAAGAAAATCCACAAAACTTAAATGTATGAAAACTTGCTTTTATGTTTTTTGTTATATTTTTATGTTATACTTATGTATGAATGCTATGATGGAAACACATTTATGTTGTTTCTAATATAACTATCATAATAAAAAAGTACATTTTGCATCATTGTTTACAATTTATTTCACTACGCTTTTAGATATGGATGGATTTACAATTTTTGTCTACAAATCCAGATTCACCTCTTATACTGAGATCCAAAAACTGGAAATTAGCTTTATTTAAAATGGATCACTAACAAAGTTCTACTATTTATCACAGGGAACTTTTCTCAGTGTTATGTGGCAGTCTGGATAGAAGGGTAGTTTGGGAAAGAGTGGATGAATGTGTGTATATGGCTGAATCCCTTTGCTGTCCTATTATAGTATTGTTATCTATACTCTGATATAAAATTTTAAAAAATTAAAAAGAAATAGAAAAACAAACAAAAAAACTGTATCTCAGGAAACTACATTACCCATACATTTTCGCCAGTTTAATTCTTACTGCAGTTAGGAGTCACTATTAGAAAATTGGAAGTTAGATGTCAAGGGAAATTACATCTTTCATTTTCTATCCGTGTGCTCTTGCCAGCATTAACCAGAATGGGAAGTTTCTCAGTACCAGCAAGTTGACCTA
Organism: Ovis aries; assembly: GCF_016772045.2. Taxonomy (NCBI): domain Eukaryota; kingdom Metazoa; phylum Chordata; class Mammalia; order Artiodactyla; family Bovidae; genus Ovis; species Ovis aries. The sequence goes on from NC_056070.1 coordinate 37,963,070, forward strand.
GAGGCTTGAAACATATCCATGTAGTCTCTTAAAATGGTGCTTCCTCTGATGTTTGAGCATTCACAGAACTCCTTATAGTTCTGACTTATGGAGCTTTTCAGTTCAGTTCAATTCAGTTCAGTCGCTCAGTCGTGTCCAACTCTTTGCGACCCCATGAATTGCAGCACGCCAGGCCTCCCTGTCCATCACCAACTCCCGGAGTTCACTCAGACTCATGTGCATTGAGTCGGTGATGCCATCCAGACATCTCATCCTCTGTCATCCCCTTCTCCTTCTGCCCCCAATCTCTCCCAGTATCAGGGTCTTTTCCAATGAGTCAACTCTATGCATGAGGTGGCCAAAGTATTAGAGTTTCAGCTTCAGCATCAGTCCTTCCAATAAACACCCAGGACTGGTCTCCTTTAGGATGGACTGGTTGAATCTCCTTGCAGTCCAAGGGACTCTCAAGAGTCTTCTCCAACACCACAGTTCAAAAGCATCAATTCTTAGGTACTCAGCCTTCTTCACAGTCCAACTCTCATATTCATACATGACCACTGGAAAAACCATAGCCTTGACTAGATGGACCTTTGTTGGCAAAGTAATGTCTCTGCTTTTGAATATGCTGTCTAGATTGGTCATAACTTTCCTTTCAAGGAGTAAGCATCTTTTAATTTCATGGCTGCAATCACCATCTGCAGTGATTTTGGAGCCCCCCAAAATAAAGTCTGACACTGTTTCCACTGTTTCCCATCTATTTCCCATGAAGTGACAGGACCAGATGCCATGATCTTCATTTTCTGAATGTTTAGCTTTAAGCCAACTTTTTCACTCTCCTCTTTCACTTTCATCAAGAGGCTTTTAGTTCCTCTTCACTTTCGGCCATAAGAGTGGTGTCATCTGCCTATCTGAGGTTATTGATATTTCTCCCGGCAATCTTGATTCCAGCTTGTGTTTCTTCCAGTCCAGCGTTTCTCATGATGTACTCTGCATAGAAGTTAAATAAGCAGGGTGACAATATACAGCCTTGACAAACTCCTTTCCCTATTTGGAACCAGTCTGTTGTTCCATGTCCAGTTCTAACTTTCTTCCTGACCTGCATACAGGTTTCTCAAGAGGCAGGTTATGTGGTCTGGTAGTCCCATCTCTTTTAGAATTTTCCACAGTTTCTTGTGATCCACACAGTCAAAGGCTTTGGCATAGTCAATAAAGCAGAAATAGATGTTTTTCTGGAACTCTGTTGCTTTTTCCATGATCCAGTGGATGTTGGCAATTTGATCTCTGGTTCCTCTGCCTTTTCTAAAACCAGCTTGAACATAGATGACCCTAAATATTTTATTCCTGAAATGTGTGAGTTACTAATGCAAATGCACCCTTATTCAATCTCCTTATTTTCTGGGAACCCAACCTAGTCCCTTTGTTTTCCTGCCCATAGGATGATAATGATCCCTGCACTTATATTCTCTGTTCTATTTGCTTTTGCTTTGTAGCCTTCTTATTTCTGTAAACAATTCTTTAGTAAATCTATCTTTGTAAATAACTAGTACTATTTCTATTTTGCTGACTAGTCCCTGACTCATACAAGATATTTAAGAGCTAGACTATGAATTGCAAAATTAATTTCCAAAAGTTTTTGCATTTATAATAATGGAATTGATACATGAAGATTCATTTTTCTCTGTATCTTTTTACCTAATTTTAACATATTCATTAACATTCTATGTTCCATAGACAGTTTATTTGAAAACATGTATATTTCATCAAAAATGATTTTTGTTAATATTGATCACAAAATTTACCCATTTTTATAGAAGTTTGAAGTTCTTTGAATAGATATTTTGCTGAGGATATTGTCATTTTTATAAACCAAAATGCTTACATATATAAAATACTTCCTCTTCTTGAATAGCTTGTGGAAATTAGAGGGAAAGGATGCACTCTAATTTACTGTTTTACATTCTAGAGATTAAAGTTTTAAGTGATTGTCATAAATTATTAAATTATTCTGCTTATAATATAAATATATTGGAATAAAACCTAGTTTTGAGGACCCTCAGTGTACCTACTGGTACCATTCACAATTTATTTGAAGGCATGGTAATTAGAACCAAAGATAGAAAGAATAGTGAATTTCCACCCTCTGTACCAACTCCTGCCAACAGAGATATCAGAGATTCATCTATGTATAATTATTCTCTCTTATTTCAAATAGAATAATTGCATATTACCATTTTTAGCCTTCAGTGTTTATTCCTTCTATTCCATCATTAATGCTTTAGTCATTGTTTTTTGAAATATCCTAAAGAGAAAAATAGTTTATTCATGCTCTTCACATCACTGTATTTTTTCAACATATCTAAGAGTAGTTTCTATTTAGGATGAATATTCTATTTCAGAAAGTTTTAGAATTATAGAGAAGTTTTGAAAATAGTACTGAGAATAATCAAATACCATGACACCAATTTCTTTTCTATTAATAGGAGGAAAATCATAATGATATATTTTCACAATGAATTAACTAATATGTACACGTTGTCTTTGGCTAAAAATTCATAGTTTATTCTTGTTTCTTTGCTTTTTGCTTAATGTTCACTTTCCTTCTATAAGATCCCAACCAGGATTCATGCTTTAGTTGTCATGCTTCTTGAGAATCCTCTTAGCTGTGACAGTTTCTTAGACTTCTGTTGTTTTTGATGATTTTGACTGACTTGTCCCTGAATAATACAAGATATTTAAGATCTTTTAGCCATGTATTCTGTTGGATTCTACTTTATTGGAATTAGTCTGATTCTTTTAAATGATTAGAATGGAGTTATGGATTTTGGAGAGAAAGATCAGAAAGGTGAAGTATCATTTTCATTAAAACATATTAAGAGAATGTCTTACCACTATTGATCTTAACTGTTATCACTTAGCTAGATTTCTCCCCTATATATTTACCACTCACTCCTCTATACATTTTACTCCTTGGAAGAAAGTCATTATGCACAATCTACAATATGGAGTAGGAATTTCTGTGCAGAGAATCTATGTGAATTAAAGCTTTTCAGCTTTTCATCGAGCATACTGTTAGCTGTAGTTTTGTTCTAAATAGGCCTTTATTCTGTCAGCTATGTTTCCTCTATACTCACTTTGTTGACAATATTCACAGAATTGGATAAATTGAAAATATAATTATGTTTAATTTTGAAAAAAAAAAATTTCTGCATCTCTTGAAATAATCATGAGTTTTATTCTTTAGTTTGTTAATATGGAGTCACATCAATTGATTTAAAGATATTGAACCACCTTTGTATTCCTTGAATAAATTCCTCCTGATCAGGATATATAAACATTTTTATTAATTGTTTAATTTAGTTTGCTAATATTCCTTAAGAATTTTTGTTTATGTTCATCAGGGATAATGGTCTGCAATTTTCTTTTGTATGTGTGTTAATTTTGTCTGGTTTTAGTGTCAGGGTAATGCTGACCTTCTTTGTAAATGTTTCCACCTCTTCAGTTTGGGGAATAATTTAAGAAGGATAGGTATTAACTCTTCTCTAAATGTTTGGCAAAATTCCTGTGTGAAGCCATCTGGTCCTAAACTTCTACTTGCTGGGAGTTTTTTGATTAGTGATTTGATTTCATTACTAGTCATTGATCTGTTTAGTCTTTCTGTTTCACATGATCAGTCTTGGAAATGTGTATGTTTCTAGGAATTAATCTATTTTGTTCAGTTTGTTGGCAAATAACCATTTGTAATATTTCTATGGTTGTATTTCTGTGTTATAAGTTGTAATTTATTTTCTTTCATTTCAATTTTATTTATTTGAGCCCTTACTCTTTTTGCTCTTGATGAGCCTTATAAAAAGTTTATCAATTTTACATATCTTTTCAAAACATCAGCAACAGAGGGAGGCTTTCTCCATTCTTCTGTTCTCTCAGATTTATTGATCTTTTCTATTTTTTGTGGGGTGTGTGGCTATTTCATTTATTTCCATTAAGGATCACTGTTTATGCAACAGATTTTTATCAGTTTTGAAAAGACATAGTGCCATGAATCCACCATAATATATCCCACAGAATATTCTCACCAGCTGTTTCAATTATTCCAGCATTTAATTTAGCATTGGTTCCTCAGCTGAACCGATGATCTTTGATGTCCTCTGTTTTTATTTTCCCCACTGTTCTTATCTTTACATTACAGTTTGGGCAGTATTTACTGGTCTATCTTCTGGTTCACTTATATTTTCTTAGTTGTGTCAAGTCTACTGATGAATCCATCAAAGACATTCTTCATTTCTTTTAATATTTTTATTATTATTTCTAGCTCTCCATGTTAATTCCTTGATAGATATTTCATCTCCCTGCTTTGATTTCTCCTCTCTCCTTATATGACCTCCATTTTTTCAGTAGAGCTCTTCACATATTAACCACAGCTGTTTTAAATTCTTTATCGGATAATTCCAATATAAATCCTGTAGCTAAATTTGGCCCTGATGGTGTTTTGTCTCTTCAGACTATGTTTGATTTATTTGACCATGGTCACCCTTTATAACTTTTCTGTTGAAATTCAAACATATTATTTCAGGTTATAAGAGCTGAGACAAAAGGGCCTTTAGTGTAGAAGCTTTTGTTAATCTGCCTAGGAGTTGTGCTTTGTTTAATACTATTGCAGTTATGGTTGCATAAGCTTTCTAATTCCTCTGATATCCTTTATTTCCTGTCTTCTGTCTTGACACTGGGCTTCCCTATGTATTTCTCCTTAAAATCTGTCTTTGTGTTGCAGCACTTTCATCCATAGTCCACATTTGTTATAGCAAAGTCCTTTCATGCAACAGTAAGGTTTGAATGTGCTTTATAATCTTCCAATGAAATCTAAGTCCCTTCTTGAGTCTAAGTACTGGGACTATAATCTTCACAAGATTTTAGTAAAAAAAAAAAAAAAAAAAAAAAAAAACACAACACTTCACAAGTGTTTTTCTATTAATATATCTTTTCTCTTTCTTGTCTATCCTTCCCTAGTTTCACTGTTCACAATCCATTTTCTTTCAGCATCAGCCTCTTGTTTTCCATGCATTTCTCCTTCATGTCACCATTTGTAAGGGACAACAGCAAGGCTAGAGGGAGTTACAGTGGAAGAAATGTTGTTTCCCTACTGAGGCTAAAGTCTGTGGCAAACATTTTTCTTGGGAAAGCAAGACTTTGTTATTAGCAATATATGAGCATACTTCATAATGCTTACGATTACCTTCCTCTGCTAAAGAGAAATAATTTCAGAGCTCCTTGTGGAAACATATCTACTTATGATTTTTCAGATATTTTATTTATTCACTTAAAATGTGAAATTATACCACACTTTTTTTGGTCAAGGCAGAAATAAATAAGAAAGGAGTATGGAATAGCATGTTCTTTGGAGCAATTTATGGACTCAATAAACACTGTAAGGGGAGACAGTGATTAATCATCAACTTAAAGCTAAACAAGAAAACCAGAGATTTTCTTTAGTAACATTTTAAGTGAGCAACATATTAAGTGATTCTCATCATTAGCAGAGAGTAGGAAATTCTTCAGGATCCAGGATCAAAGACTGGGATTAATTAAGTGTAGATGAGCTTCTAGTAAATTTTTAATTCCAAATTTAACAAGTCTGCAATGTCAAATCCAAGGTATGACTGAAAAAGAGCATAATCCTGATATATGGGAAGAGAATTATATGGTTGGACTTGGAAAGTTTAAACTTCAGATTTCCTTCCAATACTCCTTTGTCTACAGAAACATCCCTTTCTTTCTGTTGAAGGCTAGTCCTTTTGTTTTGAAACTGTGTAAGGAACCTCTACTTTGATTGTTAATAGGTACTCCTCTGCTCTCTTGCTTCATCCTAAATTTGTTCCTGCCACTTTCATTAGTGGAGGCAGCAAATTCTACACTCCCCTAACTATTTACCAAGTGACCCAGAAAGGTATAGATTTTGAGATGAGTCAAGAATTTAAATACAGTCTACTGTAGGTAGATTTGCAGTATAATCAGCCTTGCTAATTGGGCTATGTTTCCCACAGTTCTAAAGGTTAATGATATCTTAATGGTACAGAATACCATGAGACATTTATCCCAAGCCCCTCAGCTTACTAGAGAACTAGAAATAGGCCTTGATGAGAATTGCTTGAAAAGTGAAAGTGTTAGTCGCTCAGTTGTGTCCAACTCTTTGTGACCCTATGGACTGTAGCACTCTGTCCATAGGATTGTTCAGGCAAAAATACTGGAATGGGTAGTCATTTCCTTCTCCAGGGGATCTTCCTGATCCAGGGATCAAACCCAGGTCTCCTGCCTTGCAGGCAGATTCTTCACCATCTGAGCCACCATTAGCTTTTTTGGTACTATTAAGTCTTAGTAGAAAGGAAGCATTTAACTTTAAGATACTAAGTAATTTCACAGTTCAAACTGTTCATCAAGGGTTGATTTTACTCTGACTCACCAAGTTGTGATATCAGGGACATCCAGGAGCAACCCACTAAAATTTGGAAGTGGTAGTTCCTGGGTAGCAACACACAAGTAGACACAGTGACACCTATGTCCCTAGAACAGCCAGCTTCATTGTTACTTCTCCCCTAGCTTTGTCTTTGACCACACAGGGTGTCTCAAAAGAGACATGTCAGAGACTAAACAAAGATACAGAGACTAATATGTGATGTGTCAACTTAATATGTGGGTACAGCTAGGAAGTAACACTGGCTTATATCAGGAAGTATCCCTAAAAGAAATTGTCATACTAAGCAGAACTTTGAGCAGTGCATCTGATTACCCAACTTGTTTGGAAATAAAAGTACTTGAGTGAAAATGCAGGTTCAGATTTGGAAGCAGTGAGGAATAGCATTGTTGGTTGGTTAGGTGCCTGGAACAGTAAAGACTGGGAGGTCAGTGAATATATATAATGTGTGTCATTGTATGAAATGCAGTATATGACTTATGCTGTAATTTTTTAAAATTATATGACCAACAGTACTATAATGTCAACTGACAAACAGGCTGAACCCACTTCAATGTTTTAGATGTGGAAATAGGAAATGATAGAATCAATTTGAGCTCAACAGACTAATGGGAATAAAACTTTCAAATTCAGCATGGGGGAGCCATTGTATATATTCTAAATAATGAAAATGAACTCATTCAAGCCAATTACTGCTTCTTTGGCTATATATTATCCCCAATACAGTCAACCCTTGGTATTCAGTTCTACCTAGAAATAAGTATCAGGAATGATACTTATTTTCATTTTAGAACACATTAAAATGCAAATGCAGCTCAGCAAAAATAAGAGGACAAAGTAATTTAAATACTATTTGATTGAAAAGACAGATAACCTTCAAAAGAAAGAAAACCCAATTATCATTAAATTGTTCACTAATCATTGTAAGAGATAGAAGTGAGCTACTGAGAAAAAATGACATTCTATCTTATGTATATGGACTATCCATTCAAGAATAATAAAAAGTATTTTTTCAGGCATGCCTAAAGCCAAATGTTTTGCATTTAAAAAACCTACTGAAAGACTGATTGAAGGATATACTTCTTTAAAACACACATGGACATAGACGCATACACTGTGTAAGGGAAGGCATGGTATATAAAAAGCAATTTAATTACAAAAACTAAAAAAAAAATGTTGAAAATTTTATTAACATTTTTAAAACATTAAAACAATATATGTCATTGAACTAAATCAGGATATGTAGCATATGTATGTTTGGTGAGTAAATAAGACACTGTAGGCAATATAGTGTAATACACTCTAGGAACCTAACCCTAGATAGGAATGTATACACACTGCCAGTTACTAAAGCCGCTTCTGTTCTGGCTTGTAACACCATGGATTTGTTTTATCTTTTTTGAAATTTCTATGAAAGGAATTAAGAGTATTAGAATTTTCTGTTGAATCCTATTGCTCTATATTTGTCCCATTGATTCATGTTGTTATACATAATAGAACTTTAGGCTTAATTTCATCATTGTATACAATTCCATTGTATGAACCCTCAGTTTTGTTCTTCTGAGCAACATACTATTTTTTCCTTCATTTCTTAAGGATATTATTGTACAGTATTGAATTCTGGGTTAACCCCTCTCTCCCACTAAGATTTTTAAGATTTTATTCAGTGTTTTCTTGTTCACATAGTTTCTGGTGATTTTATTTATTCATCTATTTTTACTTCCATTTCTTTTCTGATAGACTCCTTTTTTGTAATTAGGTTTGGTTTCAGCAATCAGTAGGAAATGACTGTTTTCTTAGTTTATTCTTATAATTCACCCTCTTTGCTATTCTCTGACTATTTTAGACCTGTGATTTTATGTTTCTTTTAGTTCTGGAAATTTTATTTGTTGTGTATTTCAGTATTTATTCCATTATGTATTTTTATATATAGAATCTACTTATGGATTCCAATTATGTGTTACATAAAAAAAATCTTACAGCATTTTATGTGAACCCATAGATCTTAGATGCTATGTTGTATGCTTTTCTTTATTCTTTTCAAGTTTGTGTGTATGTGTGTCTGTGTGTGTGTGTGTGTTTGTGTGTGTGTGTGTGTGTGTGCTTTAGTTTCAGGGATTTTTACTGATCTGTTTTTCCATTCACTGAATCATTATTGCTGAACTTGGCCTCTCTGGAATAAAGAAGTCAGTAGCAGTGTGGATGGGATGCAGGAAGTGTTTCTACTTTTTTAACCACTGTTCTGAATTTTAATATCAGAACTGATGACACATGGAATGTGTCTTTTGCTCGTTTCCAAAACATTCCAAAACAAAACAAGCAAGTAGAGACAATGTTCCATTAGTGATATAACAAAACTGATGAAAGATTTTATAATTGAGCTGTTACAACTTTAATGAGAGTGGTCTTAAGATATTTTCATATGTTATTAGACCTGGGATACAAAAACATTAACTTGAATTACAATTTTAAAACTGAATAATAGTATTAATAATAAAAATTATGCCCAGTAGGCTTCAATTTCTCATATCTTTTGTTTTATAGATTATTATGGTCTTTTAGATCTAATTTAAAATAAAAATAAAACTATGCTGCTGTATGGATTTTTCCTAACATTTTGCTTTAAAAGATTCTTAATAGTTAATCTCATATTTTTTCATATGACTGACCACTTTGATGAGAAAAAATTTTTATGACCTTAATACAGTTCTCATTTATATTAAAAAGCATGATTTGCAAGTGTTCTAGGGTAATAGAAGCCCACTAATCCCCATCTTTTCATGCATCATACAAAAATTAAAAACATATATGTATATAAATACACAGATATTTTAAATTAAAGTACTCTTTTCAGCAGGTTTTGATTTATAGAAAAAAATGAGCAGACAAATACAGAGCTCCTATATGCCCTTTCCCACCCACCCCATTCCCCTGGTTTTAGCATCCTTCACCAATAGTTCACAGTATGATTCACTCTTTGTATTGAACAGTCTACAGGTTTTGACATATGTACAATGACATGTAGCTACCATTACAGTGTCATATGGGTAGTTTTATTGCCCTAAAAATCTGTATTTCATCTGTTCATCACTCCCTTCCCCTGAAGCCCTAGCAATTCTGATTGTTTTACATTTTCCAAGTTTTCCCTTTTCCAGAATGTCATATGATTGAAATTATCTAGTACCTAGCTTTTTCAGGTTGGCTTCTTTGATTTAGCAATAGGCATTTAAGGTCCCCTCATGTACTTTCAAATGATAGCTTATTTTTTATCACTGAGTAATACTTTATTATATGAATATACTACAATATTTTTATTCATTCACCTATTGAAGAACATCTGGATTGTCTATATGTTTTGAAAACTATGATCAAAGCTATTCTAAAAATTTGCATGGAGATTTGGTGTGAACACAAATTTTCAATTCATGTGGAAAAATTCCAAAAATTATGACTGCTAGAATATCTGATAAAAGTATATTTTCTATTTCTCACCACTGAAAAGGTGTAGAAAAATGAATAACCCCACAACACTGGATAACTCTAGTGCCCCAGTTAAACTTTCTAAGTAACATCACAAAAAGGAACCAGAAGAAATGATCCATTCTTGGTTTGGTGTAAAATTAACTTGAAATATTTTATCCAAGAAAATGAAATAAATTTATCAATGACTACTGGTGTCATACATAAAGGACTCAAAAGTCATGGTATTTGATTATCAGCAAGAATAACTAATAAGATTCCCTGGTGGCTCAGATGGTAAAGAATCCACCTGCAATGTGTGATTCCTGGATTAGGAAGATCCCTTGAAGGAGGACATGGAAACCCACTCCAGGATTCTTACCTGGAGAATCCCCATGGACAGAGGAGCCTGGTGGGCTACAACCCATTGGGTAACAAAGAGTTGGACACAAATGACCAACTAAGTCCAAGAATAACTAATGGATCAGCATACTTAAAATAGACAAATTGTTAATAATAATAATAGAATCAATAATAATAAAAATAATGTAAAATAAATAATAACAATGTAAAATACCTTGAATCACCTTTGAAGGATATTAAGGAATTTATTTTTGTTGAATATTTGTAAAAAAAAAAAATTAAGAATTTTCTTGCTTTCTCTTTTCAAAATGTAATATTTTTAACCAAATAATAATCAAAAGAGTTTCTATCTAGATGTATCCAAACTAATGAATAATAAAAATAATAGAATATAAGTATTTCCAAATGAATAAAGAAAAAAGAATCCATGGGATAATCATAAATAATGGCTAATACCACACTGACAAAATTAGACATTATTCAATAATATAAATAATTGTATAGATAAAAGAAATCTAGTCTTATCCATCAAGTCTCCAGATAAAACTAGCAATCTTTTTTAAATGATAGGAGACCAAGATAAAGCCTGTTGTTCAGTCGCTCAGTCATGTCCGACTCTCTTTGACCCCATGGACTGCAGCACCCCAGGCTTCCATGTCCTTCACCATCTTCCAGAACTTGTCCAAACTCATATCTATTTAGTCAGTGATGCCATTCGACCATTGCAACCTTCATCATCTCCTACTCCTAGTTCTTTTAATCTTTCCCAGCATCAGGTCTTTTCAAATGAGTTAGGTGGCCAGATATTGAAGCTTCAGTTTCAGCATCGGCACTTCCAATGAATATTTAGGACTGATTTCCTTTAGGATTGACTGGTTTGATCTCTTTGTTGAACTCTCAAGTGCCTTCTCCAACACCATAGTACAAATGCATCAATTCTTTGACTCTCAGCCTTCTTTAAGGTCCAGCTCTCACCTCTGTACATGACTGTCAGAAAAACCATAGCTTTGACTAGATGGACTTCTGTTGGCAAAGTTATGTCTCTGCTTTTTAATATGCTGCCTAGGTTAGCCACAGCTTTTCTTCCAATGAGCAAGCATCTTTTAATTTCAAGGCTGAAGTCACCAAATGGAGTGATTTTGGAACCCAAGATAATAAAGTATCTTACTGTTTCCATTGTTTTCCCATCTATTTGCCATGAAGTAATGAGACTGGATGTCATGATCTTTGTTTTTCGAATGTGGAGTTTAAGTCACCTTTTTCAGTCTCCTCTTTCACTTTCATCAAGAAGCTCTTCAGTTCCTCTTCACTTTCTGCCATAAGGGTTGGTGTCATCTGCATATCTGAGGTTATTGATATTTCCCCTGGCAATCTTGATTCCAGCTTGTACTTCATTCAGCCTGGTATTTTGCATGATGCACTCTGCATATAAGTTAAATAAGCAGGGTGACAATATACAGCCTTGATGCATTCCTTTCCCAATTAGGAACCATTGTGTTGTTCCATGTCCAGTTCTGACTGTTGCTTCTTGACCTCCATACCAATTTCTCAGGAGCCAGGTAAGGTAGTCTGGTATTCCCATCTCTTTAAGGATTTTCCACAGTTTGGTGTCATCCACACAGTCAAAGGCTTTGGCATAGTCAATAAAGCAGAAGTAGATGTTTTTCTTGAAGTCTCTTGCTTTTTCAATGATCCAGCAGGTGTTGGCAATTTGATCTCTGGTTCTTCTGCCTTTTCTAAACCCAGCTTGAACATCCAGAAATTCTCGCTTCATGTACTGGTGAAGTCTCACTTGGAGAATATTGATCATTACCTTGCTAGCAAGTGAGATGAGTGAATTTATGATGTAGTTTGAGCGTTCTTTGGCATTGCCTTTCTTTGGGATTGGAAAGAAAACTGACCTTTTCCAGTCCTCTGACCACTGATGGGTTTTCAAAATTTTCTGGCATATTGAGTGCAGCCCTTTTACAGCATCACCTTTTAGGATTCTAAATAGCTCAACTGGGATCCCATCACATCCACTAGCTTTGTTCATAGTGATGCTTCCTAAAGCCCACTTGGCTTCACACTCCAGGATGTCTGGCTCTAGGTGAGTGATCATACCATCATGGTTACCTGAGTCATTAAAAACTTTTTTTGTATAGTTCTTCCATGCATTCTTGCCACTTAATATCTTCTGTATCTGTTAAGTCCATATACTTTCTGTCCTTTATTGTGTCCATCTTTGCATGAAATGTTCCTTTGGTATATCTTTCTTGAAGAGATTCCTACTCTTTCCCATTCTATTATTTTCCTCTATTTCTTTGCACTGGTCACTTATAGAAGCTTTTTTATATCTTCTTGCTGTTCTTTGGAACTCCACATTCAGATGGGTATGTCTTTCCTTTTCTCCTTTACTTTTCATTTCTCTTATCTCAGCTATTTGTAAGGCCTCCTCAGACAACCATTCTGCCTTTTTTCATTTCCTTTTCTTTCTTTTCTTTTCTTTTTTTTTGTTTTGTTATGGTGGTGGTTTATTTGCTAAGTCATGTCCAACTCTTGCAACCCCATGGACTGTGGCCTGCCAGTCCCCTCTGTCCATGGGATTCTCCCAGCAAGAATATTGGAGTGGGTTGCCATTTCCTTCTCTATTGTTGTAGGAATACACAATTTCTTTTTTATTTTTATCTGTACTGTGTCATTGTTGTTGTGTGGAGTTTTCTATAGTTATGACAAGCAAGGGTTACTCTTCAATGCCAAGCTGGGCTTCTCATTGTGGTGACTTCTCTTGTTACAGAGCATGGGCTCTTGGGCCTGTGAGCTCAGTAGTTGCAGCATGTGGGCTCAGTAGCTGTGGCTCCTGGGCTCTAGAATGCAGGCTCAGTAGCTGTGTCACACGGGCTTTGTTGCTCTGTGACATATAGAATCTTCCTGGCTCAGGAATCAAGCCTGTGTCTGCTGAATTGACAGGTGGATTCTTTTGAGCCACCAGGGAAGCCCTAGGGATATATAGCTTCTTGCAAGAGTTATCACTTTAGCAATTCATCTTATCTTTTTGGGGCATTATTTTAAAAGTTGTGTGAAAATTAAGTTAGTTTTGAAATTTTTGCTTTTTCAAGTGAAACAGTTGAAGATTACGTCACTTGCACAAATTGTACATGTGACATCTAATTTGTGGACACTGTCATTTTACTGATAATATGGAAACTGAAAGACGGAAACCTTCTGAAAAAACGTCATCATGGCTTTTGTAATAGATGAAATGACTGCACCAGTAAGTCCTAAATTTAAAAAAAGTGAGTGAACAGCTACCCACTCCAGTATTCTGGCCTGGAGAATTCAATGGACTGTAATAGTCCATAGTGTCACAAAGAGTCAGACATGACTAAGTAACTTTCACTTATAATAATAACACAAATTTTAGTGGAGCACAGCATCATGGTATACATAATATTCTAACCAAATTAAAAATATATTGGTTCTTAGAATTGTTTGTGGTACACAGATATTTGAAATAAATTAAAACTATGTATGACAATCAATTACAAAAATTTATACTCAAAGATTATCAAACATTTTACATATATACACTATAAGATACCAGGATCAAAACGTTTTTGCAATGAAGCCAACATGAATAAAGATACATTTATATATGTATTTTGCGGCTTCTCGACAGTCAGGAATCCTCTGAGATGCCTGGGTTTGATGCCTGGGTCAGGAAGATCTCCTTGAGTAGGAAAAGGCAAAAAGTTCCAGTATTCTTGCCTTGAAAATTCCACGGAGAAAGGATCCTAGTGGGTTACAGTCAATGGCGTTTTAAAGAGTCCGATACGACTGAGCATGCACGCTTCGGATATATGTATCTTAAGCAGAATTTTATACATACTGTATCTTGGCTGGTATCAAACAAATTAAGAAATGTTAGAATTGTTGTTTCTTAAAATCCTCAATTTGTTAAACAAACTTATGCATCCTACAAAGTTTTTTAAAAAGCTACTATTTTTTAAAGCTACTATTTGTTGCATTACAAAAATCAATTGAAAAATATTAGAGTATTCAACAAATGGGGTGTCAAAGATTAACATTTTAGCATGTTTATTCAACAATTATTTAAAAAGTTATAAAACTATGAAAATTGAATTATGTTTCTTTAAATGCACATCATTTAAGAGGAAGAAAATACAGAAAATAAAATAAAAATGAGGGATTTCACAGTGGTTACAATCCTGTGCTTCCCTTGATGGATTTGATCCTGTTTGGGGAATTAACATCCTATGTGCTGCACAGCATACCCCCTACCCCCTAAAGTGAAGTCGCTCAGTCGTGTCCAACTCTTTGAGACCCGGTGGACTGTAGCCCACCAGGTTCCTCTGTCCATGGGATTCTCCAGGCAAGAATACTGGAGTGGGTTGCCATTTCTTTCTCCAGGGGAATCTTCCCAACACAAGGATAGAACCCAGGTCTGCCACATTGCAGGCAGACGCTTTAACCTTTGAGCCACCAGGGAAGACTAATATATATATATATATATATATATATATGTATATTCAGATTATCTTCAAGATACATTTTTTCAATTCGATCATTGTTCATTAAAATATCTTAGGTAGTAGAAAGAATATACTGGTGGAACTTGTACTTTTAATTGTATTTAAATTTGTATACTACAATGGAATGGAATGAAATCCAGAAACAAGATGCCTCATCATTCCAAATCAAAGATCAACTTATTTCACATTCAGTTCAGTCGCTCAGTCCTGTCTGACTCTGCTATCCCATGAACAGCAGACCAGGCCTCCCTGTCCATCAGCAACTCCCGGAGTTTACCCAAACTTATGTCCACTGAGTTGGTGATACCATCCAATCATCTCATCCTCTGTTGTCCCCTTCTCTTCTTGCCTTCAATCTTTCCCAGAATCAAGGTCTTTTCTAATAAGTCAGTTCTTCTATCAGGTGGCCAAAGTATTGGAGTTTGAGCATCAGCATCAGTCTTTCCAATGAATATTCAGGATCAATGTCTTTAGAATTGACAGGTTTGGTCTCCTAGCCTGTCCAAGGGACTCTCAGGAGTCTTTCCAATACCACAATTCAAAAGCATCAATTCTTCAGCCCTTAGCTTTCTTTATGGTCTATCTCTCGCATCCATACATGACTACTGGAAAGACCACAGCTTTGAGTATATGGATCTTTGTTGGAAAAGTAATGTCTCTGCTTTTTAATATGTTATTTGTCTTAGCTTTTTGTTAAAGGAGCAAGCATCTATTAATGTCATGGACCAGATGCCATGATCTTAGTTTTTTGAATGCTGAGTTTTAAGCCAGCATTTTCACTCTCCTCTTTCACCTTCATCAAGAGGCTCTTTAGTTCCGTAGGCAATTTTGTGCAATAAGGGCGGTGCTACCTGCACAGTACTTTCAGTAATATAGGTGTATGCTATTTTACTTTAAGAAAAATTGTCTTTAAAATATATATTCTAAATGAATCTGTATCTTGGCTGGTATCAAACAAATTAAGAAATGTTAGAATTGTTGTTTCTTAAAATCCTCAATTTTTTAAACAAACTTATGCATCCTACAAAGTTTTTTAAAAAGCTACTATTTTTTAAAGCTACTATTTGTTGCATTACAAAAATCAACTGAAAATATTAGAGTTAATGAGTTAATAAAACCATTTTTCCCAATAAGTATTTTTAACTTTTTAAAAGTCAGATCACCTTGATTATAACAAAACTCTAAATTTAAAAGCTTCTCAGTAAAGTAATGCTGACTAATTTGTTACCTCATTTTTCTTTCTAACATTAACTTTATTGTTACCAAATTCCCTAAGACTTATGAATTATATTTGCGTTTCAGTTTCAGGCTAGAAAATGAAGATTCTATGATAAGTTAGTGCTGTAAGATTATAGTTGACCCTTTGCTTGCTTTGTCATCCGGTCTAAATAATTTGTTATAAATGTGAAATATCAAGTTAGAAGTTGAAATTTGCAGTTATGTTATTATCCATTGACTTACTCTCTCAAATATTAAAATGTGTTATATTGAACATTTCACATCTACAATTATATCCAAATTTAAAATGCAACACTTTGAAATTTAAACAAGCAAAGCAATAACAAAAATTCCTCAGACCTTATGAGATACCAAATGAGATGTTTTTACTCATGATTTTATTCTTAGGCCTAAAAAAATAAAGATCTTAATCTTCTAAAGGGTAGTTTACTGGTACTTATATTATTCTAGCTCCACTGGAAACCTTTTGTCTTTAACTCTAATGGTTCTTCATTTTATTTTATGGAGATCTATTCCTGGTTCCTAAAAGTTTCTATGGTTATGTTTGTTCATTAATGCTTTTAATGTTCCTTGTTATACTGCTGCTTCAATTTTTAGTATCTTCTTCTCATCAGGTTCTCACAGCTTGGAGTTTACCTTGAGTCATAAAAATCTGAGATTGTGACCTAAACTTTAATGATGTAGAACACTGTGTGATTCTATAGGGCTCAGTGGGACTAATGGGGGTCTGTGTACTTTTAATCAAGTGCTATAATGAACATATACTGAATTTTGTAGAATGGCTATAAGATAAATAGGCCTATTAGGAGGGAAAAAGATGATGTGCCAAATCACATAAATAACATGATCATGGGAGAGAAAGTGCTGCAGAACTCTACTTAAGTATGAGAATCCCACTGAGTATTTGCAATATGTTCTTAGCTAATGGCCATAAATAAGCCTATATCCTATGCAGAATAATTAACTTTTATATCTTTAAGGCAGAATATGATAGCGAAGACCTGAAAAAATTTGTGAATAAAAAAGCATGAGAGAGGATTATCTCTTCCAAGGTTATATATAACATTGTTTCATTAAAATTTAATTTAAAATAATAGATTTTATTTTATTTAGGTAATAAAGGTATATAATAAATTTTCTTAAATAATTTATGCAATAATAAAATAAATTTATTTAGTTATATTGGCCACATGTTCAGCATGTCAGATCTCAGTTCTCTGACAAGGGATCAAACTCACACCTTCTGCATTGGAAGCATGGAGTCTTAACCACTGGACTGCCAGGAAAGCCCCCCCAAATACTACATTTGGGGTTTGAAATTAAGTTCTTCCTCAATTTATCTTTTGATACTCATCGTGTCAGCTTGCTTCAGAGAACTGAGGCCATTGAGGCAGAATTGCTTTAATTCAAAGAGCTGAGAGGGATTAAATCTGTTGATAATTATTAATTATCTGAAGCACTACATAAAGAAAGATTCTGGGCTACTTCTGCATTCAGCAAGCAAGAGCCTTATAGTAAAAGAGAAATACAATAGGCTGTGGAGGGGTGATTTTGGTTGCATGATGAGCATATAGTTTCCATCTAAAACCTTGATTTAAGTAAAAGTTAAGCAGATTTCAGTGTGTATGTGTATATATTCATTAAAGCCAAGCTCTTTTAAAAGTCTCTTGCCAATAGTTAGATTGCAATTTTCTTTTGCATAAAGATACATAAATACTTGATTTAATATAAATGCAATTGTATTTTTACTTTTAAACTGTTATTTTTATCTTTTAACTCCTTATTTCTTTATTGTCTCATTTGCACTTTCCTTATATTTCACTCAACTCAACATCTGTCCTCATTATTAACAACTTGATGTTTTAGAATTATATTTTTATGATCAGATAACCCTGGAGAGACTTGTAAATAGGTATATAGTCTAAAGCATATAGAAGAGAAATTCTTGTTATGGCTTTCAAACATATTATTGCGTACTTTTGGCCATCCTATATTTTTTTCATGTTTATACAATAGAATAAGATGGAAATAAATACACACTTCTCAATCCACTTAGTTATACTTTTTGCTGCTGCTGCTAAGTCGCTTCAGTCGTGTCCGACTCTGTGCGACCCCATAGATGGCAGCCCACCAGGCTCCGCCGTCCCTGGTATTCTCCAGGCAAGAACACTGGAGTGGGTTGCTATTTCTTTTTAATATCTACTTAATTCTACCTTCTTTGTAAATACCATAATTTTTAGTCATTTTTCTGTTGGAGTGTATATGTTTTCTTTCTGTAAGGAAAGATCTTTATGTGAAATCTTTACTCATGAGAAACATGTTTTAATGAAATCTGCCAAATAATATTATATTAACTTATACATATATAATATTTATATATAGAAATTCAGATACCCATTCATACATAAATGTGCTTTATTTTAGAGAGTCCCTGATTTTAAAATCTTGATTAGGTATGTATCTTTTCTGGAATATATATGTATTTTTATTCATATTTGAAAAGTATGCATACTGATGATTTTAACTCTACTTGTATTTTAATTTCATTTTTAAAGTACTGTAAAATGAGTTGGAGAAGGCAATGGCACCCCACTCCAGTACTCTTGGACGGAAGAGCCTGGTGGGCTACAGTCCATGTGGTCGCTAAGAGTTGGAGAGGACTGAGAGACTTCACTTTGACTTTTCACTTTCATGCCTTGGAGAAGGAAATGGCAACCCACTCCAGAATTCCTGCCTGGAGAATGCCAGGGACGGCAGAGCCTGGTGGGCTGTCATCTACGGGGTCGCACAGAGTCAGACACGACTGAAGCGACTTAGTATTAGTAGTACTAGTAGAAGTAGTAAGATGAGTACCTATCTTTAGAAAGACTCAGATTGATATCAAGATATTAATAAATAATTAATTAAGAATATATTTCACATCAATTTATCACATATTGATTATGCTCTTCTATAAGGGGTCTGTTGGTTTCTTTTTGAGTATATACTGATTTAATTGCAGTGAATCTATGTTGTTTTCCTAAAGAGACATTCTCCCATCATTGTTATATTTTAGTATCTTCGTTTTGCTATTGTAAAACGTTTGTTCTTTCAGATGAAATGTAAGATTAGTTAACACAGTTCAGAAAAATAACAGTAACAATTCCTAGGGAATTCTCATTTTAATTTAATGGATAAACACTTTTTGAGAGTTATGTTTTTATAATGTTGTCTTTCCAACTAAGTGCAAAGCATTTAAGAGAGTAATCAAATAGACATGTCTAGAATATTACTATATTTGAAACCATGTCCAGTATACATTTAGTACATAGGCAGGCAGATTTTTTCACATAAAAATAAAGTTAGTCATAAAAATAAGTCACATCCCTGAATAAGAATGCAAATAATCTAAAGTTTTAGCCAGTAGAACCCAATCAAGATATCTGAATCCAGTATATAGTTAATATCAAAACCAGAAAACTCTTTCTGTGTGAAAACATTACTCATTTTGATATTAAATTTATACTGTATTGAAATATTGCCAAGTTCTGTGTGTCTATTTGATCACTTTCTTAAATGCACTATACAGTTATTTTTCATTCTAATTTACTGGTGACACTTGTGGTAAAGAATCTACCTGCAATGCAGAGATGTAAAAGATGCAGGTTTGATCCCTGGGTTGGGAAGATCACCTGGAGGACAGCACAAAAACCACTCCCAATATTGTTATGGAGAATGTCATGGACAGCAGAGCCTGGCAGGCTACAGTCCATAGGGTCACAAATAGTTGGACATGATTGAAGTGAGTTAGCACATTATTTATTATTTGATTTCAAGTAATTCTTCATAGATATAGTAAAATTTCTTATTCTACATAAAAATATATTTTATCAAGTTATCCTTAAATATCTAATTATATTTGATTTAGGTGTTTTTCACAGTTTATGTGGGTTGAGATTTATTTTCATTATATTTTAATCATTCCATCTTGTCATCATTATACATATATATTCTTCCTATTTTCATTATTGCTTTTGACTTAAACTTCCAGTTGCCTGACATTTTTATTAATATTCCATTCTTACTACTTTTGCCCTATCTCCCCAATAAAATTAACACAAAAAATTAGCATTTTAGTCTTTGCTGTTACTCAGTGACTCAGTCATGTCCAACTCTTTGCAAGCCCATGGATTGCAGCATGTCAGGCTTCCCTGTCTTTCACTATCTCCTGGAGTTTACTCAAACTTATGTCCATTGAGTCAGTGATGCCATCCAATCATCCTTTGTCTCCCCTGCTCCTCCTGCCCTAAAACTTTCCCAGCATCAGGGTCTTTAACAATGAGTTGACTGTTCCCATCAGCTAACCAAAGTATTGACGCTTCAGAGTCAACAACCGTCTTTCCAATGAATATTCAGGATTGCTTTCCTTTAGGATGGATTGGTTTAATCTCCTTCTTCAAAGGACTGTCAAGAGTCTTTGCTAACACAACAGTTGGAATACATCAATTATTTGGCCCTCCGCCTTCTTTATGGTCCAACTCTTACACCCATATATGACTATATATTAGAACTTGGAACATTTTTGCCTTATCATCTTTATAGTAAGAATACACTAGTGATACAAAATCCACCAGATACTTGAATAATTTAAGCATTATTGATAAAGCTTTTGTAAGTAAAGTATGTTTGTTATCATAATTTAACATGAAGCCCTAGAAGATGTAGCTGCCTGTAAAAATTAACTATTTTATCTGTATATTGGACATACCTACATAGAAATAAGCTCAGGTTAAGATAAATGTCAAAGTCCATGTAGATACTACGTAGATGATTATTTCATTTGGGATTATCATTAGTAAATAGTATTTGTGAGAACAGTGAATTAGGTTACTATATATAATGAAAACACAGTGGCTTTTATATACATGGATCTGTATATGCTACTCATTAAGGAACATGAGATGGTGTTTAACTAGTGAACCAAGAGGTTGTACCCCTTACAGTGAAACCTCAAGATTCTACTTGGGTACCTCTTTTTTCTTTTATACTAATGACTTGAAATTATTGATATTCTTTTATAATCCCAAGCAGAATTTTCATGTTCAAAGTGTTCACACACTGACTTCCACATGAAAATTTTTTCTTTCCAGGTTGCATTCTGAAATTCTGACTGCCCATGTTACTGGCTGAGGACTACGGCCCTGTGATGTTACAGTCTCTGGATCTCCTGAGCCATACTGTGCTGTATCTGTTTTCTGTATGCTGAACAATGAGAAAACATTAAAATCTCAGTCGGTGGGACATAACCTCCTGCTTGTAGTCATATTTGAAAAAATGGTCTCCTATTGTGTAGCCTCATTACATTTACTCTAAGCAAACACACTCCTGATGCATTGCCATTAAAGATGTATATTCCATATGCAACCACCATTTATTGGAAACAATATTCCTGTAAGATACTCATGCATGTGTGCTAACTTGCTCAGTCATGTCTGACTCTTTTTGACCCCACAGACTGTATCCTGACAGGATTCTCTGTCCATGGGATGCTCCAGGTAAGAATACTGAAATGGGTTGCCATGTCCTCTTCCAGGGGATCTTCCTGATCCAGGGACTGAACCCGCATATCTTATGTATCCTCCATTGGCAGATGGATATACCACTAGTGCCACCTGGGAAACCCCCCATGTAAGATATAGTACAGAAATATTTCTATTTCAATGTATACATTAAACTGAATTTATAGTTTATTATTTTCTATTTATATTGATCAATTTAGACTGATATTTTGGTATTTCCATTCTAAGAAATAGAAATAAATGACTACATACTCAATATTCAATATTGTTTTATCAATAATTCAAAAAATGACACGAGTAACTAAAGAAGACTCAAATATGTTTTCATGTAAGTGTTGCTACATTTTCTTGGTTGCAATTGTCTGAAGCAATAGTGTAGTCTTAAAAGCATTCTGTATAGATCCTGTCACACTGTATCACTTAAAGCAGAATTTTATAGATTATGAAACACCTTTTCATTAATGTTTTTAAAAGAATTTTTCTAGTTTGCCATCAATATATAGCTGTCAAAAAAATTACTTTGCAATAGCTTTCAGAATTACATCATTTCTCAAAAATAATATAATTTCAAGCCAGAAACTGAATTGTATCTTTTTAAAAAGCAATGGTATTAAGCATCTTGAATTTCTATAACAATGGCAAACAAAAAGCTATAGTTAGAATTCTGGCTTTGTGAAACTATAATGAAACTACCATGTTTTCCAAAAGATTTTTTTTTTTTTAAGTTTGAACAAATAATTCTTATGTTCAGGAATCAGGTACTCCATTTCCACTCTTCTGTTTTCTACATATTACTTTTAAACTAGGAGCCTCACAATATTCTATTCATAGTCTCTTGCCATTTGACTTCTAGCTAGAGAGGTAATCTCAGAGTACTGAAAATTAGGAGGAGAGGGAAAGCATATACTTTCAAGTTACTTTTTGGAAGTATCTGTCTAGCAGCAGCAGATAACAACTGAGTCCAAGTGATTCTGTTCAGCTCTAACATCCCCAGTTAGGAGCATTTCCCTAGAACCAGGTGTTAGGGTGTCCTGCTAAGCCCAACCTCATTCTGGGGATGTTTCTTTTTGTAGTGGTCAGTCCTAGGAAGCCCATTCTTTAAAGTTCCATCCTTTTTCAGCTGACCCTACAAAATGTTTATAGCATCCCACATAGTATTAGAAAGGCAAATTCTCACGTGGAAAATTCCATGGACAGAGGAGCCTGGCAGCCTTCAGTCCATGAGATTGCAAGTGTTGGACATGATTTAGCAACTAAAGCACCACCATTGTGAGGACACAGACACTTGAAAATGAAGACAATAAAATTTTATGAAATTATTTATGAAAAATAAAATGTTTCTTTTATCTCATAGGTTGCTTAATGAAATTTTAAAATATATCACTTTTTTACTTCCACAGATTATAGAAAATAAATGTTATTGCATCATCAGCAATATCATATTCATGCACATATTAAAATTTTAAAGATTGAAATTCCATATTCATCTGACTCAATAGATTAGAGATCACTAGGGTCTTATTTATATAAGTATAATTTAAGAAAAAATCCAATCTGATTAAAAGAGTATTTAAATTTTAATGTTAATAATTTGCTATTAGAGGTATAATTTTTTAAAAGAATTTATTCTTATAAATTCTTTTCTGACTCATTTTTTAAATTAAAGGAAAATTGCTTTACAACATTGTGTTGTTTTCTGCCATACATCAACATGAATCAGTCATACATCAACATGAATCAGTCATAGGTATACATATGTCACCTCCCTCTTGAACTTCTGTCCCACCTCCCACCCAATTCCTCCCCCTCTAGGTTGTCACAGAACACCAGTTTGCACTCCCTTAGTCATACAGCGAACTTTCACTGGCTATCTATTTTACATATGACCGTGTATATGTTTCCATGCTACTCTCTCCATTCGTCCACCCACTACTCCCTCATGTCCACAAGTCTGTTTTCTATGTCTGCATCTCCACTGCTGCCCTGAAAATAGGTTCATCAATACCATCTTTTCTAAATTCCATATATATGCATTAATATAAGACATTTGTTTTTCTCTTTCTGACTTCTTCATTCTGTATCATTGTCATTGTTCAGTTGCTAAGTCGTTTCAAACTCTTTGTGAACCCATGAAGTGCAGCACACAAGGCTTCTCTGTCTTTCACTATTTCTCTGAGTTGGCTCAGATTATTGTCCATTGTGTCAGTGATGCCATCCAACCATCTCATCCTCTGTTGCCCCCTTCTCCACTTGCCTTCAAATTTTCCCATTCAGCTCTCAGAATCCAAAGTATTGTAACTTCAGCTTCAGCACTCTATATAATAGTCTCTAAGTTCATCCAGCTTGTTAGAACTGACTCAAATGTGTTCCTTATTACGGCTGAGTAATATTCCACTGTATATATATACCACTTCTTCTTTATCCATTCATTTGTTGATGGCCATCTAGGTTGCATCCATGTCCTAGCTATTGTAAATAGTGCTACAATGAACATCAGGGTAATGTTTCTCTGTCAGTTATGGTTTTTGCAGGGTATGTGCCCAGCAGTGGGATTGTTGTGTCATATGGTAGTTTTATTCCTAGTTTTGTTTTTTTTTTTTTTTAAGGAATCTCTGTACTCTCCTCCATAGTGGCCGTATTAATTTACATTTCCACCAACAGTGCAAGTGAGTTCCCTTTCCTCCATACCCTCACCAGCATTTATTTTCTCTAGGTTTTTTTGATGGTGGCCATTCTGACCAGTGTGAGGTGATATCTCATTGTAGTTTTGATTTGCATTTCTCTAAACAACAAGAGATGCAAAACATCTTTTTGTGTGTTTATTAACCATCAGTAAATTCTTTGGAAAAATGTCTGCTTAGGTCTTCTGCCCAATTTTGGATTGGGTTGTTTGTGTTTCTGTTATTGAGCTGCATGAACTACTTGTATATTTTGGAAATTAATCTTTTGTCAGTTGTTTCATTGGCTATATTTTGTCCCCTTTCTGAGGGTTGTCTTTTTACCTTATTTATAGTTTCCTTTTCTGTGCAAAAGCTTTTTAGTTTAGTTAGGTACCACTTGCTTATTTTTGTTTGTATTTCTATTACTCTAGGAAGATCTTGCTATAATATATGTCATAGTGTATCCTGCCTATGTTTTCCTCTAAGAGTTTTATAGTTTCCAATCTTACATTTAGGTCTTTAATCCATTTTGAGTTTAACCTGGGTGTGTGGTGTTAGGAAGTGTTCTGCTTTCATTCTCTCACATGTAGCAGTTCAGTTTTCCCAGTACCACTGATTGAAGAGACTATCATTTTTCCATTGTATATTCTTGCCTCCTTTGTCAAAGATAAGGTGCCCATAGGTTCATGGATTTATCTCTGGGCTTTCTATCTTGTTACCTTGGTCTATATTTCTGTTTTTGTGCCAGTGCCACACTGCCTATAGCTTTGTAGTATAGTATGAAGTCAGGAAGGTTGATTCCTCCAACTCCATTCTTCTTTCTAAAGATTACTGTCTCTATTCAGGGTCTTCTGTGTTATTATACAAACCGTGAAAAATTTTTTTTCTAGTTAAATGAAAAACACTATCATTGGTAATTTGATAGGGATTGCATTGAATCTATAGATTGCTTTTGGTAATATAATCATTTTCATAATATTGATTTTTCCAACTGAGGAACATGGAATATCTCTCCATCTATTTATGTCATCTTTGACCAAGAAAAAGAAATGCAAAAAAGCAAAATGGCTGTCTGAGGAGGCCTTACAAATAGCTGTGAAAAGAAAGGAAATGAAAAGCAAAGGAGAAAAGGAAAGATATACCCATTTGAATGTAGAGTTCCAAAGAATAACAAGGAGAAATAAGAAACCCTACCTCAGCGATCAATGCAAAGAAATAGAGGAAAACAATAGAATGGGAAAGACTAGAGATCTCTTCAAGAAAATTAGAGATACCAAGGGAATATTTCATGCAAAGATGGGCTCAATAAAGGACAGAAATGGTAGGGACCTAACAGAAGCAGAAGATATTAAGAAGAGGCAGCAAGAATACACATAAGAACTGTATATATATATATATATATAAATCTTAATGACCCAGATAAGCATGATGGTGTGATTAGTCACCTAGAGCCAGATATCCTGGAATGTGAAGTCAAGTGGGCCTCAGGAAGCATCACTATGAACCAGGCTAGTGGAGGTGATAGGATTCCAGGGGAGCTATTTCAAATCCTGAAAGATGATTCTATGAAAGTGCTGCACTCAATATGCCAGCAAATTTGGAAAACTCAGCAGTGGCCACAGGACTGGAAAAGGTCAGTTTTCATTCCAATTCCAAAGTAAGGCAATACCAAAGAATGTTCCAACTACCTCACAATTGCACTCATCTCACACGCCAGTAAAGTAATGCTCAAAATTCTCCAAGCCAGGCTTCAGCAATACATGAACCAGAGATCAAATTGCCAACATCCACTGGATCATGGAAAAGGCAAGAGAGTTCCAGAAAAAACATCTATTTCTGCTTTATTGACTATGCCAAAGCCTTTGACTGTGTTGATCACAATAAACTGTCGAAAATTCTGAGAGAGATGGGAATACCAGACCACCTGACTTGGCTCTTGAGACATCTGTATGCAGTTTAGGAAGCAACAGTTAGAACTGGACATGGAACAACAGACTGGTTCCAAATAGGAAAAGGAATACATCAAGGCTGTATATTGTCACCCTGCTTATTTAACTTACATGCAGAGTACATCATGAGAAATGCTGGACTGGAGGAAGCACAAGCTGGAATCAGGATTGCAGGGAGAAATATCAATAACCTCAGATACGCAGATGACACCACCCTTATGGCAGAAAGTAAAGAAGAACTAAAGAACCTCTTGATGAAAGTGAAAGAGAAGAGTGAAAAAGTTGGCCTAAAGCTCAACATTCAGAAAACTAAGATCATGGCATCCAGCCCCATCACTTTATGAGAAATAGATGGGGAAACAGCGTCAGACTTTATTTTTGGGGGGCTCCAAAATCACTGCATATGGTGATTACAGCCATGAAATTAAAAGATGCTTCCTCCTTGGATATTACCAACCTAGACAGCTTATTAAAAAGCACAGACATTACTTTGCCAACAAAGGTCCATCTAGTCAATGCTATGGTTTTTCCAGTGGTCATATATGGATGTGAGAATTGGAGTATAAAGAAAGCTGAGCGCCAAATTGATGCTTTTGAACTGTGGTGTTGGAGAAGACTCTTGAGAGTCTCTTGGACTGCAAGGAGATCCAACCAGTCCATCCTAAAGGAGATCAGTCCTGAGTGTTCTTTGGAAAGACTGATGTTGAAGCTGAAACTCCAATACCCTGGCCACCTGATGCGAAGAGCTGACTCCTTTGCAAAGACCCTGATGCTGGGAAAGATTGAGGGGAGGAGGAGAAGGGGACGCCAGAGGATGAGATGGTTGGATAGCATCACCGACTGATTGGACACGGGTTTGGGTGGACTTCAGGATTTGGTGGTGGACAGGGAGGCCTGATGTGCTGTGGTTCATGGGGTTGCAAAGAGTCCAACACAACTGAGTGACTGAACTGAACTGATTTCTTTTATCAGTGTCTTATAGCCTTCTGTATACATGTCTTTTGTCTCCTTAGCTAGGTTTATTCCTAGATATTCTATTCTTTTGTTGCAATAGTAAATGAGATTCATTCCTTAATTTCTCTTTCTGATTTTTCACTGTTAGTTTATAAGCTTGCCATTGATTTTTGTGTATTGATTTTGTATCCTGCAACTTTACTAAATTCACTGATTAGCTCTAGTAATTTTCTGATAACATCTTTAGGGTTTTCTATGTATAGTGTCACATCATCTGCGAACAGTGAAAGTTTTACTTCTTCTTTCCCAGCCTCCTCCACCAATCTATTACTATAAGAGATCACTTTCCATGTGTCTTTATGTAACCATGTCTGGTAAGGGCTCTGCATAGATTTTTTGAGTGAATGATTATTGATTAGTCATCATTGCAAGGTTAAAAAATAATATAGTGTGTAGTATGTTAATGAATATTGATTAACATAAGTCAGAAGATAATATTTCCCAGTGCAGGTGTAGATGTATAAATGCCTTCCATTCCAGTAGTCACTTTTTAGTAGACCTATGCAAAGTGTTATGACAGGAACAGTTAAAATACTAAATAATAAATTAGATCCAATAAAGAAATGCACATTCTGAATGATTCAGTGTAGAGTTCAGGATTTGAGAGAAAGTAAAACAGATCAGACTCTGTGGGCAGAAAATGGATTCATGGCTGGAACTGAGTGGGGAGGTGACTATGACTACAAAAAGTAGAAGCAGATATTTCAGAGTTATGAGCATTTTCTATATCTTGATTTTGGTGGTTATAACTACATGCATTTCCTAAGACCCATGGAACTGTACACTGTTCTACTGGGTTAAATATTTTAACAAAAGTGACTTAGAAAAAAAATAGAGAAACAAATATTTATTGTGTTCTTTCAAATTGCAATAAGGTTTGAAATGTGTTATTTATATTTATCAAATTAAATATTTTCACACATTTTATTAATAAGATATTTCTTCAATATCCAAAAATGTTTTAAAAGTTTTTGTTGTCATTATTTATATCTTACCTAAATTTATCATGGACAGCAAATGTGGTCTTTGGTCTATGCAAATTGCATGATCAATTATTGTTAATGTTCCATTTATTTTCTTAAATATATTGTTTACTATTGTTCATTTTCAAAAGTCTTATCTCTATAAAATCAAATAATTAATTATGTTATTAAAATTTATATATATATTCTGATTTTTTAAAAGCTAGGTTAATCAGTTTCTGAGAAAATATATTAAAATAAAGATCTAAGATGGGAACTAGTTCAGCTTCTCTTTGTAATTCTATCAAATGCACTTATACATTTTGAAGCTACTTAATCAGTTGTAGTGCTTCCCAGGTGGTGCTAGTGGTAAAGAACCAGCCTGCCAATGCAGGAAATGCAGGAGACACAGGTTCAATCCCTGGATTGGGAAAATGCCCTGGAGAAGGGTGTGGCATCCCACTCCGGTATTCTTGTCTGGAGAATCCCATGGACAGAGGAGCCTGGCTGACTATGTGACTGTAGGTCACAAAGAGCTGGACATGATTAAAAGAATTTAACATGAACGCATGCAATCACTTGTAAACAATTCTGCATTGTTTATATTTTAAGTGCATTAGTTTTTCACAAAATAATGATGTGTTAATTTGAAGAATGCTTCCCAGTCCCCTAAAAAAGAAAACTAAATATCCAAATCCCAGAAAATTGTTAGCTTTGCCTTTTATGGAAAACAAACCATAGTAAAACAAAATTTTGTAGGGAAATTAAGGATATAAAGATGGGGAAATTATCCTAGATTATCTGTTGGTGTCACAAGTGCAATGATATGGATACTTACAAAAGAGAGGGAATTGGGATATAAAAAGAGTGTAGAGAGAGATTTGAGATGCTGGCCTTAAGGACTGGAGTGATGAGGCCACAGGCTAATGGATGCTGGCAGCCACCAGCAACTACAGAGGCAAGTGAATGATGCTTCTTTAGAGCCTCAGCGGAGTAGGGCTCTATGGTTACCTTGATTTCTGCTCAAAATTGATTATATTTCTGGCTTCCATAGCTGTGAGAAAATACATTTCTGTTTTAAGTCACTAATTTATGACAATTTACAGAAAAATGCTTTTTTTGGGGGGTGGCGGGTGGTGGGTGATGATAGTTCTGGAAGGTCTTGTAGGCCATCATAGAACTGCTCAACTTCACCTTCTTCAGCATTAGTGGTTGGGGCATAGACTTGGATTACTGTGATACTGAATGGTTTGCCTTGGAAACAAACAAAAATCATTTTGTTATTGATGAGACTGCAACCAAGTACTGCATTTTGGAGGCTTTTGTTGACTATTCCATTTCTTCTAAGGGATTCTTTCCCACAATAGTAGATAAAATGATCATCTGATTAAATTCACCCATTCTGGTCCATTTTAGTTAACTAATTACTAAAATGTCAATATTCACTTTTGCCATCTCCTGTTTGACCACTTCTTATTTACCTTTATTCATGTACCTAATATTCCAGGTTCCTATGCAATACTGTTCTTTACAGCTTCAGACTTTATTTCCATCACCAGTCACATCCACAACTAGGTGTTGATTTTGCTTTGGCTCCGTCTCTTCATTGTTACTGGAGTTATTTTTCTACTGTTCTCCAGTAGCATATCGGGCACCTACTGACCTGGGAAGTTCATCTTTCACTGTCCTATCTTTTTGCCTTTGTGTACTGTTCATGGGGTTCTCAGGGCAAGAATGCTGAAGTAGTTTGCCATTCCCTTCTCCAGTGCACCACATTTTGTCAAAACTCTCCACCATGACCCATCAGTTGGGTTGCCCTACAAGGCATGGCTTAGTTTCATTGAGTTAGACAAGGCTGTGGTCCATGTGATTAGACTGGTTAGTTTCTGTGGTTGTGGTTTCAGTCTGCCTGCCCTCTGATGCCCTCTCTCAGCGCCTATCATCTTACTTGGACCTGGGGTATCCCTTCAGGGCTGCTCCAGCAAAGTGCAGTTCACTGCTCCTTACCTTGGACATGGGGTATCAGCAGCCGCTACTGACCTTGGATGTAGAGCATCTCCCCTCAGCCGCTCATGGCTCCAGCGCTGCGCTGCCACCGCTCGCCACTTACCTGAGGATTTTTAACTTCTGTTTGTCTAATTACCAATGAAAATATCTCTTCTTCTGTATCATATCAGCTTCTTAGGGCTGCTTGCGGAGTTTCCGGGGTCGGTAATCTGGGAGCGGTTTGTCTGGGTAATCTGGCTCAGGGTCCCTCATGAAGTTGCATTCAGATGCGCGCTGGAGCTGGGGCCAGGTGGCTGATGGCAAAAAGCAAGAAGCGGCACAAGCTGCTTTTGTTCCCGCAGCTCTGGGGATCAGGGGACGTGCGCCAGGGGAGGCCGTCCTTGAGGTTCATAACCGTGGCCAGGGGCATTCGGGGTCTAACCTCTGCACAAAGAGATCGCGGAGGAAGCATTTTCACTTTCCCCGGGTTTCAGTGTGGGTTGAAGAAGGAAGTCGATTCCATCAAACTGGATTCCTTTTCAGACCTTTTGTAAGACTTTTTTCTGCCGAGCAAGTGCAGACCTCAGCGCTAGGGCGATTTTTTTTTTTTTTTTTTTTTCCTCCTCATGGTGTTGCTAGATCTTCCTGTGCACTCACTGATCTCCGGCAAGGAGCCGGTCGCTGTAGGGCTGGGAACTCCCTGACCCTTGGCCCGGCTTCGCAGCCTTGGGCCCCGCGGGTTCCGGGACGTCTAGCCGCAGGGGAAAGTTAGGGTCGAGTTAGGAAAGGGAAGAGTCATCGATGTGTATTAAGCCTGTCATCTTCACAGACTGTCTATCCATATCCATGTCCAGAAATTCAAGGGAGAATATTCATTCTTTTTTTCTTTCTTTTCTTTTCTTTTTTTTTTTTTTTCATGTTTTAGGTTTTGTGGAATTTTATATTATTCAAAAGATATGTGTGGATCTTTGGATAGTATTTAATTCTACTTGGTTAATATCTTCTTTTAATTCAGTGGTGCTCCTTTGTTTTCTAATGTGAGCATCACTCAGGACAACCATGTAGAATACCCTGAAAAGTGTTCTTCAGCATGACTGATGCAAGGCAGATTCAAATCCCAATGCCTAGTGCCTAACTGTGGATGCTCCTCTTCTTCATGTGTTAATGGGACTATTTACAGATGTTTTTATCTTGTCCATAAGAAAACATAAGTGGCAACAAAAGTGACAGAATAGTAACAATTAGAAACAAAAAATTTTCACGTTGTATAGTATCTTTTATTAGATATTAAATCAGGTTCAGAGATTACTCACGGTGTTGGCTTTTCCCTAGTTGTCTATGTAATCAAGTCAGCTGGTCAGCATGCAGAAAAACAGAACACCATTTTGCCACTCAGGTAAATTCCTAAAATAAATTCGACTTAGCTTAGAAATGAGCTGAAAGGGCATTGATATAACTTTAGAAAGCATTTTTTAGGTGATAATTTTGTCCACATTATTTTCTTACTGTGAAATGAAAGGATGTATCTTCATATATAAAATGATGCATGTGGCTTTAGGGAGGATTTTTCAATGTTACATAAAGATACAAATAAATTAGTGGCTGATGGCCTTTGAAATAGACCCTGATCCCTTCTGCATCCTGGCATTCACATTCTTGTATAATCTCCTCCCTTTGACTATGAGCTGGAACTTGTGTTTTCTCTTCTAAGGAATCGATTATGTCAAAAATGATTCAATGTCTCCTTTGAAATTTGATTACAAAAAGACTGTGACTTTCATCTTTCTTGTTCTTTCCCTCAATCTCAGTTCTTGTTTTGAGTGAGTAAGAGATATGCTAAATTAGAGGCAACAAATTAAATTGTGCTGTTTTCTGGCCCACAGAATCTATGGGATAATAATTGAATGTTTCAGAGTAATTTGTTTTGAGGCAATAGATAATTTGTAATTATTTGATGAAATATGCATTAAAATTTAACTCTATTTTTCTATTAATGTTAATATTTAGTCATTAATATATTTGTTAAATTTATATTTGATGCCCTAACTCTTGAAATACTGTGGACCTTTAAACAACCTGGGTTTGAACTGCACTGGTCAACTTAAAAAATAGATTTTTTTCACTAAATACATACTACAATGCTACATAAACTATGATTGGTTGAATCCATGGATGTAGAAATGCAGATATGAAGGTGGACCAAAGGCAAAGTTGCATGTAGATTGTTAACAGTGTGAGCATTGTTACTCATCACCTCAGTATTGTTCAAGGGGCAACTGCAATGTTGTTTGACTGGTTTACAACCATAAATATTTATAATAACATATTATGATGGAATATATCCCAGCTTAGATTTTTGTTCAGTTCAGATCAGTTGCTCAGTCATGTCTGACTCTTTGTGACTCCTTGGACTGCAGCACGGCAGGCTTTCCAGTACATCAACTCCCAGAGCTTGCTCAAACTCATGTCCATTGAGTCGGTGATGCCATCCAACCATCTTGTCCCCTTCTCCTCCTGCCTTCAACCTTTCACAGCATCAGGGTTTTTTCCAATGAGTCAGTTCTTCACATCAGGTGGCCAAATTATAGAAGCTTCGGCTTCCAATGAATATTCAGGACTAATTTCCTTTAGGATTGACTTGTTTGATCTCCTTGCTGTCCAAGTGACTCTCAATAGTCTTCTCTGAAACCACAGTTCAAAAGCATCAATTCTTTGGTGCTCAGCTTTCTTTATGGTCCAACTCTCACATCCATACATTACTACTGGAAAATATTTTTGTAAGCAATGTCAAAACAGTTTGCTTACAGGGGAGAATGAAATATTCCTCCCACTTTCACTTATGTTAATTAGTCTCTTGTTTAAGAATTAAAGTAAGTGTATTTGTCTACAAATTTGCTTATTTTTATTGTGAAAATGCTATGAGAATTTCTGGGATTATACAGTTCATTCATAGATCCAAATTGCTTCCTACGTAATTTGTTAGTTTCTCCTCTTATAGGACATTTAACTTAATTTTGCATTTCAGCAAGTCTGTTTTAATATCACTAAGAGGCATTATGAATTTAATTATCATAAATATAAGCATCTAAAATCAGAGGATAATGATGTTTTTATGGCCTACACTTTGATATTCTGTTATTTGAAGACAAGTTTCCAAGAAAAGCAATTTAGCTTGATAATTGATAAGTAAGTTAAAGTTGCTCAGTTGGGTCTGACTCCTTGTGACCCCATGGACTATACAGCCCATGGAATTCTCCAGGACAGAATACTGGAGTGAGTAGCCTTTCCCTTCTCCAGGGGATCTTCCCAACCCAGGGATCAAATCCAGGTCTCCCGCATTGCAGGCAGATTCTTTACCAACTGAACCACAAGGAGAGCCCAAGAATACTGGAGTGGGTAGCCTATCCTTTCTTCAGGAGAGCTTTCCCACCCAGGAATCGAACCAAGGTCTCCTGCATTGATAACTGATGTTTGCACAAAAATAGTATTAATGCATCTGAAACTGTATTGCAATGCAGTCTTTTTGTGTCTAGCTAATTCAAATTAGAAACAAAGTGAAAACTCAATCTTGATACTATGAGCAAACATATAAGCAATCAAATTGTGTCATGTTTTAATTTACTCCAGGAGCTAGCTACATCATGTTCAAAAAATTGAAGATTCAAAGAATGTAAGCTTTGATGGACAGAGCAAGCTTACACTCATATCAAAATGAGTTGGAATATATTAAGGAAATGAGCAGGTGCAAGCCTGAAGGCTTATTCTCGGTGACAGTTATATGGCACCAATCAGGATGTTATGTTCTGGTGTAGTGATCAGCTTTTGTGATTTAGGCTTAAAATTGGGGGATGTAGCACTGCCTACATCTTTGTCCATCTTTAGTCCAAAAGTTACTTTTATTAAAAATTTAGAATGATTGAGTCAGATATTAACAGTTTATCAACTGGAAAGGGAGAAGCTGTTGACTTTGGGAGAGGTGAGTAGTCTCACATTTGGTGAGACTTTGCTATCTCCAGCTGGGAAGAATGATAGGATTTCTGTGATTTCTGCAATTGATGTGAACCCAGAATCCCAGTGCACAGCAGTGGAAAGAGGAGCTCAGAGGGTGTAAGCCACATGGAGGACTTAAGTCAGATACCATGTCAGTAAATTCTTTACATATGTATTATATTTTGATATAAAAGTTAGGCACAAAATATTTAACACTGTTCAAATGAAGAACAGGTATATGATGGTGATGTCAGAAAAAAACAGTCCAAAATTAGCTGCTAAAGCTAGTAATTATTTATCTTGCATATATATATATAATATAATGAAATGAAATTAAAAAGAGAAATATAAAAAGAATAAAATTCACTTTGGAGAAAAGAAAGTACCCATTTATTTGAAAAATTGAGAGAGAGTACATTTATTTCAAATTATACATTATAGAGTTTATCCATAATTACTTGCTTTTAAGCTAGTCAGAACGAATCGCATTTCAGTTCTCCAACAACACAAGAGAAGACTCTACACATGGACATCACTAGATGGTCAACACCGAAATCAGATTGATTACATTCTTTGCAGACAAAGATGGAGAAGCTCTATAAAGTCAGCAAAAACAAAACCGGGAGCTGACTGTGGCTCAGATCATGAAACACTTATTGCCAAATTCAGACTTAAATTGAAGAAAGTAGGGAAAACCACTAGAACTTTCAGGTATGACCTAAATCAAATCCCTTATGATTATACAGTGGAAGTGAGAAACAGATTTAAGGGTCTAGATCTGATAGATAGAGTGCCTGATGAACTATGGAATGAGGTTCTTGACATTGTACAGGAGACAGGGATCAAGACCATCCCCATGGAAAAGAAATGCAAAAAAGCAAAATGGCTGTCTTGAGAGGCCTGACAAAAAGCTATGAAAAGAAGAGAGGTGAAAAGCAAAGAAAAAAAAGATGCAAGCATCTGAATGCAGAGTTCCAAAGAATAGCAAAAAGAGATAAGAAAGCTGTCTTCATTGATCAATGCAAAGAAATAGAGGAAAACAACAGAATGGGAAAGACAAGAGATCTCTTCAAGAAAATTAGAGATACCAAGGGAATATTTCATGCAAAGATGGGCTCGATAAAGAACAGAAATGGTATGGACCAAACAGAAGCAGAAAAAATTAAGAAGAGGTAGCAAGAATACATGGAAGGATTGTACAAAAAAGATCTTCACGACCCAGATAATCATGATAGTGTGATCACTCATGTAGAGCCAGACATCCTGGAACGTGAAGTCAAGTGAGCCTTACAAAGCATCACTACGAACAAAGCTAGTGGAGGTGATGGAATTCCAGCTGAGCTATTTCAAACCCTGAAAGATGATGCTGTGAAAGTGCTCCACTCAATATACCAGCAAGTTTGGAAAATTCAGCAGTGGCCACAGGACTGGAAAAGATCAGTTTTCATTCCAATTCCAAAGAAAGGCAATGCCAAAGAATGCTCAAACTACTGCACAATTGCACTCATCTCACATGCTAGTAAAGTAATGCTCAAAATTCTCCAAGCCAGGCATCAGCAATACATGAACCATGAACTTCCAGATGTTCAAGCTGGTTTTACAAAAGGCAGAGGAACCAGAGATCAAATTGCCAACATCCGGTGGATCACGGAAAAAGCAAGAGAGTTCCAGAAAAATATCTATTTCTGCTTTATTGACGATGCCAAAGCCTTTGACTGTGTGGATCACAATAAACTGTGGAAAATTCTGAAAGAGATGGGAATACCAGACAACCTGACCTGCCTCTTGGGAAATCTGTATGCAGGTCAGGAAGCAACAGTTAGAACTGGACATGGAATAATAGACTGGTTCCAAATAGGAAAAGGAGTGTGTCAAGGCTGTATATTGTCACCCTGCTTATTTAACTTACATGCAGAGTACATCTTGAGAAATGCTGGACTGGAAGAAGCACAAGCTGAAATCAAGATTGCCAGGAGAAATATCAGTAACCTCAGATATGCAGATGATACCACCTTTATGGCCGAAAGTGAAGAGGAACTAAAAAGCCTCTTGATGAAAGTGAAAGAGGAGAGTGAAACAGTTGGCTTAAAGCCCAACATTCAGAAAACGAAGATCATGGCATCTGGTCCCATCACTTCATGGGAAATAGATGGGGAAACAGTGGAAACAGTTTCAGACTTTATTTTTGGGGGCTCCAAAATCACTGCAGATGGTGACTGCAGCCATGAAATTAAAAGACGCTTACTCCTTGGAAGGAAAGTTATGACCAACCTAGATAGCATATTCAAAAGCAGAGACATTTGCCGACTAAGGTCCGTCTAGTCAAGGCTATGGTTTTGCTAGTGGTCATGTATGGATGTGAGACTGTGTGGACTGTGAAGAAGGCTGAGCACTGAAGAATTGATGCTTTTGAACTGTGGTGTTGGAGAAGACTCTTGAGAGTCCCTTGGACTGCAAGGAGATCCAACCAGTCCATTGTGAAGGAGATCAACCCTGGGATTTCTTTGGAAGGAATGATGCTAAAGCTGAAACTCCAGTACTTTGGCCACCTCATGCTAAGAGTTGACTCATCAGAAAAGACTCTGATGCTGGGAGGCATTGGGGGCAGGAGGAGAAGGGGATGACAGAGGATGAGATGGCTGAATGTCACCACTGTCTATGGACGTGAGTCTGAGTGAACTCTGGGAGTTGGTGATGGACAGGGAGGCATGGCGTGCTGCAATTCATGGGATCGCAAAGAGTCGGACACGACTGAGCAACTGAACTGAACTAAGTGCAAAATGAGGGGTTCCCTGGTAGCTCATTTGGTAAAGAATCCGCCTGCCGTGCAGGAGACCCCAGTTCAATTCCTGGGTTGGGAAGATCCCAATATCACAGTAATACAAGTCTATGACCCAGCAGTAATGCTAAAGAAGCTAAAGTTGAACAGATCTTTCAAGATCTACAAGACCTTCTAGAAGTAACATCCAAAAGAGATATCCTCTTTTATATAGGGGACTGGAAAGCAGAAGTAGGAAGTCAAGAGATATCTAGAATAACAGGCAAATTTGGCCTTGGAGTACAAAATGAAGCAGGGCAAAAGCTAACAGAGTTTTGCCAAGAGAATGCTCTGGTCATAGCAATCACCCTCTTCCAACAACACAAGATAAGACTCTACACATGGACATCACTAGATGGTCAATACCAAAATCAAATTGATTTCAATCTTTGCAGCCAAAAATGGAAAAGTTGTATGTAGTCAGCAAAAATAACACTGAAAGCTGACTGTGGCTCAGATCATGAACTCCTTATTGCCAAATTCAGACTTAAGTTGAAGAAAGTAGGGGAAACCACTAGACCATTCAGGTATACCTAAATCAAATAATTTACAATTACATAGTGGAAGTGACAAATAGATTCTAGGAATTAGATCTGACAAAGTGCATGAAGAACTATGGATGGAGGTTTGTAATATTGTACATGAGGCAGTGATCAAGACCATTCTCAAGAAAGAGAAATGCAAAAAGGCAAAACAGTTTTCTGAGGAATTCTTACAAATAGCTGAGAAAAGAAAACAAGCTAAAGGCAAAGGATAAAAGGAAAGATATTCCCATTTGAATGCAGAGTTCCAAAGAATAGAAAGGAGAGGTAAGAAAGCCTTCCTCAGCGAACAATGCAGATAAAAACAGGAAAACAATAGAATGGGAAAGACTAGAGATCTCTTCGAGAAAATTTGAGGCACCAACTGAATATTTCATGCAAAGATGGACACAATAAAGGAGAGAAAATGTATGGGTCTAACAGAAGCAGGAGATATTAAGAAGAGGTGGCAGCAATACACAGAACTATACAAAAAAAAGATCTTCATGACCTAGATAACTATGATGCATGATCACCCACCTTGA
This sequence comes from Ovis aries, assembly GCF_016772045.2. Classification (NCBI taxonomy): domain Eukaryota; kingdom Metazoa; phylum Chordata; class Mammalia; order Artiodactyla; family Bovidae; genus Ovis; species Ovis aries. The sequence continues at coordinate 38,001,111 of NC_056070.1, forward strand.
GTCAGACATCCTGGAATGTGAAGTCAAGTGAGTCTTAGGAAACATCACTATGAACAAAACTAGTGGAGGTGATGAAATTCCAGTAGAGCTATTTCAAACCCTAAAAGATGCTGCTGCTAAGGTGTTGAACTCAATATGCCAGCAAATTTGGAAAACTCAGGAGTGGCCACAGGACTGGAAACGGTCAATGTTCATTCCCAGAGAAAGGCAATGCCAAAAAATGTTCAACTACTGTGAAACTGCACGTATCTCACACACTAGCAAAGAAATGCTCAAAATTCTCCAAGCCAGGCTTCAACAGTACATGAACCATGAACTTCCAGAGGTTCAAGCTGGATTTAGAAACGGCAAAGGAACCAGAGATCAAATTGGCAGCATCCACTTGATCATCGAAAAAAAGAGTTCCAGAAAAACATCTACTTCTGCATTACTGACTATGCCAAAGCCTTTGACTGTGTGGATCACAAGAAACTGTGGAAAATTCTGAAAGAGATGGGAATACCAGACCACCTCACCTGCCTCCTGAGAAATCTGTATGCAGGTCAAGAAGCAACAGGTAGAATCAGACATGGAACAATGGACTGGTTCCATATTGGGAATGGAGTACATCAAGGCTGTATATTGTCACCTGGGTTATTTAACTTATACACAGAGTACATAAATGTGAAATGCCAGTCTGGATGAAGCATAAGCTGGAATCAAGACTGCTGGGAGAAATATCAATAACCTCAGATATGCAAATGACACCACCTTTATGGCAAAAAGCGAAGAACTAAAGAGCCTCTTGATAAAAATGAAAGAGGAGAGCAGAAAAAAAAAAAAACTGGGTTAAAACTCAATATACAGAAAACTAAGATCATGGCATTTGGTCCCATCACTTCATGGCAAATAGATAGGAAAACAATGGAAACAGTGATAGACTTTATTTTCTTGGGCTCCAAAATCACTGCAGATTGTGACTACAGCCATGAAATTAAAAAACACTGCTTCTTGGAAGAAAAGCTTTGACAAACTTAGACAGCATATTAAAAAACAGGGGCATTACTTTCCCAACAAAGTTCTGTCTATTCAAAGCTATGGTTTTTCCAGTAGTCATGTATGGATATAATGGGCTGGACTATAAAGAAATTTGAGCACCAAAGAATTGATGCTTTCAAACTGTGGTGTGGGAAGACTCTTAAAAGTTCCTTGACTGCATGGAGATCAAACTAGTCGATCCTAAAGGATATCAGTCCTGATATTTATTGGAAGGACTAATGCTGAAGCTGAAACTCCAGTACCTTGGCCACCTGATGTGAAGAACTGTCTCACTGGTTAAGACCCTGATGGTGGGAAAGATTGAAGGCAGGAGGAGAAGGGGCGACAGAGGATGAGATTTTTGGATGGCATCACCGACTCAATGGACATGAGTTTGTGCAAGCTCTGGGAGATGGTGAAGGACAGCGAAGCCTGATGTCCTGCAGTCCATGGGGTCTCAAAGGTTCAGACATGACTGAGGGGCTCAAGTGAACTGAGTGCAATATGCATTACAAATAAGACGTTTCATTGAGTTTAGTTGACAGAAGTTTGATTTGATTTTAGAGGTGTTTATTTATCTTATTTCCACATTCTTTTATTTGAAATTTGCACTTGGATAAGTCAGAGGAATTTGTTTTCTTGTTGAATTTCTTTGCTAATTTCCATGAAGTCTCTGGAAAAGCATTAAGATGCGAAACTGAATGAAATGGAGAGTATATCCAGCATACTAAAACTGAATGAATGATTGAAACCTTGAGCGAAAGATTAAACAATTCATACAAATTTAGGGCAAAAATGACAACAAACACAACTGAAAATATTACCAGGTCCATTACTCCTAACTCCACCAAAATAAGTGCATTCTTCTTTTAGGATGACATTTTATAAAAAATAAACCCTTTTAATTTTATACTTAATAATAAGGAGAAATATGATCATAGAAATGTACTTTTGATAATGAAGGAATATCATAGAGTGTATTGAATATTAGAACATCTTAGTCTCTCAGTTTTCTATATTACATCCTGTACATCATCATAGCTTTTCCTTAACTTTTGTACATCACCAAATATTAGTTGATTTTACTCTTTTGAAGAGGATAGCACGCTGGCTGCCTAGATGGTACAAGTTGGATTATCATATTTAAAACAAGAAATAAATTCAATCATATAATTCCCTTTCTCAAAATTCCACTGGTTTCCATAAGAAAGGGTAAATTTTTACCAAGGAAACCATTATTTTTCCCATTTAAGTGTTCATCTGTCATCAAGTTTATCCATATTTGTTCAATTTTGTTTAAATTTGAAATAAGCACATTTCACAGTGTTTCAGTTCAATTCAGTCGCTAAGTCACGTCCAACTCTGCGATCTCATGGACTGCAACATGCCAGGCCTCCCTGTCCATTATCATCTCCCGGAATTTACTCAAACTCTTGTCCGCTGAGTTGGTGAGGTCATCTAACCATCTCATCTTGTGTCTTCCCCTTCTCCTCCTGCCTTCAATCTTTCCCAGTATCAGGGTCTTTTTTAATGAGTCAGTTCTTCACATCAGGTGGCCAAATCTTTGGTTCTCAGCCTTCTTTATAGTCCAACTCCCACATCCATACATGACTACTGGAAAAACCATAGCTTTGACTAGATGGACCTTTGTTGGCAAAATAATATCTCTGCTTTTTAATATGCTGTCTAGATTGGTCATAACTTTTCTTCCAAGGGGCAAGAGTCTTTTAATTTCATGGCTTCAGTCACCATCTGCAGTGATTTTGGAGCCCAGAAAATAAAGTCTGTCACTGTTTCCACTGTTTCCCCCTCTATTTGTCTCAGTTTTATCTATTTCTGTATTGCATTGCAGCATGCCTATATCTGTAGTGATTTTGCCCTCTGTCACAATTTTGCAGCTTCAGACAAAAACATTAAATACTTGAAAACTCATCTTAATTATCAAGTCCTATATGACTTGTTTTTCAGCATTTATTATGAGCAAGTGATGAACTAAAATGAAGATCAATGAAGATCTATTGAATAATTTTTCTTTTGCCACTCAATCCATAAGCCAATTCCTTTGGGGCATAAAAAATCTTGTGTCCTTTTGAGCTTATTAAAGTAAATTCATCACTTCTACTTCTAAGAAATGATGGCATAGGCTCACTTTTCCCTGTTTCTCTCTGTGCGTGCATGTTAAGTTGCTTCAGTTGTGTTTGACTCTTTGTGACTCTATGGACCATAGCCTACCAGGCTCCTCTGTCCATGGAATTCTCCAGGAAAGAATACTGGGTAGCCATTTTCTTCTCCAGGGGATCTTCCTGACCCAGGATCAAACCTGTATCTGCTAGGTCTCCTGCACTGGCAGGCAGATTCTTAACCACTAACGCCACATAGGAAGCCCATTTCTCTCTGTGTATACAATGAAATATACTAGGGATAATACATCACAATCATAAAAGGGCTCTGAAAGTTAAAAAGAGGAAGGTAAACTAGCAGAGACATCATGACTTAGAGAAAACAGAGGGATGACTTTCAGGTTGGGTGGCACAAGGCTCTGCAACCGAGAAACTCCTCAGGCATAGACACACAATCTCTCTCTTGTATCTCTCCCTCACACACACACACATACACACACACAGAATAAAAGGACCAGAAAATGTGCACCCCAGTTGAGGCTTAGGAAGGTGACTTATACACAGTGACAACAGTAGATCCATCCTCCCTGCAGCAACGTATCAGCAGAATTCAGGAAACAAAAACTTTTGGTTGCTATGATCCAGTCTTCACATGAAAGCAATGAAAGTAGGATTCAGCAGCCCCATCTACTCCAGGACACCTAAAAGGAAGCAACAAGCAAGTCTCTCTGTGTGCACAAGTACCAGTGAGTCTTGTGTCTCCTCGACCTCCACTCAGTTGTAAAGGCAACACAAAGAGCTTTGCAGACATAGTGAGTGCTTTTCCTTCACCCAGCTGTAGAACACAGTCAAGCCTGGTCGTCTCCACTTGAGTGTGGATCTTTGTTCAACAGCAGAAACCAACCTAGAACAAGTGTCTCTGGGCTCCCCAGACAGTGGGAGAAGATAACTCAGGCTTCAGGTCTTCTGACTCTCTACCAAGTGGCAATCAGCTACACAAATTCTGTGATATTAATACCAAATTGGTACATGAATTTAGAACAATTCTAATTGAAATGCCAGCAAGGGTTTTACAGATATAAAAAAGCTTATTCAAAAGTTTATATGAGAGATATAAGAATTATAATAGCTAATGTGACCTTTTAAAAGAAAAATGTTGTAGGAGAGATCCCTCCACTCAATAATTAGTCATATTTTATAGCAACAGTAATTAAGGTAGCATGGTGTGTGTATGAGGAATAGACACATAAAACAATGAGAAAGGAAAAATAACCCAGAAATAGGCTCAAAAAGAATGCACAACTAAGTTTTGAACAAAGATGCAAAAGTAATTCCATGGGAAACCTATAGTTTTTTCAAGAAATACTGTTGGAGCAAATAGACATGAGTAGTCAAAAAACAATAGAAACAAATAAGACTCTGAGCTAAGTCTCACACCTCATTAAAAATATTAATTCAACATTGACTTGCAATTGATATTGAAGTGTTACACTTTAAAACATTTAGGAAAAAAATGTCCATGTTTTATATGAGGAAAATTACATAACCTCAATGAAAAGAATCAAAGAAAATCTAAATAAATGGAAAATGATCCCATATTCATGGATGGAAATAATCAATATCATCACAATGTCAAGTCTTCCTAATTTGATCTATAGATTAATGTAATTCTGGTTAAAGTCTCAGAAAACTAATCTATGGATACTTACAAACTGAATCTAAAGTTTACATAAAGAGGTAAAAGACCTAGAATAGTCAATAAAACATTGTAGATGAAGAACAAAGCTAGAGGTCTGACATTACCTAACTTTAACTTAAAACTATAATAATCACAACAGCGTGGTACAGATGAAAAAAAGATAAATAGATCAATGTACTAGATTAGAGAACATAAAAAGTGACCCACACAAATACAGTCAACTGATTTTGACAAAAGAGCAGAGGCAAATGAATGGATAGAGGATAACCTTTTCATCAAGTGATACTAGAACAAAATCCCAAAATTGCATTAATATCTTGCAAACTACTAAACTAGACAAAACTTTAAACCTTTCACAAAAATTAACTCAAAGTGAATTATGGACCTAAATGTAAAACATAAAAACACTAAATTTCTAAAAGATGTCATAGGAGAAAGTCTAGATGACCTTAGGTTTGATAATGATGTTTTTCATAAATACAACACCAAAAGCAAAAGCACCATTTATGAAAGAAAGAAAATGTACTCAAAATTAAGAATTTTTGTTCTGCAAAATTTACTTCTCATAGAATGGAAAGACAAGATACAGAATAGGAGAAAAATCTTTGCATAGTATCTGGATTGCAGGTATAGCCTTGTGAGAAACTGGAAGAAAAATCTTTGCAAAACATATACTAGATTAAAAAGAAAAATAGTATCCAAAATACACAAAGAAAACTTAAAACTCAACAATAAGAGAGCAAAACTATCTAATTTAAAATTTGGCAAATTATCTGAGCAGACTCTTCATCAAAGGAGATATAGGTATGGTATAAATATGCATATGAAAGTGTACTCAATATCATATGCCATTATGGAATTGCAAGTTAAAATAATAGTGAGGTACCAATACATAACTATTAGAATGACTAAAATCCAAAACACTGACACTACAAAATGCTGATGAGGTTAGGGAGCAGCAGGATTTCTCATTTATTTTTTGTGGGAATGTAAAATAGTACAGCCACTTTAGAAGATATTTAGGAGTTTCTTCTGAAACTATGTAATGTCGTATTGCACTCCTTGGTATTTAACCAAGTAGTTGAAAATGTTAAGTCTGCACAAAAATATATATGTGCTGTGGATATTGCTAAGTGAAATAAGTCAATCTGAAAATGCTGTATACTGTATGAGTCCATCTATATGTCATCTGAAAAGGTAAAACTATAGAGACAGTAAAAAAAGATAAATGGTGGCCAGGGGGTCAGGAGAAGGGATGCAGGGGTGTTTATGTGGAGCACAGGAGAGTTATAGGACAATAAAATTATTTCATATGAAAATGTAATTGGTGACACTAGTTATTATCTATTTATCAAAATCCAGAATGTACAACACAGAGTGAATCCTAATGCAACCTATGGACTTTAGTAAATAATGGTGGTAGTGGTTTAGTCACTAAATCGTGTCAGATTTTTGTGACCCTATGGACTGTAGCTTGCCAGGCTCCTCTGTCCATGGGGTTCTCCAGGAAAGAATACTGGAGTGGGCTGCCATTTCTTTCCCCAGGGGATCTTCCCAATCCAGGACTCAAACCAAGGTCTCTTGTATTGCAGGCAGATTTTTTACCAACTAAGCTGCAAGGGAAGTTCACATCAACTTTGGTTGTGCTTGGTCGCTCAGTTGTATCAGGAGTCTTCCCAGCCCAGCAATTGAATCGGGGTCTCCTGCATTGCAGGTGTATTCTTTAAAATCTGAACCACTAGGGAAGCCCATGAATACTGGAGTCGGTAGCCTGTCCCTTCTCCAGGGGATTTTTCTGGCCAGGGAATCAAGTCAGGGTCTCCTGCATTGCAGGAGGATTCTTTACCAACTGAGCTATCAGGGAGGCCCTCAATATTGGTTAAGCAATTGCAATAAGTATACCACATTAATTTAAAATGTTAATAACAGGGAACATAGTGAAAGGAGGGTGAGGGAGTATATGGGAATTTTCTGTAATTTCAGCTCAGCTTTTCTGTAAATTTAAAATGGTGCAAATATGTAACGTCTATTAATTTAAAACAAGCAAAATAGTATGAAATAATTGAGGTCTACAGTGAGACTAAGACTTCAACAGTAAGAACACGGTCCATAAAAGCAAAACCTGATAAGCTGGACCTCACAAAATAAAACAAATGCTCTACAAGGGAGCTTCACTTGGAAAGAGGTTGAAAAGAAAAAGTGAATACTGGGATAAATTATTTACACATTCATAGAAGATAAAAATTAGTATTTCAAATATATAAAGAACTCAGAACTTGAGTAAACATTAAGAAGGTGAACTAGAAAATTGATTAAATATTAAAAAAGGTATTTTACCAAATATATGCTAATTTTAAGACTTTGAAAAAGTTTACAAGTTTATTAACCAATAGAAAAATTCAAATTAAAAGCAAAATCAAACATCACTACAAATTTATCAAAATGGCTAAAATGAAAAAAAAAAAAAAACAATGATGGCACAATATGTGGAAGAGGATGCAGAGAAAGCCTCTCAGTCATACAATGCTGCTGGGAATGTGAAAAGATACACTCGCTATGAAAAACAATTTGGCATTTGAAAAAATTAAACACACAATTTTTGTGCATCTCAGAAATTTTACTATTGGGTAATATCCTCAATAAATAAAAATTTATATTTACATAAAAACTTGTAAACAAATTTTAATACTAGTTTTCTTTTTATAAATAAGAATGGCACCAGCCCAGATGCCCTTTAGGAGGTGAATGACTAAAAAGCCAGTCCAAATATATACCTTGGAATACTATTTAGCACTGAAAATCAATGGATTATTGATACATGCAACTTGGATATATCTCCATAGAGTTATGCTGAGTGAAAAAATAAAAAATCTATTATGAAAAGTTGACATTCTATATGACTTCACTTAAATAATATGTTTTAAATTGTGGTTAATTATGCATACCATAATATTTGCCATGTAACGTTTATTTATCAATGTACATGTCTGTGGCTTTAAGAACATTTACATTATTATGCACCCAAGGATAATCATCTATCTCCAGAATGCTTTTATCCTCCCTAATTGAAATGACGCAACATACCATTTATCTCTAACTCCCCACTTCAAAGTACCGCACAATTACTCTCATCTCTCATGCTAATAAAGTAATGCTCAAAATTCTCCAAGCCAGGCTTCAGCAATAAGTGAACCGTGAACTTCCAGATGTCCCAGCTGGATTTAGAAAGGGCAGAGGAACCAGAGATCAAATTGCAACATCTGCTGGATCATCAAAAAAGCAAGAGGGAAAATTCTGAAAGAGATGGGAATACAAGACCACCTGACCCGCCTCTTGAGAAATCTGTATGTAGTTCAGGAAGCAACAGTTAGAACTGGACATGGAACAACAGACTGGTTGCATATAGGAAAAGGAATACGTCAAGGCTGTATATTGTCACCCTACTTATTTAACTTATATGCAGAGAACATCTATTTTTGGATGAATAAGTAACATTTTTGAAATATTAACATTTCAAAGTAGATAACATTTTTAAATGAAGAAAAATAGAAATGGAGACCCAATTAGTTGCTATCAGTTATTAGAGATGGAGCTAGAAGTGGGAGAAGAGTAAGCAATTAGGAAAAAACAACATGAGGAATCTTTGCAGTGATGAAATTGTTCTATGTATTTTCTGTGGCAGTGGATACACAAATAAATAGATGTAATAAGTTGCCTTGAGCTAAATACAAACACACACATAGACACACACCTGTGTATATATCCACACTAAAAAAGTACATGTTTAACTGCAGAACTCTGAATAACATCAGAATCAACATTTTAGTTGTTATTATTATAGTTTTCTAAGATTTTGCCTTGAGGAAAATTGGGTATTTCTTATTTTCTAATTTGGATTAATTGAATTTGTTTTTCTTCTCTGATTGCCATGACTAGGACTTATATTCAGTTCAGTTCAATTCAGTTCAGTCACTCCGTCATATCTGACTCTTTGTGACCCCATTGACCGAAGTACGCCAGGCTTCCCTGTCCATCACAAAGTCCCGTAGCTTGCTCAAACTCATGTCCATTGAATCAGTGATGCCATCCAAGCATCTCATCTCCTGTCTTCCCCTTCTCCTCCTGCCTTCAATCTTTCCCAGAATTAGGGTCTTTTCCAATGAGTCAGTTCTTCACATCAGGTGGCCGAAGTATTGGAGCTTCAGCTTCAGTACCAGTCTTTTCAGTGAATATTCAGGATTGATTTCCTTTAGGATTGACTGGTTTGATCTCCTTGCAGGCCAAGGGACTCTCAAGAGTCTTCTCCAACACCACACTTCAAAGGCATCAGTTCTTTGACACTCAACCTTTTCTATTGTCCAGATTTCACTTCCATACATAACTACTGGAAAAACGATAGCTTTGGCTACACGGACATTTGTAGGCATAGTAATGTCTCTGCTTTTTAATACACTGTCTAGGTTTGTCATTGCTTTTCTTCCAAGGAGCAAGTGTCTTTTAATTTCTTGGCTGCAGTCACCATCTGCAGTGATTTTGGAGCCCAAGAAAATAGTCTGTCACTGTTTCCATTGTCTACCCAGCTATTTGCCATGAAGTGATGGGACCAGATGCCATGATCTTTGCTTTTTGAATGTTGAGTTTTAAGCCAGTTTTCACTCTCCTCTTTCACCTTCATCAAGAGTCTTTTTAATTTCTCTTTGCTTTCTGCCATAAGGGTGATTTCATCTGCATATCTGAGGTTGTTGATATTTCTCCTGGCAATCTTGATTCTAGGTTAGGTTCATCCAGCCCAACATTTCACATGATGTACTCTACATATAAGTTAAATTATCAGTGTGATAATATACAGCCTTGATATACTCCTTTCCCAATTTTAAACAAGTCCATTGTTCCATGTCTGGTTGTAGCTGTTATTTTTGATTTGCATACAGGTTACATATAAGGCAGGTAAGGTAGTCTGGTATTCCCATTTCTTTAGAATTTTCAACAGTTCCTTGTGATCCACACATTCAATGGTGTTAGTGTATTCAATGAAGCAGAAGTAGATGTATTTTTCTGGAATTCTCTTCCTTTTTCTATGATCCAACTGATGTTATCAGTTTCATGTCTGGTTTATCTGCCTTTTCTAAATCCAGCTTACACATCTGGAAGTTCTCGTTTTCCATACTGCTGATCATGTTGAGGTAGGTTCCCTCTATGTCCACCTTTTAAAGAGTTTTATTATAAATGGGTATTTAATTTTGTCCAAAACTTTTTTCCACATCTATTGAGATGATCATATGATTTTTATCTTTTAACTTTCTAATATGGTGTATCACACTGATTGATCTACATACACTTAAGAATACATGCATCGCTGAGATAAACCCCATTTGATCATATTGTACAATCCTTTCAATGTGTTGTTGGATTCTTGTTGCTAGTATTTTGTCAATAATATTTGCATCTATATTCATTGGTGATATTGCTTTGTAATTTTCTTTTTCTGTAATGGTCTTTTTGTGATATATTTTTTGACTTTGGTATCAAGGTGATGGTGTTCTCATGAGATGAGCTTGAAATTATTCTTCCCTCTGTAATATTTTGGAAAATCTGAGAAGGATAAGCATTAGCTCTTGTCTAAATGTTTGGTAGAATTCACCTATGAACCCATCTGACCCTGGACTTTTGTTTGTTGGAAGATTTTTAATCACAGTATCAGTTTCATTACATATGATTGCTTTGTTCATATTTTCTATTTCTTCCTGGTTCAGTCTTAAAAGGTTGTGGCTTTCTAAGAACCTGTCCAGTTCTTCCTGGTGGTCCATTTTATTGTCATACACTTTCTTGTAGTAGTCTCTTATGATTCTTTTTATTTCTTGATGTCAGTTATAATTTCAACTTTTTCATTTCTAATTTAATTGATTTGAATCCTCTCCCCTTTTCTTAATGAGTCTGGCTAAAGGATTATCAGTTTTGTCTATCTTCCTGAAGAACCAGATTATAGTTTCATTGACTTGTTCTGTTGGTTTTTCATTTCTACTTAATTTATTTCTGCTCCTACTAGTCTGTCAAACAGAGTGTAGTAATTCAGAAAGAAAAAAAATAACACATATATGTGAACCTAGAAAAATGGTACAGATGAACCTATTTGAAGGGCAGGAATAGAGATGCAGATATAGAAAAAGACGTGGACCCAGAGTTGGGCAAAGGAGAGAGTGGGGGTAATTGAGAGAGTAGCATTGATATATACATATTACTATGTGAGAAATAGAGAGCTGGGGAGAACCTGAAGCAAAGCTCAGAGAGCTCAGCTTGGTGCTCTGTGAGGACCTAGAGTGGTGGGATGCAGAGGTGAGAAACATCCAAAATGGAAGGGATATATGTTTACACATAGCTGATTTTTTTTTTTTTGTATAGCACAAACTAACAAAAGATTGTAAAGCAATGCCACTGCAAGTAGAAGAGAATCTATTCAAGTGAAGTCATGAAAGTATTGTGACTGAGGTCCTTCCAAGCAAAAAGAATAACATAAGGAAAACCACACAGACATAAAACTTCATTCACTGAAGATAATATTAGTAGCTAGTATTATCCCTAGTTGATTGAGCAAAACAAGGAAGGATAAATAAAGAGGTTAAATAGGAATATATCATATTGAATATTTGAAATTAAACAAAAAACTTTGGCCTATATTCTGGAAGCTCTGAAGAGTTAGTGACTATTTTAATAAGAAAATTATGTGACTGGATTTGCGTTTTTGAGAAAGGTTGTGGAAGATGTTACTGAAGTTGCTTAGAATGGAACCTGGAAGATCAGAAAAGAAGCTATGAAATAAAACACTGTAACATTTTGCTTAGACTAAAGTAAGGTCAGTGGAGACAGGAAGTCAGGAATGGGAACTAGAGAACATGATACCTTGGACACTGAGGGAGAGTGATTCTTACTTGTCATAGAATGAATAGACAGAGTGCACCCTGAAGGTTATAAGAAGCGATCTAAAGGAAGAAGGTGTACTGTGGTGGCATTTTGTGCCCTGCAGCACAGAGTGACAGAGTTTTAAAAAAGAAAAGTGCAGAGGAGAAAAAATGCAAATGATAAGCAGCAAGAGACAGTGGCTAGTTATACCTTCCAGAGGTGACCACTGTGTGTGTGTACCATTAATTTACTCCACTTTATCAGAGTGTAAATCCCTTTTATCAAATATTTAGTTCTGTTTCATTCTCTAAGAACCAAGATCAGGCTTCACCAACAATGCTGCTGCTGCTGCTAAGTCGCTTAGTCGTGTCTGACAACAATGAGACTAATTCTGGGTGGAAACCTTTAACTTCCTGGTCTTTGACTTAATACACAGATATAAACACCTTGGAATTATTTGGCCTTCCTGGACTAAATGACTCTACCCTGGGCTTTATTGTGGCTTTTGGGTTTTGTTTTTACTATGTAACTCTCATAAACCCAAAACATTTTATTGAAAATATGTTCCTTAACAGAACTGCTCTTTCCCCTCAACTTTGTGTAATGAGCAGGATCCTATGGGGCCTTCCCAGGATCGAGCATTCCCCCATATCCTCTGCTTGCCTTTTATTTACAGATTACCTGTAGTCTCTCAGGCCTCTCCTGAGTTGCAAAATCCTGGCTCAAGAATTAATGATTGAAAAGGATATGAACATGTAGTGAGAAAAACAGCAATTCAGCCTAGAGAACTGGTAACAAACAGTAAATCAGTCATATTAGCAGCCACTGAACAAATCTGTATGCAGGTCAGGAAGCAACAGTTAGAACTGGACATGAAACAACAGACTGGTTCCAAATAGGAAAAGGAGTGTGTCAAGGCTGTATATTGTCACCCTGCTTATTTAACTTATATGCAGAGTACATCATGAGAAACGCTGGACTGGAAGAAACACAAGCTGGAATCAATATTGCCGGGAGAAATATCAATAACCTCAGATATGCAGATGACACCACCCTTATGGCAGAAAGGAAGAGGAGCTAAAGCCTCTTGATGAAAGTGAAAGAGGAGAGCAAAAGTTGGCTTAAAGCTCAACATTCAGAAAACGAAGATCATGGCATCTGGTCCCATCATTTCATGGGAAATAGATGGGGAAACAGTGGAAACAGTGTCAGACTTTATTTTGTGGGGCTCCAAAATCACTGCAGGTGGTGATTGCAGCCATGAAATTAAAAGACGCTTACTCCTTGGAAGAAAAGTTATGACCAACGTAGATAGCCTATTCAAAAGCAGAGACATTACTTTGCCAACTGAGGTCCGTCTAGTCAAGGCTATGGTTTTTCCTGTGGTCATGTACGGATGTGAGATTTGGATTGTGAAGAAGGCTGAGTGCCGAAGAATTGATGCTTTTGAACTGTGGTGTTGGAGAAGACTCTTGAGAGTCCCTTGGACTGCAAGGAGATCCAACCAGTCCATTCTGAAGGAGATCAACCCTGGGATTTCTTTGGAAGGAATGATGCTGAAGCTGAAACTCCAGTACTTTGGCCACCTCATGAGAAGAGTTGACTCATTGGAAGAGACTCTGATGCTGGGAGGGATTGGGGGAAGGAGGAGAAAGGGACGACCGAGGATGAGATGGCTGGATGGCATCACGGACTTGATGGATGTGAGTCTGAGTGAACTCCAGGAGATGGTGATGGACAGGAAGGCCTGGCATGCTGCTATTCATGGGGTCGCAAAGAGTTGGACACGACTGAACTGAACTGAACTGAATCTTTAATTAATCCCCAAAGTATCTAGATAATACTATCTGATCCACATTTCTCAGTGGTTTTACAAATATTAAGACAACCTGCTTCATGAAAGAAGTTAACTATATGATGATCAGGGGCAGGTAGCCCTCAGACTTATTGAAGCATGAGGATTGATAATGTTAACACCTTTGACACTGCCTTGTCACCTCCCATCAACCAGTTAGAGAACTGTGTAGATGCTGGTCACATCTACACAGGCAGGCCCCTGCATCACACTGTCTTTAAAAATGCTTTGCTGAAACCCACTGGGGAGTTCAGGTCTTTTGAGCATGAGCTGCCTATTCTTTTTGGTTCCCTGTGATGAATGCTACACTTTCCTTCACCACAACCTGGTGTCAATGGATTGGTTTTACAGTGCACAGGTAAGCAGACTTGTTTGCTTCAGTAATGCTGTTGTTTAGTTGCTAAGTCATGTCTGACTCTATGGACTGTAGCCTACCAGGCTCCTCTGTCTATATAATTTCCCAGGCAAAAATAATGCAGTAGGTTGGCATTTCCTTCTCCAGGGAATCTTCTTGACTAAGGGATGAAACTCACGTCTCCTGAATGGCAGGCAATTCTTTACTGCTGTGCCACGATGGAAGACTTCTCAGTAACATTAGCAGAGACTGAGTGATAGTCGTTCAGTCACATTCAACTCTTTGTGACCCCATGGACTTATAATCTGCCAGATCCTCTGTCCATGGGATTCTCCAAGCAAGAATAGTGGAGTGGGTTGCCTATTCAAATTTATTGTGATATTCCCAGAGCTTTATTAGCCATATCAGTGACAGTCCTTGGAACCAAGCAAAATTACTTGGTTAGTAAAGGACTAATTTCTACATCGTAATTATAAAATGCTTCTAACATGAAAACATTTACATTTTCTGTATCTTGTCTACAACTTAGCACATAGTAGCATCGATAAACTGAGTGTAGCATTGATATGTAAGTTAACACTTTGATTTCTTCTACAATGAAATTGATGTACTGGCATTTTTTCTACTTTTTGATAATGCTTAAAAAACAGTCATGCTTTACTATAGACCACTGAAGAAAATATACTGCAAGACTAACTGCATGTAGCATGTATAACATTATTCATCTCCAATATACACCTTAACTCCAAGGATTTTTCAATCCCTGTGAGTGAAAACATATATAAAGAAATACTATGATGATTTGGTATATCTAAAAAAAATCATACTAGGATACCTTTCTTTGCCGCCCTGCTCAAATTATAATGTATATTAAAACTAATACAGATATATTTTCTTAAAACTTTTTTGATTAACCCAATAATTATTTTCCACCTATCTTTGAATTATGGAAATTTCAGCCTATTATTTCCAGAATTATTCTTAGAAACATTTGTTTGTTTACAAGGTAAGAGACAAATATGACTGTTTATGGTAAGACTGTTACAGTGTGTATTTTGGTGGAAGATTTTCATAGAGAATCACTATGAGATAACTGATTTCTCTCAAAAGTTTAATTCCCCCCCCAAAAAATCAGCTACTAAATTTAAAATGTGGGATTTAATTTCAGACAAATCACTTTAGAAAGTCATGCTTTATTCTTTCCAAGGCAATTCTCATGTAGAGGAAACCACGGTAACAGTATAAGGTGGCAGTGAGCCAGGAGGCTCAGGAACTTAGCCTTGGAACCAGATATAATTTCAGGTGTTTATTTTGCCAGCAACTAGGGCTGTGACCTTGAGCAAGTAAAACTATATAATGGATACTCAAAATGACTACTTCTGTATGTGTTGTAAAATTGAATAAAATGATGCATGTCAAGATCAAAAAATGATATCAAGATAATAAGATCAGCATATTTAGTGCATTTATTGTCATTATCAGCATCAGAATACTTACAAAAATTACCTGAAATTGTGACTTCCCTGGTGGCTCAGATGGTAAAGCATCTGTCTACAGTGCAGGAGACCTGGGTTCGATCCCTAGGTTGGGAAGATTCCCTGCAGAAGGAAATGGTAACCCACTCCAGTAGTCTTGCCTAGAAAATCCCATGGACGGAGGAGCAGGCCACTGTCCATGGGGTCACAAAGAGTCGGACACGATTGAGCGACATCACTTTCATTTTCACCTGAAATTGTATATGTGTTCAGCCAAGAAAGATTTGAAGCTTCCTAAACTCTTAGGAGTTTACAACACCGGGAGCTGACTATGGCTCAGATCATGACCTCCTTATTATCAAATTCAGACATAAAATGAGGAAAGTAGGGAAAACCACTAGACCATTAAGGTATGACCTAAATCAAATCCCATATGATTACACAGTGGAAGTGAGAAACAGATTTAAGGGACTAGATCTGATAGACAGAGTGCCTGATGATCTATGGATGGAGGGTCATGACATTGTACAGGAGACAGAGATCAAGATCATCCCCATGGAAAAGAAATGCAAAAAAGCAAAATAGCAGTCTGAGGAGGTCTTACAAATAGCTGTGAAAAACAGAGAAGCAAAAAGCAAAGGAGAAAAGGAAAGATGTCAGCATCTAAGTGCAGAGTTCCAAAGAATAGCAAGAAGAGATAAGAAAGCCTTCCTCAGTGGTCAATGCAAAGAAATAGAGGAAAACAACAGAATGGGAAAGACTAGAGATCTCTTCAAGAAAATTAGAGATACCAAGGGAATATTTCATGCAAAGATGGGCTCAATAAAGGAGAGAAATGGTATGGACCTAACAGAAGCAGAAGATATTAAGATGAGGTGGTAAGAATACACAGGAGAACTGTACAAAAAAAGATCTTCATGACCCAGATAATCACGATGGTATGATCACTCATCTAGAGCCAGACATCCTGGAATGTGAAGTCAAGTGAGCCTTAGAAAGCATCACTATGAACAAAGCTAGTGGAGGTGATGGAATTCCAGTTGAACTATTTCAAATCCTAAAAGATGATGCTGTGAAAGTGCTGGACTCAATATGCCAGCAAATTTGGAAAACTCAGCAGTGGCCACAGGACTGGAAAAGGTCAGTTTTCATTCCAATCCCAAAGAAAGGCAATGCCAAAGAATGCTCAAACTACCGCACAATTGCACTCATTTCACACACTAGTAAAGTAATGCTCAAAATTCTCCAAACCAGGCTTCAGCAATACGTGAACAGTGAACTTCCAGATGTTCAAGCTGGTTTTAGAAAAGGCAGAGGAACCAAAGATCAAATTGCCAACATCTGCTGGATCATGGAAAGGGCAAGAGAGTTCCAAAAAAACATCTATTTCTGCTTTATTGACTATACCAAAGCCTTTGACTGTGTGGATCACAGTAAACTGTAGAAAATTCTGAAAGAGATGGGAATACCACACCACCTGACATGCCTCTTGAGAAACCTGTATGCAGGTCAGGACGCAACAGTTAGAACTGGACATGGAACAACAGACTGATTCCCAAAAGAGGAAAAAGAGTACATCAAGGCAGTATATTGTCGCCCTGCTTATTTAACTTCTATACACAGTATGCTGGAAGAAGCATAAGTTGGAATCAAGATTGCCAGGAGAAATATCAATAACCTCAGATATGCAGATGACACCACCCTTATAGCAGAAAGTGAAGAGGAACTAAAAAGTCTCTTGATGAAAGTGAAAGAGGAGAGTGAAAAAGTTGGCTTAAAGCTCAACATCCAGAAAACTAAGATCATGACATCTGGTCCCATCACTTCACGGGAAATAGATGGGGAAGCAGTGGAAACAGTGTCAGATTTTATTTTGGAGGGCTCCAAAATCACAGCAGATGGTGATTGCATCCATGAAATTAAAAGATGCTTACTCCTTGGAAGGAAAGTTATGACCAACCTAGATAGCATATTGAAAAGCAGAGACATTACTTTGTCAACAAAGTTCTGTCTAGTCAAGGCTACGGTTTTTCCTGTGGTCATGTATGGATGTGAGAGTTGGATTGTGAAAAAAGCTGAGTGCTGAAGAATTAATGCTTTTGAACTGTGGTGTTGGAGAAGACTTGAGAGTCCCTTGGACTGCAAGGAGATCCAACCAGTCCATTCTAAAGGAGATCGGTCCTGGGTTTTCATTGGGAGGACTGAGGCAGAAGTTGAAACTCCAATACTTTGGCCACCTCATTCAAAGAGTTAATTCAATGGAAAAGACCCTGATGTTGTGAGGGATTGAGGGCAGGAGGAGAAAGGGATGACAGAGGATGAGATGGCTGGATGGCATCATCAACTCGATGGACATGAGTTTGGGTAATCTCTGGGAGTTGATGATGGACAGGGAGACCTGGCATGCTGTGATTCATGGGGTCACAAAGAGTTGGACATGACTGAGGGACTGAACTGAACTGATTATGGTAATTTATCCAATATATTCTTAAAGTAATCGTCACCTTTGACTGGTATCATAGCAATGGATCCTATGCATATTGAAACCTTACCCTCATTTTCACATGGTTCCACCATAACTAGTCCACTGTAGATGACCTGTCATAGCTAATTATTAAGTTCTCATTGAACTGAACTGAATTACCAAGTTTAAAGCTAGAAGAAATTTTTGACTTTATCTGGTGCATCTCTTTATTTTTCAGAATTTTAATATATAGTAATAATAAGAAGAATTATTAACTCTGAATTATAGACACCCAAAGTTTGAAAACCTAAAGTTATAATTTTTTCATGTGTTTCTTCCTGGTTTCCCCTACATCCAAATTCTTCAGACTTGAATAATTTAAATTAATTATCTTATATTGAACAGCTACATAAAAACACGAGTCAGAAATATAATTTCTGTGCTCTTCAACTTTCTAACATGTAACAATTAATTAATATGTATTTTGTGTTTCTTTCCTTTAAAGCATAATTTTTAAAAGACAAGAGTATCATAAAAATAGAAATTTATATAAAAGTAGATCAGGCAGCTTAAAGTTGAACCTTTAAAAGTTGCTACTAAAAGCTGAATTTAAATTCTTTTAAGCATGTCTTTGTTCCTCCTCTGCATCCTCACCATTGTCACCACTATCATCCCCTTCATATTCTGAGATTTAGTTTTCCTGCTGCTGCTGCTGCTAGTCATTTCAGTCGTGTCCGACTCTGTGCGACCCCATAGACCGCAGCCCACCAGGCTTCCCCTGTCCCTGGGATTCTCCAGGCAAGAACACTGGAGTGGGTTGCCATTTCCTTCTCCAATGCATGAAAGTGAAAAGTGAAAGTGAAGTCACTGAGTCGTGTCCAACTCTCAGCGACCCCATGGACTGCAGCCTACCAGGCTCCTCCGTCCATGGGATTTTCCAGGCAAGAGTACTGGAGTGGGGTGCCGTTGCCTTCTCCGCTAGTTTTCCTAGTAAACGTAAACTATGTCATGTTACAAATTTTCTGTCTTCTCTGAAGACATTGCCAGGACAAGAAGGGAGAATGACACAGTGAAAAGTGCCATTAAGGCAGAAAGTTATTAGTGCTAAGTGTAGTTCAGTCACTTACCAATTAAACCATGTGGAATTGCTGAAATTAAAAGCAAAATTCAAAAATGGCATTCTTGTTTTATTCAATGCGTGTATAACTTCTTGAACTCAGTTTCTTAATTTTTAATTTGGAGTAAATATTTCCTTTGTGGTAGAGAGTAAAGCTAAAGCAATATTTGCTAATGTTTGGAATACCTAAAGGACTAAATAAATAATAGCTACTGTACTAATTTAGGTATAATTCTATACTTATTTCATTGTGTTTTACAAACTTCCATTTAATCCCCTTAGGATTAATTTAAATGCAAATGTTGCATTCAGATTCTAGCTGTTGTACATTGTGGAAAAAAAGCGGTTACCACTTTGAAATAATGATAAATACTCTATTAACTTTAATTGTTATTTTCTAGGAAGCATGCAAGAGAGGGTGACAAGAACATCACCATAGGCAAAGGTCTATTAGCCAGCTAGACCAATAAAAATTATACCTCTTGTCAAAATTGGAAGGGCCAGTAATCATTATCAAGCCTAATAAAGAATTACAGTAATAATTTAAAAGTTTATTTTCATTCACTTGTGAACCTTGGGCTAATTCCAAAAGTCACATGAAGGAAATAGAAACACTGCTTGTCTAATTTCCTTGCCTGCCTAATGCATAACAAGAACAGGGTCGACTCTCTAGTCAAGAAATCAATTATTAAGCAGTGCAAACATTATTTTAATTTAGAAGAAACTTGTTTCTAAAAGTTTGTCTTGTTGTTGCTAAATTGATTCTTTCCTTTTCAACAATTTCCATCATCACAAATCCACCCTCTCTTTTTCTACCTATAGCAAGAATTCTGGTTACCTAGAAAGGATTTAAAAGTACATGATGGAATGACTAGCATTTGTATCCATGCCTTTTTAATTACATTCGACTATATTTGTTTATCATGAACACATCTTAATTGTAAGATGTGTTCATCTTAGAAATAATTATTTATTTCAGATAATTAATCTTGGAAAAAATGAAAACTATAAACAAAATAGATATAAAACATTAAAAGTAATTGTTTGGAGTGTAAAAGTAACTAATTAATTTAATGGATTATGACTATTAATCCATGTATAATACTAAATGAAAAGGTAAAAACTGAGAAATGTTTGCAAATCTCTTATATTTAAAATATTTTATGGAAGGTAAACTTATGGAGGAACTATAAAAATTAACTTTTGTGTAACCTACCCATACTGTCCCAACACCATGTAATAAAGATAAATTTACCACTGTTGGCCTCAGTTTTAAGAAGGACCATCTTCCTTAAGAAAAGTCTATTGACTTGAGCCAGGAAGCTGAACATCAACTTTTAAAGACTGAATTTTCTTATCATAACATCCCTTTCTCTGTTTCAAGTTCTCTTGAAAGCAGCTTTTTGCCCTTTTCCTGTTTGCCCATTTCAGTCTTGTAAGTACAGCATCTTTGACTTCAACAGACACATGCCTCTCAAATTATTGGCTAATAGGTGTAAAGCAGCTGATCCTGGGTTTTGTTCTGCTCTGGGTAAGGCACCACAATTAATGGGCCAAATAATTATGTTTTCCTAGATCTCTCCTTACTACAATGTTTCTCCTTCCTATTTCAGCTTTGCCTTACCAATGTTTTGGCATTAATATATAGTTGAAGGGTTGAAAAGACACCAGAAAGTGCAAGGTACTATTTCCATGTCATCTGAATTTCTATTATGTATGCGACCCACTGTCTATTAGTTCAGTTCAGTTCAGTCACTCAGTCATGTCTGGCTCTTTGTGACCACATGGACTGTAGCACTCCAGGCTTTCCTTTTCATCACCAACTCCCAGAACTTTCTCAAACTCATGTCCATCAAGTTGGTGATGCCATCCAACCATCTCATATGAAGTCCCCTACTCTTCCCGCCTTCAATCTTTCCCAGCATCAGGGTCTTTTCTAATGAATCAGTTCTTCTTATCAGGTGGCCAAAGTATTGGAGCTTCAGCATCAGTCCTTCTGATAAATATTCAGGACTGATTTCCTTTAGGATTGACTGGTTTGATCTCTTTGCTGTCCAAGGGACTCTCAAGAGTCTTCTCCAACAGCATAGCTCAAAAGCATCAATTGTTCAGTGCTCATCTGTCTTTATGGTCCAATTCTCACATCCATACATGACTACTGGAAAAACCATACGTTTGAGTAGACAGACCTTTGTCTGCAAAGTAATGTCTCTGCTTTTTAACATGCTGTGTAGGTTGCTTATAATTTTTCTCCCAAGAAGCAAACGTCTTTTTATTTCATGGCTGCAGTCACCATGTACAGTGATTTTGGAACCCAAGAAAATAAAATCTGTCGCTGTTTCCACTATTTCCCCATTTATTTGCCATGAAATGATGGGACCAGAGGCCATGATCTCTGTTTTTTGAATGTTGAGTTTCAACCCAGCTTTTTCACTCTCATCAAGAGACTCTTTAGTTCCTCTTCACTTTTTGCCATAAGGGTGGTGTCATCTGTATATCTGAGGTTATTGATATTTCTTCCAGCAATCTTGATTCTAGCTTGTGCTTCATCCAACCCTCTGTACTCTGTTCTCTGCATAGAAGTTAATTAAGTAGAGTGACAATATACAGCCTTGATGTACTCTTTTCCTAATTTGGAACCATTCCATTTTTCCATGTCTGGTTCTCACTGCTGCTTCTTGACCTACATACAGATTTCACAAGAGGCAAGTAAGGTGGCCTGGTATTCCCATCTCTTTATAAGAATGTTCCACAGTTTGTTGTGATCCACACCTTCAAAGGATTTATCATAGTCAATGAAGCAGAAGAAGATGTTTTCCTGGAATTCCCTTGAATTTTCTGTGATGCATCATGTGTTGTCAGTTTGATCTCTGGTTCCTCTACCTTTTCTAAATTCAGTTTGAACATCTGGAAGTCCCACTGTGTATATAAATCTCTATACACCATTACACATAATCACAAAATATCATCAGCAACATATCACTGGAATAAGACTACTTGATGCCAAGAAATATATGCCATGTTAATAATCTAAATATCTAAAACTTATTGAGCAGTCACTATGCAACAGACATTGTACATTAATATATATAGTTATAAAGGGGCACTTTGAAGCCCCATTTACTATTGAAAAAAACAAGAAATGGAAATAATGTAATTGCCTACTATCATATAATCAAGAAGTGTTAAGATTTAATTCCAAGTAGTCAGTTTTCAAAGCAGTGCTCTGAACCCTAACTCATTATTCTTTGTTTTATCATGCAGTACACATATCATCTATGTGCTTCTCTCTACTATATCGAGAACAGATAAAATATCGACATAGTCCATAAAGTCAGTCTTTTGTTCAAAAAGAAATTATCCCTGTAATGGTTTTCTAGATTTGCAATTTATATATCTATGCATGCACACAATAATATGAAACAACTTAAGGACTACATTATAATATTGTTACATATCCCATAAGAAAATATTTGTCTTTTTTCAGTTATAACATACTATGAAAAAAATATTTTAGAGTAGAGTCAAATATGGCAACATCCCTTTGGTTTTGCAGAAAATAACTTGTAAAATAATTTTCTTCAAAAACCTTGCTTCAATAATCTTTTAAAAATTGATAAAATTAAAATTTTAAAAAGTTTCCAATACTCTGAGATTGAGTTAAATTTCATCACACTTTTCAATTGTTCTTTTGACTGGGACAGCTAGATGTCAATTGTAAGATAGAGGAGCATTAATGTCTATACCATTTCTGAAAACTCTTCATCTACCTACACAGAATATAAATACCCTGCAAATTCATTCTATATAAGTACAAAATGTTTGCCTTTTGATACTGTTCATGGGGCTCTCATGGAGAGCTGAGTCACTGAAAAAGACCCTGATCTTGGGAAAGATTGAGGGCAGGCAGGAGGAGAAAGGGGCTACAGAGAATGGGATGGTTGGATGGCATTTCCAAATCAATGGACATGAGCAAAGTCTGGGAGGTAGTGAAGGACAGGGAAGCCAGGCATGCTGCAGTCCATAGGGTTGCAAAAAGTTAGACATGATATAGTGACTGAACAGCAACAATGACAATTATTACTGTTTTCAACAGTGTTTTTGCAAAGCAACAAATTACTTCAATACCGCATGTGTTCTCTTTATATCACTGTCTCTTGTGTAATAGCCATGACTATGAGTTTACACATCATTGATTTCTTTTGGGGTTAGCAGGGATTCACAAAGTTTCTTGTAATGAGAAGATCTGGGCTTCCCTGGTAGTTCATCTGGTAAAGAATCTACCTACAAGGCAGGAGACCGTGGTTTGATTCCTGCGTCAGGAATATCCCCTGAAGATTTAATTTTGGCACATATCCAAAGCAAAGTAAACACACTCTGCTTGCTATTTTCAGTAATACCACAGAATAAAACCAGTCTTCATAATATAATACTAAATAAAAATTATATATGATAGAACATATATATAAATTAAAATTAAAATATTTATTATACTTTGTATCTATAAATCATTTTAAAGGACTAGTTTAATATAGAAATGAAAATATAAAACATGAGAAAATATTCTTTCCTTCTTCAATTGTATTGGCCAGAAAGTTCATTTGGTTTTTTTCCATAAGATGTTATTTATTTATTTTTTAACTTATAATTTATGATATTTAGACTCTTAGGAAAGAAAGAAGTCATTCAGTCCCCTACCCTTGTGTTAGCATTGTTGACCAAAGAATAGAAAATGAACACAATATCTTTCTTCACTTAGAGAAAAAAGTAAGAAAATGGTATTTGGAGCAAAAGTAATGGAAAAAAAAAAAAAACACCAACAACTGCTTTTCTATTCTAGCCTGACAATGGAAGCATCTTTTTTTTTTTTTTTCTCCTTTGATGTTTGCTGAATGAAATGTAGCTTGCGCACAAAACATTAAGAACAGTGACACCTATGAGCGAGAGTATCAGAGATGAGTTTGATGACTACCATCTGTTCTCCAGTCCTGTGGGCTTTTTTCTTCTGTCTGGGGGCTGCACTCATGCTTAGAGCCCAGATAGAGTATTCAACCAAGTTATTCTGCAAGTAAATCAAGTTGCTTCACAACTTAGTATATTCTTAAAAATACTTGGAATATATGTGGTTGTGAATGTGACTCATTTCCCATAGAATGCTTCATGCTGACACCCTGATAAATTCCCACATGCATTTTTATAATTTGGTTGTGGGAAGAGTTCTTAGGCTTATTTATTTGTTTTACTGTTTTGAGTGAGAAGTACTGTTTAGATGTTTTTTTCTAACCTCAAAATGACTTCAAAAATTTGTAAATATAGGAAAATGATGTATTGTAAATGATGTAAACAAAAGTAAAATTATTCTGAACTCAAAATAGTTTGCAGTTTAGAATCTCTTCGTTTACTTTGAGATATAAATTCTTCCTTAAATATTAATGTTTTTAAAATATTAATTCAGATAAGAAAGAAAATCCATCATCAGCAAACACCTCTTCTGCTACATGTTTAAATAATATATTTTCAAAATATGTATAATAGCACAAACAATAGAGACAGTCTCTAATTTTGATTTGATTTTCAATTGAGGGTTAGTCATCAACAAGATAATGAACAATATTGAGTATTATTTCATTTTATATTTACAGAATTAATTACAAGTTCTTAACTTTTCAATTGTCTTGGCTATGCTTTGTATTAAAAGAGAAGACCAAACCATAGCAAAGCCAATTTGTTCCAGGCATGTTAGCTAAATCAAAAGTAAAATAAGCTGTATTAGATGTTGAGTTGAAAACGATTAATTGATCTGCTCTGTTATATCTTATTACTCTCCCATATGCTATTAACTTAAATAGATGATCTTATGCTCACTTTCCCTGGAGCAATTTGAATCTTTACTGAGTTATAGTCAAAATAAAAAGACACCATTTGTCAAAGAGAGAGAACCAGAACCAGAGTATCTGAATCTCAGTAAATGTTTCTTTAAAGTTACTGGTAATTTGCCAGAATTTAATCTCCCCAATTCAGTCATATATTTCACTTTGATACTTCTAACCTGGTTTTCACTATTCTCCACAGAGATATTTGTATTTTTCTTGAGGGCAATAAGACAAAGCAAATAAAGGCTGCTTAGCTCCTGCCATATCATCCCAATAGGAAGGAAGAGGGATAATCTTTACCCATATTGATGAGTGAATCTCTTTTCTGATCAAGATTTGTGTTTGTGTGTGGAACGTGTAATAGCATAATTAGCTTTGAGCCTCTGAGCTAGACTAAATTGCAACACGTTGACATAGACATATAGAAAAATCAGACTGTAGCTCCTCTAATGCTCTCTTCAGTGTTCAGAAAGGACAGAAAAGTTTACCTTATCCTTCTCATTATCATTTTTATGTCTGTCTGAGTGTAAGGTCTTAGTCATAGGATGCTTTGTGTCACCTGCATCTGTCTCAAGATATCACTTACAGTCACGTGCAACTACTTCTATACAAGAAAGTCTCGAGTTGAAAGAACAGATTTCACCAGTTCAAATTTTTCACATCAGCTGGTAATGATGTAGCCATTCTTTGTAACTTTGGCACAAGATGAAATTCTGTGAAGTCTTGGAGATGTCATACTCAATTTTAATTTTTCTTAAATTTACTAAGAGAAATTTTTTTCTCAGCTAAGAAAAAATTAAATTTATAAAGACATCTAGAGATGCCAATGTTACACATCTATGTAGATCTCCAAAAGCCAAAAGTGACTGGGATTAATCTAAGGCCATTTTAATTATAGTGTTACTGAAAGTGGGGTTTGGCTCCCTTCTGCTCAAAAGCCAATAAACAGGCAAGGTTGATGAAAAGGAAAGTTTGCTTTATTTCAGATACTAGTCACTGGAAGGGGGAAGGCAGCTGTATGTCCAAAGGCCAACTCCTATCACTGACAATCACTGGGCAAGAAATTTTGTAGACAGGGAGGAGGCGATATGTAGAAATAGTGCAGTCAGCTCTGACAGTCATCTTGAAATTGATCATGTGGTGCTCTGACGAGTCTCGTCTTATTTTAGGTAGAGTTAATCTTCAGTTCCAGTTTCCATTTCTTTGAGGCCAATTCTCAAAATCATGCTAGCTTATGTCATGGCTACAGTCTGGTCACCAGATAATTAACTTCTTCTGCTTGGTGGAGATTTCAGTATTTATAAGAGAGCTCGTAGGACATGGGCATATTACCTATGGCCCTGGAGAAGGGAATAAAGGTCCTTGACTATGTTCAATGAGTACATTATTATTATTTGGTGTCCTTTGACTGTTTTCTTTTGTTTCTGAATTTCTCACTTCTCTGATTGAACTTATTCTTGGACTAAAGTTTTCCCACAGACACAAGTCACAAGAAGACAAGGAGGGATGAGACAAGGACCATAGGGCCCCATTCAATTTCAATAGCAACATATATTAACAATAGTGCTACTATAGAATAATAATGACAATTTTTTATTGTTTTAAATAAAATCTTTATACATTGTCTTTCAACTCAAGAATATAGTACTCTTTTCACATAGAAAAAAGAAAAAAGAAACTAAAATTCAATGAGGTTAAACTATGTACAATGGTAGCTAGTAACTGGCAGCAGCAGGGTTCAAGTACACTTGTGCCTGATAACATTAAACTACCACTTAAGTGACATAACCAATGTTAACTGAAAATACATATTCCTCACAGTTAGTTAATATACATTGCAAACTGGTGAAAATCCTATGCACATCAATTTTGAAATGCCCACCACATTATAATATGAACTAAATACTTTTGTACATGTATAATGCAGACCTTTGGCAAGCCATATTTAAACATATTCAATGAAGCATTTTTGATAAAGAAAATAATACACTACCACAGAGTTCTTTAAAAAATGATAATGATACATCTGTGCTGATGTGAAAAGACTTTCAAGACATGCTATTAACTTTTGAAAACCAAACTTTGAGTAAATGGGCGTGGGAAAAAAAGAAGGAGAGCCCTACATTTGCCTGAGCTGACTGATTCAAGAGTTTCCAAGCCTTGGTACAAAAATGTGAACCCTGAGTTGAGGAGAGGGAAATGGGTGTTTGAGGAGTCCAAGGTTGTCAGAGTTCACAAGACTGAGCACCAGAGCAGCAAAAGCAGCACTGAGACAACACAGGAAACCTGCAGAGGGGGTCAGTCAGCACACGCCATGGAAACCAGCACAAGCACAGGCTGGGAGAAGCTGTATAAGGAAACTAGAGAAGACTGCTGAGAACTCCATCTAAATAGATAGAAAAGATACCCAGAGCTCAAAATACAGTTGAGTGGCACACCTCACCACCAAGCGATGTTGACAGAATATACACAATTTTACTACAGTAGTAAAGGAAAGTAGACCAAAACATTGATCTTACATCAAACATGAAAACTCTAAAGGATAAAGTTCTAAATAATTTAAGAAAATAATAGACTAAAGCTGAGACATATTTATAGGAACACAAATATTAATCATACATTAGAATTCTAAATGGCTAGAATTATCATACTTGGTGAAGTAACCAGAGAAAATAATACCATATGAAATCATCTATATGTGGAATCTAAAAAGAAATACAAATGAAATTATTTACAAAATGGAAACAGACTCATAGACGTAGAGAACAAACTTATAGTTACCAAAGGGAGAAGTATAGGGGTAAGGATAGATTGAGAGTTTTGGATTAACATGTACATATTGCCAGATTTAAAATAGACAAGCAACAAAGATCTGACCACCACGGAAGATCCAAAAAGAAATACAAATGAAATTATTTACGAAATGGAAACAGACTCATAGACATAGAGAACAAACTTATAGTCACCAAGGGGAGAAGTATAGGGGTAAGGATAGGTTGAGAGTTTTGGATTAACATGTACATATTGCTATATATAAAATAGACAAGCAACAAAGATCCATTGTATAGCATGGGGACTCTGTAATAACATAAATGGGAAAATAATTTGAAAAAAAATTAAATAAAGACATATCAGGCAAATGAAAACAAAGTGGAAGCAAGGAACAATTCTGGTTTTGAACAACTTTGAATTCAGGAAAAAAAAGTGGCTAGCTTTCAATCTAAATTATTAGGCACTTAAAGAAACAAGAAAATAAACCTATAACAAGGAGAAAAATCAGTAAAAATAAATCTAGAAATGACAGAGATGATATAAGGATTAGATAAAGGGCAATAAAAGTTAGGCTGTATTCCCTATGTTTGGGAATTCCCAATATTTGGGATATTACTCTGGAAGTAATATCAGTTCAGTTCAATCACTCAGTCGTATCTGACTCTTTGAGACCCAATGAATCACAGCATGCCAGGCCTCCCTGTCCATCACCAACTCCCGGAGTTCACTCAGACTCACGTCCATCGAGTCAGTGATGCCATCCAGCCATCTCACCCTCCATCGTCCCCTTCTCCTCCTGCCCCCAACCCCTCCCAGCAACAGAGTCTTTTCTGATGAGTCAATTCTTCGCATGAGGTGGTCAAAGTACTGGAGTTTCAGCTTTAGCATCATTCCTTCCAAAGAAATCCCAGGGCTGATCTCCTTCAGAATGGACTGGTTGGATCTCCTTGCAGTCCAAAGGACTCTCTAGAGTCTTCTCCAACACCAACACCACAGTTCAAAAGCATCAATTCTTAGGCACTCAGCCTTCTTCACAGTCCAACACTCACATCCATACATGACCACAGGGAAAACCATAACCTTGACTAGATGGACCTTAGTCGGCAAAGGAATGTCTCTGCTTTTGAATATACTATCTAGGTTGGTCATAACTTTTCTTCCAAAGAGTAAACGTCCTTTTAATTCACGGCAGCAATCACCATGTGCAGTGATTCTGGACCCCCAAAACATAAAGTCTGACACTGTTTCCACTGTTTCCCCATATTTCCCATGAAGTGATGGAACTGGATGCCATGATTTTCGTTTTCTGAATGTTAAGCTTTAAACTAACTTTTTCACTCTCCACTTTCACTTTCATCAAGAGGCTTTTTAGCTCCTCTTCACTTTCTGCCATAAGGGTGGTGTCATCTGCATATCTGAGGTTATTGATATTTCTCCTAGCAATCTTGATTCCAGCTTGTGCTTCTTCCAGGGTACTCTGTATAGAAGTTAAATAAGCAGGGTGACAATATACAGCCTTGATGTACTCCTTTTCCTATTTGGGAACCAGTCTGTTGTTCCATGTCCAGTTCTAACTGTTGCTTCCTGACCTGCATACAGGTTTCTCAAGAGGGAGGTCAGGTGGTCTGGTATTCCCATCTCTTTCAGAATTTTCTACAGTTTACTGTGATCCACACAGTCAAAGGCTTTGGTATAGTCAATAAGGCAGAAATAGATGTTTTTTTGGAACTCTCTTGCTTTTTCCATGATCCAGCAGACGCTGGCATTTTGATCTCTGGTTCCTTTGCCTTTTCTAAAACCAGCTTGAACATCTGGAAGCTCACGGTTCACATATTTCTGAAGCCTGGCTTGGAGAATTTTGAGCATTACTTTACTAGTGTGTGAGATAAGTGCAATTGTGCGGTAGTTTGAGCATTCTTTGGCATTGCCTTTCTTTGGGATTGGAATGAAAACTGACCTTTTCCAGTCCTGTGGCCACTGCTGAGTTTTCCAAACTTGCTGGCATATTGAGTGCACCACTTTCACAGCATCATCTTTCAGGATTTGAAATAGCTCCACTGGAATTCCATCACCTCCACTAGCTTTGTTCTTAGTGATGCTTTCTAAGGCTCACTTGACTTCACATTCCAGGATGTCTGGCTCTAGGTGAGTGATCATACCATCGTGATTATCTGGGTCATGAAGATCTTTTTTTGTACTGTTCTCCTGTGTATTCTTACCACCTCTTCTTAATATCTTCTGCTTCTGTTAGGTCCATACCATTTCTGTCCTTTATTGAGCCCATCTTTGCATGAAATGTTCTCTTAGTATCTCTAATTTTCTTGAAGAGATCACTAGTCTTTTCTATCCTGTTGTTTTCCTCTATTTCTTTGCATTGATCACTGAGGAAGGCTTTCTTATCTCTTCTTGCTCTTCTTTGGAGCTCTGCATTTAGATGCTGACATTTTTCCTTTTCTCCTTTGCTTTTTGCTTCTCTTCTTTTCACAGCTATTTTGTAAGACCTCCTCAGACTGCTATTTTGCTTTTTTGCATTTCTTTTCCATGGGGATGGTCTTGATCACTGTCTCCTGTACAATGTCACGAACCTCATTCCATAGTTCATCAGGCACTCTATCTATCAGATGTAGGCCCTTAAATCTGTTTCTCCCTTCCACTGTATAATCATAAGGGATTTGATTTAGGTCATACCTAAATGGTCTAGCAGTTTTCCCTACTTTCTTCAATTTAAGTGTGAATTTGGCAATAAGAAGTTCATGATCTGAGCCACAGTCAGCTCCTGGTCTTGTTTTTGTTGACTGTATAGAGCTTCTCCATCTTTGGTTGCAAAGAATATAATCAATCTGATTTTGGTGTTGACCATCTGGTGATGTCCATGTGTAGAGTCTTCTCTTGTGTTGTTGGAAGAGGGTGTTTGCTATGACCAGTGCATTTTCTTGGCAAAACTCTATTAGTCTTTGCCCTGCTTCATTCTGCATTCCAAGGCCAAATTTGCCTTTTACTCCAGGTGTTTCTTGACTTCTTACTTTTGCATTCCTGTCCCCTATAATGAAAAGGACATCTTTTTTGGGTGTTAGTTCTAAAAGGTCTTGTAGGTCTTCATAGAAACATTCAACTTCAGCTTCAGTGTTACTGGTTGGGGCATAGACTTGGATTACTGTGATATTGAATGGTTTTCCTTGGAAACGAACAGAGATCATTCTGTCGTTTTTGAGGTTGCAACCAAGTACTGCATTTTGGACTCTTTTGTTGACCATGATGGCTACTCCATTTCTTCTGAGGGATTCCTGCCCACAGTAGTAGATATAATGGTCATCTGAGTTAAATTCACTCATTCCAGTCCATTTTAGTTCGCTGATTCCTAGAATGTTGACGTTCACTCTTGCCATCTCTTGTTTGACCACTTCCAATTTGCCTTGAATCATGGACCTGACATTCCAGGTTCCTATGCAATATTGCTCTTTACAGCATCGGACCTTGCTTCTATCACCAGTCACATCCACAGCTGAATATTGTTTTGCTTTGGCTCCATCCCTATTTGTAGCTGTAGCACTAACTCAATTTTAATATTTATTTCATGTTTACATTTTGTTGCAAAGCAACAGCTTGAATATCTAGAGTAAAAGTGTTAAAAATCTCCATTTACATCTTAGAATTTAATTTTAACCTCCACCTGAAATTGAACATACCAATGCCCTACTCTATCATATAGTCTTTACTACGTTTACAATGAATTCATGAGAATTAAGTGAACTCTTTATAAATAAACATATTAATGCATTTTATCTATATAGATTATTTCCCATTATTATGAGAAATACTGAAGCCATGTTACGCACTCCACTCTGAATTAAGAAATCTTCTAATCATGATTACGCTCCTATTGTATGGTGCTACATTTTGATGAAAAAGATGAATGATAAGAAAATATTGTAAGTCACATAATATTAAAGAAAAAATGATCTTACTTGCTGCACCAAACAATATTATTGTGGTGTTGGAAATAAATCTAAATGAAATAATGCATTCCATTCCATTGGACAATGAAATGGTTCTGCAAGGAATCAATGGAAAAACAAAAATGTTGAAAATCAGCTGTGTAATGAACTGCAGTGGAACAAATTTTCGTTTTAAGCAGATGAACTCACACTACATAATAATGAAGACTGACTACTTGCATCCATAAGCTTTCTAAAAAAGGAAAGTTGTAAAGAAAAAAAGTAACTTTAACATTTATGAAAGTGACAAAATAGGGATTTTTAACTAGTGAAATCTTCACATGTTATGTTTGAAATATATTTTAGTTACTGATTGTGCATTAAAAGCAATACGCAGTATAGTGCTCAGTAGCATGGATGCTAGTCCTCATAAAAATATGCTAGGTATTTTGACAGTTTATTGTGTTACTTATGAACAATACTTAGATACTAGGATAAAAAAGGAAAAAAAAATTTAAAAACACAAGTATCAATGCCATCAATATGCTGAAAGTAATTTTTCAAATAAATTTACTCTCAGAATAAGAAACAAAATTCACAGAAGTATTAACATTTTAGCCTGCAGTTAAAGCAATATTGATTTCAAAGAATTGTTTAAAAACATCTAACCATTCTGAGAATTATTTTAGAATTCTGTGATCCATTCACTATAAAAGTCAACACTGGAAAGAAAATATTGCTAAAGTTTATATCATATTTTAGATATACATGAAAAGTTATGATTAATCTTATTAAGTAACAATATTTATTATAGAATTTATCAATTATTTTAACTTTAAAATTTTCCTTTTTCTCCAAATGTTTTTAGTCTCCATCATTTGAGTTTTTAGAATAAAGTTACTGATTTAAAAATGTATTGCTCTTCTTAATACTATTAAATTATAAGGCTAGTAGTTTAAAAGTTTTATCTGAATAAATTTTATCTGAATATACATGATCATGGGTGATGATGCACTGGAAGCAGATATAGCACTGAAAAGAGCTGAAACTCAGGAAGAGTTAGTTGAGATATAGCATGCTCTTATCAGGGTACTAATACAAGGTCAAATATATTTAAAACCTCTATACACATTTCTTTGAGATAAATGACATTTGTTTTCATTCTCAAATATAATATTTTAAGCTGGTTTTTGTGAAGTGTGAAATTACAACAAAAATGTGAAAATAAGCATCAAGAATGAAAAAGAGAAGTGACTCTCATTTTAGAAGATAGACTTAGAACTTCTGTGTGAGGGAGAATTTCCAGGATGGAAGTATCTTTGGTTCTTTTTGAGTGGAGTGTTGACCTCTGACTATCTTTTGAGTGTCTACTCTTTTCTGTATCAGCCAGCATCTTGCTGGATGGTTGCTATCTTGACTTAAGTACTTGAGTCCTCTCTCCATTTAGAGTAAGACTCCCCCTGACATTTTTCTGTTGAGCAGGAATCTTCCCAGTTCTTCTGTGAAGTCTTTTTTTTTTTTTTTCTTTCTCTGGTCTAATCCTATGTGTAATTCTCATTCCACAGTAAAGCAAACCCCTGCCCATTCTGTGTTGGCAACATGTTCTACCACTGTGCCACTAGTCTGGGCCAATACCTCCAAAATGGAATAATTTGACAAAGAGTATTTTTCAGTCCATGGCCCTTTTGGGAATCTTAAAATCTCCCCAAACCAGCTCAATTATATACTTATATGTTTCAATTATATACTTTAAATTCTATATTTTAGCTTATACTATATATTTAAATATATGATTTAAATGTATGCGGTGTTAGAAAGTGATCTAGTTTCATTCTTTTACAAGTGGTTGACCAGTTTTCCCAGCACCACTTGTTAAAGAGATTGTCTTTACTCCATTGTATATTCTTGCCTCCTTTGTCAAAGATAAGGTGTCCATATGTGTGTGGATTTATCTCTGGGCTTTCTATTTTGTTCCATTGATCTATATGTCTGTCTTTGTGCCAGTACCATACTGTCTTGATGACTGTGGCTTTGTAGTAGAGCCTGAAGTCAGGCAAGTTGATTCCTCCAGTTCCATTCTTCTTTCTCAAGATTGCTTTGGCTATTCGAGGTTTTTTGTATTTCCATACAAATCTTGAAATGATTTGTTCTAGTTCTGTGAAAAATGTGGCTGGTAGCTTGATAGGGATTGCATTGAATTTGTAAATTGCTTTGGGTAGTATACTCATTTTCACTAAATTGATTCTTCCGATCCATGAACATGGTATATTTCTCCATCTATTAGTGTCCTCTTTGATTTCTTTCATCAGTGTTTTATAGTTTTCTATATATAGGTCTTTAGTTTCTTTAGGTAGATATATTCCTAAGTATTTTATTCTTTTTGTTGCAATGGTGAATGGAATTGTTTCCTTAATTTCTTTTTCTACTTTCTCATTATTCGTGTATAGGAATGCAAGGGATTTCTGTGTGTTGATTTTATATCCTGCAACTTTACTATATTCATTGATGAGCTCTAGTAATTTTCTGGTGGAGTCTTTAGGGTTTTCCATGTAGAGGATCATGTCATCTGCAAACAGTGAGAGTTTTACTTCTTCTTTTCCAATTTGGATTCCTTTTATTTCTTTTTCTGCTCTGATTGCTGTGGCCAAAACTTCCAGAACTATGTTGAATAGTAGCGGTGAAAGTGGACACCCTTGTCTTGTTCCTGACTTTAGGGGAAATGCTTTCAGTTTTTCACCATTGAGAATAATGTTTGCTGTGGGTTTGTCATAGATAGCTTTTATTATGTTGAGGTATGTTTCTTCTATTCCTGCTTTCTGGAGAGTTTTTATCATAAATGGATGTTGAATTTTGTCAAAGGCCTTCTCTGCATCTATTGAGATAATCATATGGTTTTTATTTTTCAATTTGTTAATGTGGTGAATTACATTGATTGATTTGCGGATATTGAAGAATCCTTGCATCCCTGGGATAAAGCCCACTTGGTCATGGTGTATGATCTTTTTAATGTGTTGTTGGATTCTGATTGCTAGAATTTTGTTGAGGATTTTTGCATCTATGTTCATCAGAGATATTGGCCTGTAGTTTTCCTTTTTGTGACATCTTTGTCAGGTTTTGGTATTAGGGTGATGGTGGCCTCATAGAATGAGTTTGGAAGTTTACCTTCCTCTGCAATTTTCTGGAAGAGTTTGAGGAGGATAGGTGTTAGCTCTTCTCAAAATTTTTGGTAGAATTCAGCTGTGAAGCCATCTGGACCTGGGCTTTTGTTTGCTGGAAGATTTCTGATTACAGTATCAATTTCCGTGCTTGTGATGGGTCTGTTAAGATTTTCTATTTCTTCCTGGTTCAGTTTTGGAAAATTGTACTTTTCTAAGAATTTGTCCATTTCTTCCACGTTGTCCATTTTATTGGCATACAACTGCTGATAGTAGTCTCTTATGATCCTTTGTATTTCTGTGTTGTCTGTTGTGATCTCTCCATTTTCATTTCTAATTTTATTGATTTGATTTTTCTCTCTTTGCTTCTTGATGAGTCTGGCTAATGGTTTGTCAATTTTATTTATCCTTTCAAAGAACCAGCTTTTGGCTTTGTTGATTTTTGCTATGGTCTCTTTGGTTTCTTTTGCATTTATTTCTGCCCTAATTTTTAAGATTTCTTTCCTTCTACTTACTCTGGGGTTCTCCAACTCTTCCTTTTCTAGTTGCTTTAGTTGTAGAGTTAGGTTATTTATTTGACTTTTTTCTTGTTTCTTGAGGTATGCCTGTATTGCTATGAACTTTCCTCTTAGCACTGCTTTTATAGTGTCCCACAGGTTTTGGGTTGTTGTGTTTTCATTTTCATTAGTTTCTATGCATATTTTGATTTCTTTTTGATTTCTTCTGTGATTTGTTGGTTATTCAGAAGTGTGTTGTTCAACCTCCATATGTTGGAATTTTTAATAGTTTTTCTCCTGTAATTGAGATCTAATCTTAATGCATTATGGTCAGAAAAGATGCTTGGAATGATTTCGATTTTCTTGAATTTATCAAGTTTAGATTTATGGCCCAGGATGTGATCTATCCTGGAGAAGGTTCCATGAGCACTTGAAAAAAAGGTGAAATTCGTTGTTTTGGGGTGAAATGTCCTATAGATATCAATTAGGTCTAAGTGATCTAATGTATCATTTAAAGTTTGCGTTTCTTTGTTAATTTTCTGTTTAGTTGATCTGTCCATAGGTGTGAGTGGGGTATTAAAGTCTCCCACTATTATTGTGTTATTGTTGATTTCCCCTTTCATACTTGTTAGCATTTGTCTTACATATTGTGGTGCTCCTATATTGGGTACATATATATTTATAATTGTTATATCTTCTTCTTGGATTGATCCTTGGATCATTATGTAGTGGCCTTCTTTGTCTCTTTTCACAGCCTTTGTTTTAAAGTCTATTTTATCGGATATGAGTATTGCCACTCCTGCTTTCTTTTGGTCTCTATTCGCGTGGTATATCTTTTTCCAGCCCTTCACTTTCAGTCTGTATGTGTCCCTTGTTTTGAGGTGGGTCTCTTGTAAGCAGCATATAGAGGGGTCTTGTTTTTGTATCCATTCGGCCAGTCTTTGTCTTTTGGTTGGGGCGTTCAACCCATTTACGTTTAAGGTAATTATTGATAAGTATGATCCCGTTGCCATTTACTTTATTGTTTTGGGTTCGGGTTTATACACCCTTTCGTGTTTCCTGTCTAGAGGATATCCTTTAGAATTTGTTGGAGAGCTGGTTTGGTGGTGCTGAATTCTCTCAGCTTTTGCTTGTCTGTAAAGCTTTTGATTTCTCCTTCGTATTTGAATGAGATCCTTGCTGGGTACAGTAATCTGGGCTGTAGGTTATTGTCTTTCATCACTTTAAGTATGTCTTGCCATTCCCTCCTGGCCTGAAGAGTTTCTATTGACAGATCAGCTGTTATCCTTATGGGAATCCCCTTGTGTGTTATTTGTTGTTTTTCCCTTGCTGCTTTTAATATTTGTTCTTTGTGTTTGATCTTTGTTAATTTGATTAATATGTGTCTTGGGGTGTTTCGCCTTGGGTTTATCCTATTTGGGACTCTCTGTGTTTCTTGGACTTGGGTGATTAATTCCTTCCCCATTTTAGGGAAGTTTTCAACTATTATCTCCTCAAGGATTTTCTCATGGTCTTTCTTTCTGTCTTCTTCTTCTGGGACTCCTATAATTCGAATGTTGGAGCGTTTCATATTGTCCTGGAGGTCTCTGAGATTGTCCTCGTTTCTTTTAATTCGTTTTTCTTGTTTCCTCTCTGATTCATTTATTTCTACCATTCTATCTTCTATTTCACTAATCCTATCTTCTGCCTCCGTTATTCTACTATTTGTTGCCTCCAGAGAGTTTCTGATCTCATTTATTGTGTTATTCATTATATTTTGACTCTTTTTTATTTCTTCTAGGTCCTTGTTAAACCTTTCTTGCATCTTCTCAATCCTTGTCTCTAGGCTATTTATCTGTGTTTCCATTTTGATTTCAAGATTTTGGATCATTTTCACTATCAATATTTGGAATTCCTTCTCCGGTAGATTCCCTACTTCTTCCTCTTTTGTTTGGTTTGGTGGGCAACTCTCCTGTTCCTTTACCTGCTGAGTATTCCTCTGTCTCTTCATCTTGGTTATATTGCTGTGTTTGGGGTGGCCTTTTTATATTCTGATAATTTGTGGAGTTCTCTTTATTATGGAGCTTCCTCACTTTGGGTGGGGTTCTATCAGTGGCTTGTCAAGGTTTCCTGGTTAGGGAGGCTTGTGTTGGAGTTTTGGTGGGTGGAGCTGGGTTTCTTCTCTCTGGAGTGCAGTGGAGTGACCCGTAATGGGTTATGAGACATCAAAGGTTTTGGGATAATTTTGAGCTGCCTGTATATTGAGGCTCAGGGGAGTGTTCCTTTGTTGCTGGAGAATTTGGGTGGTATGTCTTGTTTTGGAACTTGTTGGCCCTTGGGTGGAGCTTGGTTTCAGTGTAGGTATGAAGGCATTTGATGAGCTCCTATTGTTTAATGTTCCCTGAATTCAAGAGTTCTCTAATGTTTTCAGTCTTTGGGTTTAAGCTTCCTGCTTCTGGTTTTCAGTTTTATTTTTACAGTAGCCTCTAGACTTCTCCATCTATACAGCACCGATGATAAAACATCTAGGTTAAAGATGAAAAGTTTCTCCACATTGAAGGACACTCAGAGAGGTTCACTGAGTTACAAGGAGAAGAGAAGATGGAGGGGTAGTTAGAGGTAACTGGAATGAGATGCGGTGAGATCAAGAGAGGAGAGAGCAAGCTAGCCAGTAGTCACTTCCTTATGTGCGCTCTATAGTCTGGACCGCTCAGAGGTATTTACAGAGTTATACGGGGAAGAGGAGAGGGAGGAAGTAGACAGAGGTGACCAGGAGGATAAGAGAGAGGAATGAGTAGGAGAGAGACAAATCCTGCCAGTAACCAGTTCCTTAGGTGTTCTCTACCGTCTGGAACACACAGAGATTCACAGAGTTGGATAGAGAAGAGATGGGGGAGAAAAGAGACAGAGGCCACCTGGTGGAGAAAAAGGAGAGTCCAGAGGAGGAGAGAGTGGTCAAGCCAGTAATCTCGCTCTCAGGTAAACTTGGGTAGTGAAGTTTGGGTTTTTAAATGTACAAAATTGACAACAAAAACCTAAGAGCAAAGATTAAAAATCTGGAGTAGAGGTTGGATTTTCAAAGATACAATATTAAAGAAAAGCAGAAGGAAAAAGGAAGAAAGAAAAAAAAAAGAATTATTAAAAAACAAAAAAAAAAAAAAACAAAACACCAACAACCATCCAAAGAGTATATATGGTGTTTGCCTTAAAAAAAAAAAAAAAAAAAAAGTCTTTTTTTTTAAAAAAATAGTAATACTAGGTTATAGAAATAAAAATTAGAGGAGAAATAGAAGACTTAACAATTAAAAAAAAGCTCGGAAAAAAAAGGGGAAAAAAAAGCAAAAAGCAAAAAAAAAGAATGATTTTAAAAATATTAAAAAATTAAAAATATATCTGGCTCTTCTCTGATGTTATGGGCCGTGTGGGCTCACTTCCAAGGTGGTTCCCTCTGTTTAACTTCTTCTGTTTGCTGGTTTTTAGGCTCACTAGTTCAGTCGCGCTGTGGGGAGGCGGGATGCTGCAAACAAATAGCACTGTCGTGTGTACACAGTATCTCTGCCCCGCTTGACCTGTCCTTTCTCGCGGCGCACAAACCGCTCCGGCTCTACGATGCTCAGCTGGGAACCGTCTGGGGCCGGCCCTAGGCTGCGTGCACTTCCCCGGTCCAAGCCGCTCAGGTTCGGCCCTCAGGCAGCCCTCAGAGGCACAAATGCGGCTGGGACTGCGCTTTGTGCCCTTCCCAGGTCCGAGTAGCTCAGGAGTTTGGCGAGCGCGATCGCCGCGGCTTGTCACCTTTTCCGCCGCTGCCGCTCAGCTCTCTGGGTGGACCGCTGGCGCACCCCGTGAGGCAGACTGTGACTGTCCAGCACCCCCAGAAGTCTTAGCAAAGGAGCCTGCTTGTAGTTAGGTAAGTAAAGTCTCTCCGGGTCTGCAGTTGCCCCTTTCCAGTCCTTTCGGCTCTGGCTGCCTGTCCCCGGCGGGGAATGGTCTGCAGCCGGCTTTTTCCGCTCCGTCCTTTGTTCTGTGCTCAGTCCTGGCGGTGTCTTATGTTCGAGCTTTTCGCGTGGTAGCTATCCCACAGTCTGGTTTGCTAGCCCAAGTTAGATCGTTCTGGTTGCGGGTGGGGCGTTCCTGCCCGATTCTTGCAAAGCTCTGCAGCCCGCGCCTCCCGCACGTCCCTGCCCTGCCCCCACTTCCCAATGGCGGATGCAGGCGTCTGTGCTGCTTTTCTGCTGGGGGAGTTACTGGTGGGCTTGTAATCTGTTGGTTTTAATTATTTATCTATTTTTCCTTCCTATTATGTTGCCCTCTGTGTTTCCAAGGCTCGCCACAGACTCGGCAGGGAGAGTGTTTCCTGGTGTTTGGAAACCGCTCTTCTTAAAATTCCCTTCCCGGGACGGGCTTCCCTTCCCGGGACGGAGCTCCCTCCCCACCTCCTTTGTCTCCTTTTTCGTCTTTTATATTTTTTCCTACCTGTTTTTGAAGACAATGGTCTGCTTTTCTGGTTGCCTGATGTCCTCTGCCAGCCTACAGAAGTTGTTTTGTGGAGTTTGTTCGGCGTTGAAATGTTCTTTTGAGGAATTTGTGAGGGAGAACGTGATCTTCCCGTCCTATTCCTCCGCCATCTTTCCCTCTCTTATCTTTCCTTTTCTACTTTGCCTTTAGCCTCTCTTCTTTTCTCAGCTATTCATACGGCTTCCTCAGGCAACCATTTTGCTTTTTGCATTTCTCTTTCTTGGGAATGGTCTTGATCACTGCCTCTTTTTTTTACAATGTCTTGAACATTTGTCCATAGTTCTTCAGGCACTCTATCAGATCTAATCCCTTGAATCTATTTCTCACTTCTTCCACAGTATAGTCATAAATGTTTAAAAATTGGAACATTAATGTTAATCATTCCAATGTATAATGTTAATATAATTTTATTACAGTTTAACATACATTTCTTCCTATTGTGATTTCTTATTTGTCTTAAGCTTCCCTGGTGGCTCAGAGGTTAAAGCGTCTCCCTGCAATGCGGGAGACCTGGGTTAGATCCCTGGGTCAGGAAGATCCCCTGGAGAAAGAAATGGCAACCCATTCCAGTATTGTTGCCTGGAGAATCCCATGGACGGAGGAGACTGGTGGGCTATAGTCCATGGGATTGTAAAGAGTCAGACACGACTGAGCGACTACACTTTCTTGTTAAGGAGTAATCCATTTTATCTCCAAACATTTGAGTCTTTGTAATCTTTATTCCATATTGATTTTTGTTAATCTCTCCTTTCATCAGAGTATATAGTTACATAAGTTCATTTTATTTGAATCCTGAATTAATTGGTTTATTCCTCAACATCTTGTTTCCTTTAACTTTAAAAATGTTTGTACTGTTTGTATACTTGTAGCAAATTTTCTAAATATCTTACTGTAAAACATAATTTCATTTTAATTTTAAAACATTATTTTCCTTTAATATAGAATATTAAGTGCAGTATCACACCCTCTAAGGCACGCAACCCAGACTTTAGAAATATTCCATCATTTTCTGGCTTTTCCAGTTTCTATTAAAATGTCACCTGTTAT
Source organism: Ovis aries (assembly GCF_016772045.2). Lineage (NCBI taxonomy): Eukaryota > Metazoa > Chordata > Mammalia > Artiodactyla > Bovidae > Ovis > Ovis aries. The sequence continues at coordinate 38,041,883 of NC_056070.1, forward strand.
TCTTATTCCTATACTTCCAAGGTATTTTTTTCTTTTTATTTTCTACTATTTTTAAGATTTATTCTAAGATTTTTTTTTCTTTTCCTTAAGTATGTAGTTTTTAAGTGTGATTATTTTTTATTTATACTACTTGGGAGCTAATTGAACTTCTTGAACGTATTCGTCACTCACTTGTATCCAACTCTTTGTGACCCTATGGACTGTAGCCTGCCAGGCTCCTCTTTCCATGGAAATCTCCAGGCAAGAATACTGGAGTGTGTTTCCATTCCCTTCTCCATGGCACCTTTCAGACTGAAAGATCGAACCCAAGTCTCCTGCATTGCAAGCAGATTCTTTACCATCTGAGCCACCAGGGAAGCCAATGAGCTTCTTAAATCTCTGATTTAAAACATGCAATAAATTTCAGAAAATAATGAATTAATTCTCTTTGTCTCTTTTAGTATTCCTTTATACCATTTTCTTACCCCATTAATTGGTTTTATTTTTGAATTTAAGTAATGACTATCTCAGAGGACTTTCATTATATAAGTCTTGCCTCTTTCTTATTTCTTTATCTTTCTAGTTTCTTTCTTTCTTTTCCTTCCTTCCTTCCTTCCTTTTTCCTTCCCTTCCTTCCTGTCTTTTTATTCTTAATACTCTTCAATATTTTTCATTTCATGTTTTCCCAAGTCATTAATTTTGTCTTAAGGTGTGATAAATTTGCTATTAAACCATTCTCTTCCAAAACTTAGTTTTAGACATTCAGGTTTATATTATTCAAATTATTTATATATTAATTGAAATTCTTTATTTTTAAAACATTTTTCTGTTTCCCATTTTCTTATCACTCTAATAATGGAATCATATGCCACTATGAATATATATTTCCCTTATCCATTGATTTTTTGGTAGGCTTTGTAATTTAATGTAAGGTGTTCTATGTTGTCACTGAAAAAAATAAAATCTCTGAAATATAATCTTCCTACAAATTAGTTGGTATATTTTATGACATGTAGATTGATCACCCTCATCCTACCTAGACTTGATTTTAATGGGTACAGGTTTTCACCCTAAAACTGGAGAATGAACTTTGTTGTATCTCAAAGAAAATGCAAAGTGTATTTGTATTTATCACATCTAGCTTTGTTGCTATGACTTGATCTACTTTTTCTTTTTTTTTTTTTTCCGCTACATAAAGGATAATATATCTAATTAGATTTCTAAAGACTCTGATATTTTTTCCATTATTTTTTAGAGTCTCACTCTTTGTGTGTTTTGACTTTCATATTCTCCTGTATTCAAATAAAACTTCTGGTTTCTGCTTGGGTTCCATTCCCTCCTACTGTGTTAATAATAAAGTTAGGTGGTTATGACACACAGTTAGTTCATTTCCCTCTTCTTTCAATAATTTCAGGTATTGTTTACTTTGGGGTATCCCCTCTAATGTGTTCAAAAAAGATACTTTATGTATTTCCCAAGTTTATATTGTTCTTTTGGTTAAACATTTAGTCATGTACAATCTAGAACAAGAAATCCTGTGAGATTTAAGTTTCAATAGAATGATTCTAGTTGTGCATGGGTTAATAAACAAATTTTACAAATTTAAATTTGGGAAGAAGGTTTTAGATGATATGAAATATTTGAGTTATAATCAATGTCATAAAAACAATATTTTTATTGACAGTAGTAGATTTTAAAAATAAACTAGTAATATGAATTTCTTGAAAGTTATGATAAATATGGAAAGACATTACTACTTTATATAATGTCATCTTTGTTTACCTTCATCAAGTTTTCTAACTTCCCATCTTTTATTATCAATTATGGGTAGTAATGCTTTGCTTTTATACTTTTTGCTAGCTATTCCATTTGTTAAATATATGATAATTGAAACTTATGCCTGGAAGGATAATGGTACTGAAATTTTTTATCCTTTTATGAAAAACTGTTGATTTGTATGCTAGGACATATATGATGACATGTTAAGTCCCACAAATATGGGTAAGAGTTTTTTTATAAACTCTATAAACTAAATTTTAAAAACTAATCATACCTTCCTAAGAATACCTGTCATGATTAGTATTAGCAAGTGGATATAAACACAGTTTGGCTAATAGCTTTCTTAGGGAATAGAATGTGTTCAGTGACTAGCAAGACCTCAATTCCTTTGAACTACTGATGAAAATTTACCCTTATTTAAAAAACAGAGAGTACATCTCACATAAAATTGCTAATTTCAGTATCTCAATTTTAATTCTAAACCAAGAAAATACTTTCCACACATTATATGATTAATGATTCCCCAAGGCATAGCAAGAAGCCTAGTTTTTACATGTACTATCACACAAATGATATTTGTATTAATCCTATTAAAATTAAAATATATTTCAGAAGTTATAATACATTAACTTTCAAGTTGAAAGAACACATTTTTCCCCAAAGATTATTTGATTTAAAATAGAAGAGGAAATCTCTGTATTACTTTGTAATGGTTATTTTTATTTTCTAACTTAGAGTGTATAAAAAATATTTTATTTCTCTAAATCTTCTAGTAAATCTGAAAATAGATACTCTTTAGAGCATGCGAAACCTCCAGATGTTAGGATTTCCCCTTTATGCAGCTTGATTTATTTTAATGAATATATCTACCAAAGTTGAACATCATATATAATATACACTATCTATATTAATAAAATTATATATATAATAGAAAACAAAGAGAAATGATAGTTCCTGCTGTGATCACTAGACTGTAAATGTGATTTTAAAGGTTTAATGCAGTAATTAAAAATGCATGTACATATGATAAGTCACTTCAGTTGTGTCAATTCTTTAAAACTGAATGGACTATAGTCCACCAGGCTCCACTGTCCATGGGATTCTCTAGGCAAGAATACTGGAATGGATTGTCATGTCCTCCTCCAAGGGATCTTTCCTACCCAGGGACTGAACCAACATCTTTTAAGCCTCCTGCGTTGGCAAGTGGGTTCTTTACCAATAGTGCCACCTGGAAAATTCTAATTAAAAATAACAGCACCCAAAAATTTGAGCAAAGGACAAGTAGGGTAAAATGGATCCTCTGAAAAAAAAATTAATCAGCACCAAGGTTCTCACAGAAGGACTCAGTAGAGTGTTAAGACACACTACTAACATTGATGTTCCACATTAAGTCAAGTTTTCTCAAAATGAGGCAAAGTCCAACAAAGTAATGCAACTATTGCCTGTCACTGTCAATTCTAGCAGAAGCAAGAATAATTATGGTGAAGAAAACTTTCCCATTTGACTCAGGAAATACTTGTTAAATTTAAGAAAATACGAACTGAACTTCAATAAACATGATAAACCCACAAAAAATTAATGCCAGGAAAGAGTCCATGTTATTTTGTTGTCATTAATTGGAGACACACACACACACACACAGATCACATAACACACCATAAGAGCAGGCTTTTGGAACTTTTTATCAACAAATCTCTTGGACATGAATATTTTTTCTCCCTGATCAATTTATATGTTGATATTAATATTGAAGTTTAATCTGAATAAAAGGCAATATTAGAAGAAGAAAAATAAATTTTTAAAGTTAAGGTATATTTGTGTGAAAGAACTGAGAACAAATGAGATTCATACCAACCTCACATGATTTTGAATGCATATCAACTTATGCTAATTCTTCTTAAATTAAAAATAATTATTTGAAGAACCACTTATTATTTTTTTTTTTTTCAGTTCAGTTCAGTTCAGTTGCTCAGTCATGACTGACTCTTTGCAACCCCGTGAATCACAGCATGCCAGGCCTCCCTGTCTATCACCAACTCCCAGAGTTCACTCAAACTCATGTCCATCGAGTTGGTGATGCCATCCAGCCATCTCATCCTCTGTCATCCCCTTCTCTTCCTGCCCCCAATCCCTCCCAGCAATAGGATCTTTTCCAATGAGTCAACTCTTTGCATGAGGTGGCCAAAGTATTGGAGTTTCAGCTGCAGCATCAGTCCTTCCAATGAACAACCAGGGCTGATCTCCTTCAGAATGGACTGATTGGATCTCCTTGCAGTCCAAGGGACTCTCAAGAGTCTTCTCCAACACCTCAGTGCAAAAGCATCAATTCTTTGGGGCTCAGCTTTCTTCACAGTCCAAATCTCACATCCATACAAGATTGCTGGAAAAACCATAGTCTTGACTAGACGGACCTTTGTTGGCAAAGTAATGTCTCTGCTTTTGAATATGATATCTTGGTTGGTCATAACTTTCTTTCCAAGGAGTAAGCATCTTTTAATTTCATGGCTAAAATCACCATCTGCAGTGATTTTGGAGCTCAGAAAAATAAGTCTGACACTGTTTCCACTGTTTCCCGATCTATTTCCCATGAAGTGATGGGACCAGATGCCATGATCTTTGTTTTCTGAATGTTGAGATTTAAGCCAACTTTTTCACTCTCCACTTTCAATTTCATCAAGAGGCTTTTTAGTTCCTATTCACTTTCTGCCGTAAGGGTGGTATAATCTGCATATCTGAGGTTATTGATATTTCTCTTGTATAAATATAAAATTGGGGAAAATAAGAAACAATGTTTATGTTCATTTATTTTTAGTTAGCAATATATAATTTTCATGAACAACAATATCATTGCTGCTGCTGCTGCTGCTGCTAAGTCGCTTCAGTCATGTCCGACTCTGTGCGACCCCAGAGACAGCAGCCCACCAGGCTCTGCCATCCCTGGGATTCTCCAGGCAAGAACACTGGAGTGGGTTGCCATTTCCTTCTCCAATGCATGAAAGTGAAAATTGAAAGTGAAGTCGCTCAGTCATGTGTGATTCTTCGTGACCCCATGGACTGCAGCCCACTAGACTCCTCCATCCAAGAGATTTTCTAGGCAAGAATACTGGAGTGGGGTGCCATTGCCTTCTCCAACAATATCATTAAATATGCTATATAAATTATTGTAGGATGTCTGGCAACCATTTCCTGGGAGTATCAGTTTATCCAATTAGTTACTTATTTATTATTCTATATCTGTCTTTCTACAAGTTTCCCAGTACTTTAATACATTAACTTACAATCTTACAGTTAAGTATTACACTTAACATGTGGTAACTTTTTTTTTATAATCTACCAATGTGAAAGTCTCATCTAAGGAACATGAACAACTGTGGAATTTGTTGTATTTATTGAAAAACAGTTTAATGTTATGTGTGGGAGAAAAAGGTTTTCTTCAATTCTCTTAGGACCCCTTGCTGGGCTCAAAAATTAAGGTAAGACATATTTGAAAGTTTGCAGCCATGAGCCTTGAGCTATACTGGGAATTGTGACCCCCAGAGGAGATGATTTCAATCTGGGGTCAGAGACAAGGCTTGATCACTTGAAGCTTTTGCATGTCAACTAAAAAAGATGTACAATTTGAGAGTTGGGAGTTAAGTTTTATTTGGGGCAAAATAAGGACCACAGCCCAGGAGGTTGCATCTCAGGTAGCTCTGAGAGACTGCTCCAAAGTAGCAGTAGGGGAAAGTCAATATTATAAGGTTTTGGTGAAGGGAGAGTTCAATACCATGAAGTACTCATTTTACAAATGGTTTTTGTTAGTCATAAGGATATGATATCTCCATGAAGGGATTTAGTGCTTTTACAGATACAAGGAGATGCAAGGATTAAGATCATAAAATCTGTTCCTAAAAATATCCGACTATCTAAAGACCTGTCCCACCAGATTCCCTGGAACAGAGTGCCTCACTCCACCCTGAACTCCCTCAGGGGTTGTTGAAGGTCAATAGCTATAGCAGCTTGGGGTTGAATTTCCATAGAGGCAGATGGCAAATGCCTTTGCTATTCAGTCATTGGAAATGCTCTTGGTAAGTGCCAATTTATAGCTGACACAGCCCTCTGTGGTCATAAATCCGACCATATTTTGGTGACCATTTCATGACCATTTTGCCCCATGTTGCTGGGAAAGCTTTTTCCCAGTTATGAAGAAGGTTGTTGATAGGTCACTTAATGTGCTATTACTGGACTAGCTCTTAATAGTCAAAGATCTCTGGACACCGGTCTTCTAGTCATGGTCAGGGAAAGTATCCCTCTTTTGTTACATCTTCCCATATCCAGAGTTACACTATTACGATCATTGATCATATATGGAGCTATATATTTGGTCAACTGTTTTAAGTCTAGTCATCATTTTTGTTGGAGGCCCAATCATACACTTGGTAATACAAGAAATGATAATCTTGTGAAACAAGTAAAATATAAATAGTATAGTTAATAACATTAATGGAATTAAAAGTAAATACTTTAGCCATGAGCCTCCCACACCAAACCAGTTTTTGTTTTTTGTTTTTTTGTTTTTTTTTTTTTGAAAGATCATCAGGACAAGGAAATGAGTCACTTAAAGCAGAAATCTGATTTTTCATGTGGTTCATCAAATGTGTTACTTAAAGGATTTATCAGGTAGGAAAATATAGCATTCACTTGAATTATAACAAAGATATCTTCCTGAGATGCTGTAACATGCCAAAGGCCTTGCAGTTATGTAGCATTGCCTTTCTCTTCATCGAGGTTTCAGAATTCAATAGACTAATAGCCCAGTTACTATCATTTAAAGCTTATGAAAGTTATTAGGGCTTCGATATGGCCAATTCCATCCTCCAACCCCAGTGACAACACACACACACACACACACACTCTCACACACACACACACACAAACTGCTAAATGATCATGCCAGTAGAATACAGATCTTTGACCCACTGGGATCATACCAATAGTAGATTGGTTAGGGTTACCTCTAATCTGTTAATGTGTATGACTTTAAATTCATGGGAATCCCAAGATACACTTTTGTATCCATCCCTGTAAATGTCAAGGCCAGAAATCAGTGCCACAAATCCACTGAATTCCATCTGAATCACTCTCTCTAAGGGTAATAATAGGCATAGTTCATAAAGCACCCAGCCTTGTCTCATAATTACCAGGTTGATCATTTTTAGTATGATTTAACTATTTCCAACATAGAGGAGCTTTTAAACTTAAATTATCATAGTCTGGTGTTAACCATGCAGATCCTCCCTAAAATTGTAGGAGTTTTCATTTCATCTGAAATAAGTTTCCAAGGGGTTATCCAATCAGAGCCCTAGAGAACAGAAATCCACAAAAGTAACCCAGAAATATTAGACGCAGGTAACTAGCCATAACCCAACAATTGGATTGAGTTTTAAACTAGCATAGAATCATGTCCATGATTAAAAAATAAAAATTGATTGATAGGCATAGGTCCAATAAATCAAGAAAATGATTTAAATGATCATATAAATGATCATACAAGTCAGATCAGAATCTTGGGCAGGCTGTCTACTTCTGATGTCATCTTCTTCTCATCCTGGTAAAGTGTAGTTCACTCTGTTTGAGCATTGTTTTCAGGTGAGTCTGAGGTCAGTAGGCCTCTTTATAGACCAGTCCAGCTTAGGGGCCTTCAATTTCCCCTTCAATTTCACTGGGCATGAGCTAGTTAAGAGTACGTGTTATAAAGGTCCTTCCATCCAGGTTCAAGACAGTTCTTTAAATTATGTCTTCTTCCAGGCTTAGTTGCAGGTCATGTGTGAGGCATCTGATCTTCTTCCAAAGATAGATTACTGACACAACCCAGAAACAACCCTAAAGTGTCCTTTAATAATTCAATTAAATTTTACATTAATGTACCCTCACAGCAAAGAACTATCCAGGAAATGAGTCTTAGGAGATACAGACCTCCATTAACAAACTGGAATTTAACATTCATTGATACATCTTTTTCTCCCTAATATCAACATCATTTTTACCAAATATATCCAAATTAAGACTTGTTTGTGATATAGGTCTGTTCTCAATAGACTTGGCCTGGTGATTTATATAACCATAATTGATCATAAATCTTTTTGCTTTGCTGAAACTTTTCTAAATCTCAGACTGAACTTTTAAAATTAAAACTTTAGAGCTGGGAAAGTCATGCCAAAAGCTTATCACAGATTTTGCTTAACAGATCTGAGTGAATTCCTCTCCTCTCAAGGGAATTGCAGTGAAAGTTGCTCAGTCCTGTCCAACTCTTTGTGACTCTATGGACTATACTGTCCATGAAATTCTCCAGGCCAGAATACTGGAGTGAGTAACCTTTCCCTTCTCCAGGGGATCTTTCCAACCCAGGGATTGAATCCAGGTCTCCTGCATTACAGGCAGATTCTTTATCAACTGAGCCACAATGGAAGCCCCAAAGATTTCTCTGGCCTGTAATAAGAAAGTTTTACTTTTTGGTATTCAGACTAGAGCCTTCTCAATGTCTTCAAAGTTTCGTGAGATTTCTATACCTCTTAGTGAGATAACCTTCCTAACTTATTTAATAAAGTAACTGGAAACTAAGATCTTCCAATCTCTGGAGGGTTCAGATAGAAAAGATAAATGTTTCAATTTGTTTATAAAATATAATTTTATCAATTTACTGTCATAATTAGAGGGGAAGTTTTTTTTTTTTTTCTTACAGTTGGAAAACACAGATTTAAATCAGTGATTTTTCATATAGAAACCGTAAACATTATAAGCGTATTTAACAGTTCATTCAGTCCTTTTGTTAACCTTTGTGAAGTGATCTGGCTCTCCATTAGAATCTTTAACCCAATTCAGAAACTTGTATTTATCCAAAAGTCTTTTCTATAAATCTTCTTAAAGAGGAAGTATTTTTGTGAAACTTGGTTTGTGTTAGGACAATATTTTGAAATGGTAACTAGAATTATGTCTGATACCTAAACATATCAGAATTTTAGGAACTCCATAGTTTCTAGGATATCTATATTAGTAACATTTACCATATGATATAACCTGAGACTTATTACTCACTTGACAATACTCCCCAGGTAATTTTGTATACAAAATGAACCTAATTAGTGTAATATCTCTCTTTATGATGTTTTAGGGGCCCTCTGAAGATTCCCAAAGTTAACCAGAAATCAAGTTTTTCACTACAATGATTTAGGAAGTTTAGTCAATAAATACTACAAAGGTTTAGAACACTCAGTCAGATAGGATTATAGGTCATTGTGAAAAAATAGCAATTTACGTAGACAAAGGAACAATAAAGGATTTCAGAACAGATCAATTAGAGATAAAGACATACAAATCTATTTTCAAAGGCAGTTCAATATCTGAAGAAAAGTTGACCTCTTAACAGAGAGAAAAGCTAAATTCAAGTTTTTGCACCAGCTTACTTTACTTAAAATGTAAACCTAATTAAGTTTATTTCAAACTTAGTCCTAACCACATACAAAACTCTTTCCTCATGGTTCACTTTCCACAAAACTTCTTATCACTTTCTGTACCCATTATTTTGTTCTTCCATCCTAAAATGTCACCTGTAAGTCAGGCTTATTTCCTTTTCCCTTCACAAAAAGCAATTCCGTGCCTCACACCTTCTTTACTGAAAATACACTTCCTACTTTCCTTAAGCAAACTAGAACTGACTTTTATATTAGCATTTTATAGATTGGTAAACATAAATACCAGTGATAATTTCTAAAACCTTTGCTTTCTTAGAACATTTTAAGATGGCACCAAACATTATTCATTTTTAGTCCCAAAACTCTTTAGTTTCTCTGTAAGAGGTAATTAGTGTTTAGTAGTAAATGTTTCAAAATCTTATTTTATTTGGAAATGACCTAGCTATTCAATAGACTTCCAATACTTAATTTAGCACAACCCTTAGAAATTCAAATTAGCCCAATCTGGAGAGACTATTTTAGACAGACATTCCTAAAGCATAATTATTCTTAATAGAGTTTATCTAAAGGCTCATATATCATTTACATTTTTTAGAAGTTTCTTCACTCAAGGTAATAATTTCCTTGCTGACAAACTTGTAATGGATATAATAATATTTAACTTATATTAAACCTAGGTACAATGAAAATACTCTGCTTAATGTTAGTTACTCTTAGACATGTCTATATTAGTTAGATCAAAGGTTAATATCAGGCATTTAATACTGAATATTTCCCAGTTCATGTGAACCCGAAATTCATTTAGGTTAATTTCTCTTGTATTTAGAATTATTTGACTTGTACGCACTAACTTTATTTTTTTAAGGCCAATTAGATTAGAGTTTATTTACAAACTGATCTCAGCATCAGCAATATTATTCAAAAAAAAAAAAAAAAGACACACATTGAGACATACATATATCCAAATAGACACAAGAGAGTATATAGTTTTGTTTTCCAAATTTAGTTATGAATACTAGTTGTGGGAAATGGTTGGAATAAGATTTTAAAAGGCTCTGTTCCCCCCAACCCTTTTTTTTTTTTTTTTTCTTTTGGTTTCAGGAATTGGAGATGGTCTAGAAAAGTGACCCAGAGAGTTCTGGTCTAAAGGTATAGGAGGAGTTATTTCCTCAGGGCAAGATTTCTTACATATATATATATATTTTTTTTTTTTTTCAAGATTTCTCTGGAGTCTAAAGAATATTGTGACCACATTGTGAAAGATCACATTTTTCTGTGATCATGGTTTTATAGCCAAAATTTAGACCAGATAGTACCCAACTTGGCGCTGATAACAAGGACAGATTGGTCCCAGCAAGGGATTGTCCCTCTGGGGAAGTAGACATCCTAGTTTGGTCAGCCCCAGTCTGTTGATTACAGGAGGATGTCCTGGACTTAAGGGAACTTCAGTCCACTTTTCTATCCTAAGTCAATAAAGATCTAATATTTTTAAGCCATTTTTCTTTTCATTGGATCATGGCTATAGATTGAGCAGCAAAAAATTTTTTCCTACCCCAAGGGATTCCCAGGTGGTACATGTAACCTTAGAGTGAGCAATTCTCATATTAACTTGAGCAGTTTATACCAGATATCTGTGCTCTCAAACCAAAGCACCAAAACCAAACTAAAACAGAACTTCACCAGCAACACTCCAAATGAAACAAAAGGCAAAGTGATGCCCAGAAATCAAAAACCAAATGATATAAATGCCAAATGTGACTTCCCAGTCCCATTAGACCTGCTACGTGGCAGTCAGTGCTAGCAGCGTTTTTTAGTTTTAATATAGTTCCAAGCAATTTCATGCTGGTTTCCTGCAAAGAAGTGACTCTATCATTTCCTGTTTTACAAGTTTCTAGATAACATTCAAAGTAAGCACCACCAGCCTTTTCTAATTATGTGCAAAAAATTATTAATTTTGGAATATCCAAAGAACCCAAATTTGACCATTTTAGGTTGAGATCTCTTTTAGTATAATATCTCCAATTAGCGATGTACTTACAAGTATGAGTTCCGTACGTATTGTACATTAATCTGGCTAGAGCGTTAATCAGAGGCTGGCTTTCTGACACCCCTTTGTTTCTGTTTTTGAGAGATTGTTTCCCATTTTAAGCTGAATTTTGCAGGGATAAAAAGCCCTAGCGAACTTGTGTAGTGATCCCATGTGCTGCTTGTAAGCTTAACTCCTCCAGGAATCACCCCAGAGTTGTTTCAGCTTGTCTTATGTGTCTTGGATTCTGGCTCTGGCAATCTAAGACCACCATGGCTATTTAGGTCACTGAATGGCCTCTTATATGCAACCCCTGGATGAGCAAGTATTTTAATTAATGAGTGGGTTTCCCTGTGTGACCACTGCACGGTATGATGACTAGGCCTCCACCACTCCCATAAACTTCTCAGTCACCTGAGAAAACTGAACTGGCCAGGATGAGTCTTGTCCCTTTTCTTCAGAGGAAAGCTCTCATTTATTTTCCTCACTTTTATCCTGACAAATTCTATAATGACAGTTAAATTGAAGAAAAGTGTCAGATCAACTTCTTACTTAACTACTCAGCCAAGACTATTCAGTACCCTACAACAGAGCAACCTAGGCATCTTTCAGCTGAGCCCTGGGTATCCCTTGGTTTTTTCCCAGTTGAGCCCCCCTCCCACTACCCAGTACCTTTCCCCTGGGCGGGTAATTCCCCTGGCATCTTTCAGCCAGCCCCCTACCCAATATCTTTTGCCTGGGTGGGAATTTCTCAGTATCTTTCAACTGAGCCCCACTCAGTGTCTAGACCATGAGTGGATAAGCTGTGGATGTTTCACCCACCCCCTTCCCCCCGTCCCCAGTATCTTTCTTACTGGGAGGTGGCAGGTAACCTCCTCCACTGCCAGATAAAACTCAGAATCTCAAACAATATGGGAGATTTGAGAACCAGTAGAGGCTTACCCAAATTTGTCTGCACTCCCCAGGGAGGTGGATGGGTGCAATGGGCCACTGCTGGTACCAAAGCTCTGGTTCCTTGTGGAGTCCAGCTGAAGGAAGGAAGTCCACTCTGGGTCACATCATTGGTTACCATAACTGTCGACTAAAAAAAGATATACAACTTGAGAGTTGTGAGGCGAGTTTTATTTGGGGCAAAATGAGGACTGCAGCCCGGGGAGCAATTTAACTTAAATTTAAGCAAATAAAACTTAACTCACAACTCTCAAGTTGTACATTTTTTTTTAGTTGACATATGTAATAAAGTTTTATTAAAGTATCAAGGTCTAGAGGAAGCTTCTGGCATAGCATCAGAAAGGGACAGAAAGAGTGCCCTCCTTGCTAACTTCTAGCAAGGAGTTACTTATCTGTTAAAGAATTACCTCAAAACTTACAGAGTAGCATCAGGCCCCTCTCTCACAACATGCATTTTGAGATAGCTTTGACACAAGGTGAGTCATTCCTGTCCATAAAACAATTGACATGAATCTTAAAGAAAGGCAAATTTTCAAGCAAATACATAGTTTCATTAACATAGCTGAATATTTGGATGAGTAAGACATACTGGTTTGCTGAGACATTATTGGCTCAAGATTTGAGTCTTAGGCTAACAGACTTGAAGAAAAGCAGATTCTTAGGCAAATACATAGTTCATTAACATGGCTTAAAAAAAATTCCATAAGAAAAATGCATTGGTTAGCTCAAGGTTTGAGAAAAACTAAGTTCAGGCAGAACCAGGTGTCATTATGACAACACAGAATTTAAAAGAAACCTACTTTCAATGTTGTATAGAGAACAAAAGCACGAAAATGTCTGCCACTTGCAGTCTATTACCTCTGCTTGGGGACCCCTGGCCTTCCTACCTGTTACCCTTTAATATTAACAGGAGAAACTTTTACAAATTTATCTAATATGAGTTTCACATGATGTGAGAAGTCTCATGAGGAAGTAAACATTTGGGGAAAATCTTAAATCTGATCATCGTTTTGCTAATTGTGATGTAGACTGAACGCTTGTGGGACAATATGATAGATATAGGGTATGAGGTAACGATAGTAAATGAGGGGAAAATTGAAAGTCATATTTATTCATATTTGTCTTTCTAAATGGCTCAGAAGTAAAGAATTTGCCTGCCAATGCAGGATCCACAAGTTCAACCCCTGGGTTGATAAGATCCCCTGGAGTAGGAAATGGCAATTCATTCCTTTATTTGTGTCAGAAAAAATTCCAGGGACAGAAGAGCCTGGTGGGCTATAGTCTATGAGATTGCAAAGAATCAGACACAACTGAACACATGCACCACATTGTACCTTCATCTTAAAGATAAGAATATTCCTTCCCACTGTGTGTAGGAAAAGCACTTCTCACATAAGGGTCTTGTAATTTATCTATCATCTTGTTGCAGGGAGGAAGCAAAATCTGTCTCCATGTTGGAACTGTTTCTTACTTTTCATTGCTTTTGTTATTATAATCATATAGAATGGTTTGCCTCAAGGAATCCTGCCCCTCTGCCTGACTGTTAAACTAAAGTACCTCTGTTCAGAACCCTGCCCACCTGTGGATGGCAAGAAGAAAGAAATTAACATATACCCTGCCTGAGGTTTGCCATACTAGCAGATGTTTGCAAGAGGAATGGCCTTTTTACTTCACTTCCTCATCTCCCCTCATCTCTAATCTATAAAAGAACCTGGCATCCAGCCCACAATAAGATGGTTACTTTGAGGCACTAGCCTGCAATCTTCTCTGTCTGCTGGAACTCTGATTAAAGTCTCTTCCTTGTCTCAACACCTTGTCTCTCGGATTCACTGTCCCATCCTGCAGTGAGCAGAGTGAGCTTGGACTTGGTATATACACACAAAAATGAATATTTGTTCAAACTACTGCACTTATTTCACAAGCTAGCAAGGTCATGTTCAAAATTCTTCAAGCTAGGCTTCAACAGTACAAGAACCAAGAAATTCCAGATGTATAAGCTGGATTTAGAAAAGGCAGAGGAACCAGAGATCAAATTGCCAACATGTGTTGGATCATAGAAAAAGCAAGAGAGTTTCAGAAAAACATCTATTTCTACTTTATTGACTATGCCAAAGCCTTTGACTGTGTGGATCACAACAAACTGTGGAAAATTCTTAAAGAGATGGGAATACCCAATCACTTGACCTGCCTCCTAAGAAACTTCTATGCATATCAAGAAGCAACAGTTAGAACTGTACATACAACAACAGACTGGTTCAAAAATGAAAAAGGAGTATATATCAAGGCTGTATATTGTCACACTGCTTATTTGACTTTTATGCAGAGTACATAATACAAAATGCAAGGTTGGATGAAGCACAAGCTGAAATCAATGTTGCCAGGAGAAATATCAATGACCTCAGATATGCCGATGACAACCATTCTTATAGAAGAAAGTGAAGAGAAACTAAAGAACCTCTTGATGAAGGTAAAAGAGAGGAGTGAAAAAGTCAGCTTAAAACTCAACAATCAAAGGACTAAGATCACAGAATCTGGTTCCATCTGTTCATGGCAAATAGGTGGGGAAATAATGGAAGCAGTGAGAGACTTTATTACGCTGGGCTCCAAAATCACTGCAAACAGTGACTGCAGCCATGAAACTAAAAGACGCTTACTCCTTGGTGTAAAGCTATGACAAACCTAGACAACGTCTTGAAAAGCAGAGACAGCTCTTTGCTGACAAAAGTCCATATAGTCATAGCTATGGTTTTTCCAAATAGTCATGCACAGATGTGAGAGGTGGACCATAAGGAAGGCTGAGTGCTGAAGAATCGGTGCTTTCAGACTGTGGTGTTGGAGAATACTCTTCAGAGTCCCTTGGACAGCAAGGCAATCAAATCAGTCAATCCTGAAGGAAATCAACCCTGAATATTCATTGGAAGAACTCATGCTGAAGCTGAAGCTCCAGTACTTTGGCCACCTGATGTAAACAGTTGACTCATTGGGAGAGACCCTGATGCTAGGAAAGATTAAAGGCAGGAGAAGAAGTGGACAACAGAGGATGAGATGGTTGGATGGCATCTCTGACTCAATGCACATGAATTTGACCAAACTCTGGGAGATAGTGAAGGACAGGGAAGCCTGGCATGCCACAGTCCATGGGGTAAAAAATAGTCAAACGTGAGTGAGCAACTGAACAATATTAGCATATATGAATGTATGATATATATATGAATATATGTTTAGATATACCTTTAGTTTATTTAATTTTTAATACATATTATCTAGCAATTATATGAAACAGGAAAATAACGGCTATGATTTCACAGGAATATAGTTAGTTTCATATGTAGAAGTGAATTTGACAGTGAGAGAAATGGAGATGCAAACAGAAAAGGAATGAAGTGCGTTGCTTATAGAACTATAGAAATAATGGAGAAAATTCAATAGAATTTCAATAGATGTCAAATATACTTTAAAAATTAATAGTTCAGAATAGTAGTAAGAATACATTCCAGGGTTCAAGGAAGCATGATGGGGACTAAGCAAGATTTTTAAATACACTCAGATTATAAACTACCTTAAATGTAAAGCTAACCACTTTTGCACTTGAGTCATGTACTTAGAGGCCAGACCTGGGGTGTTAAATTAAGAATATGTAGATCAGGACATTCTGAACAAGGAGTCAGAAGACATCCACACCTTGTCAGCAGGTAATTTCCTCAGAATCTGAGCTCCTACTTTAAGGAAATGGAAACCACCCAATGTTTTGATTGAAGGCACAGCTTCAGTAATTTAACCAAGTCAAGTCATAATATTAATTACTTAGATATCCCAGGAAAAGGGGAAGGAGTCTGGGGCAGAGGCATTGAGCCAGGGGAAGGACAGTTCCAGTCCCAGGTCACCAGTGCACAAGAAATGGACAGAAGGGTAGCCAGCACCTATTACTTATAAAGTGATTGGTGTGGAGGTCGCTAATTTTTGCAGACTCGGCTCTAAGAAGTTATATTAAAAGCTCGCCAGGAAAAGCAAAACAGGAACTTATGGCAGGAATTGTAAGTTTATCTAAATGTCCAGATTCTGAATGCGAGCAGTTTTATATTCTAAAATACCTAACCAGCAACTCAAAGTAGTATTTTTTTTCTCATTACAATTCTGAAATGAGATCCAAGAAAAATAGTTAAGAAAATAAATACACTAGTCATTTCTGTGCTTTTGAATTATACTATGGAAAGGTAGAAATTTAGTATAAATGGGAGAAATGTGAGGCTAGGAAACCAAACAAAGTCTATTTTAACAGACAAGGTGAGAGAGAATGAGTGTTTGATGTATGGGGCACTATATTTGAAATGAGTATGAGGGTATAATATCATAATTATTTCAATAAATAGAAGATATTAAAAAGGATATGTATAATTGTTCAGAATTTGGTAGCACAGTCATTGTATATTTTATATATAATATCAGTATATTATATAATATTATGTTAATATATAAAATAATTAAAAATACTAAAATATTGATACATATCTCTCCATAAGAAATAACAACAAATTAAAGAAGCTATTTCTTTTAGGAAGTTTAGATTACTCTTAGCTAATCAGTGTTTTCATCAAGAATAGTCATGTTTTTAAAGTAATAATGAAAATATGATGGAAGACAGATTAGACTGTTTTTTTATATATCAAAGGATTATTAAAAACACATATTATAAAATTTATCTCAGAAATTTTAATTCCAAAATTTACTAATTACTTTAAAACACTACAAAGAATAAAACTCATATTTCTATGCAAAAAGTCCTTGTTCATTTAGTGCTAATGATATATCTAAGTTATATTAAATATAACATCCTTCAATAATTCTTTATAATTTTCTATTATACCATCTAGTTAATTACAATGTTGTCATCTTATAGAAATTTATAAAACACAATGTAATAGTGTAATACTTTAAGTAATAGGTACTAAATTTTAGTAATAATCTAAATATTTTTTAAAAATTAATATTGATAAATAAATTTCTAAATATTTTATCTCTAAAATAAATTTAGAAATAATATATAAATATTAATTTAGAGTTAATATTGTTTGTGATCTTTGATATTTTTATCATTTGTGAGACCATTTTTTATGGTCCCTACAAAATTAATCCTTGCTTAAATTAAAATCATTAAATGTTAACTCCAGAGAACAAATTCTTACCAATAAAATCATTGTAGCTTCATGATGTATTATTAACATATATTGCTATATTTCATATATACTGTATTCAAACTTAGAAATTCAAAGATACTATCAACTTTTGTAGTTAGCTTTGTGTGTGAGTGTGCTCACTCAGTTGTGTCAGACTCTGTGACTTCATGAATGGTAGTACACCAGGCTACTCTATCCATGGAATCCACTCCAGTATTCTTGCCTGAAATTTTCCATAGACAGAGCAGACTGGTGGGCTACCGTCCATGAGGTCACAGTGTCGGACACGATGGAGCAATTGAGCTCACACATGCACAATGTTAATTGTACAAAATATAATAATATCTTTGAATTTTTAAGTTTCAATGTAGTATATATGAAGCACAGCGATGTATGTGAGTAATATATCATGAAGTAATATATCATGAAGCTACAATAATTTTGTTGATAAAAATTCATTCTCTGAAATAGATGGTTTCACTGTCCTCAGGTGACCTGCCTACAGTTCCATAGTCCTTTGTACCTGATGACTACCTCTGAAACTAGAAAGATTTGTTGAGAGTAATCCTGGACCTATGCACTCACTCATTAAAGTTCCAAAAGGTATCTTCATGTTGGTTAGATTTTCTTGATAAGATTTTTTCCTTTATCTTGGTCAACTGAAATAATGGAAATGGAAAACAAAAGTAACCTCAGTTTTACCATTTACTAAATATGACTGGTGTTAGCATGTGATTTTCTTGTTTAGAAAATATTAGAACATTAGCTCTGATAACAGTATTACTAAGCATTTTATTCATTGTGATATCTATAGATGTTAAAACTCTGGTTCACAGTGGTAATCAGATATTTCTAACTGAATAATGTGTTTATCAGATATTTCTTGAAGGTCTTAATGAATTAAAATGGGAAAGCAGCCCCAGAATACTTGGTAAATATTTGTATGAGCTGAGTCAGATTCCAGTATACCTATCTCAGGGGCTTCCCTGGTGGCTCAGTGGTAAAGACTGCCTGAAATGCAGGAGACTGACTGCCTGCATATAGAAGACACACACTCTATCCCTGGGATGGGAAGATTCCCTGGAGAAGGAAATGGCAGCTCACTCCAGTATTCTTCCATGGAGAATTCCATGTGAAGAGGAGCCTGGCAGCTGCTGTCCATGGGATCACAAGAATCAGATATGATTTAGCAACTAAACCACCACCACCACATACCTCTCTCACATTCTATAGTTTGAAAGAGAAATGATAGTAAAGATGTTTCTCTGTGCAACTGGAAACAGTGATACAATAATTGTCTTAGGCTGATCAAACAATGCTATTTTCTTACTTGAGAGGTATTACGCTCATTTTCAGTCAACTATATTGCATATCTTTGCTTAACAATGGGTATTTGTGTACTTATGTCTGCTAGAAACTTTAATTCCCCAAGATAAATCTGTTAAACTATTTTCTCATTTATGCATTCGTATGCTTATTTATTAGAGAAGGCAATGGCACCCCACTCCAGTATTTTTCCCTGGAAAATCCCATGGACGGAGGAGCCTGGAAGGCTGCAGTCCATGGGGTCACTGAGGGTCGGCGATTTCACTTTCACTTTT
The DNA here is from genome assembly GCF_016772045.2 of Ovis aries. NCBI lineage: Eukaryota > Metazoa > Chordata > Mammalia > Artiodactyla > Bovidae > Ovis > Ovis aries. Next base: position 38,060,844 of record NC_056070.1, read on the forward strand.
CACTTTCATGCATTGGAGAAGGAAATGGCAACCCACTCCAGTGTTCTTGCCTGAAGAATCCCAGGGACGGGGGAGCCTGGTGGGCTGCCGTCTATGTGGTCGCACAAAGTCGGACACGACTAAAGTGACTTAGCAACAGCAGCAGCAGCAGCAGCAGCAGCAGCAGCAGCAGCAGCAGCAGCAGCAGCACGCTTATTTATAGATAATAAGAGGCAATTGAATTGAAAATTGAATGAAGATCACAAATTAAGTAATAATGGAATTAGAAGAAACGTTCTTCTTCACCATCCTCACTGATTCACTTACTCTTGCTTGGTAAAGATCTAACAGTTTGCTAACTGAAAAATGGAAAAACAGAATCAAAGACTATAATGCTAACAACTTGGTAAAATGGCTTAGGTAGTTTTCTACTCTGTACTTTACAGTAGTAGTGTGGGCAGATGTCTTCTTGAATCCAGCACAATCACCCTTCCATTCCCTTTTATTCTACTTGGTGAATTCCGTGTTTGGCATGTGGATGACGACATTGACGGAGTTAGAGGTTAGCATACTAAGTGAAGTAAGTCAGACAGAGAAAGACAAATACCAGATGATATTACTTATATGTGGACTCTAAAAAACAACACAAAACTCACAGAAAACAGACTCATAGATACAGAGATTGAGCCAGAGTTGCCAACATGGAGGAAGAAGGGAATGAAAAAAATGAATGAGGTTAAAAAGCACAACCTTGAGTTGTAAAATAAATAAGCCATGAGGATGTAATATGCAGCATAAGAAATATGGTTGCTGTTACAGAAATAACTTTATATGGGGACAGATGGTTATTTGATTTGTCATGGTGATCATTTAAAAGTGCCCCAAAATATCAAATCACTATGTAATATACCTGAAACAATATAATGTCATAAATCATCTATATTTCAATTAAAACAACATCAAAAAATGGCAAGTATTGCTGAATATATGGAGAAGTCAGAACTCTTGAGCATCATTTATGGGAATGTAAAGTGGTGTAGCTTCTGTAGACATAAATGTTGGGGTTCCTCCAAAAATGACATGTAGAATTACCACATGATCCACTAACTCTATCTTTATATAATAAATATATTACTTCAATGTTTTCCTTTTAATCTTTTTCTTTTGACTTAACCTTTTTTCTTATTTTTTACATTTTAATCTTTCATGTATGTAATTATTTGATTTTAATCCATCTTTTTCTGTCTATTGCAATTTTGTTTAATTAGTAGCTATTCTGAATACATGAAAATTTTAAAAAATTCAAGTGTACTTGTACTACAGTTGGCTTTCTTTCTCTTTGGAAGAAAAGTTATGACCGACCTAGATGGCATATTGAAAAGCAGAGACATTACTTTGCCAATAAAGGTCCGTCTAGTCAAGGCTATGGTTTTCCCAGTAGTCATGTATGGATGTGAGAGTTGGACTGTGAAGAAAGCTGAGCACTGAACTGTGGTATTGGAGAAGACTCTTGAGAGTCCCTTGGAGACTTAGAGGTTGCAAGGAAATCCAACCAGTCCATTCTAAAGGAGATCAGCCCTGGGTGTTCTTTGGAAGGAGTGAAGCTAAAGCTGATACTCCAGTACTTTGGCCACCTCATGCGAAGAGTTGACTCACTGGAAAAGACTCTGATACTGGGAGGGATTGGGGGCAGGAGGAGAAGGGGACGACAGAGGATGAGATGACTGGAGGGTATCACAGACTCGATGGACATGAGTTTGAGTGAACTCTGGGAGTTGGTGATGGACAGGAAGGCCTGGCGTGCTGCAATTCATGGGGTCACAAAGAATCGGACACGACTGAGCGACTGAACTGAACTGAACTGAAGCGAATAACTATTGTTTCACAATGAACTATATGATACTATCTGACTGTTACAAACGCTTTTGATAATTTTGTCAAAACTTCCTAAAATTTAAATTCTACTGAAGTTCTCTTGACCTCTATCTCACTTTGGGGTACTTCAGAGGGCCCCTGAGACATTCCAAAGGAGACATATTAAACTACATGTGTTCATTTGACATTAAATTTCATGGTAAATATTGTTGGAGCGACTTCACACACAGATATGGGAAGAAGCAACAAGAGGAAATATTTACTGGACTAAGAGGCTAGTAAAACAGGAATGGTCCAGAGACTTTGCTATTCACAGGGCCTAGTCCAATAACAGCACACAGAGTGGCCTGTCAATGAAATCTTTGCTAGACCTGGAAAGTGAAAGTGAAGTCGCTCAGTCATGTCCAACTCTTTGCAACCCCATGGACTGTAGCCTACCAGGTCCCACCATCCATGGGATTTTCCAGGCAAGAATACTGGAGTTTGTTGCCATTTCCTTCTTCAGGAGATCTTTCTTTTTTTTTTTTTTTTTTTTAGTTTTTATTTTTAAATTTTAAAATCTTTAATTCTTACATGCATTCCCAAACATGAACCCCCTCCCACCTCCCTCCCATAACATCTCTCTGGGTCATCCCCATGCACCAGCCCCAAGCATGCTGCATCCTGCGTCAGACATAGACTGGCGATTCAAGGAGATCTTTCTGATCCAGGGATTGAACTTGGGTCTTCCGCATTGTAGGCAGACGCTTTATCGTCTGAGCCACCAGGGAAGAGAGCTGGAAATGACCCTTTTCATCATCATGGGACACAATGGCCATGAAATGCTCCCAAAGCAGGGGCCCTGCTGACTGGAAACTTGCACCTGAAGACTGCCTCTGCAAAGATTAAATTGTGCCCACTACAACTGCCGACTCAAAGACGCGAAGAGAAGAGAGTTGGGGAGCGCAAGAGCATGCGGGAGAGAGAGAGAGAGCACGCGCTTTGGCTTCTCTTTTTATATGATTTTTACTCTCCCTGGGCTTGCCCTATGTAAACTGGGCTAGCAAGGAGTGCTGTTTGTTCTACCTGAGGTTCTCACTCAGGTCCTCGGACCTGCCTTTGACTTTCCTTTGTTCTATTTTCACGGGCTTTTCCCTCCCTTGTCTTTTAGCCACTGCCATTTTGGACTCCTGTTGCCTATTCTAACTATCTAACAAAATGATAATACAAGAGTATCACCTGGCCAACACCCAAGACAACTCACCTACCCTACTGTTGGTCAGCAGAAGCATAATATCATAGACTCTTACAAAGGTTATTTTAATGTTACTCTTCCTGCTTATACCAGATGTAGGAGTGATGGACATTATGTACTAATTTCATATTTTACCTGTTGTTTTTAGAGAAATATATTGGTTGCCTCATTTTTACAAAAAATTATCTAGACTTTGATGATAACTGCACCCATTTACTGACAGACTGTGACAAGGCTATGGAAGAATTGCCATATGAATGAACTTATGTTGGAGAACCCTGCTTATTGGAACACTCCATCAATTACTGTAAATGAATTGTTTTCGCTAAAACCTACAATATTTCTACATTGTTACTTATAGAAGTAATAAGACTGCTTGTGCTATTTTGCCTTGTTTCTATGCTCTTCAGCCTAAACAATCCAAGGATCACTGTTAGGGAAATAAAACAGAGGTAGTCTTGCTCAGGCTTTAGAGGCAAAAGTGTAGAGCAGACCTCTGACCTTGCTTCTGACCTACCTGGACACTGCCCTGACTACTGCTGTGGGAGTTAGCCACACCTGCTGTGAAGAGAAACACAATAGATAGGCAGGAAGCACATCTTGGAGTTTATTAAGTCCCTGGAGGAGGTCTGGCCAACCACTCCCCAGACTGATCAGCATTCCAAGATTTACAGAACAAAGTAAACAGCATTAATCTGAAACCAGAGGTGCAATTTGCTCACAGATTGATGATGATATCAGTTTGCATCCTGGGGTTATAAGGGAGAACCCTGAACTGCAGTCTATGAAGTCTCACCCAGGGAGCAGACAGGCTGCCTGGAAGCTTTTTCCCAACTATGACTCCAGATCTTCTGTGACATTGGACTTCCCAGTGCTGTTTAAGTTTGGATGTTTGTCAAAACCCAATTTGGTAAGCAAAACCAGATTTTTGCTCTTTCTATTTCTCTTTTCTTTTAATGTTAGTATTTTGAATGTAAGCTAGATAATGCTTTAATAAATATTTGTATTATTTATTTGTATATACTGAGTGTCTTATTTTGTTAACAAAACAAACATCTCTTTGAACCTGAGATGAAAATGAAAATTTTGGCAAAACAACTTATTGTAATTTTTCTTTAGATGTTATCTTTTTCACACAGTTTGTTCATGAGATTGTTCAAGGAGAAACGGGGGAAGAGATCTGGTCATCTGTTAATTACTTATTCTTCTTTTCAACTACTTTGATCTAAAGAAAGAAACAACAGTTTAGGCAAGGTAGGCATAATTGAGATATTTGAAAGTTGTGCCAGGACCTAAGGCACATAGAATATAAGGATGCCTGGTGCTAGAACATAAGGATGCCTGGTTTTCAAATAAGAGAAAGGGGCAGGAACAACCTTTAAAAGAATGACATAGCCTGAGGGCACAACATAAACTGATTGGAACCAAATAGGTCCAGAAGACAGATTTGACTTCCAGTGTACCTTGCGCCATATTATATGCTCATTGTAATACATTATTATCTAAATGACACACTCATCAGGGCCATGACAGTTTGGAGGCCAATCATAAAAGGCCACAAAATGGACTGATGGCCCAATTTCTAGAAATCTCTGCCTCGTGTCAAACTAATTGGAATAATCCTCCCACTCAGCCTATTAGATTACTCAGTCCATAAAAACTAACCACACCATATTTCCAAGCATTTTCACCTTCTGAGATGGTCTAGGCTCTGTCCATGGAGTATGTTTTCTCTCTAAATAAATCCATTTCTTACCTATCACTTCATGTGTGAATTTTTAGCAATAAATAAATAACCTTAAAATTCACCAGCAACAGTTTAGGGCTACTTATAATGTATTAATATCTCTGTTAAAGTGACAAGAAAAATAAGGTTCCTGCTGAGTGTTCTTTCCTGCAAGAGCTGCTTACTTATGGGCAGAGTTAGCAAGGCTGGGCAGGGGACAATTAACTACACAGTGCAAGGGCTAGAGCTTAAAACAAATAGATTCAATATGGAATCAGCTTACTTCTTTCCTTTTACAGAATGAAGATGGAGATTAGAGATAAAATAGAAATAGAGTTGTAAGTAGAAATAGTTTGAGACAGAGAGAAAAAAGAGGAAAAGAGAAGGAATTAGTATCCATATCTGGAACAGGTGAAGCACGGAGACATAATTTATCAAAAGAATCCAAGAGACAAATAGGCCAATAAAAATTTGTAGAGTCATGTGCCAACTTGGGAAATCATGGGGAACACATGAGGCTTTCAGTCACAGAACCAAGAGGGTATAATCAGACTACATGGAGACACACTTGAGAAATAAAGCAATCTTTGAAGCCCTACAGGTTTGTTATATAAAAGATGCATTTCAACCTCAAATTGTTTCATCTTTTCAACACTATGGTATCTTTTCAATGATATACTTACTACTGCTGGTGAATAGATGTTCCTACTATAGACTATACCCATATATGTGTATTGGATAAAGCTGCCTGTTTCCTACCGATATTTTGAGGGCAAAATAAATAACCTTGAGCTGTTGGCATCTGGTGTTTAAACACCTTTGTAGTTATTTTAATATAAGAAAGATTTTTAAAAGGTTGAAATAAAATGAAGAGACAAGATTACATTTAAATAGAAATAATAACAATAAGTTCATTTACTTTTCTGACTCCTATCTCCTACTACTGCCATTGAAGTTTTCCTATAAACTTACATTATTTGAGCACAGTGTTTGCAGGTGAAGAGAAAAATGATAAAAAATGGCACCAAATAACATATCTCCTTCAAATCCTGACTATTATTTTTTTTCTTCCTTTGAAATCTCTTTGAAATGTGTGAATATATCTTCCAGCTACTTATATAATATCATATTGTATGTAAATTAAATTCAAAATAAGATTGCCTAAAGGAACACTTGCATTTCCTTTGACCATGTAATCTGATTTGCTAAGACATTCTTTCCAAATGACAAGTGATTGTAAAACTAATGGCTAACAGGAAAATAAATATCATTTGAAGAAGTAACTAAATATTTGAAATGAAAAGATAAAAATATAGCTGCTCAAAAATGCCGAGCAGGTAAAGGCAAGGTAGGTCCCAAATAAAATATGCTTGCTGAAATTTGAATGCTGTCAGAAACTTTGACCTAAGGCAGAATTATAAAATGGAGTCTTACTATTTTAATGCTCTATTTCCTATGTCACCTTTGCTATTCACTATTTTCAGAAGCATATGGATATGAAAAGACATTCAAATTATTAAGACAGTATTTTTTACGTTTTTATATTTAATTTTTTGTGTTACTACTGAAGGAGGAAACAGAACAGGCTCCATTTTGAAAGCAGGACTCCATCTTGGGCTGGACTGCGGACTTTGAGCTATATGCCCAGTATCTATGTAAATGACATACCAGCTGGAAAACCAGGCCTCCAGAAGGAAGAACCCCAGGGCTCATACCTAGACTCTCCATTACCTAAAAAAAATACCCTAATTATCCACATAACTGAATAGAATCATGCATTCTATTATGCTTACTGAGGTATGATCACAGGACTATTGATAAAGGGGACAACAGAGGATGAGATGGCTGGATGGCATCACTGACTTGACGGATGTGAGTCTCAGTGAACTCCGGGAGTTGGTGATGGACAGGGAGGCTTGGCGTGCTGATATTCATGGGGTCGCAAAGAGTTGGACACCACTCAGTGACTGAACTGAACTGAACTATCTTGGCTTAAGGCATATGAGTCACGGGTTAACTTTGATTGTATCTTTCTTTTCCTTTGTTCAGACTAGTTTCAGGGAATTTGGGGAGGTGGGTTTGGGCACGTACACTTAGGGTATATAGTTCAGTTCAGTTCAGTCGCTCAGTCTTGTCTGACTCTTTGTGACCCCATGAATCGCAGCATGCCAGACCTCCCTGTCCATCACCAACTCCCAGAGGTCATCCAGACTCACCTCCATCAAGTCAGTGATGCCATCCAGCCATCTCATCCTTTGTTGTCCCCTTCTTATTCTGCCCCTAATCCCTCCCAGCATCAAAGTCTTTTCCAATGAGTCAACTCTTCGCATGAGGTAGCCAAAGTACTGGAGTTTCAGCTTTAGCATCATTCCCTCCAAAGATATCCCAGGGCTGATCTCCTTCAGAATGGATTGGTTGGATCTTCTTGCAGCCCAACGGACTCTCAAGAGTCTTCTCCAACACCACAGTTCAAAAGCATCAATTCTTCGGCACTCAGCCTTCTTCACAGTCCAACTCTCACATCCATACATGACCACAGGAAAAACCATAGCCTTGACTAGATGGACCTTAGCCAGCAAAGTAATGTCTCTGCTTTTGAATACGCTATCTAGGTTACTCATAACTTTTCTTCCAAGGAGTAAGCATCTTTTCATTTCATGGCTGCAGTCACCATCTGCAAGTGATTTTGGAGCCCAGAAAAATAAAGTCTGACACTGTTTCCACTCTTTCTCCATCTATTTCACATGAAGTGATGGGACTGGATGCCATGATCTTAATTTTCTGAATGTTGAGCTTTAAGCCAACTGTTTCACTCTCCTCTTTTACTTTCATCAAGAGGCTTTTGAGTTCCTCTTCACTTTCTGCCATAAGGGTGGTGCCATCTGCACATCTGAGGTTATTGATATTTCTCCCGACAATCTTGATGCCAGCTTGTGCTTCTTCCCGTCCAGCATTTCTCATGATGTACTCTGCATAGAAGTTAAATAAGCAGGGTGACAATATACAGCCTTGACACACTCCTTTCGGTATTTGGAACCAGTCTGTTGTTCCATGTCCAGTTCTAACTGTTGCTTCCTGGCCTGCATACAGATTTCTCAAGAGGCAGGTCAGGTGGTCTGTATTCCCATCTCTTTCAAGATTTTCCACAGTTTATTGTGATCCACACAGTCAAAGGCTTTGGCATAGTCAATAAAGCAGAAATAGATGTTTTTCTGGAACTCTCTTGCTTTTTCCATGATCCAGCAGATGTTGTCAATGTTGATTTCTGGTTCCTCTGCCTTTTCTAAAACCAGCTTGAACATCAGGAAGTTCACAGTTCACGTATTGCTGAAGCCTGGCTTGGAGAATTTTGAGCATTACTTTACTAGCATGTGAGATGAGTGCTATTGTGCGGTAGTTTGAGCATTCTTTGGCATTGCTTTTCTTTGGAATTGGAATGAAAACTGACCTTTTCCAGTCCTGTAGCCACTGCTGAGTTTTCCAAATTTGCTGGCATATTGAGTGCAGCACTTTCACAGCATCATCTTTCAGGATTTGAAATAGCTCTACCGGAATTCCATCACCTCCACTAGCTTTGTTCATAGTGATGCTTTCTAAGGCCCACTTGACTTCACATTCCAGGATGTCTGGCTCTAGATGAGTGATCACACAATTGTGATTATCTGGGTCGTGAAGATCTTTTTTATATAGTTCTTTCGTGTATTCTTGCCACCTCTTGTTAATATCTTCTGCTTCTCTTAGGTCCATACCATTTCTGTCTTTTATCGAGCCCATCTTTGCATGAAATGTTCCCTTGGTATCTCTAATTTTCTTGAAGAGATCTCTAGTCTTTTCCATTCTGTTCTTTTCGTCTATTTCTTTGCATTGATCGCTGAAGAAGGCTTTCTTATCTCTTCTTATATAAGGTTTTCACAAAAACTGATCAGGGTCTTTGGCTAAGAGGAGACTCTGCCTTGGGCCCATAGGTGTAATGAACTGCACTCCACTATCTGCATTGTCCTTCTGAGTGAGTTTGTTTACTGAAACATATGGTTACAACACTAGAGATATGTGATATCATAGTAAAATTAATAGACAAATTATTTAATCCCAGATAAAATATGGATGTATATATGTAGTGTGTTTTATTCTGGGTTACTGGTGCTGGGGGTAATAGGAAGAGAAGAGGCAAGATTATGTTTTTAGTAAGTTCTTTTTTAATTGTCCCTTGTGGGAGAAATTACATTTTTGACTGAAGTATTCCCAAGTCTGATTAGACTTAAAATAAATTCACTGAAACAGCAAACACTCTCAGAATTTATAATATACCAAAGCACCTATATTAAACTATCATGACCTTTGTACCTGTTGTAAGCTCTCCAATTACTTGAGCACATTTATTTGTCTCTTCTACATAGTTCAGAGACTTTACAAAACAAACAAACACACTTGTTTCTAGCTGAGGACCATTCTGTACTAATTGGATTAAGCACATCTATTAGGTTATTTTTGGAGTATATTGGTAACCACCATACTCTAAAATTTTGTCATGTTTGGAGACATTTATTAGCAAGCATACTGACAAAGGTCTATCTAGTTAAAGCTATGGTTTTCCAGTAGTCATGTATGGATGTGAGAGTTGGACTGTAAAGAGCACTGAAGAATTGATGCTTTTGAACTGTGGTGTTGAAGACTCTTGAGAGTCCTTTAGACTGAAAGGGGATCCAACCAGTCCATCCTAAAGGAAGTCAGTTCTGAATATTCATTGGAAGGACTGATGGTGAAGCTGAAGCTCCAATACTTTGGCCACCTGATGAGAAGAACTGACTCATTGGAAAAGACCCTGATGCTGGGAAAGATTGAAGGCAGGAGGAGAAGAGAATGAGTTGGTGGGATGGCATCACTGACTCGATGGATGTAAGTTTGAGCAGGCTCCAGGAGTTGGTGACAGGGAAGACTGGCATGCTGCAGTCCACGGGGTCGTAAAGAGTCAGACACAACTGAGTGACTGAACTGAACTGAATAATGCTAAAGAGTCATACATTTCAGCCCTCTTTGTTCTAAGACATCCTGCTTGAAAAGTTTATGTGGGAAACATGTGATGGAATTTCAGAGGCATGTTTAGTCAAACCTCTGTTGTATCCAGTCCAAGAAGAATCTACTGAAGCATCAATGGGAACGTTAAAGAATCAAGGACAGCATTCTAAAGGATTCTTGTTACATAGGTTCCTAGACTCTTACAACTTGCTTCTTTAGAGGAAACACATTATTTGTTCTTTTTTAAAATAGATAGTCAATGGGAATTTGCTGTATGACTCAAGGAACTCAAACTGGGGCTCTATAACAACTCAACTGGGGTTGGGATGGGGAGGGACATGGGAGGAAGGTTCAAAAGGGCGGGGACATATGCATACCTATGGCTGATTCATGTTGATGTTTGGCAGAAACCAACACAATTCTGTAAAGCATTTATGCTTCAATTTAAAATATTTTTTAAAATTAAAAAAAAGTAACGTTATTTTTAAATACTTGAGCTGATTCATGCATATTGATGTACTCTTAGTGAAAGATGTTGTCCAACATCTGATTTCCTAATTTGCAAGTTATTAACTTTAACAACAACCAAAATTTCCCACTGTGTTTTAAACAATTAAAAAGTATTTCATAGCATATATATATATATATATATATATATAATCACAAAAATCTGGGACAACAAGATCAATTTGTTTAAATGATAGAAAAGTATAGAAGCTCAATTTTCATAATATAAACAACTTTCATAAAAGAATAGGTATGGACATACTCATATAGTTACTTATTGTGATACACATCACATTCCTATAAAATAAATAATTTTAAAGCACCTTAAACAAAATTTGGGCTTCCCAGCTAGCTCAGTGGTGAAGAATTTGCCTGCCAATGCAGGAGATGCTGGTTTGATCTCTGGGTCAGGAAGATTCCCTTGAAGAAGGAAATGGCAACCCACTCCAATATTATTGTGTGGGGAAATTCCATGGACAGAAGAGCCTGGAGGGTTATAGTCCATGGGGTCACAAAAGAGTAGGACACAATTTAGCAACTCAACAACAACAAATTTTAAGTCATACAGATTAAAATGTATTTTCATATAAGCATATATATTCTAGAATTTCAAGTGAAAGACTATAAATTTCTCAGAAGAATAAACTGTCTCAACAATTAAAACTAAAGGTAAAAGTAAAATCATCCTGGTTTTATGCAGTGCAACCCTAGCAGTGGATAGTATGTAAATCCTAAATAAAATCTAATGAAGGGATATACTACATTCTCTCTCTCACCCTGAACCTGTGACCTCATGGAGAATTCACTGTGACCATCACATGAGAGAGATAAAAAATGGGCCTGGTTTATAGTAGGCTGTCACCACCTGAAAATTATTAGTTCAGAGTCACTGCCATTTTTAGGGACGATGCTGAGGAACAGTGGTGAAAATGTCATTTGCTAATGGGCAGAACTTTAAGCAGTATATTATGTTGTTATTGTAATTGTTTTGTTTTTGTTTTTCACAGAAGATAGCAGGAGGGAGAGATCTAAAGTGGTTCATGGGCACTGAATTAGTGATAATTCCAGGGTTTATGGTTATGGACTTGGAAACACAAAAATTGGAAATCTACAGATAAGGATATCTATTGTTGCTCTTCAGTTCCTCTGTTGTTTCTGACTTTTTGCCACCCTATGGACTGCCACACTCCAGGCTTCCTGTCTTTTACCATTTCCTGGAGCTTGCTTAAACTCATGTCCATTGAGTCAGTGATGGCATCCAACTATCTTATCCTCTGTCACACTCTAATCCTCCTGTCTTCACTTTTTGCCAACATTAGGATCTTTTCCAATGAGTCAGCTCTTTGCATCAAGTAGCCAAAGCGTTGAAGCTTCAGCTTCAGCATCAGTCCCTCCAATGAATATTCAGTGTTGATTTCCTTTAGGATTGAATGGCTTGATCTCCTTACAGTCAAAGTAACTCTTAAGAGTCCTCCAACACAACAGTTCAAAAGCAAATAAAGGTAAGTGTCATCAGGTAAGCAGAAAGTGTGAAGATCTTATACCTATATAAATATTAATGAAAAAGTAACTTCAGCAGAGAAAGATCTTAATAAAAGGTAGCAGTATATGCCAAATATGTTTCTTTGGTATAATGATTATTTTGAACTGTAGACATTTGAGAAACAGCAAATGCAGATTGTTACCAAATTCAAGTTGAGCTGCTTGCCACTCAACATCTATTGAAGAGCAAAATTCAATTGAAAGGAACTGTGCTTTAGTCAGAAAAGCCTGCAATCTGGGGAGAAGGTAGTCTTATGTCCAGAGACCAACTCGGAAGATTCTGCTTAGCCATGAAAGTTTTTAAAGGCAAAGGGGGGAAACAGTTTCAGTTAATCATTAAGATAGAAGGTTAGATTCTTCATTATTTTTCCATTGCGTGCAAACCTGCTAACTTCTCCTGATCTTCCTTTGTCTGCTCTCTTGTGCAGGTTGTTTGCTTGTAAATTTACTAAAGGGAAGCTGAGGCTAGAGAGTCAGTCACTCTTTCACTACTTAATTCTTCATTCTTACTCCTTTTAACTCAGGAAAGGAATCAACAGCTTAGACAAGTGATTGTGTACCTTCAGTAGAGCACTAGTCAGGAGCTGGGTTGAATGTTACCTAGTAATCTCTAAGGTTTAAGGGGAACAGAAATAGGAAAAGGACAAAAGGGCTGCTTACAGGGTTTTCTCTAAACTCCCCTTATCTGCCTAAAGACAGATACTCCAAAAGGAACCATTTGTCATACATTTCTTTCCCAGCAGTTTTATGAACCAGGGAAGATTAGCTATTATCACAGGAGATAGGACTAAAATTCCATATCACATTCAGCCTTTGTCACAAATGATCATACCTCTAACCTATTTTTCTAAGGGTTTATTCATCTCTCCAAAAAATTTATTTCCCCCAAAGACTTGCATCCCTCCTTCCTTTTCCTTTATAAGATGATGTTTAATCCTGAATTCTAAAGGCACAACTTTGTGCTTCTCATTTTTCCTGAATATATCCTGACATGAAATATACATGTTAATGTGTCTATTGGTTTTTCTCTTGTTAATATCTCTTATTACAGCAATTTCAGCCAAAAACTCAGAAGGGTAAAGAAAAAATTGTTTTTCTTCCTCTACATCTATTGACCAGGTGAACAAGAAAATGACATATTTGTGATATGACCATAATCCTGGTCCTTATAGACCAAATGACCGTGATGGCAGAGATGAACTTTAAGCCTGAGCTCAGCAACATACGCTTACCTCACCAAGGCAGTTTGGCTGTAGACACTGCTGAGTGACAAACATATCAGTGTAGTAGAGAAGAACAAATTAGACTCCATACTGAATCTGTTTATTTTACTGTAAACTTTATGTTCAAGGGATGTTGCCTACAGCTTAAAGTTTACATAATGGCACATCCCTGGGAACCCTGCCTCCCATGCCTGAGTATTAAGCCAAAATACTTTTGTTTAATGGAAAAGGAAATGGAAACCCACTCCAGTACTCTTGCCTGGAAAATCCCATGGACGGCGGAGCCTGTAGGCTACAGTCCATGGGGTCTCAAAGAGTCGGACACGACTGAGTGAGTTCACCTCACTTCACTTCACTTTTGTTTAAACTCACAGGAAATATCCTGACCAGGCCTACCTGTGAATGGCTACAAGAAAGAAGAAATTAATGCAACCCCTCCAGAGTCCGGCCAGAATCAGGAAATATTTACAAACAATGATCACCTTTTTGACTTTTCCTCCTCACCTTTCCCTCTTTTCTCTATAAAAGAAACTAGCATCCAAATCCATGAAATACATTTTTTTTTTTGAGACAATTGTCTATTATCTTTTTGGTCTGTTGACTTTCTGAGTAGTTGCTATTCCTTGTCCCAACAATCCATCTTTCGTTTAATTGGCCTGTCCTGCAGATAAGTGGAGCAAATCTGGATTTGGCAAAATTAGCAGCAGAGACCAAGCTACATGCATTGTAGTACCATTCACCCAAGGGACCAGTCATTCAGGCATCATTGAAGGGAAATCCATTTGTTAGCACTGGAATAAGACACCAGGATATGGATTGTCTTCCTGGCCCATCATAATTCTTCCATAACCACTATCAGTCAGCTCACAGGATATTTTTTTCATTATGTTTTTCCACAGACAAGCCTACTGAAAGGAGATTGACTTAACAGCAAGCAAATTGGTGTAATTGGCTTGTGTTTGTTGAACTCAGTCACCCTAAAGTGGTTGGCCTGATTTAGAATTGCTTTATTTGGAAGTTAAATATGATTACAAGTGGTGTATAAGGAGACCAAGTTGACAAGTGGCAGGTTGTGGTGATGTGGACTATAAATTCCTACTTTGGGGTGAAACTGAAATTCAAAGTAAGCAAAGGCTCCTTCCTCAACTGTTGCCTGGTAGGGCTTGGCCAAGATAAAAATTTGTGAGATATTTGAAAGGTGGAAGCAAAGCAAGGAAGCAAAGTAACTTTCTGAAGGTTGACATGATTGCAAATGAAAGACAGTAGCAGAAATGTGTGTGTTGCATCTTGTGCTCACATTCTTCTATCTTATTTCTAATTTTATTCCTAACTATGAACCTACTAAAGGACAGATCCTGAAGCCTGACATTAAATAACCTACTACAGACTCAGAGAGACAGCAATGCCCAGTAAATGTCACCAACTCTCTCTTCCTTTTCCATTTGGGAAGCTGAATTTTTGGGGGTTCTCAGATTGGTTGGTTTGGTGACTCCTTTCATCATATAATCTGTTTCTGATCTTCACTCCACCAGTCTGACTTATTCGTTGCTTCACAGAGGCTCTGTGATTGAAGACCAAAAGAAATCTCTATTGTCATGACTGAATCAGGCAAGAATTATAAAAGGATGCTAAATTATTAGGTTATGGGAACATTTCCTCCCTCTCTCCTCCTAATAGTACTTAATTGTCAAATCATAAATTTCTTTCTAGCTATTATTGGTCATCAAGAGAGCACATGTTTTGCCTCATGAAATTGATGCAAGTTAACTCATTATCATTAATATTAGAATTTTGCCTTTTGGAATTGAAGCAAATTAGTTTAGTACATTAATATTAGAAAACAATATGCCATAGAATATAATATGAAGAACCATATATATGTATATGTAAATATATGTCACAATTTAGAAGAGTAATAAATACACTTTGAAGAAAGAAATATGTATTTGTGAAGACTATGCTTACTCCTAGTTAAGAATCAAGCATCCTACTTAACTGATGCGTGTACATGTGTGCAAGTGCTTTTTTTTTTTGCTTCTTGTTTTTAGTCTCATGTAATTGTTCAAATGTTCAAAGCATAGTACTTGTAGGCAGGTGAACTCCTGAAGTGCAGATAAGGTTCAGGCCTGGAAGAAGCTAAATTTTCAGGCTTCTCCATAAGACTCTTCCCAGAAGCCCTTGGTGGCCTCTGCTCAAGTCTATTCTCAGCTCATCTTGGACATTTTTTGATATGATGGTCTAGAAAATTAGAGGTAAATTTCCAGATCCATTTGTGAAAAAAATAACTGGATGTTAAACATAGTTTTTTCTTTTGAAAAATAAAAGTTATGATTTTATAAGTTGTTAGACAAAAGAGAAAATAGCAGCAGGTCATTTATCTTCACAAGAGTGATAGTGTTTCACTAACAGATGCTTATTAGAAAGATACCCCAATCAAGTATTACAAATTTTCCTGGGATTTTATAATGCAATAAAATACTGTTTCAACAAAGTCATAATGATAATAATCTATATTTTCTGGCCTAATTTAATCCATAACTTATATACATATTATTTCACCATTTTGTGAATCATCATCTCACATGAAAGCAAGCTGTTGGTGATTTTCTTTCCTCATGAGGGAAATATTTGGACGAACAATCAAGAAAATGTCTCTTCTTCACTATTTTGCGTATTTTTAACCACAGTACTTATGGTAGGTCCCAAGAAACATTGTGTTAAAGCTTTCTGTAAATCAGTTGATTGGCTTATATGAAATAATCAAAGGAGCGACTTTGTTAAGATTTTAGTAAACAGTG
The DNA here is from genome assembly GCF_016772045.2 of Ovis aries. Lineage (NCBI taxonomy): Eukaryota > Metazoa > Chordata > Mammalia > Artiodactyla > Bovidae > Ovis > Ovis aries. Next base: position 38,076,744 of record NC_056070.1, read on the forward strand.
ATGCTTAATATGCTCTCAAGATACAAATTTTGTTCATAGAAGGATGATGGTGCCATGAAAAACCAAATATGAATGTTAAAGCCTGTGTTTTTACTATCAGAACATATGTAACTAAAATCTCCAGAGTCTGTACTATTGTACAGGGACTTTTGCACTTTCCCTGTTTTAGTGATGGAGTGTATTTTAAGAAATGGTAACTATAAAGATATATCTATCTGTCTCTCTACCTATCTACCAAGTGTTCCTTTTCTGTCCATTCTTTCTGCCAGGGAGCTGAGTGAGATAGTTACCAAAGTTTACATTTTTATGATGACTAATAGGATACAGAGGGTGGTAAGATAAAAGCAAAAGATTGACAAAAAACTTTCAAAGAAGATGTAAGTTGATCAGCACAATAAAGGCTCAGAAGATAGTGAGAACAGGTAGCAAAGGGTGGAAAATATAACAACAGCAAAAGCCTAAAGACAGGGGAGATGGAAGACTTAGAGAAGGAGGAATTTAATGCATGCAATAAGGCAAGAGAACTCTAAATATCAAGACTAAAAAGCATTACTAAATTTTAAGAATCAGATTGCTCTGAATACTCATAAAAAGGGCAATAAAATTTTAAAATAATTAATGATAATTATTAATGATTTTATTTTTGTCATTAGGCCTGGCTGCATTACATGCAAATTTGCCATGGGAAAACTAAACCATGGGAATCTACATAATCTATCAGAAATATATGAGCAAAACTCAGTAAGAAAATGGTCTGCAATTTACAAAGGTATTACAATTTAATTTTAATTTTGAAACTAGAGAAAACCAAAACCAATGAAATTGAAAAAGTCTATTTAACTATCAATGACACAGATTATTGATGAAAATGCTTTTTAAAATTGTTTATGTTTGTAAAGATTTTGAAAGAAGGTGCTGTCATTATGAAATGTGAAAATTATGACAACATACTTCCACTTTGAATACTGTGATGATCTTTGAAGGAACAAGCTCCCAGGAAGTTTCCATACATGTCTATTTGCTCCTTTGAGAAATCTACATCCACTTATGGGATAACCTTTAAGCAGTTTTTGTTTAACTACCACTTATAAATCAGAATTTCCTGCAAACAAAAATCAGGAAGGTTATAACTATCTTTATGTGTAATTTTTCTTGAGTAAACAGTACATGCAAGACAAGTTCTGGCATAGTAACATTTTTCTTTCAAATGACTGCAAAAATGTATCAACTATTTTTATTGAACTGTACCAGGAAAGTAAACTGTTTGCCAGAAATTAAATTATCTAGAAAATTTATTTATCAAAACATTTCTTGGAGGTAATATTGCTATTAGAATTTTTCTCATCTCAAAATCATATTAAGATATTTAATTTATAATGAAGTCATGTATTTGGTAAATAAGATGTTTATTTCATTTCTTTGTGTTGATATTAAAGTATACTTACCTACAAAGTAGTATGATATTTTAAGATATAAAATTTCATATCAGAACTTTCTTGACATATGTCATATATTATGTAATAAACTATATCAACATATTATGAAATAAACAAGCTATATGATTGAGGTATGGCCATTAGATCCAATGCAAAGGGGAAAATCAAATTGAAAAACAATATGTTGTAAAAAAAATACAAAGAACACTTTATAAACACATTATAAAATAAATGAACACAGTTATATCTAAGAGTTTGCTTGAAATTTAACTCTGGAAAATTTTATAATCTCTTATGCTCTTCAAATACCTGTTAGTAAAATAGGAATGGACAATTTCTCATAGTATAGAAGCAACATGCATTAGAAAGAGTACTTGGTTTGGAAAAGGAAATATTAGTATTCAGTGCTCAACGAATTTTAAAATGTTACATTTTTAAAAATATGAAAAGCAAGCACTTCCCCATATAACACTTAACACTTCTCTAAAGATAAAATATTAGTGTGAATATGTTTTTATAGAGCTGTATACAAAATTATTGTCTATAGAATCAAACAATCTTCACCTGTGAGTGAGTAGAATGTCTCAAAGGGAGCAATGAGGTCAGCTTTTTGGCTGTGAGCTAGTAAAGGTTTTGAAGAATCCATTCCAGTAAAAGCAGGAAGAAAGGGACAGGGGGAATAAAGAGAGATAATATGAATTAAATACACAAGGAAAGAGTGAGATACAGAAAATAAGTTACAGACACTTTATAGCAGGAAACATAGTATGTTGAATAAAATATTATCTCTTTTCAAAAGTCTCCTCCTATTCAATAATTATAAAAGCTAACAGTTTTCTGAAAAGGTGAAGTTGAAAGACAAAGAATAAAAAATATCTAGTTGAATGCCTGTAGTCAAAGAAAAAGAAGGTGGAAAATAGAAAAAGGAAAGTGTACATATATATATATACACTCCATAGAGTCAAAGCTGTGGTTTTTCCAGTAGTCATGATGTATGAATGTAGCAGAGTACTGAAGAATTGATGTTTTTAATTTGTAGTATTGGGGAAGACTCTTGAGAGTCCCTCTGAGATGATTAGAAAGCATCACTGACTCCATGGACATGAGTTTGAGCAAACTCTGGGAGACAGTGAAGGAGAGGGAAGCCTGGTGTGTTGCAGTCACAAAGAGTTGGACACAGCTTAGCAGGTAAATAGTAGCAACAAAAATATGTATATGCATTAGTTGAATTACATATGTTATTGTCTCAGGATGTATTTTTAAAGTGATCAAAATATTTTAGCACTCCTAAAAATTTATTGAGAGGTCTGTGATATGAATTAAACAGTGTATGAACTAAAACTTTGGAGTATAGAGAATAGAGTTAACTAACAACCAAGTTTTTTTGTTTTTGTTTTTTCTTTTTTGGGTTTTTTTTTTTTTTTTTTTGAGAGAGACAGAGCATAAAAGTTCATGGAAAGCACAGCTCTAGTTCTGACTGTTATTGAAGAAAATTTTTGAACACTAAGTTTAGTCAAGCAGGTATATTTTAAAAGGGAGGACAAACAGGTACTATCATGATTACCTAGTGAGTTTCTTTCACAATAAAGGTAAGACTTAAGCATGATTTATCTTTTGTCCATATTGAATGTACAAATTGGAAAATTTTGAAATTGAGAAAGGAGTACAAATTTCAAAATTGGGAAAGGAGTAAGTCAAGGATGCATATTGTCACCCTGCTTCTTTAACTTATCTGCTGAGTATGTCATGTGAAATGCCAGGCTGAATAATCACAAGCTGGAATCAAGATTGCTGGGAGAAATATAAACCTCAGATATGCAGATGACACCACTGCATATCTGAAAGTGAAGAGAAACTAAAGAGCATCTTGATGAATGTAAAAGAAGAGAGTGAAAAAGCTGACTTAAAACTCAGCATTGAAAAATACTAAGATCATGGCATCTATTCCCATTGCTTCATGGCAAATAGATGGGAAAAAAAATGGAAACTGACAGACTTCATTTTCTTGAGCTGCAAAATGACTGTGGATGGTGACTGCAGCCGTGAATTCAAAGACACTTGCTCCTTGGAAGGAAAGATATGACAAACCTAGACAGTCTATTAAAAAGCACAGATATCACTTCGCTGACAAAGGTCCATATTTCCAAAGCTATCATTTTTCCAGTGGTCATGTACAGATGTGAGAGTTGGACTATAAAGAAAGCTGAGTGCTGAAGAATTAACCCTTTTGAACTGTGATGTTGGAGAAGACTCTTGAAATTCCCTTGGATGTCAAGGAGTTCAAACCAGTCACTCCTAGAGGAAATCAACCCTGAATATTCCTTGGAAGAATTGATGCTGAGGCTGAAATGCCAATAATTTGGCCTCCTGATGTGAAGAGCCAACTCATTGGAAAGGATCCTGATGCTGAGAAAGACTGAGGGCAGAAGAAAAGAGAGCGACAGAGGATGAGATGGTTGGATGGCATAATTGATTCAATGAACATGAATTTGAATATATTCCAGTAGATAGTGAAGGACAGGAAAGCCTGGTTTCTGTAGTCCATGGAGTCACAACAGTCAGACGTGACTGAACAACTGAGTAACAACAGGAACAACATCGTGAATGTATATTTGTGTGTGTATCCCTGAGTATCTAATTTAAAAAGAAATCTCCTCTGACACTTCCTAATCTCATATATTTTATTTAATAATCACTACACTGTAGTGTGAAAAATACCTTTAGATTTTAATTATTTTAAAAATATTTTAAATGTAATATGATATTGAAAAATAATAAATAAAAAGTTAATGATGATAATTTTATACATGAAGAACATAATACAAAAAAGTCAAAGACAATGCAGTAAAATCAGAAGTTAGTTTATATGAGTGAACTGAAGCTAATTTACATTTATTTATCTATAAGAATTGTATAATCTGTTAATATATAAGAAAGGCTAAGGAATTTAAAATTGCTTATAGAACAAAGCATACTGTAAAAGATCTTTGTCTACAGTAATAATTAAATACATACAATTTTAAACTAAATTTAATCAGATGTGATTATCATGAAGGTCTGTAACTTACTTTCAGTCGCAAGTTTTCCTGAGAGAAAAATCTTTTCTCTTTTAAAGAAAGAAAGACAACTATTTGTTACTTAAAGGGAATGTAAACAGATAAAGCCTCAATTCAGTTCAGTCACTCAGTCATGTCCATCTCTTTGCGACCCCGTGAACCTCAGAACGTCAGGCTTTCCTGACCATCACCAACTCCCGGAGTTTACTCAAACTCATGTCCATTGAGTCGGTGATGCCATCCAACCATCTCATCCTCTGTCATCCTGTTCTCCTCCTGCTCTCAGTTTTTCCCACCATCAGGGTCTTTTCAATGAGTCAGCTCTTTGCATCAGGTGGCCAGAGTATTGGAGTTTCAGCTTCAACATCAGTCCTTCCAATGAACACCCAGGACTGATCTCCTTTAGGATGGACTGGTTGGATCTCCTTGCAGTCCAAGGGACTCTCAAGAGCGTTCTCCAACATCACAATTCAAAAACATCATTTCTTCAGTGCTCAGCTTTCTTTATAGTCCAACTCTCCCATCCATACATGACTAGGAAGTTAATTGGAAATATCTATCAAAACTATTTAAAAAATATCTAGAACCACCACTTTATCTTTAAATACTTGTAAAATGATATGTATAGCATTTTGCCAGTTGTATTTGTCATTTGAAAATATTTGAAAATGCTGGGTGTCAGTTTACAATGTTAACTAATTTACAGCATGCTGATGTACTTTGGGTTTGCCTAAGTTGTGTAAAATTTGGATAATTCCACTGAATACATCATGTGAAATGCTGGGATGGGTGAGTCACAAGCTGGAATCAAGATTCCCAAGAGAAAAATCAATAACCTCAGATATGCAAATGACATCACCCTTATACGAGAAAGCTGGAAGTGAAAGTGAAATTTGCTCAGTTGTGTCTGACTCTTTGTGACCTCATGGACAATACAGCCCATGGAATTCTACAGGCCAGAATACTGGAGTGAATAGCCTTTCCCTTCTCCAGGGGATCTTCTCAACCCAGAGATCAAACCCATGTCTTCCATAATGGAGGAGGATGCTTTACCAGTTGAGCCACCAGGGAAGCCCAAGAATACTGGAGTGGGTAGTCTATCCCTTCTCCAGCAGATCTTCCTGACCCAGAAATCTAATCGGGGTCTCCTGCATTTGCAGGTGGATTCTTACCAGCTGAGCTACTGCTGGGAGCCAGCGTGAGGAATCCCGCCCATAACAAGGTCATGTGGCAGAGGCCTGATGGGCAAGGCGAATCAGGCCTCAGGGTTTCCCTCTGGTATTTCTTGAGCATGTACCCCCAAAATAAGAATCTGCCTGCCTTATTGTATTATACTTTTCCACTCTTCTGGCACACTCTGGAAAAAGTTAACTCAGGGCTTTAGTCTTCTGCATTTGAAAGGGATGTTTCAGTTCAAACCCCCTCTGATAACTCTCTAGCTTGCCTAACAGGTTCCCCCGGACTTTTTACAGCTTGTGAATTGTTTACAGTCTCCCAGCGAGAGGCACAGGAAGCTTAAAACATCCTAGAAATGCAGGGGCTTCCAAGGTGTCAAGATCATTAGAATAAAACTGATTAAGCGTTTTATTGTTGAGCCAATACTTGCTGCCAAACTTTCATATCTTTTATTTGTTAATATAGTTGGTATATAGAAAAAACAAGTAGCAACATTAGATCTTTGAGTTAAGTACCTTCTTTGTTATAACCCACTGCGCCTTTGTTCTATAGAGATGTAACTTTAGTGCTTTAAGGAAATGCAGATTAAAAAAAAAAAAAAAAAACACTTCAGGGGAAATGAGATTAACATTCATTAAGGAAGAGAGCCAAAAAGTGTTAGCAAGCCTCTTGGCCAGAAGATAATGTAAATCCCCTGAAATCTTTTGTATACAAAAAGATACCTTTTGTATACAGAAAGGGTCAGGACTGCTGCCCCTGCATGACTCTGTATCTTCCATTATGTAAAATTTAGGGTGTATAAACACTTTTTAAATAATAAAGTTGGAGAGGTTTTTGCACAAGCCTGGCCTCCACCATGTTGATTCTTTCTCTTACTCCCTCTCCCTCCCTCCCTTTTCAGGCTGATCCCTTGGAATGCGCGGAGGCTCACCGAGTCTACTTACTTGCCCGGGCTTCTGAGACCCACGCAAGAGGGAACCCAAGGTGGGGCACCCTCTGCTATTCAAGAGGGCACCTGTGGCCGAACATAGACGGTGCAAGTTCCTTGTCTGGAACTTTATTGCTTTTCCACGTAAACCAAGTTAATCAGCCTCTTTTCTCCACACATCTTCCTACTACACTATTTTTTCCTAATCTAATCTTATAGTAATAAATAAGTCTTTCCTCGCCGACTCCATCCACCCTTCAAATTACCCTGGATCCACCGGGGCTGGACCCTGGCAAGCTACCAGGGAAAGAGGAACTAAAGGGCCTCTTGATAAAGGTGAAAGAGAAAGAGCTGGCTTAAAACTTAACATTCTAAAAGCTAAAATCATGGCATCCAGTCTCATTGCTTCATGGCAGATAAATGGGAAAAAAAATGGAAACAGTGGCATACTTTATTTTCTTGGACTCCAAAATCACTGCAGATGGTGAATGCAGCTAGAAAATTAAAAGACACTTACTTCTTGGAAGAGAAGCTATGACAAACCTAGATAGCATATGGAAGAAAAGCTATGACAAACTTAGACAGCATATGGAAGAAAAGCTATGACAAACCTAGACAGCATATTAAAAAACAGAGATATTACTTTGCTGACAAAAGTCCATATATTCAACTACGATTTTTCCAGTAGTCATGTATGGATGAATGGGAAAGACTAGAGATCTCTTCAAGAAAATTAGAGATACCAAGGGAACATTTCATGCAAAGATGGGCTCGATAAAGGATAGAAATGGTCTGGACCTAACAGAAGCAGGAGATATTAAGAAGAGGTGGCAAGAATACACAGAAGAAATGTACAAAAAAAGATCTTCACGACCCAGATAATCATGATGATGTGATTACTAATCTAGAGGCAGACATCTTGGAATGTGAAGTCAAGTGGGCCTTAGAAAGCATCACTATGAACAAAGCTAGTGGAGGTGGTGGAATTCCAGTTGAGCTGTTTCAAATCCTGAAAGATGATGCTGTGAAAGTGCTGCACTCAATATGCCAGCAAATTTGGAAAACTCAGCAGTGGCTACAGGACTGGAAAAGGTCAGTTTTCATTCCAATTCCAAAGAAAGGCAATGCCAAAGAATGCTCAAACTACCACACAATTGCACTCATCTCACATGCTAGTAAAGTAATGCTCAAAATTCTTCAAGCCAGGCTTCAGCAATGTTAGGACCAAACAGGCACCATGGCAGGCTTCAGGGGGCCAAGGTAGGCCTAAGTCTCCTTCACAGAGGGGCTGAGTTATTGCCAAGGAGGAACTGAGATCATCTTCTGCCAGCGCCAGGACTCGACCAATCAGTATACTCCCTGTAGCCTGGTTCAAGCCCATCAGGACGAGGATGAAACTCCCCTAGGAAAGCACACGTGTGTGAAAATCTAGCCAATTAGTAGGTGATAAGGAACCCTTGCAACCAATCCACCCCTGCCAACTCCCTGTCTTTGTCTTAAACCTATAAATATTGCTGTAATTCAGGGCTCGGGGCCCTTGCTCCACTCCACTGCGCTGGATGTGACTTGGGTCCTAGCTCGAGCTAGCAATAAAGCCCCTTTTTGCTTTTGCATTGCTGTGGATGTCTTGTTTTCTCAGCTGTGGGGACTTGGACTGCGGCATAACAAGCAATATGTGAACCGCGAACTCCCTGATGTTCAAGCTGGTTTTAGAAAAGGCAGAGGAACCAGAGATCAACATTGATAACATCCACTGGATCATGGAAAAAGCAAGAGAGTCCCAGAAAAACATCTATTTCTGCTTTATTGACTATGCCAAAGCCTTTGACTGTGTGGATCACAAGAAACTGTGGAAAATTCTGAAAGAGATGGGAATACCAGACCACCTGACCTGCCTCTTGAGAAATCTGTATGCAGACCAGGAAGCAACAGTTAGAACTGGACTTGGAACTACAGACTGTTTCCAAATAGGAAAAGGAGTGTGTCAAGGCTGTATATTGTCACCCTGCTTGTTTAACTTATATGCAGAGTACATCATGAGAAACGCTGGACTGGAAGAAACAAAAGCTGGAATCAAGATTGCCGGGAGAAATATCAATAACCTCAGACATGCAGATGACACCACCCTTATGGCAGAAAGCGAAGAGGAACTCAAAAGCCTCTTGATGAAAGTGAAAGAGGAGTTCAAAAAGTTGGCTTAAAGCTCAACATTCAGAAAACGAACATCATGGCATCTGGTCCCATCACTTCATGGCAAATAGATGGGGAAAGAGTAGAAATAGTGTCAGACTTTATATTTTTGGGCTCCAAGATCACTGTAGATGGTGACTGCACCCATGAAATTAAAAGATGCTTCCTCCTTGGAATAAAAGTTATGACCATCCTAGATAGTATATTCAAAAGCAGAGACATTACTTTGCTGACTAAGGTCCGTCTAGTCAAGGCTATGGTTTTCCCTGTGGTCATGCATGGATTCGAGAGTTGGACTATGAAGAAGGCTGAGTGCCGAAGAATTGATGCTTTTGAACTGTGTTGTTGGAGAAGACTCTTGAGAGTCCCTTGGACTGCAAGAAGATCCAATCAGTCCATTCTGCAGGAGATCAACCCTGGGATTTCTTTGGAAGGAATGATGCTAAAGCTGAAACTGCAGTACTTTGGCCACCTCTTGCAAAGAGTTGACTCATTGGAAAATACTCTGATGCTGGGAGGGATTGGGGGCAGGAGGAGAAGGGGACAACAGAGGATGAGATGGCTGGATGGCATCACTGACTCAATGGACGTGAGTCTGTGTGAACTCCAGGAGATGGTGATGGACAGGGAGGCCTGGCGTGCTGCGATTCATAGGGTCGCAAAGAGTTAGACACGACTGAGCGACTGAACAGAACTGAACTGAACTGAACTGAACTGAACTGATGTATGGATGTGAGAGTTGGATCATAAAGAAGGCTGAGTGCCAAAGAATTAATGCTTTTGAACTGCATTGTTAGAGAAGACTAGACTCATTTGGACTACAATGAGATCAAACCAGTTAATCAACTCTGAAAGTTTATTTGAAAGACTGATGATGAAGTTGAAGCTCCAATACTTTGGCCATCTGATGCAAAGAAGTGACCCATTGAAAAAGACACTGATGTTGGGAAAGATAGCACATAGGAGGAGAAGGGGATGACAGAGGACGAAATGGTTGAATGGCAACACCAGCTCATTGGAGATGCATTTTAGCCAGCTCTGGGAGATGGAGGCACCCCACTCCAGTACTCTTGCATGGAAAATCCCATGGACGGAGGAGCCTGGAAGGCTGCATTCCTTGGGTTCCTGAGGGTCGCACACGACTGAGCAACTTCACTTTCACTTTTCACTTTCATGCATTGGAGAAGGCAATGGCAACAAACTCCAGGGTTCTTGCCTGGAGAATCTCAAAGATGGCAGAGCCTGGTGGGCTTCTGTCTATGGGGTCGCACAGAGTCAGACATGACTGAAGCGACTTAGCAGCAAATAAAGATAGGTTCCATTGGTTAGTGTGTGGCTATCTTCTGGGAATCAATATTCTATCTACTACACTAATCTAGCATGTTACTATCTGTTTCAGAAAAACAAATGTTACAACATATTTGGTTATATAATGAATATCTCTAGAGGTTACTTTAAAAACTAAGAAAATTCTGAAGAGGGAATCTGATTGCCCCATATTTGGAAATATGGCAGTGGAAAATGCCTAGGGAGAAAAATTTAGTGTAAATATGAAAAAAAAAATCTACAATGAAAAATGATTATACGAAAAAAGCTTTTAAAAACCTTTTCAGCTACTCAACACATGTTAATAATTGTTATAAAGAAGGCTCTAGAGCAAAAGGCTTTATAGAGAAAATAGGTCATTAGGTAGTACAATATATTAATGAGCATAAACCATTTTAAAAATAGAAACAAGGAAAGAATTAAAAACAAAATTCATAACAGAAGAACAATAGGATGAGAGAAGAAAGAGAGGGTTTTTTTTTTTTAATAATGGATAAGTGTGTGTTCATAAGTGTTTTTCTCTAGAATATGAATAAAGATACAAAAAGTGGTATTTGCAGAACACTCACATTATGGAGAAGATGTTCTTAATGGGGACGATTTGATATAAGAGAATGCTGACTATGGGAAGCCTCATCTTACTTAGGAAACTCAAAATATTTACCTGTTATTGAACAATTAAAAAGTGGTGGAATGCTTTTGAATACAATGATTGACATTTAATTTTATTAGACTTTTATATGTGTCTGAATAAACCTACATAGAATTTTTCATTTGGGAGAAGGAATAAGTAACCAGCATAACCAATAAATAATAGTACATGTTCTTTCTTTAAAGGAGAGATGAAGACTATTGAATTAGGGAGCTTCTGACATGATTTCATATTCATGAATACGAGACTTTTTTTTGGATTTGACTTTTTTCAGATTTGCCTTTCCACCAAAGCAGGAAGAATAAGAAAAGGTGTATGAGAGAAGGTCAAGGAGTGTATCATACTAGTAACAAAAACAGAAAGCCAATGAATGACAAAGCACAGACTATCCCAAGATGGTAGGGTGAAACATCTTTTCATCAAAAATATGTTTAAATAGGAATTCAACTGTGTTCAATTATTTGGTAAAAAGATACTATGTCAGCTAAACTGCCTAGTTGTATAACAGAAAAGATCAGGAAAGTAGACCTCACTATCTATGAGGAAATGCATAAATCAATTAAAATCAACTAAGGAAATGAATGAAGACTTATTTCCCTTTCTATGTACATGTAGTTTATAAAAACTGCAAAGAGAAAACATTTACAATATTTAAGCTGTCAAAAGTAAAGGATACAAATAGTGCAAGTCTAGAAATTGGATAGATTAAATTATTCAATAATTGAAAACAATGGAGCTTAGAGAAACATATTGGATTGCATTAGAGTAAGACACAACAATCATTAAAACAAATGGGTTATACTGAGAAATTATATTTTGTTGAATTAGTTTCCATAGCAAGAGAATGAGTGAAGTGAGTGAAGTCACTCAGTCGTGTCTGACTCTGAAGCCCCATGGACTGTAGCAGTCTACCATGCTCCTCTGTCCATGGGATTTTTCAAGCAAGAGTACTGGAGTGGATTGCCTTTGCCTTCTCCATAGAAAGAGAATGGAGCTGTGTAAAAAGCAACATATGCTTTGAAGGAGAATCCTGCTCCCTTAAAATTTTTTATGTGTTTATTACAGAAGATTTATTGTGTGATGGACAGAAAGATGTCGAAGGAAAGGAAAGGAAAGTGAAGTCACTCAGTTGTGTCTGACTCTTTGCGACCCCATGGACTGCAGCCTACCAGGCTCCTGTGTCCATGGGATTTTTCAGGCAATAGTGCTTGGAGTGGATTGCCATTTCCTTCTCCAGGGGATCTTCCCGACCCAGGGATCAAATCCAGGTCTTCCGCATTGTAGACAGACACTTTACTGTCTGAGCCACCAGGGAAGTCACAGAAAGATATCAAAGGCATACTCTAAAAAGATAAATATATATTGGCAAAGTTATGAAACTGTGAGCATGTTCACATAAGTAACAATTAATACAGTTGGCTCACAAACAGATGTGTAGTTTCCCTTGTTTCCAAAGATTCTATATATTCAGTAAGAGAGGAAGATTTAGTAAATGGAGTTTGCCATTTTTGTGGGAGTTTCTGATGCTGGGAAAGATTGAAGGCAGGAGGAGAAGGGGACGACAGAGGATGAGATGGTTGGATGACATTACCAACTCAATGGACATGAGTTTGAGTAAACTCTGGGAGTTGGTGATGGACAGGAAGGCCTGGGATTCCAGTCCATGGAGTCCCAAAGAGTCAGACAAGACTGAGTGAACTGAACTGCTCTTCTAAGGGGCTTCCCAGTTGACGCTAGCAGTAAATAACCTGCCTGCCAATGCAGAAGATGCAAGGGATGCAGGTTCACTCCCTGGGTCAGGAAGAGCCTCTGGGGGAGGAAATGGCAAGCACTCCAGTATTGTTGCCCGGAGAATCCCATAGACATAGAAGCCTAGTGGGTTAGACATGACTGAAGTGACTTAACATGCACAAGTGCTCTTACACACTTTCAAGACTGGCTGAGGACTCTATGCCAAAGGCCCGATGGTCCTGAAAGTCAACTCTTAGGCAAGGGAAACCAAAGTCAATTTTCCTCAAGTGATATTTTTCAACCAATCCTGATTTCAAACCCTTCTAAAAGGGTGAACCTTAGAACTAAAGGACAGAAGTGTATTAATAATTGGGAAGTTATCATTGGAACATAAGATCCAGATTATACAAGTTCTGAGCTCAGTTTTATATTGTGTTAGTCATATGTGACTGTCTCTGAAGTATATAATCTCATCAAGGAGGCCTTTTAGGCACATGAAGGAAATAAAGCTGGGATGAGTGAAGCAGCCTTACAGTAACAGCCTTACAGTAACATTTAATGCCTATATAGTCATGATTTAAAAATTAGGCAATGCCTATAATTTTTGTGGGTTATACTTACATATATATATATAAACTTCCTTTAAATCTCCTGTGAGAAAGGAGTGCTCAACTAAAATATAGTAGAATCATTTTTAAGTTACATAATATCAGTTGTAATGCATGAAAATAATGCCTCATAATAGAGTAAAAGACAATGTTTCAGAAATTTAATACATTAAAACAAGATAAAGAAGGATAATCATACTAAGATTATTTTACTATGCAGAATAAAGAACAATGAGAGAAAAAGGAAGGGAAGAAAAAAAGGAGGAAGGCAGGAAGGAAAGAAGAAAAAGATGGGGAAAAAAGTCACATATGTAGACAGCCTTAAAGGCTTTTCACATTTTAAAGTTTCTGTCTCTTGAAATATTTCCTCACCCTTTCTCTGCTCTTTTCTCTGTGCATGAAAGCTAACCCCCAAAGATTTTTCCTGATACCCATGTCTGTAAACTTCTGGATAAATGTGATCAACAAAGAGTGCTGGCAAAATTTTGATGAAAGTTAAATCTTCCTGTGGTTGCTAATGCCTGGTTTCCTCACCATTCACTTTCATTCTATGCACCTCCAATTTCCTGCATTCACTTTCTTTTCTAGATAATGAAGCCATGGATTCTGGATCTTGCTTCACAGCTCTAGGAGTTTTTCAGTGAACAAAGATAAAGTCTTGATTTGACGTTTTCATTTGGACAGTATAAAATACATTAGAAATCTGAGGTTGAAGATAAAATCTATCTGGAAATAAAACAGTGGAGAACTATTAATGGGATATGATTTCACCATAGATTCTTGTACTTGTGATGTTTCTGGTGACAAATATATTATGTTTCCCCTGGATAGCAAAGAACAAAATCAGAAAGTATAAAAATGTTGTTTTCATATCTTATGAAAGACAAATTATATGATGGTCCATTCAATGTTCCAATAAAAAGAAAATAGAAGAAAAATACCAAAGACAATGAAAAGATAGATAGGCAACTCTCTATTGCAAAAGAGTAGAAATCACAGCTTTAATTCTTAAGAATTGTGGTCTTCCTTAAATATTTCAAGAACTTTTAATATTTTTACATTAATTATCAAGGAGACTACAGAAGTAGTTTATTAAAAATGAATGAACTTGCTTTATAAAAAGTGTTTTAATGTGCTTTTCTAAACATGTTTTATTGTTTTTTACAAAAAGTAAAAATAAAGCCACATTCTACCTGCAGCGGTCTCATTATACTACTTCCATGTTTTTACTTAACACCTTCAAAGTCTTAGTAATTGTGTTGCAGGAAGGGGGACCCCTTCCAGGGACCAACACTGGACTCTTGTCTAACACTTGGAAATGAATTGTCTGAGGAGACACATGTGCTGACAAAGCAAGAAATTTTATTGGGAAAGGGCACCCAGGTGGAGAGCAGTAGGGTAAGTGAACCCAGGAGAACAGCTCTGCCACAGACTGACTCAGAGTCCTTCCTGGTGGGGCGTGGCTTGTTCCACCAAAATGGATGCCAGTGGGAAGGATTCTGGGAGATGGTCAGACATGTGGAATCTCCTTTAGACCTTTCCTGAACTCTTCCAGTTAGTGGTGGCTTATTAGTTCTGTGTTCCTTACCAGGACCTCCTGTCATAAAACAACTCATGCAAATGGTTACTATGGTGCCTGGCCAGGGTGGGCAGTTTCAGTCACTGTGCTTGCCCTGACAGTTGGCTGCTCACTCCTCAAAAGCAAATACTTGAGGGTGAGTGTTGGAAGGAACAGAAAGTTTGCTTTACTCCGGAGGCTGGCACCACAAGGACAGGGTAGACTCATGTCTCAGAAGCTAGATTCTGCTTGGCCATGTCAATTGTTAAAGGGCAAAGGCGGAAGTAATCTCAGGTGCTCACTGAGATGCTGTGCTAGATTGGTCACCATCTCCCACTGCTCAGGTTTATTAACTCCTTGTTGTCTTTCATTAGATGCTGTCTCATTCATGCAGTTTGTTTGGGAGATTATTGAAGGGGAAAGAGAGGGAAAGATCCAGTCATCCGTTAATTACATATTCTTCATTTCTATTTCTTTGATCTAAGGGGGAAAAAAAAAAACAAATTAGCAATGTTCTGTGTGATCAAAAGATTTGAAATGTGTGCTTGGGCTGGAGATGAGTAGAGCATGGGGATCTCTGATTTAAAAGTTAGTTACAATATACCTTTGCTAAAGTGGCAAGACAAAAGGGACCTCCTGCAGAGAGCTGCTTCCTACAAAGAGCTCTTACCTGCAAAGAGCTGCTTACAAAGCATATAAATTGCAGATAGAGCTGCTAGCATTAGGAAGATAAAAGTTTATTGATTCATGTGGGGCTTTGAAATTTAACTCAGTGAATCTATCATATAAAATGTTATATAAATAGTATTGTACATTTTCAGTTAATTGTATTTTTAATTACTAAGAAGTTAAAGAAACTATACATTGCATACAATTAAGAAAATGCGATGTGATATGCATAAATATATGAATAGATACATCCTATATAATAGTTTTATTTTAAATGGAAAAGTATAGAATACATATAATTAAGTATATACAAAAATTAACCAATCTTAGAGAATAATTAGCAAATATTAAACCACCTACCCATGCTCCAGGCCAAAGTAGATTTTCTTGACACAAAAGTCCCACTCATGACCCTCCTGATATCACCCTCCCTCACTTCCTTCCTAAATAATTAAACAATCTGCTGTACTCAACAATTCCCATATCCTTGCCACAGAGTCTTCCAGAAACCAAGGAAATGCTGTACAATCGGTCATCCTCTGAAGTCTTGGCATCTTCCAGTGAATTATCCTTTGTTTGGCTGGTAGATAAGGGATGTGAGAGCCAAACATATTCCACTGGACAGAAGTATAAAAGGGTATCAAGGGATTATCTTTGAGAATTAGAATTGTATTTAATCTCATCTAGAAGAAAAAGAAAGAATATCTCCTGAAAAAAACCCAGAGAGTCCTTGTCACTGTTTTCCTGTTCCTCGCTTCCACTAGGCTGAATCAAGGGCTAATCATCTCCTTGCATTTCTTTATAGTTTTTACTATCCACAGATATGCCTGTACACATTAAAAGATGTTGAACTTTGTCTTTAGAAATATTTATATTTGGCTGTGCTGGGTCTTCCTTTCTGGATGTGGATTTTCTTGAGTTTCAGCAATCAAAGGCTACTCTCTAACTGCAATGAAAGGCTTCTCATTGGGGTGGCTTCTCTTGTTGTGAAGCATGGGCTCTAGGGTGTGCAGGTTTCAGTAGTATCACATGGGACTAAGTTGCCTCGTGTTGAAGGAGGAAACAGACAGAACAGGCTCTATCTTGAAAACAGGACTCCATCTTGGGCCAGACTGTGGACTTTGAGCTTTATGCCCAGTATCTATGGAAAAGACAAAGCAACTGGAAAACCAGAGCCCCCAGATGGAAGAGCCCCAGGGCTTATACCTAGACTGTCCGTCACCTAAAAGGATACCTTAATTATCTGTGTAGCTGAATAGAATCATAAATTCTACTGTGCTTATTGGGCTATGACCATAGGCCTATTGATAACTGTCCACTGTTAACAACCTAAGCTTAAGGCATATAAATCATAGGTTAACTTTGATTGTATCTTTCTTTTCCTTTGTTCAGACTAGTTTCAAAGAATTTGGGGAGGTGGATTTAGGCACATACACTTAGGATACATAAGGTTTTCACAAAAACTGATCAAGGTCCTTGGCTAAGAGGAAACTCTGCCTTGGGCCCACCAGTGTAATAAACTGCACCCCACTATTTGCATTGTCCTTCTGAGTGAGTTTGTTTCCTGGAATGCGTGGCTACAACAATGGCCTGGGAGCAGGGATAAACTGGTGGCTCCTATATTGCAAGGCAGATTTCCGATCATGACAGTACCAGGGAAACCCTGAACTTTGTCTTTTAATGTTAGATATTTTTCTTCACATTGTACTTTGAGATTAATTCATGATGCTAAGTGACACATTTGTTTCAATGTGGCATAATATCCTATTATATGATTATTGTTGTTTTTTGTTGTTTAACCTCTAAGTCCTATCCAACTCTTTTGTGACCCCCTGGATTGTAGGCTACCAGGCTCCTCTATCCAAGGGACCTCACAGGCAAGAATACTGGTATAGGTTGACATTTCTTTCTCCAAGGAATATTTACTGACCCAGGGATCAAACCTGAATCTCCTGCATTGCAGGTGGATTCTTTATCACTAAGCCAGCAGAGAAACCTCTGTATGAATATTATAGAACTTATTAATATATTCCACTTTAATGAACATTTTGCTTGGTTCATTTTTGTTATTATCAGCAAAGCTTGAGTAAATATTATTTTATATCTCTCCTACTGAATATATTGTTTTCTTTCACATCTTTTCTTAGTTTTTGATTGTCATTCTTTAGCTTCTGAAGATGTAAGTGTTGCTCATTAATTCTTAGCATTTCTCCCTTTCTAATACATGGCATCACCAACTCAGTGGACATGAGTTTGAGTAAATTTTGGAAGTTGGTGATGGACAGGGAGGCTTGGCATGCTACAGTCCATGGGGTCACAAAGAGTTGGACACGACTGAGCAACTGATGTGAACTGAACTGAATTGAATACATGCATTCAGATCAAATATATTTTTGTTACTGTTCAATGCAAAAAATGTTACATTTTGTAATAGCAATTATTTTTGGCCACTTTGATTTTTAATGGTCTTGTTTAATTCACAACTATTGAGAATTTCCTACTTATCTCTGTGGTACTTATTCCTATGTTAACTCCACTATGATAAGGGGACATAATTCTTTATATTTGTTATTTTCAAATGTGTTGTGACTTGTTTTATGCCTCAACATCTGGTCTCTTTGATGAAACATTTGCTATGTACTTGAAAAGAATGTCTTTTGCAGCTGTTGGGAATAATGTTCTATATATGTCAATTAGGTCAAGTTGATTAAATATCTTGCTCATATATTTTAAATTTTTACTAAGGTTTCTTTTTTTTTTTTTTTTTTGGTCTGCTTCTTTTACCAGATACTAAGAAAGATGTGTTAAAATGCCAA
This sequence comes from Ovis aries, assembly GCF_016772045.2. Classification (NCBI taxonomy): domain Eukaryota; kingdom Metazoa; phylum Chordata; class Mammalia; order Artiodactyla; family Bovidae; genus Ovis; species Ovis aries. The sequence goes on from NC_056070.1 coordinate 38,094,890, forward strand.
ATTATGATTGCTGATTATTTTTCCTTTTAGTCCTATTAACTTTGTTTTATTTTTTAAAGTAATAAGTTTAAAAATCTTTACTTTTTTTAATTAAAAATCTTGTTATATAATACTTGCAAATTTTTAAAATGAACTTTTTAGGAACTTCTTTGGTAGTTTAGTGGTTAATGATCTGCATTTCAATGCAGGGGAAGGAATGCAGGTTCAATCTCTGGTTGAGGAATTAAGATCCCGCATGTTGCAGAACAACTAAGCCCATGTGTCCCAAACTGAGTCTGCATGCTACAGCATAAGACTCTGCATGATGCCAGGAGGATCCTACATATATTATTTAAGACTCCACACAGCCAAATAAAAAATATTTAAATAAATCAAATGAACTTTATAATGTGTGGAGGAGAACATCAGAAGCGTGCATGCACTTTTAGCAGAAAAGCTGGCAATCATAGAAGGGTATGTAGGTCATAGGAGGAAATGTGAAGTTCAACAGGAGTGAAATGGGCCACTCTCTGCAGTATTTTGACATGAAGTAACTGAGCAATCTGACCTATGTGGAAAATAAACTGCAATAGACCAAGGGGAGAATCAGGAAAATTATTTATATATTATATCCTCTTAATCCAACTGAGAGGTAACATTAAATTGACAGAAACAATTGAATTCTGTATGTGTGTGTATATATTTACACATATAGTTTATTTTTGATTGAAGGATAATTTATCTATACCCTTTCATGGATCACAACTTTGTTGTGGTAAAGGTGCTTGAGTAACTCAATGAAGCTATGAGTCATGATGTGCAGGGCCACATAAGATGGACAGGTTATAGTGAAGAGTTCTGATAAAACATGGTTCACTGGAGGAAGAAATGACAGACCTTTGACAGTGTGGATCACAACAAGTTGTGGAAAATTGTTAAGGAGATGGGAATACCAGACCACTTTACCTGTGTTCTGAAAACCTCTATGCAGGTCAAAAAGCAGCATTTAGAACCAGACATGGAACAATTGACAAGTTAAAAACTGGAAAAGGTGTATGACAATATTGTATATTGTCACCCTGATTATTTAATTTCTATACAGAGTAAATCTTGCCAATCTTGGGCTGGATGAATCACAAACTGGAATCAAGATTGCCAAGAGAAACGTTGATAACATCAGATAAACAGATTATGCTACTTTAATGGGAGAAACTGAAGAGAAACTAAAGAGCCTCTTGATGAGGGTGAAAGGAGACTGAAACAGCTGGCTTAAAACTCAACATTAAAAACTAATATCATGACATCTAGTCCAATCACTTCATGACACATAGAAGGGGGAAAAGCAGAAGTAGAGGCAGATTTTATTTTCTTGGGCTCCAAAATCACTGTAGATGGTGATTGGAGCCATGAAATTTAAAGACACTTGTACTTGGAAGGAAAACTATGACAAACATAGACAGCGTATTAAAAAGCAGAGCCATGATTTTGCCAACAAAGGTCTGTCTAGTAAGGCTATGTTTTTCCAGTATTCATGTATGGATGTGAGAGTTGGACTATAAAGAAAGCTGAGCATTGAAGAATTGATGCTTTTGAACTGGTGTTGGAGAAGACTCTTGAGAGTCCCATTGAATTCAAGCAGATCAAACTAGTCAATCTTAAAGGAAATCAACCCTGAGTATTCACTGCAAATTCTGAGGCTGAAGCTGAAAATTCAGTATTTTGGCCACCTGATGCAAAGAGCTGACTCATTGGAAAAGACCCTGATGCTGGGAAAGATTGAAGGCAAAAGGAGGAGAGAGCGGCAGAGGATGAGATGGTTAGATATCTTCACCAAGTCAATGGACAAGAGTCTGATCACACTCTGGGAGATAATGAAGGACAGAGCTGCAGTCCATGGAGTTGCAGAGTCAGACACGACTTAGTGACTGAACAACAACAATAAAATTGGTAAACAAGGTTGTGCCATACAACAATATGAATTAGTCATTCAGTTCAGTTCAGTCACTTAGTCGTGTCCGACTCTTTGCGACCCCATGAATTGCAGCACGGCAGGCCTCCCTGTCCATCACCATCTCCCGGAGTTCACTCAGACTCATGTCCATCAAGTCAGTGATGCTATCCAGCCATCTCATCCTCTGTCATCTCCTTCTCCTCCTGCCCCTGATCCCTCCCAGCATCAGAGTCTTTTCCAACGAGTTGACTCTTCACATGAGGTGGCCAAAATACTGGAGTTTCAACTTTAGCATCATTCCTTCTAAAGAAATCCCAGGGCTGATCTCCTTCAGAATGGACTGGTTGGATCTCCTTGCAGTCGAAGGGAGTCTCAAGAGTCTTCTCCAACACCACAGTGCAAAAGCATCAATTCTTCGGTGCTCAGCTTTCTTCACAGTCCAACTCTCACATCCATACATGACCACTGGAAAAACCATAGCCTTGACTAGACGGACCTTTGTTGGCAAAGTAATGTCTCTGCTTTTGAATATGCTATCTAGGTTGGTCATAACTTTTCTTCCAAGGAGTAAGTGTCTTTTAATTTCATGGCTGCAGTCACCATCTGCAGTGATTTTGGAGCCCCTCAAAATAAAGTCTGACAGTTTCCCCATCTATTTCCCATGAAGTGATGGGACCAGATGCCATGATCTTCATTTTCTGAATGTTGAGCTTTAAGCCAACTTTTTCACTGTCCATTTTCACTTTCATCAAGAGGCTTTTACTTCCTCTTCACTTTCTGCCATAAGAGTGATGTTATCTGCATATCTGAGGTTATTGAGATTTCTCCCAGCAATCTTGATTCCAGCTTGTGCTTCTTCCAGCCCAGAGTTTCATATGATGTACTCTGCATATAGTCATTGCTGCTGCTGCTAAGTCGCTTCAGTCATGTCCAGCTCTGTGTGACCCCATAGATGGCAGCCCACCAGGCTCTGCTGTCCCTGGGATTCTCCAGGCAAGAACACTGGAGTGGGTTGCCATCTCCTTCTCCAATCCATGAAAGAGAACAGTGAAAGTGAAGTCGCTCAGTCGTGTCCGACTCATACATAAATCCTTTCCCTCGTGAAATTTCCCTCCAACTATCATATGACCCAGAGAAGGCAATGGCAACCCACTCCAGTACTCTTACCTGGCAAATCCCATGGACAGAGGAGCCTGATAGGCTGCAGTCCATGGAGTAGCTAGGAGTCGGACAGGACTGAGCAACTTCACTTTCACTTTTCACTTTTCACTTTCATGCATTGGAGAAGGAGATGGCAACCCCCTCCAGTATTCTTGCCTGGAGAATCCCAGGGACGGGAGAACCTGGTGGGCTGCCATCTATGGGGTCACACAGAGTCAGACACGACTGAAGCGACTTAGCAACAGCAGCAGCAGCAGCAGCATCATATGACCCAGCAATCCCACTATTGAGAATAAACCTGAGAAAACTGTAATTAAAAAAGATACATGTACCCCAATGTTCACTGAAGCATTATCTACAATAGCCAGGACATTGAAGCAACTTAGATGGGCAACAACAGAATCTGTATATATCTTTAAAGTAGAAAGAAAACAATGTTCTAATGAATATAGGGAGCAGGAGTGGGGATAGGGAGGAGAAAGTGAAAGAAAAAAGAAGTCAAGTTGACTTCCAATAGCTCTGGCCTCAGAAATCTGAAGAATAGCACTGTCATGAGCTGTGCTGAGGAAGGAGTATGCATGTGTTTTTGGTGAAGCATGCAATTAGATGTATTGCCACAACTGTGCCACAAATATGACTGTGTAACTTCAGAAGTTATTCTCTTTAAAAAAAGAAAGAAAGAAAGAACAGAAAAGAAAAAAGATATTTCACACATTTTGTGTTTTCAGTGACAGAAAAAAAAATAGTAAGAAAGAAGAGGAATGTACCCATAGTATGGTTTTAGCACACTAAACTATATAAACTAAACAATTTAGTTTTGATTCAAGAATTGGGAAGGTGAAGGAATTAGTTTGCAATTATGGCCTTTCACAGGCCTTTGCTCAGCAAGTCATTTATGTAAGTATAAATGATAGAATACTAGAGATGCTTCTACTTAGTTCTGTTGTGTCCTTTATAAACTTTACTATGTCCTTTATTAATTCAGGTAATCAAGAATTTTATTTCTCTGAAGTCATCACACTCAGTTAGTTTAAATTTAACCATATATATTTAGCATAATGCCATATGACTACAAATGACACCTTTCTCTAATTTGGAGAAGACACATTTTATTTCCTGCTGTGGTTTAACAGTATCTCTCTCCTTTTTAAAAGTCCCTAGAATGTTATATAATGGATTCCAATTTTGATACACTTCCTTGGGCTAAATTGCTCCATTTCCATCAAGACAAAAAAGCTTCCTCTGGGTCACCAACTAATTATTCATTCTGCTGTGTACAGTCCCAAATGAAGCTTTAGATCTTCAACAAGTTATTAATATAATTTTCAAAGTCATATACATAATGAAAGGTGTTTTAGCATTGATAATAGTTAGAGAACTTCTATAATGAGAAAGCCCTTCTATGTAATGATAGTATCATAATTTTACTCCCTGCTGTTTTTTTTCATTGTCTACTAAAAGCATTCTCTCAAGAAGAGAAAAAAAAAATAAATTAGAAAAAAGAAATAAAAGAAATCTTTACAAATGAGTGACTTGCATTATCATTTAAATTCTACTGTTTCTACCCTCCTGCTTACCTCTGATTGTTCTTACTGAGAAATAGAAAATGTTTATCACCTAAACATATACATTAGAATGAATTATATCTTTATTCTGCTCTAACAATCTGACCTAAACTTTTTATTGGTAAAATAAAGCTTAAAATATAAATATTCCTCTTACATTTATATAGGAATTTATATAGAGCTGTATGTAAATTGCATCTCAATAAAACTGGAAAAGAGTACATTTCTTAAGTTGAAATTATTTCTTATTTATGTTTCAAATGTTCCCTTTTGTAACAAAAATCTATGATAAAGGCAAAATGAAAAACTGAAAAAAAAATTATATTGTGTTTTAAAGCTTTCACTTCCAACCAAAATATAAATGCTTGAGTCAGGATGTCAAAATAAATTATGTGCTGTAAATTTTTATTTTAATGTAAAGTGTCAGGAAGACAATGAGGCAACATGAATCAAAATTGTTGTACAATTTTCCATTTGTCTCACTAGAGAAATATTCAGCACTACAATACAACTACATATGCTTTTAAATGAGATTTTCACTAATCGTTTATGAACATCAATGTGTTACTTTTTTATTTGTTTTGAAATATTTGGAAAAGTCATTGTACATTGCATTAAAAAAGACTAAGATGATATCCAAGTCTACAATAGCCTTCCTTAATGAAGGAAGACTTAAACATCAATTGCAGTCTCAGCTAGCAAAGTTCTCCCTACTTTGTATATATGTGAATAAGATAAAAAATAATTCATAACAATAAAAAAATGTGGTGTACTTTTCTACTCTCCTTTAAAAATATGGTTTTTTACAATTATGACAGAATATGATGAGCCAAAATTTTACCATGACTTTTAATGTTGCAGAGGGTTTTTAGCCAAATGTCCTACCACATCTCACCAGCACCTTCTAAAGAGACGCGGATGTATTTCTCTTTTACTCATACTACATTCTCTCTTCTGCATGGATGTGTTTTGTGGAAAGTTTTACTTTCATAGTTTCCTTTTTTTTTTTTTTTTAATTCAAAGGATTCATTAACAAAAGAAACCACTCGTTCCACACAAATAGACAATTTCAATTTTTTATGGAAGATTATTTGACTTAATTTCAATATTCAGTCATTAAAAGAAACAAAAATAGAAACAGTGGAGAGAAGAAATAGCACATATGTCACCACATTGGGCTGACCATTCTCCAGGCTTAAACAGTACTGGGAAGTACCTCGTTAACAGCAATCTGGAGTTCCAGATGGGAAAGTGTCCCAGGCAGTGTGTTCACTTCAGGGGTGATACTTCAAATTGCAGTTCAGAAGCTTCTGCTTATAATTCCAGGCCACAAACTGAAAAATGCAGCTCTGGTTTTACTTTAACTTTTTTACAATGTTTGCTTCATCTTGTGAGACATAGCATTTTTTTAGACCTGTAGTCATTCACCAGGCCCTCAGAGGCTCAAAAATTCTAAGACCTATGCCCTGTCTTATCTAAAGTGCCCCTCACTCCCGACTTGCTGTGTTTGCAAGCAGGGATGGAATCTGGGCAATGTCCAGGTAGATTACAAGCAATGTCAAGGGCATGTTCTCCTACTTTAGAAGCCTGAACAATCCTCATTTTAATTTCCCTAACAAGAAGCAGGTTTAATTTAGGCCTAGTTTGAACACTGTCTTATCCTTGAAATTTGTTTTCACTGTGCCCTTATTCCACACATGAATAACTGCTCTTTCTAAAAGTCTTTCAATATATTGAATGTTAAGCCAGCTTTTTCACTCTCCTTTTAGAAAGAAAATGAAGTCACTCTTTGCAACCCCATGGACCATAGCCCATCAGGCTCCTCCATCGATAGAATTTTCCAGGCAAGAGTACTGGAGTCGGTTGCCATTTCCTCCTCCAGGGGATCTTCCTGACCCAGAGATTGAACCCAGGTCTCCTGCATTGCAGGCAGATGCTTTACCATCTGAGACACCAGGGTAGTGCCACCATATTCAGGCATAGCCTGAGATTTGGACAAGTTTCTGATTGATGGTGGCCGTTGCCTGGGTTCCAGAAAACGCAACACAGATGTAGCCACAGACCAAAAGACTCAGCATTCCCATTAGTTTATGGCCAATGTTAGTGATGTATTGATACATGCCACAGGAGAAAGAAGTAGTCTTTAATGAAAAAGATGTTCCATAGATATCTGGTTAGAAGCTGTTATTTCTAAATTGTGAGAAATGCTGTCATCAGTGTTTTATGGCATAGCAAAGAACAGAGGTCTATATGTATTCACATTGACATCTGAAAGGAATGGCAGCCAATAATTGATACCGGATTTCATTAACCCAGAAGATATTTATTTCACTTTTACTCTGTGACAGGCTTTGTTAGGGGGAAAGGGATATGGAAGTGAGGGAGGTACACATGAATAACAAGATTTCTGTAATTCTTAGACCAAAAACAAACATATTCTGACTATTATACTCTACTTTGAAGCCTCAAGCTAGAGTAATTTTAGTTACATTGCCCAAAAATCATGATCCATCTTCAGTTATTATAGCTGAATAAAAAAGCTATATTATAGCTTTCTCATAGTGGTGGACATGACAAGCATCTATTATATTTATACTCTTCAAAGATCTCACACAGCATGCCCTATAGAGTAGAAAAATTCTTAGTAATATTTCAAAATATAGAAGCAAAGTTTGGGATGATTTAGGCTTCCTAAGCAGCTCTCATGGTCAAGAACCCTCCTGCCAATGCAGAAGACTTAAGAACCATAAGTTTGATCCAATATTAGATCTACTCCAATATTCTTGCCTGGAGAATTCCATGGACAGAGGAGTCTGGAGAGCTACAATCCATAGGGTCACAAAGAGTCAGACACGACTGAAGAAACTTAGCACACACACACAGTCTTTCCAGGATCATGTTGAGTCTATATAAATACTCTCTTTCTGTTCTCCAAAATGGAACCTGAAAATATTTTCAATGGTGTAATACTCTGTTCATCTCCAATGAGCCACAGAAATCTGCTATGAAACATTTGATTGCTTAAGTTCCCTGAAATTTTTACCATCTGTAGTGTGACTACTCCATCTGGTTTCTTACAGTTGACAGGTGGAAATCAATCATTAAATTTTTCTCTTTTTGGCCCAGGCCTATATTAGTCTACCAATATTCTCTATGTATCTTAATTTCCTCAGCAAGGATTCTGTATATACCATGCAAATGCCATGAACAAATAAGTCCAAACAGTATCACCTGTGTAAAGCCCACCTGTTGATGTCAAATTTTCATCATCTTGTTCATGCTGGAAATGAACACGTGACTTCTTGGAGAAGCCACAGACCTCCCCATAATCTGGTTATCTCCAGACTATGACACCAGAAATAATATAAATACATTTGTATATGTATAAATATATATATATGTGTGTATATATATTTATGTATATAATATATATACATGTGTTAAAATGAAGTCATTATAACTATAATTTTTTAAAATTATGTTACAATTGAACAAAAGTATAAGAAGTTTTTCAGTATATCAAGAGGATTTTTCTTTCTTTTCTCTGGTGGGTGGAAACTCTGGATATCAGAAAGAGCTTAAGAAAACACTAGTTAAAATGGAAATTTCAAAGATAACTATATAAACTAAGTTAATCTTTAGATACATGGATAAGCTACTTTGCTGCTTAGTAACTCAGTGGTTTTCGACCCTTAGTAATCTCATGGACTGTAGCCCACTAGGGATTCTCCAGGGAAGAATACTGGAGTGGGTTGCCATTCTCTTCTCCAGAGGATCCTCTCAACCCAGGGATCAAACATGAATCTCCCACATTACAGAAATTTTCTTTATCATTTATTTTATACCCCCAACCCCCACCATTTACAGTGATAACCTAGACAGCATATGAGAAAGTAACGACATCACTTTGCTGACAAAGGTCCATATAGTCAAACCTTTGGTGTTTCCAGTAGCCATGCATGTATGTGAGAGTTGGACCATAAAGAAAGCTGAGAACCAAAGAATTAGTGCTTTTGAACTGTTGTGTTGGAGAAGACCCTTGAGAGTCCCTTGGAGTACAAGATCAAGCCAGTCTATCCTAAAGGAAATCAATTCTGAATATTCATTAGAAGGACTGATGATGAAACTGAGACTCCAATATTTTGGCCACCTGAATTGAAGTACTAATTCATTGGAAAAGACCTTGCGCTGGGAAAGATTGAGGACAGGAGGAGAAGGGGGTGACAGAGGATGAGATGGTTGGATGACATCACCTAGTCAATGGATATGAGTATGAGAAAACTCCAGGAGATAGTGCAGGACAGGGAAGCATAGTATGCTACAGTCCACGGGGTGGCAAAGACTTGGATACAGATTAGTGACTGAACAACAGCATTTACTGTGATGTCTGTTTTTTCACTTAATTATGTGTCTTGCAAACAAAAATCTAACTTTTCAATATGATGATGTGTAATGTTACCAAGAATTTTAAATAAGATGGAAGAGAAGGTCATATTTCATACTAACATGAAAACACTTCTGGTGAAATACTTTCAAATAGCTCTTTGTTTTTCTCAGTTTTTCCTTAACATCATTAGGCTATCCTCTACTCTTACATAGTACTAAAGAATGCACTAAGGTGTGTATCTTACTCAAGAATAAAAAACAGTTACACAGTGAAATTTATCACCATGTCAACCTTTGGAAACCCAAGCCATTGCCATACTGATTATCAAGGCTAGTGATATAAAATTTTGATCTAAAGTATTCTAAACAATAAATAATCCTAAGAAATATTGGACAGGTAATGATATATTAACTACTGTTACAGTGGTAATTATTTTATAATTATATTGTATATCAAACTGACACATTTTTATGTCAAATAAATATCAATAAAACTGGACATACAGAGATTAGATGAATATCTATTGATGAAGATTTAAAGCAAGCTTACTATATTTCTATTAACAAAAATATTATGAATGAACCTGATTACTTGAGTCAATTCATACCCAATCATCCTTCTCTTTGATTGTTGTCTTTGGTGTACCTTTGAAGTAGTGTTACATGTCAAATCCAAAAAGAGACAGTGATATTTATAACTGCGACTTTTTCTAAAGTGAATGCTTTGTCCCCACAGTTGGTTTTGTTTTCCATGTATTATGACACCTAATAGTTATTTTTTTCCAATGGAAAGGACATGTCTTATAGAAACAAACAAACAAAAACAAGAAGCAGAAGAGGAATTCCTGAGTTCTCCAGTGGTTAAGAATCCACCTGGCAATGTAGGAGACATGGGTTCTATCCCCGTTCAAGAGGATCCCACATGCCATGGAGCAAATAAATCTGTGCACCACAACAATTGAGCCTATGTTTTAGATCCATGTTCTGCAACAAGAGAAATCCCTGCAATGAGAAGCCTAGGAATCGCAACTAGAGAGTAATCCCTGCTCTCCACAGCTAGAGAAAGCCCACACACAGCAAAGAAGATCCAACACAGCAAAAATTAAATAAATTATTAATTAATTAAAACAAGAAGCAGAAGAGAACTTGTATTTCCTCTGTGCAGCTTTCAGGTGAAAGAAGATTCTTTTTCTGGAGCCTAAAATGCACACCAAGGTTTGCTTCCCAAATGCATTAATTTGATCAATTGTTCCATTTTCTCAGGTACAGACTAAGTGAGGCAACAGAGAGCTTCCAAGAGTGTAAAATTATTATGTGTCACTTCACATGCAAGGCACAACCAGGAATTAAAGAATGTTTGTCTCCTAGTAGTCTCCTATTACTATTTGTTTAACCCCACTGACCTTAACTTTTAAGAATACAACAAACTAAAGATGTGGTTGTCCAGTTCAAGGGACTAGATCAGTGACCTACACAGTTTTGTTTTTACCCTCATATGACCTATATCTCCATAAGTGCTACTGCTCCTCTTGGACCTATAAGAAAGTAAGTTATGACAGAAGAGTGAATTTATTAAATCTATCTTAAAGGCATCCTGTATCAAGTATATATATTAATCTATATTTTATTCCTATTTCCATATTTGACCCAAAGTTTCCCAAGTGGCGCTTGTGGTAAAGAACCCAATTCAGGAGACATAAGAAACGTAAATTCAATCTCTGAGTCCAGAAGATCCCCTGGTAAGGAGCATGGCAATCCACTCTAGTGGACAAAGGAGCCTGACAGACTACAGTCCATAGGATTGCAGAATCAAACATGACTGAAGCAATTCAGCAAACATACTGGGTCCAGCTTTGAAGTTCACCATCATCTACAAGAAGTTTTATATTATATTTAAATGGCATAAGAATACTCATAAGATATGTAAAGATTTTCCAATAGCAATGCTAAAAATATATCATAATGTCCCTAGTTAATAAGAATCCCTTCCATTACAAAATCAGTTAAAACTCAAAAGTTAAAAAATCAGACATTTCTCCAAAGAAGATAAACAAATGTCCAATAAACACATGAAAATATGTTCGACCTTGTTTATTATTCTGTTCTGCTCTGTTTAGGTGCTCAGTCGTGTCTGACTTTTTGCGACTCCATGAATCACAGCACGCCAGGCCTCCCGGTCCATCACCAACTCCCAGAGTTCACTCAGACTCACGTCTATCGAGTCAGTGATGCCATCCAGGCATCTCATCCTCTGTCATCCCCTTCTCCTCCTGCCCCCAATGCCTCCCAGCATCAGAATCTTTTCCAATGAGTCAACTCTTCGCATGAGGTGGCCAAAGTACTGGAGTTTCAGCTTTAGCATCATTCCTTCCAAAAGAAATCCCAGGGCTGATCTCCTTCAGAATGGACTGGTTGGATCTCCTTGCAGTTCAAGGGACTCTCAAGAGTCTTCTCCAACACCACAGTTCAAAAGCATCAATGCTTTGGCGCTCAGCCCTCTCACAGTCCAACTCTCACATCCATACATGACCACAGGAAAAACCATAGCCTTGACTAGACGAATCTTAATCGGCAAAGTAATGTCTCTGCTTCTGAATACGCTCTCTAGGTTGGTCATAACTTTTCTTCCAAGGAGTAAGCGTCTTTTAATTTCATGGCTGAAATCACCACCTGCAGTGATTTTGGAGCCCAAAAAAATAAAGTCTGAGAGAAATGCAAATCAAAACTACTGTGAAGTATCACCTCACTCTGGTCAAAATGGCAACTATCAAAAACTCTATAAACAATAAATACTGGAGAGAAAGTGGAGAAAAGGGAATCATTTTGCAAAATTGATGGGAATGTAAATTGATACAGCCACTTTGGAGAACAGTATGGAGATTTTGTAAAAAAACAACAACAACAACAAAAAAACTAGGAATAAAACTAGTGCATGATTTAGCAACCCCACTACTAGGCCTATATTCTGAAAGTGAAAGTGTTAGTCTTTCAGTGTTTTTAATTATTTGCAACTCATCACGGATGCCCAATAATTCAAAAACACACATGTATGTCGATTTTCATTGCAACCGTATTTACAATAGCTAGGGACATAGATAGGTACAAAGCTAGGGACAAATAGCTGTGAAAAGAAAGAAGAGAAGCAAAAAGCAAAGGAGAAAAGGAAAGATACAAGCATCTGAATGAAGAGGTCCAAAGAATAGCAAGGAGAGATAAGAAAGCCTTCCTCAGTGATCAATGCAAAGAAATGGAGGAAAAGAACAGAATGGGAAAGACTAGAGATCTCTGCAAGAAGATTAGAGATACCAAGGGAAGATTTCATGCAAAGATGGGCTCGATAAAGGACAGAAATGGTCTGGACCTAACAGAAGCAGGAGATATTAAGAAGAGGTGGCAAGAATACACAGAAGAAATGTACAAAAAGAGCTTCATGACCCAGATAATCATGATGGTGTGATCACTCACCTAGAGCCAGACATCCTGGAATGTGAACTTAAGTGGGCCTTAGAAAGCATCAGTACAAACAAAGCTAGTGGAGGTGATGGAATTCCAGTCGAGCTGTTTCAAATCCTGAAAGATGATGTTGTGAAAGTGCTGCACTCAATATGCCAGCAAATTTGGAAAACTCAGCAGTGGCCACAGGACTGGAAAAGGTCAGTTTTCATTCCAATCCCAAAGAAAGGCAATGCCAAAGAAGGCTCAAACTACTGCACAATTACACTCATCTCACACACTAGTAAAGTAATGCTCAAAATTATCCAAGCCAGACTTCAGCAATACGTAAACCGTGAACTTCCAGATGTTCAAGCTGGTTTTAGAAAAGGCAGAGGAACCAGAGATCAAATTTCCAACATCCACTGGATCATGGAAAAAGCAAGAGAGTTCCAGAAAAACATCTATTTCTTCTTCACTGACTATGCCAAAGCCTTTGACTGTGTGGATCACAAGAAACTGTGGAAAATTCTGAAAGAGATGGGAATACCAGACCACCTAACCTGCCTCTTGAGAAGTCTGTATGCAGGTCAGGAAGCAACAGTTAGAACTGGACATGGAACAACAGACTGGTTCCAAATAAGAAAAGGAGTACATCAAGGCTGTATATTGTCACCCTGCTTATTTGACTTGTGTGCAGAGTACATCATGAGAAACACTGGACTGGAAGAAGCACAAGCTGGAATCAAGACTGCTGGGAGAAATATCAACCTCAGATATGCAGATGACACCACCCTTATGACAGAAAATGAAGAGGAACTTAAAAGCCTCTTGATGAAAGTGAAAGCGGAGAGTAAAAAAAGTTGGCTTAAAGCTCAACATTTAGAAAACTAAGATCATGGCATCTGGTCCCATCACTTCATGGAAAATAGATGGGGAAACAGTGGAAATAGTGTCAGAATTTATTTTTTGGGCTCCAAAGTCACTGCAGATGGTGACTGCAGCCATGAAATTAAAAGATGCTTTCTCCTTGGAAGGGAAGTTATGAGCAACCTGGATAGTATATTGAAAAGCAGAGATATTACTTTGCCAACAAATGTCCATCTAGTCAAGTCTATGGTTTTTCCAGCAATCATGTGTGGATGTGAGAGTTGGGATGTGAAGAAAGCTGAGAGCCAAAGAATTGATGCTTTTGAACCTTGGTGTTGGAGAAGACTCTTGAGAGTCCCTTGGACTGCAAAGAAATCTAACCAGTCCATCCTAAAGGAGAGCAGTCCTGGGTGTTCCTTGGAAGGAACTGTTGAGGCTGAAACTCCAATACTTTGGCCACCTCATGGGAAGAGTTGACTCATTGTTAAAAACTCTGATGCTGGGAGGAATTGGGGGGAGGAGGAAAAAAGGGACGACAGAGGATGAGATGGCTGGATGGCATCACCAACTCGATGGACATGAGTTTGAGTGAACTCTGGGAGTTGGTGATGGACAGGGAAGCCTGCCGTGCTGCAAATCATGGGGTTGCAAAGAATCGGACCTGACTGAGCGACTGAACTGAACTGAACTGAGGGATATGTTAGCAACCTACATGTCCATTGACGAATAAATAGATAAAGAAGATGTGTTACATACATACAATGAAATATTACTCCGCCATAGAAAGGAACAAAGTTAAGTTAGTTCTAGTGATGTGGCTGAACCTAAAGCCTATTTTACTGAGTGAAGTAAGAAAGAGAAAAACAAATATCACATATTAACACATATATGTAACATCTAGGGACCTTCCAGGTGGCTCAGTGGTAAAGAATCATCCTGTCAATGTAGGATCTGAAGGGGACATGGTTCAGTCCTGGGGTCAGGCAGATCCCTTTGGAAGAGGAAATGGTAACTCGCTCTGTATTCTTACCTGGAGAATCCCATGGACAGAGGAGCCTGGCAAGCTACAGTCCATGGGTCACAAAGAGTCAGGAACAACTGAGCAACTGAGCACAACAACACAGGGCATCTAGAAATATGGTACTGATGTACCTACTTGCAGGGCTATAATAAAGATGTAGACACAGAAATCAGACTTGTGGACACAACAGAGGAAGGAGAGAGTGGGAAGAATTGAGAGGACATGCTAGGAGATCCAACCAGTCCATTCTAAAGGAGATTAGTCCTGGGTGTTCTTTGGAAGGACTGATGCTAATTCTGAAACTCCAGTACTTTGGCCACCTCATGAGAAGAATTGACTCATTGGAAAAGACTCTGATTCTGGGAGGGATTGGGGGCAGGAGGAGAAGGGGACAACAGAGGATGAGATGGCTGGATGGCATCACCGACTCCATGGACGTGAGTCTGAGTGAACTCCGAGAGTTGGTGATGGACAGGGAGGCCTGGTGTGCTGCAATTCATAGGGTTGCAAAGAGTCGGACAGGGCTGAGTGACTGAACTGAACTGACTGAACTGAAACTTATAAAGTTGCTGTATAACTCAGGGAGCTCAACCCAGTACTCTGTGATAACCTAGAGTGGTGGGATAGGGTAGGTGTCAGGAGGCTCAATAGGGAGGGGATATATGTATACCTATGGCTGTTGTCAGAGAAGGCAATGGCACCCCACTCCAGTACTCTTGCCTGGAAAATCCCATGGACAGAGGAGCCTGGTAGGCTGCAGTCCATGGGGTTGCTGAGGGTTGGACATGACTGAGTGACTTCACTTTCACTTTTCACTTTCATGCATTGGAGAAGGAAATGGCAACCCACTCCAGTGTTCTTGCCTGGAGAGTCCCAGGGTTAGGGGAGCCTGGTGGGCTGCCCTCTGGGGTTACACAGAGTCGGACATGACTGAAGTGACTTAGCATGGCTGTTGTTGTATGGCAGAAACTACACATCACTGTAAAATAATTATCCTCCAATTAAAAAAAATAGGTACCTGAAGATACAAATATGTAAAATTGCCCCCCCCTTAATAACTAAGGGCATACTAGTAGGTTAATGAATGAAGTAAATATTTTTTTGTCATTTCCTGGTTAAAAAACAATTTAGAGTATAATGTCAAAATTCAATGATTAAAATCAAACAGTTTTTTATTCACAAGTTAAAAGTAAAATAAGTAAATACTTACTATTATTATTATACTTTTATTGTACTTAGTTTCAACCAGATGCCAAGATCAGGCTGGAATTTCCTCCAAGAATAATAACTTGGACTCTCTCTGGATTAATATAAACTCCATCAATGCCTTTTACAGGATACAACTATAGTTCCAGAGCTCTTGTGAACCTCACTTTTATAGAGTACACAGAGTTAATAGGACAAAAATTATTATCATATTTTTATATCTTCATTTATCAAGTTTGGAATCATTCCATTCCTGCCTCCAGAGATGTGATAACCATGATGATCCTAGACCATAGTAACTAATATTGCAGCAGGACTATATTAAAAATGAAAATATCTGCATGATGGAGATTAGGGAAGAAATATCTTTGTTTCTGCATCCTCTGAATCATAATCAATACCAGTTGAAAACAATCTAAAACCTATAAACTTAAGCTTATTTGTGAAATACCTTCCTTCAAAAGGTTAATTTTGCCATGATTTATTTACCATACAAGAGGGAATATCCAACCATGTGTATGTCTTCTGTTGCTAGAGAGTGTGAAATGGTGTTGCCTGCACATATAATCTAGGGATCTGTAGTCACGGTGCTTCCATTGGACATATTTTATTTCAAATGTATTTCTTTTCTCTACTGCATATTCAAAATGTATTAATATTCATTATCCCAACATTTTGTATTTCTACCACCTCTGGATTAGTAAACTGAACTTGGATTGTATACGATTACATTGAATCTGATCTATTTGGGGAAATGCGTTTGAACTGAGTCACAGTGACTGTATCTGTTGTCACTTGATATAGAATTCCTTACATCTAACAAAACTGCCTGACTAAAAATGACTCATCCTTTATGTGTTAGTAGCAAACTAGGGCCAACTTGAGATCTGCTAGGAAAAGGCTTAAATGCCTACAAATACATTATATGGTGCCACATCTCTCTCTTTCCTCCACCTGTAAGAGTGAAAGACAAATCTGATTCCATATTAGATCTGTTTCCTACTCTTTAACTTTTATATTCTATTGCTTTTGCTTAGCTTAGAATGAAAAAATGTTGTATATAGCCTGAAATATACGGAATAGCCCTTTCTCAAGGCTCTGAGCTTTAAGTATTATACCTGTAACATTTTTCCATTCATATAGAAATTAAAAGTGGCAAAACATTTATCTTACTGGAGGTTTGCAGGAATATGGTGACTGACTTGCATGGACAGCTGTAGAACAAAGAACAAAGGATTCCAACACCAAGACATTTGTAACAGCCAACCACCCCTTCCCCTCATCTTGCTCTTAAAAATGTTTTGCTGAAACACTTGGGGGAGTTCAGGATTTGGGGGATCATGAGTCACCTGTCTTGTATGGCTCTGCAATAAACCTTTCTCTGCCCCAAACTCCAACATTTCTGTTTGGCTTCACTGTGCATTGGACACATGAACGTGCATTCAGTACCACATCCATGCTACTGCCTTGACCCTTGATGAAAACTGAAATCAGAAAAACTAATTCTGAGGAACCTGATAGGCTACAGTCCATGGGGTCGCAAAGAGTCGGACATGACTGAGCGACTTCACATTTATGTAGACCGGAGTCTAACATAAAGCTGGACCTCACTCATGCTGTTCAGCACATTCTGAGTTCAATTTAATGTAGCATATGCTTTTCTGACTCCTTAGGACTAGGAAACCAGTATTTGAACTGCTTGTTTCATCATATTTGAAATTTTGCTTCACTGATGCCTGCTGAGGTAAGGTTACTCTTGATATAGAAAGACCTACTCATTTTGGAAAAAAACTGAGTACAAGCCATAGTCAGCCACCAAGGTTATAACACCACTTGGCCTGTAGCATAAGGCTTCCTGCTCAGGTTGCAGTACAACTGTAAAAGTCAGCTTCATAACTCAACATAAACTTCTGAAAACTGCTGATTTCAAAATGCCACTCCCAGAAGTCCAAAAGGTATAACCATTTGATTTGACTACATAAGAAACCTCAATTAGTCCAAATGTAATTTTTTCCCTGAAAATTTACTCCTTGCCAATTACTCAAAGTCCGGTCTCCTGTAAACTGAATTTGCCTCTCCATCATTTCCACCCACTCCTGTGCACATACACATCCATCAGGCAGGGCCTTCCCCTTCACATGCATGTCTTGGATAAAACCTTGTGAAGTGGCCCCCAGCCTCTCAAGAAAAAATAAGGATGGTGAGCTGCATGATTCAAGCCAAGTTTCTTAGCAATCATGTAACAGTGATCTGTTTCTTTTACTTTAGACTTTGTGTTCTATTGCTTTTGCTGTAAGTTACCTTGCAGCAGCACTCTCTAAAGGGATATTGCCCACAGCATAAAAGTTTAACAGTAGTAATTAAACCTATATTTTGTGACTGTCTGCATTTTGGAATTCCTTCCCTTTTTCCTAATTTCATTGTTGATGTGTTTAGATATTGAATCTGTTTAGACACTAATTTCATTAAAGACACAATTAATCACATTCATTATATTTTCAGGAGAGACTTTAAAAAATAAGCAGAATTGAAAACAAACAAACAAAATGTGCATCTCCAGGAACCCTGCCTCCCATGTCTGAGTGTTAACTTAAAATGCCTTTGTTTATGCACGAAGGAAACATCTTGACCAGGCCTACCTGTAAATGGCTGTAGGAAAGAAGAAATGAATACATCCCCTCTGCTGTCTGGAGGGAACCAGGAAATAATTGTCACAACTTATAGCTTTTTTTTTTTTCTTTTTTTTTACTTTATCCCCTCACCATCCCCTCTTAGTTTCTTGAAAGAAATTAACATTCATAATTGAGCAAGATGGTTTTTTAGGACGTTTGTCTGTCATCTTTACAATCTGGTGTTTTTAAAAGTCCGTTATACACATCTGTGTCTTTTTCCTGTCTTGCATACAATTGGCTCAGTTTCATCCATTTCATCAGAACTGATTCAAATGTATTCTTTTAATGGCTGAGTAATACTCCATTGTGTATATGTAACAATCCATTCATCTGCTGATGGACATCTAGGTTGTTTCCATGTCCTGGCTATTATAAACAGTGCTGCGATGAACATTGACATGTGTCTGTTTCAATTCTGGTTTCCTCGGTGTGTATGCGTGAGCTGCACTTCTTATATAGAAGTAAATCAACCCTTTGTTGTAAATATTCTATAAATAAATTGTTGTTTGATAAAACCTAATCCAAAATCTTCACAATTTAGACCACAGGTATTATGATATATAAAAAATATGAATGTACAGCCACTGTATTGATCAGGATATGGTTTTGGCTACTATAATCAAGGACAAAATAACAATGGCTGAAACAAAGTAAAAGTTTTATTATTATGTAAAAGTCATACTGAGATGGAGCAAGACTCTATAGTTCTAATACTTTGGCCATCTGATGTTACGAGCTGACTCACTGACAAAAATCCTTTTGCCAGGAAGGGGGAGAAAGAGAGAAGGGAGCAGAAGAGAATGAAAGAGTTAACGGCATCACAGACTCAGTGGATTTGAACTTGAGCAAACTCCAGGAGATAATGATGGACAGGGAAGCCTGGTGTTCTGTAATCCATGGGGTCACAAAGAGACAGACTTAGTAACTAAACAATGACATCAACAGTTGTTGTTCTCCAAGCCTTCAAGTCTGCAAGTCTGCCTTCTGTCTGTGGAAAAACTTTAACCAGTGGATAAGATTAATCAGAGAAGTGAGAAAATGCAGAAACAAAGGAAAACCATCAAAGGAGACCAAATAATAATCATAGTTTTGTCAGTAAAAAAAAAAGTCAAGCACTTTTAGCTCCTTCTTAAGGGCTTTAGATAGTATTATGAGCCATATCCTGTGAGTTGTCTTACAAATACTGAAACCCCCACCACGTGGAAGAAATTAACCATATGATGACCAGACAGCCACCAAGACATTATCCACCACAGGTCCAAGCACTGGCCTCAAGAAATGGAAACAAACTGAATTGAAGATTATTTGTATTTAAAGCAATCAAGATGACTGATCAGAACATGACTGATCAGAACACAATCAATTTCAAGAAACTATCAGAGCTGACTATACTGTTTCTACATGTAGCCTCTCCCTCAGCCTATGAAAGCTCATGCTCACTGATTGTGAGTTGTGAGGGGAAGAGGAGTCAGCTTTGGATAGGCATCTATCCACCCTCTGGTTATAAGCATCCAAAATAAAGCATACTTTCTTTTCCACCAACGTGGCCTCTCTCATATTTTTTGGGTGATGAACAGGCAGGACCCACATTCGGTTGCAGTGCCAGCCAGTGAGGAGAAGGATAGGAGAGCATCTTTTATTTTCCTTCTAGGAAGTGGACTGAAAGTTACGTATGTTATGTCTGCTTCTATATCAGTGGACCTGTCATGAGCCACATTTGACTCACAGGAGCCTAGGAAATTTATTCCTTAGTTGAACAAATATGCATCTAAATTTTCTATTACTCGAGGTTGAGGATAAGCAAACATTACATGTAAAAGCACTGAGAATAAATATTTGAAGTGTTGGAGACCAATTGAACTCTGTCAAAACTACTCAGTTGTGCTGTGGTTGCACAAAAGCAAGACCTGGAACTGACTGTGTCTCAGATCATCAGCTGCTTAATGAAAAATTCAGGCTCAAACCAAAGAAAATATGGAAAACTACTAGGCAATCCAGCTAGTGTTAGTCACTGTCATGTCTGACTCTTTGCAATCCCATGGACTACAGCCAGCCCAGCTCCTCTGTCTATGGAATTCTCCAAGCAAGAATACTGGAGTGGGTTGCCATTCCCTTCTCCAAGGGATCTTCCTGACCCAGGGATCGAACTCAGGTCTCCTGCATTGCAGACAGATTCTATACCATCTAAGCTACTAGGGAAGCATTCACGTAGGACCTAAGTTAAATCCCCTAAGATTATACAGTGGAGGTGATGAATAGACTCAAGGGAATAGATCTGGTAGACAGAGTGTCTGAAGAAATATGGATGAATGTTCATAACATTGTACAGGAGGTGGTGATAAAAACCATCCTAAAGAGAAAGAAATGCAAAAAGGCAAAGTGATTGTCTGAGGAGGCCTTACAACTAGCTAAGAAAAGAAGAGAAGCAAAAGGCAAAGGAAAATAAAAGATACACCTGCCTGAATGAAGAATTCCAGAGAATAGCAAGGAGAGATAAGAAAACTTTCCTTAGTGATTAGTGCAAAGAAATAGAGGAAAATGATAGAATGAGAAAGATTAGAGATCTCTGCCGGGAGCCAGTGTGAGGGATCCCGCCCGTGACAAGGTCATGAGGAAGGAAGCTGACATACGCAAGGCGTGCTCAGACTTCAGGGACCCCTCTGGAAATTCCTAAGCATGTACCCCAACAAAAATCTGCCGGCTTTTGTGCTCTGCTTTTCCACTCTTCTGACATTTTCTGGAAAAAGTCAATTCAGGGCTTTAGTCTTCTGCATTTGAAAGAGTGTTTCAATCCAAAAAACCCTCTGATGGCTTTCTAGCCTGCCTGCAGGACTCGCACAGCTGTGCCTGTGATTGTTTGAGGCCTCCTGACCGCAGGAGGCACAGGAAGCTTAAACATCCTAGGAATGTAGGGGCTTCCTAGGAGTCAAAATCTTTAGAATAGGACTGATTAAAGGTTTCATTTGTTGAGTCAATGCTTGCTGCCAAATTTTCACATCCTTTATTTGTAGATATAGTTGGTATATAGAAAAACAAGTAGTAGACCTTGTATTGGCAACATTAGATCTTTGAGTTAAGTACCTTCTTTGTTATAACCCACTGCACCTTTGTTCTATAGAGATGTAACTTTAGTGCTTTAAGGAGATGTAGATTAAAGAAAAACACTAGGAAACAAAATTAACATTCATTAAGGAAGAGAGCCAAAAGTGTTAACAAGCCTCTTGGCCAGAAGATAATGTAAATCACCTGAGACCTTTTGTATACAAAATGATGTATAGAAAGAGTCTGAGCTGCGAACCCTACATAATTTTGTGTTACCTATTGATCTCTGTGTTTTATCAAAAGTATAAAAGGCCTTCTGAACAATAAAGGAGGGGGCCAGTTTCTCGGGCCAGTTTCTCAGACCAGTTTCTCAAACTAGTCTCTCGGCCTGGTAGATGGTGCAAATTCCTTGTCTGGAATTTTATTGGTCTTCCGCGTAAACCAAGCTATTCAGCCCTCTTCCTCCACTTAAACTACGCTACAGTTTCTTAATCTAATCTTACATTAATAAATAAACAAGTCTTTCCACGCCAACGCCGTCCACCCTTCGAATTCCCTGGATCCACCCAGGCTGGACCCCAGCAGATCTCTTTAAGAAAATTGGGGATACCAAGGGAATGTTTCATGCAAAGATACACACAATAAGGGACCAAAACAACAAGCACCTATCAGATGCAGAAGGCATTATGAAGAGGAGCAAGAATACACAGATGAACAGTTCAAAAAAGCTCTTAATGATCCAGATAACCACAATGGTATGGTTACTCACCTAAAGCTAGATAGCCTGGAGTGTGAAGTCAAGTGAGCTTTAGGAAGAATTATTATGAACAAAGCTAGTGGAGGTGGTGGAATTCCAGCTGAGCTATTTCAAATCCTTAAAGATGATGCGTTAAAATGCTGCATTCATTATGCTAGCAAATTTGGAAAACTCAACAATGGCCACAGACATTGAAAATGTCAGTTTTCATTTAATCCCAAGGAAAGACAATGCCAAAGAATGTTAGAATTACTGTACAATTGTGTCCATTTCACATGCTAGCAAGGCTATTCTTAAAATCCTTCAAGCTGGGCTTCATTGGTACATGAACTGAGAACTTTCAGTTGTACAAGCTGGATTTAGAAAAGGCAGAGGAACCAGAGATCAAATTTCCAAAATATGCTGGATCATAGAAAAGGCAAGAGAATTCCAAGAAAACATCTACTTCTCCTTCATTAACTACATTAAAACACATTACTTGCCTCCTGAGAAACCTGTATGCAAGACAAGAAGCAACAGTTAGAACAGGACATGGAACAATGGACTGGTTCAAAATTGGGAAAGTAGTATGTCAAGGCTGCATATTGTCATTCTGCTTGTTTAACTTATATGTAGAGCACATCATATGAAATGTTGGGCTAGATGACTCACAAGCTGGAATCAAGAATGCCAGGAGAAATATCGGCCTCAGATATGCAGATGATACCACTTTAATGGCAGGAAGTGAAGAGGAACTAACGAGCCTCCTGACAAAGGTGAAAGAGGAGAGTGAAAAAGCTGACTTGAAACTCAACATTCAAAAAACTACGATCATGGAATCTGGCCCTATTATGTCATAGCAAATAGATGGGGGAAAAGTGAAAAGTGTATCAGATTTCATATTCTTCACCTTGAAAATCAATGATGACAGTGACTAAAGTCACGATATTAAAAGATGCTTTCTCCTTGGAAGAAAACTATAAGAAACCTAGACAGTGTGTTAAAAATCAGAGACATCACTTTGACGACAAAAATTTGTGTAGTCAAAGCTATGGTTTTTTGCAGTAGTCATATATGGATGTGAGAGTTCAACCATAAAGAAGACTGAGCACTGTAAAACTGATGCTTCTAAATTGAGGTGCTGCAGAAAACTCTTGAGAGGTTTGTCTCCTTGGAAAACAAGGAGATCAAGCCAGTCAAACCTAAAGGAAATCAGCCCTGAATATTCATTGAAAGGACTGATTTTGAAGCTGAAGCTCCAAAATTTTGGCCACCTGATGTGAAGAGCTGACTCACTGGAAAAGACCATGATGCTGGGAAAGATTGAGTGCAAGAGAAGAAGTGGGTGATTGAGGATGAGATGTTTGGATGGCATCACTGATTCAATGGACATGAGTTTGAGCAAACCGAGGCAGATAATGAAGGCCTGGGAAGCCTGGCATGCTGCAGTCCATGGTGTTGCAGAATCATATACAACTTAACCAATGAACAACAAAGCGCAAAAGCAATCACAAAAAAAAAAAACAAAAAAACATGCAAATAAATGAGAGCTTCTGTGTTTCAGTATGATTTAATTTATAAGCAATGAAATTTTAATTCATATGTGTCATATTACAAAATATTATTCATGTTTTCATTTTTTTAAGAACTTAGAATGCAAGAGCCATACAAACAGGTGGTGAGACTGGATTTGACTGCCTGGCAATAGTTTGCAAACACTACTTAATAGGAATAGGGGACATGTTGTTAGTTTCCACCATAGATACTTGATAAAATATATTTCAGAAATAAAGGAATGGCACAGCATTACTAAATCTATTCATTTATTTCATTATGTTAGTCCTTAAAGTTAGGAGACATTTTCTATGATGTCATTCAGAGGATGAGATGGTTGAATGACATCACCATGTTTGCTATGACCAGTGTGTTCTCTTGGCAAAACTCTATTAGCCTTTGCCCTGCTTCATTCCGCATTCCAAGGCCAAATTTACCTGTTACTCCAGGTGTTTCTTGACTTCCTACTTTTGCATTTCAGTCCCCTATAATGAAAAGGACATCTTTCTGGGGTGTTAGTTCTAAAAGATCTTGTAGGTCTTCATAGAACCGTTCAACCTCAGCTTCTTCAGCGTTACTGGTTGGGGCATAGACTTGGATTACTGTGACAATGAATGTTTTGCCTTGGAAATGAACAGAGATCATTCTGTCGTTTTTGAGATTGCATCCAAGTACTGCATTTCAGACTCTTTTGTTGACCATGATGGCTGCTCCATTTCTTCTAAGGGATTCCTGCCCACAGTAGTAGATATAATGGTCGTCTGAGTCATTTAAAGGAACTCCAGAAAATGGAGAAGGACAGGAAAGCCTCGTATGCTGCAGTCCATGGGGTCACAAAGAGTTGGAGATGACTTAGCGACTGACCAACAGATAACAACAAAGATAACAAAACTTTGTTTGACAAGTTTAATTATCTGCTCCTAAATCATAAAACAAACAACTCTTTAGACACAAATTCAACTCCGGCTACACATCTTACTATATGTGAAAATTAGATCTTTCAGCCACATTGATTCCAACTTTCCTCACCTGTAAAATGATGACATTAATTTTATCTATCTTCAATCATGAAGTTAATTACCAAGGGTACAAACACAATCAATTCTCATTTTTCATATCTCAATAATTTCACTTTTCTTGGCCATTTATTTTTATGGGAAAAACTTTGTAAGTCAATTTTGATTGTATTATTCATTAGATTTTATTTTATTTCTTTAGCAATTCCTTTTTCAATCCTTTTATATGTTTCTTCTTTCTTTATTTTGTGTCAGTTTTTATCTGGGTAAGATTGTTGGTCTTTTTTCTCCTTTCATACACTTTTCATTAAAGATTTCATCTTATTTCATGAATTCAATAATCAGTGATGACTGTAAGATCTACAATATCAGTGTGTTTAAGTGCCCACCAGATATATCTTTCTGGAGTCCCCAAGCAATTCTAATTCATCATGACTCCATTCCACAAAACAAAATTTATTTCACGATAATTGCTTCAGTCATTTATACCACCATTCATCCAGTTGTCTAAGTGGCATTACTTATTCATCCCTTATTCACTACATTCACTTTGACCTGATATTTAATTCTCTAGGTATTATGCTACAGTGTTCAGCTAAAGGGACTATTTCCCAGCTTTCATAAATTTAGATAGTAGAGGAAAATAAAAAAAAAAGTGAAAAATGCATATAAATATTTATTTAATTTTGAACCAAGCATTATGAAGATGTAAGATGGACTACCATATTGGATGGTGAGCTTATATCTATTGATATAAGCAAATAGTATGGTCAGGGAAAGACACACCTAGGAGGTAACTTTGAGTTGGATTTGGAATCATTGGAAGCTGGAAATCTGAATGGCATCCTTCATACTGCCTCATGATATACCATGCATACAGTGTGCTGTCCCACTGGCAATTATATGTACTTAATCTTGTGTACCCAAATCATCAGTTTCTCTCTTTCTCCTCTTCTGCAATTTTTTTTCACTCTCAATATATCTCTCCCCACACCTCAGTAACATAAGTTCACCCTCTAGTCTGTGAATCTGTTTCTGTTTTATAAATAAGCTTACTTGTATTTTTTTTTAAGATTCTGCACACAAGCAATATCATATTTGCCTTTCTCTGACTTACTTCACATTTGATAATTTCGAAGTTCAAACAATATTGCTGAAAATGGCATCATCTCATTCTTTTTATGACTGAGAAATATGCACCATCTCTTTTTTATCCATTCATCTGTAGGTGGACATTTAGGTTGTTTCCATGTCTTGGCTATTGTAAATAGTGCTGCAATGAACCCTGGGGTGCATGTATGCTGCCTATATACCCAGGAGTAGGATTGCTGGATCACAGGGTAGCTCTATGTTTACTTTTTTAAAGAATCTCCATACTGTTCTCCCAAATGATTTCATCAATTTACATTCCCACTACCAGAGATACTCCCTTTTCTGCACACCTTCTTCAGCATGTATTGTTTGTACAATTTTGATTCATGTAATCTTATGTTCCAAAGGAATCCTGTATCGTCTCATTAATTTTCCACTTCCAGCAAGATCGCTGTATGATGCAGATCTTGTCAAGTGACTTTGACTTCCCTAATAACAGTCTTCACAGGATTTCAATTTTGGGGTCACCTTTGCCCCCAAATTCAAAATGCTCAAGACCTCAAAATATGAGGATATTGCAACTTAAATCCTATGTTTTCCACTCCCATGTTGGTATCTATGCCCAGACTCTACTGAAATATTTCAGCACCCTTAATGTTTGTGACTTAATTTTGACTCTCAACTTTTTGTTGGTCCTCCTTCTGTTTGAAGTCCTTCATCTAGCTAGCTAACTACTGTTCATGTCACTTGGGTGCCAGCTTAAATGTGATCACATATATTTTGTAGAAAAAAAAGTCATTAAATTTTTTTACCTTTTTACTAGTGTTTAAATTCCTTGATTGCTTAGAATTTGCACTTTCTTAGCTTCATAATATCCAAAGTCTGTCCTCTAAACTGAATTGTTTTACTCCAACTTCTGTAGTAATAATACAAGTTGATGTCTTTGCTATTCAGCATGGTAGTCTTAACACATGCACTAGTATATGTCAGTTTCTCAACAAACATGCTCCTATACCTGTATGCATTCATATGTATTTATCTTTGTAGGAAATAATGGTTGCATGAATGAGATTATATTCAGTTAGAAATAAAATGTGATATTAGAGTTATTTAGCACAGGGAGACATATGACACAAGCTTAGTGCTCCCTGGAATGTACTGTTCAAACTGTGGTTGGAGAACCACAGTTGCCTGGCGTTGTTAGAAATGCAATTTTCAGTCCTATCCCAGACTTGATGAATCAGAATCTCCATGAGTGAGCCTAGGAATCTAGGTTTCAACAAGCTATTCAGACAGTAGAAGGCATGTACATCACAGGTTCCTGGAACCCACCCCAAAATGCTGATTTTGCAGGTTTAGGCTGGGGTCTGATGATTTTTCTTGGAGGTTCTCAGGGAATGTTGACGATGCTGTTTTGGGACCCACTCTTTCTCTAGAGCAGGAAGTGTCAAACTAGTGGGAGGCCAAATCTGACCAGCTCCCTGTTTTCGTAAATTAAAATGTGTTGGGATATAACTAACCATTCCTTAAAGTATGGTTTATGGCTGCTTCAGTTGCACCATGGCAGAGTTAAGGAGCTGTGACAGTGACCATCTGGCCCAGAAAGTCTAAAACATTTACCCTCTGGCCCTTCACAGAAAGTTTGTCAGATTAAAGAGCATGTTTTTCTTGTCTTGATTTTTTTTTCCAATTCAAGTTGAATTTAATAAGAAGGTGAAATGGGTTTTTATTAAGAGGGTAAAAGTGAAAGTAGCTCAGTGTCTGACTCTTTGCTACCCCATGGACTATACAGTCCATGAAATTCTCCAGGCCAGATTACTGGAGTGGTTAGTCTTTCCCTTCTCAAGTGTATCTTCCCAATCCAGGGATCAAACCCAGGTCTCCCGCATTGCAGGTGAATTCTTTACCAGGTGAGCCACCAGGGAAGCCCAAGAATACTGGAGTGGGTAGCTTATCCCTTCTCCAGTGGATCTTCCCAATCCAGGAATTGAACCTGGGTCTCCTGAATTGCAGGTGGATTCTTTACCAGCTGAGCTACCAAATTAATTACAGCTCGTATGTGTGCGTTAGTTGCTCAGTCCTGTCCGCTCTTTGTGACCCCAAGGACTGTAGCCCTCCAGGCTCCTCTGCCCATGGAATTCTCCAGGCAAGAGTATTGCTTAACCAGCATTTTTTTTATGATATTTACCTGTTGGCATAAATGCTTTTGAATCAGTTGTCTATGGGACTATCAGATTTACAGGACTCTACTCAATGTTACAAACCATCAAAACTTACTGTTTAATGTTGATGCTGAACTGTATACAATATCATTTTTAAGTTAACTGAAAGAAACTCTAAATTAAAATTAAATTATATGAATACAGTATAAAGTAACATAATATAAAACTATTACTCTGAGACTTATTTAAATGAATAACTATCAGAGTAACAGATCAATTTAAAAGATACATTTTGTTCTTGTTCTTCACCAGAAAAAGACAAATTCCATATATGTCACAAAAATGTTAACAAACAAGCTCTTTAATGACTCACATTCTAAGTACTAAAGTTTAAAATAACATTCCTTTGAACCATGGAAGACCATTAAAGTCATACAGCTGTTAAGGTGCCATTTCTTAACCAAATAAAAACACATTTCTCTCCTGCCTTTACAAATTACACTATATAGAGAATATTTCTTGAGTAAAAACATATTGAGTAGGTTTAACCAATTGTGCTTAAGTAAATAAATGTTTCAAGAAACTACAACTAAATATTTAATTTTTGTGTTAAATATTTAACACATTTCCTGGAAAGAACT
Organism: Ovis aries; assembly: GCF_016772045.2. Lineage (NCBI taxonomy): Eukaryota > Metazoa > Chordata > Mammalia > Artiodactyla > Bovidae > Ovis > Ovis aries. The sequence continues at coordinate 38,123,376 of NC_056070.1, forward strand.
TTCTCTTATCTCTGAAATTGGCTTATGTTTCAAATGAAGTCATGTCATTAGAAACACAGTAGCAGTTTTATTATAGCATAAAATAATTCAACTTTAATCTTCTTTTTAATATCCCAAGGCATAAAGTGAATGATTACTTTGGGAAATTTTCTGGTTTGAACCAAAATTTTACAAATAGCTTCATGCTTATCTATAATGAAGCTATTTTCATATTCATAAGTAAAACATAATTCAATAAGTATTATTTCAGAAACATTTCAATGTTGTCTTACCAAGTAACATGGAGATAGAGGCATTACACACACAGGTACATGTGTATGTATGAATGTACATATATAGTCATAATTTTATAATTATTTTGCAGCTACATTAAAAAAATATTTAAAATATGTGATCACATGTATGTTCCATCTTATCATAGAATATTGTTTTTTTTTTTGCTTTTGTTTGTTTTGTTTCTGTTTGAATATCCACTAAGTTATTTTTAAGTATTATTACTAGGATGTGGAAAGAAGCAGGTGTGGGTTGAAGCTGAAGAGTGGTCTCTGTCCCACAGTGTTCTGGGTTTAAGTATAAGACACTTTCCAAAAAATTTAAAAACTTAAAAAATCCCTGCTCCATTATATGTTTGTATATTTAAAGCAAAGCATTAGAATAACAAATATCCAAATCTTAATGTGGATCCTACAAAATTTATTTAAAATGTTTTAATTAAATAGAAAGTAATACTTTTTAATAATGAGATTCTTAAATCTGGTCATATATATATTCTATAGAAATAGACCAATGTTTGATTTTAAAATATATTAACCTTTAATTTCTTCTTTATGTCTTCACTCCAATTTCATTAGGTGTTTTTCTGCTATTTTTCCCTAGAAGTTCAGACAGTAAAGCATTTGCCTGTGATGCAGGAGACCTGGGCTTGATCCTTGAGTCAGGAAGATCCCCTGGTGAAGGGAATGGAACCCACTACAGTATTCTTGCCCTGAGAATTTCATAAACAGAAGAGCCTCGTGGGCTACAGTCCATGGGGTCACAAAACATTGACCATGATTGTGTGACTAACACACACACACATACACGTGCTATTTTTATTTATTTATTTGTATAAGTTCATATACAATACATTTTGATTATTCTTTTCAATATCACAAGCTCCCCTAATTGCCAGTTAAATCTAACATTGATCATACTGAAATTTATCATAAAGAAATTTGAGTGTCTTCCCTATTCTTTTCTTTAATTTCTAATAATTTAACCATTAATCTTTTTCTGGGGAATACTCTTTAGCTAATTAAATCCTCCCTGCTCTCTTTCTTTATTCTCTTTCAAGTTTGAATAAATAATTTGCAGTTAAATCTTTGCCTCAGTCTCTCCTTTTGAGAATCCCAAATTATGGCAATAGACTTGGGAGCACCCAAGGAGTTAAGGCCTCATTGTCTAAAACTCAGGTCAGCAGAGACAGATGTCAGATCCCTCCACTCCTGAACAAGGTATCCAAGTGGCCCATCTTAACTAAACATAGCCCTAGTCAGAGTGGTATTATCTTTATTTAATTATTATTGATATTGTGTCTACAAAGTGTTGCAAGTATATGTTTGCCAATTAAATATTTTCTTTTATTGCAATTTATTTATTTATTTATTTTTAGTTTTTTTATTTTTTAAATTTTAAAATCTTTAATTCTTACATGCGTTCCCAACTTTTACACTCCAGTGCATGTGTGCTATGCTGTTCTCAGTTGCTCAATTATATCCGACTCTTTGTGACCTCATGGACTGTAGCCCTCCAGGCTCCTCTGTCCATGGAGATTCTCCAGGCAAGAATACTGGAGAGTGTAGACTATCTTTACTCCAAGGGAACTTTCCTACTCAGGAATAGAACAGGGATCTTCTGCATTGCAGATTCTTGACAAGCTGAGCTACCTGGCAAGCCTGCCTGTGTGCTATGTGCATCTAAGTCACTCCCCTTGTGTCTGACTCTTTGCAACACTATGGACTGTAGCCCACCTGGTGCTCAGTCCATGGGATTCCCCAGGCAAGAATTCTGGAGTGGATTTTTATGTCTTTCTCCAGAGGATCTTCCTGACTCAGGGATCGAACCTGTGTCTCTTCTGTCTCCTGTACTGGCATGCAGGTTCTTTACTACTAGTACCACCTGGGTTCCAGAACTTAATTAAAGCAAGACAATTTCCACAGAGGCATTGGGGCTTCCCTGGTGGCTCAGACAGTAAAGAATCTGCCTGCAATGCAGAAACTGGGTTCAATTCACTGGTTGGGAAGATCCCCTGGAGAAGGAAATGGCACCGCATTCCATTATTCTTGCCTGGAGAATTCCATGGACAGAAATATGGCAGGCTACAGTCCATGGGGTCCCAAAGAGTCAGGCATGACTAAGCAATTAAAACTTTTATTGATTATAATAATGTCCACTAACATTATCAGTAAAAACAGTTAAGATTTATAAAATGATTATTATGTGTCAGACACAGTGCTAAGAATTTTCAAAAGTATTGTAAACTAAGTATATTAGAGCATTATTCCTATTTGGGGCTACCCTTGTGGCTCAGTAGGTAAAGAATCTGCCTGTAATGTGGGAGACCTGGGTTTGATCCTGGATCAGGAAGACATCCTGGAGAAAGGAAAGCCTACCCACTCCAATATTCTGTCCTGGAGAATTCCGTGGACTGTATAATCCATGGGGTTTCAAAGAGTCGAACAGGACTGAGCAACTTTCACACTTATGCCCATTTTATTCATGAGGTTAAATGAGATTGTCTTGTCCCTTTAGTTGAAAATGCTTTGGATCCTGCAAAGGGACTCTTAAGCAACCTAGTTCCTGCCCATTTTCTCACTCTAGCCTTCCAGCCTCCATGGGAGGTTTGTGGATACAAATTTAAAATTTTCTCCATGTGGTAAAGTTATACAGACTATTTTTGTCACTGTTGCCTTTTAAAAACAAGAACCTTTACTGATAAAGTGTCTTTGAAAGCTGGTCCTTCTTTTCAATGTGTGCTCATAAAATCAAACTCATTAATACAACCTTTGAAACATCTCAAATCTGTATTTCAAAATGTGAATTTAACTGCTAAATTTTCCATTTCCAGCTTTCAGATACCTGGGTAGGGCAAATATTTATTTGGAACAAATAGATTTCTAAGCCAGCCTTGATGAAATGGAAATTACAGTGCATCTCTAAATTTAAGACGTTTCTGCACTAAACATTTATACATGGAATAGCTGAACAATTCTTTATGCTGAGTCTTCATGTTAAATGTAAAAAAAAAATGGGGGATACATAGGCATGGATTCATAAATTTTCAAGAGGGAATCAACAAATGCATGGTTACATCTGATGGAACCAGAATATATTGTTTGAATGGACTTTATGCAAGTTGGAGAGGACAGAGGAGATATCCCAAAGCTTATCCATCTAAATCACATAGCCTTAGTAAATAACAAAAGGAAAGAAGCAACCACTGCATCTTCACAAAAGATTTATGCTCAAATGCCTACAACCGAAGGCATCCCTTCTTAAGGGAAATATCACACTCCTTGGATTATGATCCTGCCCTGTCCATGCTGTGCTCCAATTTATCTTGTCAGGTATGCATCTGTTGCTAATGTCATTAGGGTCTTTGGTTTCCAAGTAAACACCCTCTGCATCCTCCTAGTTTCACTACTCTATGGCTAAACAGACTAGGTCTTTAAAGGTATGAGAAATAGGAGTATTAAAATTTCAATGATGCTCTGCTAAAACAATTAGATGTACTTTGTTCAAGGTTATAGTCAGAGACCTAGACACCTTAATTAGTCATTTTTGCTATACTATTCTGATACCATCTTGCATGCAAAATTTAATTGTATGAATTATGTCATAAGAATCTTCTTTTGCAGGATTCTTACTATAATTATTAGGGTTTATATATCCCATCTCTCATACTAGGGCTTCGCCTAGCAAACTATTGGGTTCTTGTTCAATGACCTGAGCATTATTTAGTCATAACCCTACCCAATATCCCTGCTCCTGTTTTGTTTACTTGTCTGTTTTCTTTTGAGTAGGCAAAAAGCTCCTTTACCATTAATCTCTCTTTTTATGATTTATAACTTATCTATTAAGACTTCCAGATTTAGGTATATTTTCTCCAATTTATTGATACCTGTTAATAGTAGCACAATTTAATAAAAGGATGGTGTTAATAAACAGTGAAGTGTCTAAATTTTATCCATTTTGGAAGCTGAATTAGCACATTATGATAGCAGAGTGTGATGTATTCAGGCAGAGCAGAAAAATTCTAGGTCAAGGATAAAGGAAAGTTTATTGCTCACAGCAATAGCAGTAGCCAAAATATCATCACTAGCTTACACTGCTTCTTCAAGTCCTAAAACCCAAAAGGGAACATGGAGGAATCAGGTGACATCTGGTCATGCAGTGGAAATGTGTTTCAGGAAAGGAAATCTGAGTTTAGGAATCCAAGTATTTTATAACAGATAAAAATTCTACTCATCTGTATTGGCAGATACTATCTTATGTTGAACATACTTGTTTTTTCTTCTAGAGGAAGACACTGCTTTTATCTTCCAAGGATGACAGCTTACATGTCATTTGCGCTAGATCAATATCCAACTTTATCTTCCAAGGTTCTGAACACTACAAACATCCTAAAAAACTAATCTAGAACAAAAGTAGTGCTTTTTCTCAGAAGACATGCATACATGGGAGACTACTATGGAGAATTTCCTACCAAAAATGCCACCATGCATTTCTACACTGTCTTAGCTTCTGGCAGATTTCCCTGTGTGTGTATACTCCATGAGACATTCTGATTAATCTGACCAACAGCCTGGAACTAAATCCATTTAATCTCTCTCCTTCAGCATTTAGTTAAAGTTACTAAGAAAAGGACTTTAAATAGAAGGATGAGGCTATCCTGCTGTATTGACCTCAATCATGTTTCCCAGGGCTATAAAACCAATCAGCAGAACAATCTCATAAACTCTCAGGGACTCTCTGGCAAAACCAGGTAGCTTTCTCCTTAAGTTTCTGTGTTGACCTTACACCTAGACCAAAGGCATTAATCCAGGTACAATAATATGTAATAGTGATTGCACCGATTCTGCCTTGGTTCCTCAAGGACAACATCTAGCGAGATCCAAATCCTTACAATAACACTGGCCAATAATTTAAGGCTGATATAACTCCTTTCAGACCAAGGTAGTGTTACAAATCACCTTAGCTAAAATCAAGGACACATTTCACAGCACCTTTTCTAATTGGCTTTTTACCATTGTAAAGATAACATCTGCTTAAATAATGAGTCAGTTATATCTCCAAGAAGCTTTTCCAGTTAACCAAGCCTTATTTTAAAGGTTTATCCACATAACTTTCCAGTGTGATGTGATTTGCTGATAGCTTCCTTAAACCCTTCATGGTGTCTCATGACCACCACTGGGGTGCACATTCTCTGTTTTCAAGGAAGTGAGTTAATGCTTGGCTTTGACACAAATTAGTACATCCCTGATTGCACACATGTTGCCCCAGACATATTCATTTAAAACCATCACCCTTTTTCATGTGGAACCTATATCAGTGAGGGGGCCTAGGTTATCTGTGACTCCATTTGGCCTCTTAGCTGATAAGCTTGGATTTCCCAATTCTCTTTAAAAAATTAAGTCTAGGACTTCCCAGGAAGTCCATTGTTGAGATTCCATGCTCCCAATGCAAGGAACATGAGCTAAGATTCTACATGCCACAGTTTAGTTCAGTTAATTTCAGTCGCTCAGTCGTGTCCTACTCTTTGCGACCCCATGAATCGCAGCAGGCCAGGCAGGCCTCCCTGTCCAACATCATCTCCCGGAGTTCACTCAGACTCACGTCCATCAAGTCAGTGATGCCATCCAGCCATCTCATCCTCTGTAGTCCCCTTCTCCTCCTGCCCCCAATCCCTCCCAGCATCAGAGTCTTTTCCAATGAGTCAACTCTTCGTATGAGGTGGCCAAAGTACTGGAGTTTCAGCTTTAGCATCATTCCTTCCGAAGAAATCCCAGCTGATCTCCTTCAGAATGGACTGGTTGGATCTCCTTGAAGTCCAAGGGACTCTCAAGAGTCTTCTACAACACCACAGTTCAAAAACATCAGTTCTTTGGTGCTCTGCCTTCTTCACAGTCCAAATCTCACATCCGTACATGACCACAGGAAAAACCATAACCTTAACTAGACGGACCTTAGTCGGCAAAGTAATGTCTCTGCTTTTGAATATGCTATCTAGGCTGGTCATAACTTTTCTTCCAAGGAGTAAGTGTCTTTTAATTTCATGGCTGCAGTCACCATCTGCAGTGATTTTGGAGCCCCAAAAAATAAAGTCTGACACTGTTTCCACTGTTTCCCCATCTATTTCCCATCACAGCCAATAAATAAACAAATAAATAAAAACAAAGAAATTAAATCTAGTCCTTGATTTTGGAGAGACAATCTGAGGACGGATAGTGTAATCTATCCTGTTTGTCCATGATACCAGTGGAGTGGTAGCCATCCACCCCATGAAATTGTTGAGTGACAGCTGTGGGAATGAGCACAGAAAGAACATCTAAGGTTTAACAGTTGGTGCTAGAATATTGGTCATTCTTTGCTCTTTCTCACAGCCTCCTCAGTAAGATTATAGAGAACAGAGATCAACTTTTGATCAGTATTCTTTGGCGAATGATGGGAAATCCAGCAGTCAGTTGACTTTAAGCTGCTTGGAACTGTTTGGGAGAGCCATATCAGAAGGTATCCTTCATGAAGAAGGATTCAGGAGTGAGTCTAAATGGCACTGAAAAATAATGACCCTCTTTTTTGTATATTGTCCAGATTCAAGGTGTTCCCTCCCAAAATGAGAGGGCTAGCTCTTCTTACATTACCAGAAACCAGTGTGTCACTTTCTGATAGCTCGACCTTCCCTGCTCACACCTAGCTCTTTACTTTGAAAGAGTTAGAGGCAAAAAGGATAACACTAACAGAGACTGATCATGTCTCAGTTTGACCAACACTGGGAATTGAGTTGCTTTTGGTGACCAGGGTACTAAGTCAAATTATTGTTACCATTATGATTATCAGAATAAAATTTGAATCCCCTAGACCTCCCTTTGGACAAGTCATTACTCAGAGTTACTGTTAAGAAAAAAAGAAAGTATTTTGCCATGATGAGATCCCCAAATTTCAAAATAAATTTATAACCCCACAACTCTTTTATTCTGGTCATAATCCATGAATTGACTAAACAGAGGCAATCACTTTCTGGAGATAGCACCCTCATTGACTAAAATGCATTAAAAAGGGATGTGTATTAATAGCATCTGAAGGAGGAAAACTTAGAAATATTTTAAGGTCAAATTCTGGGGAAGATGCCTTATGTTTACTAAACTCTATGGATGGTTCACCTTCAGCTCATTATTCAGTGGCTTTTGTGATGAAAGGCACACCACTGCCAGACTGTAAATAGCACAGGAGTCTGAAAACATGGCACATATTAGTTGGTTACACATAGTTACAATTTTAGAATCAACTGACTGGACTAGAGCATCAGTGTTTAACCTAAAATAATGTCAACAACATTGAAGCCCCATAATTAGCCTCAAGGAAAGAATAAAAGCTAGATATAGGAAACTTCAAGAAATAGCCAAAGGCCATGCTTCTTGCAAAGTGGGCGTTTACATCATGAGAAAAATGTGTCAACTTTTGGCAAGAGTCACAGTTTAGCATGAAAGGCAATCTCTGCATCATAAAGTGAAGTGAAAGTGTTAGTCACTCAGTTGCATGACTCCTTGCACCCCCATGGACTGTAGCATGCCAGGCTTCTCCGTCCACGGAATTCTCCAGGCAAGGAAACTGAAGTGGGTTGCCATGCCATTCTCCAGGGGGTATTCCCGACCCAGTGATCAAACCCAGGTATCCCACTTTGCAGGCAGATTCTTTACTGTCTGAGCCACCAAGGAAGCCCTTCCACATCGTAAATATGGAGGGATTCACTTTGCTTCCAGTACCTTATAGTGGGGTTCTTGTCATAGCATAAATAATGATGGGTGCAATTTTCATTAATGCCTGGATAATGAATCAGTGACATTCTAGGAAGAGGTGGCCCAATTAATAGTAAAATTTTAAGCCTTTGCATCAGAGAATGTTCTTTACTTGGATGTACACATTTATCTGTGAGTTGGTAGCTTTCCAAGGGGCAGGACGAACACCTAGATCATTGACAAAAGCCCAAGAGATACTAAAAGATATATTCAGTTTCAAAGCCCCATTACTCTCCTGGTCAGAAGCCCAAAGTTTGTGCTATTTTGATTTCCTTAGTCTTGACTCATAGAGTGGCAGGAATTTTTTTTAAGGTCAATTTAATCTTGGGAATTTGCTGCATGATTGTCATGGTAACAACTCTTAATATTCTCCCTGACTTAAAATAAAGGGTAGCAGAGTTTTCCAAGATGATAAGACTCACTAGTGTAGGAAAGAACTTTTCTGAATTACTTTGTGTTGGTATCTCATTGTCTAGTACCTGTGTGATGCCAACAAACAGATGAATGGATTAACAAAGTGATGTGTCCCTAACAGTAAAATGCTATTTCACAATTAGAAATCTTGAATATTTGATACATGCTACAAGCTGAATATACCTCAAAATATTTATGTTGAGTGAAAGATGGCAGGCCCAAAAGGCTGTGTACTATATGAATGTACTTAAATAAAAGTAATTAGTTACTTAGAATATTTAAATTAAATAAAATGTAAACTGGCCTATAGTAACAGAAAGATCCTCTGGGGTTTCCTGGCAACAGGGAGTAAGGAGATGGGAGAGATTACAAAGATGCTTGGGGAAACAGGGTTGATGATGTTTTCATTATATTGACTGTGGTGATTATTTCACATGTATTCATATGCCATGACTTGTCACTTATACAGTTCAAATATGTGCAATGAACAAACATTGTATATTAATACACATATATGGATATCTAGGAAAATGGTATAGTTGATCTTATTTTGCAAAATAGAAATAGAGACATAGATGTAGAGAACAAACACGAGCACCAAGGAGTGGGGGGAGGAGATATGGGATGAATTGGAAGATTGGGATTGATGTATATACACTATTGATATTATGTATAAAATATATAACTAATTGAGAACCTACTGTATAGCTCAGGGAACTCTATTCAATTCTCTATAGTGACCTAAATAAGAAGGAAATCCAAAGGAGAGGGGATATAGGTATACATATAGCTTATTCACTTTGCAGTACAGTAGGAACTAATGCAACACTATAAAGCAAGTATACTCCAATAATAATTAATTTAAAAACATAACCAGTGTGTTATGTGTCAAATATACTGAAATAAAGCTTTTTTTTTTAAGTTACTGAGAGGGCAATAAAGAAAACGATATGGTGAAGAGAATTTAGAAAGAGCTCCATAAACAGCTAAGTGAAAAAAAAAAAAAAAAGACACATTCACACATACAATTCTAACTACTGCTCTGACAAATTCAGTTTTAAAAACTCGCTTTGTGCCATGGTAGATTTAGTCAGAGACCTTGAAAAATATAGCATCAGTCCAAGGGATTTTAAAAATCAATAAAGCTTATAGTAAGTGATCAAAGACACAGATCTTTACTCAATAAGGATTAAAATTTTTAAAAAAATATGAATATATGTTAGGATTATATCAGAACTTCCAAAAGCTCACATTCACCTCTTCATGATTATCTTCACATCATATATTTTGTATGTGTGTGTGGTGGTGGAGGGGTACTAGTGTGTTTATCCATATATAGATCTATCATCTTTCTAGCTATCTTTATGTTTAAAGGTTAGAATCATAGGAAACAGACTGCGAAATGTAGATATGCATGTCTCTTCAGGCAAAGACTATTCCTGAAGAAGGAGTCACTGTCTGAATCTGGGGAGTGAGTATGTTAGTCCTGGAACGAGAAGCTTGGTGTCTGAGGCAACCACTAAGTCCCTGCCTTATGTGGATGCACTGACTCATATAATAAATTCACCCATCTGTGCGCAGTTCAAAGATCCTGGATGGTCTGTTTTCCTGGGGAAACAGATGAAACTTTTGGTGGAATGAGCTGCAGAGTCTGCCATTGTATCTAATCTCAATATGAAGTTGGCATTCACTCTCTTCCCCTTTTAATACCCTTGTCTGCTTGTACAGGTGGCTGTGGCAGACATGAATATGCAACTATTCAGGCCTCTTTTTAAGAGCACCCACTGTAAGTCAGGTAGTTGCCTGACAGCTGGCAGTTGCTGCACCTTTAGTTTCATTCCAGCAGCCTTGCTGAGGCCACTCTCTCTGTACTCCTTCTTCACATAATTTAACACAGTTTGAGCACTAGATCTGAGTGGAGACTCCACACAAAGGTTCTCATACGCTGGAGCCTCCCATCAATCTACCTGTGTCTTTTTGGAGCTCCACTGCTATTTGAAGCCCTTACCAAACAATCTTCTGTTCTTTCCCCTCTTCTGTCACATCTGTCAGACCTGCACCATAGTATTAAGATTTTCCCTGATTCTTCCTCCCTTTACCCTTTATATTACAGAAATATCCCTAACCTTCTGCCCAAAGTGTCTGGCTATTAAATTCATTATTATTGTTTGCCTCTTCAAAAATTCAAATGATCGCATAGCTTACCTGGTCTTGTGGTGATGCAAGATACTTAACCCTGAGGATTCTGAACCTGTAGCTGTCATTTCCTTCCTATAGTTGTTGCATGTGTCTATTGATTGTTGAGTTGGCAAAGGGGAATAACAATAATCCCCCAATTAATCACCTAAATTCCCAAAGTATTCTTCCTTGCTTTTATTATGGAATAGATGCCCTATCTCCTATAGATGATCAGGGAAAATAATTCCTGTCTGGTTATAGATTTCTTTTCATTTCATTCTCATCTTCTGGCATCACTGAGGATCCCAAAGTGAATCCGTGAAGTTGCTCAGTCGTGTCCGACTCTTTGCGACCCCATGGACTGTAGCCCACCAGGCTCCTCCATCCGTGGGATTTTCTAGGCAAGAATACTGGAGTGGGTTGCCATTTCCTTCTCCAGGGGATCTTCCCGACCCCCCGGATCAAACCCAGGTCTCCTGCTTTGTGGGCAGACGCTTTACCATCTGAGCCACCAGGGATAAAACCTAAGACATAATGGGATCCTTGTTGTCTCTGGTGATAGTAATATTCTCTCTGGAAACAGTACCCATAGATATGAAAATTCCAGAGTTGCAGAAATGTGTTGTTGCTGTTCATTCTCTAAGTTGTATCCAACTCTTTGTGTCTCCATGGACTGCATCATGCCCATCCTTCACTATCTCCCAGAGTTTGCTCAAGGTCAGTGATGCTATCTAACCACCTCACCCTCTGCCCCCTCCTCCTCCTTTTGCCTTCAATCTTTCCCAGCATCAGGGTCTTTTCCAATGAGTCAGCTCTTCCTTTCAGGGGGCCAAAGTATCAGAGTTTCAACATCAGTCGGTCCAATGAATATTGAGGATTGATTTCCTTTAGGATTGGCTGATTTTATCTCCTTGAAGTTCAAGGGACTCTCAAGAGTCTTCTCCAGCAACACAATTGGAAAGCATCAATTCTTTGTCACTCAGCCTTCTCAGAGAGTTGGATGGCCCAACTCTCACATCCATACCTAACTACTGGAAAAACCATAACTTTAACTATAGAAATCAAGACACAAACTACCCAAGTGGTTCACTGACAATGAAGGTGAGTGAATTTAGTTTTATTTCTAGTTTTTGAGTCCTTGAATCATATGTTTTTACCAGTTAGAGACACAACATCATATAATGTTCATTCATCAAGTTGTCAGCTCCATCACTGACAATGGCAGCCTATCTATAGAGGCTATACTTTCCAAGCTGAAGCTTCAGCTCTCCTTTTGAAAGCTTCTGCATCATTCTATTTATTGGAAATTTCTGGGTGATGTAGTAGATAATAGGACAAGTCAGTTCCATGATCTTGTGGACAACATCACAATTCAGTTTTAGAAGTGTGAATCCTTCAGTGTGGTGATATTTTTGACGATTACAAATCAGGATCCTATGCTCTGTAGACCCTTAAACTGTAGTGGTCTCTGAGATTCCATGATCAAAAAAGGCATACCCATATACGTAATAGATATTGCCCAGAAAATACCTGAGAAATCATCCTGAGAAATGTGTACACAGGTCAAGATGCGACAGTTAGAACTGGACATGGAACAACAAACTGGTTCCAAATTGGGAAAGGAGTATATCAAGGCTGTATACTGTGACCCTGCTTATTTAACTTATGTGCAAAATACATCATGCCAAATGCCAGGCTGGATGAAGCCCAAGCTGAAATGAAGATTGCCAGGAGAAATATCAATAACCTCAGAAATGCAGAGGAGATCACCTTTATGGGAGAAAGAGAAGAGGAACTAAAGAGCCTCTTGATGACATTGAAAGAGGAGAGTGAAAAAGTTGGCTTAAAACTCAACATTCAGAAAACTAAGATCATGGCATCTGGTCCCATCACTTCAAGGCAAATAGATGGAGAAACAAAGGAAACAGTGAGAGACTTTATTTTCTTGGGTTCCAAAGTCACTGCAGATGGTGACTGCAGCCATGAAATTAAAAGACACTTGCTCCTTGGAAGAAAAACTATGACCAACCTAGACAGCATATTAAAAAGGATTCATGTTGATGTATGGCAAAACCAATACAATATTATAAACTAATTAACCTCCAATTAAAATAAATAAATTTATATGAAAAAAACAAAGGCAGAGACATTACTCTGCCAATAGATGTCTGTCTAGTCAAAGCTATGTTTTATCCAGTAGTCATGTATGGATGTGAGAATTGGACTATAAAGAAAGCTGTTCAGTTCAGTTCAGTTGCTCAGTCATGTCTGACTCTTTGTGATCCCATGAATTGCAGCATGCCAGGCCTCCCTGTCCATCATCAACTCCCAGAGTTCACTCAAACTCATGACCATCAAGTCGGTGATGCCATCTAGCCATCTCATCCTCTGTTCTCCCCTTCTTCTCCTGCCCACAATCCCTCCTAGCATCAGAGTTTTTTCCAGTGAGCCAACTCTTCACATCAGGTGGCCAAAGTATTGGAGTTTCAGCTTTAGCATCAGTCCTTCCAAAGAACACTCAGGACTGATCTCCTTTAGAATGGACTGGTTGGATCTCCTTGCAGTCCAAGGGACTCTCAAGAGTCTTCTGCAACACCACAGTTCAAAAGCATCAATTTTTCAGTACTCAGCCTTCTTCACAGTCCAACTCTCACATCCATACATGATCACTGGAAAAACCATAGTCTTGACTAGATGGACTTTGTTGGCAAATTTAATATCTCTGCTTTTGAATATGCTATCTAGGTTGGTCATAACTTATCTTCCAAGGAGTAAGCATCTTTTAATTTCATGGCAGCAGTCACCATCTGCAGTGATTTCGGAGCCCCCCCAAAATAAAATCTGCCACTGTTTCCCCATATATTTCCCATGAATTGATGGGACCAGATGCCGTGATCATATCTGAGCATCAAACAGTTGATACTTTTGAACTGTGGTGTTGGAGAAGACTCTTGAGAGGCCCCTGGATAGCAAAGAGATCCAACCAATCAATCCTAAAGGAAATCAGTCCTGAATAGTCATTGGAAGGACTGAGGCTGAAGCTAAAACTGCAATACTTTAGCCACCTGATACAAAGAACTTACTCACTGGAAAAGACCCTGATGCTGGGAAAGATTGAAGGCAGGAAAAGAAAGGGACAACAGAGGATGAGAAGGTTGGATGGCATCACCGACTCGACTGACATGAGTTTGAGCAAGCTCCAGGAGCTGGTAATGGACAGGGAAGCCTGGTATGCTGCATTCCATGGGATTGCAAAGAATCAGACATGACTGAGTGACAGAACAGAACTGAACTGAGAAAATCCCTGCCCCATTAGAAGTGAATGGGTCCAGTGCAATAACTTGTCACCATGGTTGCTTCATTCATAACCCAAGGTGTCTACACTGGGCATGGCAAATGAAAGAGACTGGCTGATGTCAATTTTTAAGTCATTCAATCCACTTGTGTTTTGTTTTTAATCTATGACCTCTGATAGGCTTTAGTATGCAGTATCAGACCAAAGATCTTCACAATTTATGTGCACTCCTGAAAGTCTCTGCACACACTTTTTCTATGGAACTCCTTGTCTTTTATCTTCCACTCCCTGCTAGATGCCTCCATGGTTCTATATAAATTCTAATCATGTACCACTTTTCTTTCCACACAGAGTAAAGGATCAGTTACATGATCTTCAATTCTAATCACTGGGAAGGTTTCCTCTCAACAATGTTTTTCAGGGTCATATCTGAGTGGGACTGTAATACAGTATTGTCTATATTCAACCTACACCCAAATGCCCAACCAGCTTATCTCAGATCCAGGCCTGCTGCTATTGGTCTCTACTGCCTGGTATTAATTCTGCCTCTCCCACCCACCATGTAACTATAGGTGTGAGCTGAATAAGTGTTAAATTTTTAAGTATTTTGTTAAACTTTTTTTAAAATAATGAGACACATAAGATTCATTAACTTGATAATTTATTCCTTATTTCAGTCCCAACATGTTCCAGACAACTAGAACAATTACAAAATTTCATTGCTTCAGTGGGTCTTGAATTTTTGTAGGCTTTATCACCTGTCCTTAGGAGTGTTGTGTCTTCCCAAGACCTTCAGTATTCTTGTACATTCATGTGATTTAATTAATTTGATTCCATCAACAGAAAGAAATAATGTAATATTAACCAAAGAAGTGTACAGATACTATAGGTACTTTTGACCTACATTATGACAGTCAGCAAGAAAGTTAATATTTAATATACTTAATATAACTCTGGGACAAAGTGAAATATATCCTGTTGTTTAAACTACATCAGCAATAACTGCTTCTCATCTGTTTCTTTATAGCAATAGAAAAAATCAAAATCAAAAGTCGGATACCACATGCCCGGGATCATGTTAATATGCTGTAGCAAAGATATATTTGACTACTGCTTGACTGAGTTTTCAGTAGCCAACTTCATTTTCCAGGGTCCATAGAACTACTCCAGTAACAGTATTAGTGAATCAAAGAGGAACATGATGAGGATCAATATTACTTAACATTTTAGATCTTCAAGAATGGCTTTGATTTCTGACATTTCCCTGAAGATGCAGCATTGCTTTTACTTTATTGTATTCACGGAAAAAGGGCCAGATTCAACAGCTTATATTTGAATTTCCCAAATATGATAGCTCTTACTTCATAGGTGAATGTTGGTAGTCTTAAAGCCACCAAATACCTTTATATAATTATTAATTGTGAGATCATGGTAATCACTACTGTGTGGTCCATGGAGAGTGGATCTGCTATGAGGTAGATCTGGGCCAGTACACTGTATTTTTTAATTATCCATTTTATTTGAACTATTCAGACCTACAATTATCTAAAAAGTATCCAACAAATTTTGTCTGAATTCCTGAACACAAGGAAATACCATTAAACAACAGTAGGTTGAACTGCCTAGGTCCACTTATATACAACCTCTTCCAGTAAATACATACTATAGTACTACACAATGTGCAAGGGGTTGAATTGGCAGTTTCAGAATTGCAGATACAGGAGGAAATTAGAATACAGAGGAACAGAGCATACAGAGGGTCAAATAAAAATTATATTGGAGTTTTGTACAGAGGGTTGGCACCCCCTAACTCATGTGATGTTCAAAACTCAGCTAATATTCAAACAACCGTCTCAGTATAAAAAAGTCAGTTGTACTCTCTGTACAATGAGTTTTAGACTTACATGAGTCCTTAGTTAAAACTCAGCTTCATATGCAGGATTCCTAGAGATACAAGCATTTCATTCATCAAAAAGTGCCTACACCAATCTATGAAAAGTCTAAAAAATAAAGTTTGCAATGGAAGATAGTTTTGATTGGTGTGCACCCCTTTCCTCCAGGTAGCTCTGAGAAGAAGGAAATGTATTATTTTCCCAGCGGGACTTAGAGAAACATTTGTTAAGCAGAAAGTATATGATTTTTACTCTATAATGTATTATGGTATGAACAAGCTCATTTTCATATGTAGAAGTGGAGACTAAAGAGAACTTGTTTTGAACAGATTGTCTCAGCTGGTAATAGTAAAACTGAGTTTCAAAATTCTGAGGCTTATGACTTAAATTGCATATTCTTGGTGTGCCATACTCTTTGCCAGGATACTATTTTTATAAGACCTTCACAAATAAGATGACTATAAAAGTGCCTTGCATTTCCAAGTACAAATGTTGGGTTGGATCTCTGTTCTGGAGTTACTGAAATGTCTAGTACCTCCCTTTCCTCAGTACACAGTTATCAGAATAAATGACTATATGCCTCATTGGGAAAAAAGCATCGATGATCATTAACATATAAACTTGCTGTGGGATTGAAGGTACTTTCTCATGGGAAACTTCCCTGTCCTACAGTAAATGGGTTCTGGATTTTAAAAGTGACACATGTTTGGAAACTGTGCTGGAAATTATAATGTTTTAATGGCTTGGCAGGCCTTCACATTCTAATGATCCATGCTTCATTTCTTTTGATTGCATAAATGGAGAAATACTTTAAAACATGGTCTGTATATCTTGCCCTTATGGATGCTGTGTGCACTATTATATATAATGAACTAGAACACTATTTTTTTTATTATCCATCTTCTTTGAAATATTCAAATATTATAGATAGAGCACGTAGCATCCTTAAGGACAAGATTTACAGGTTATGTTCTATAGTAAAACAATTTCCATAGTTATATCTGGCTTCTGTTTCCACTCTAATTTTTCTACTCATTTCAATAATTATGCCCATCATTTTTCTTTTAATAGATGAGTACTTCTGAGATCTTATTATCTTCATTGCTCAAAAGCAACTACCATCATGGGTAATCTATATAGGAAGCTGTCATTGATCCAATAAAGCTGCTGAACATTTCACAGTGCTTTCCCTGTTATGATGGTAAATGTGGCCTTTTGGTGGAAAATAGTCAACTGGTAAATTGTCCAGTCTTACATAGTATATCCACAACAGTCTGTCAAGTTCACTGGGCCTTTGGATCTTTGTCTCCAACTTTCCAACATGGAAGTTCTGGCATTTCTACCTCACATTTCCTGGGCCATTTCTTTCCCCAAACTTCCAAAGCCACCCAGGAATTAGTGCTGTACTCTAAGGTCTTTGTCTGGGTATGAAATCTATAATCAGGAAGAGTGTTTTACACTAATAGATTATTTTAAAATTAATTTTAATTGGAATATGTTGCTTTACAGTGCTATGTTAGTTTCTACTATACAGTAGTGAATCAGCTATATGTATACACATAAACTTCTTTTTAGGATTTCCTTCCATTTTACGTTAGCCTAGAGCACTAAGTTCCCTGAGCTATACAGTAGATTCTCATTAGTTATCATTTTTATACACAGAATCAATAATGTATATACATCAGTCTCAATCTTCCAATTCATCCCACCTCCAGCTTCCTCCTTGGTGTCCATATGTATTTTTTCTAGCATCTGTGTCTCTATTTCTGTTTTGGAAATAAGATCATCAATACCATTTTTCTAGATTCCACATATATGCATTAATATACAATATTTGTTCTTCTCTTTCTTATTCCACTTTGTATGACAATCTCTAGGTCTCTCTATGTTTCTAAAAATGGCAGTTTTGTTTCTTTTCATGGCTGAGTAATATTCTATCACGTATATGTACATTTTCTTTATCCATTTATCCATCATTGGACACTAAGTTTGCTTCCATGTCATGGCTATTGTAAATGTTATTATTCAGCTTCATATCAAGCTATTCTTGATCTAGTGTCCTTAGGACCCAGTCCCATGAACATACTCCTAGTTCTTGACACTACACATAGCTTAGATCCTACATTTTCACTGAGCTATAATCCCTTTCATCTCTCAGTAGAAGCACTTATTAGTAGCATCCTCCTAGATAGTATATAATGAGGCTTATCTTTATTTAAAGATCTAATGGTCTTGTGGAAGATTGAGATACATGACAAGGAGGCACATGTTGTCTTATAAAGTAGAAGTTTGTTAACAGCTTCAAATAAAGAACTACCCTTTAATACTAAGGGCCATATTTGTTGACTCAGAGGATTAAAGAATAAACAAACAAACAAGAAACGAACAAGAGATTCTGGATTTCTGACACCTATGCAGATAACACCAGTTATCTCCACCTATGCTTTATCATCCCCTCCTTTTTTTTTCCAATCATGGTCTTGCCCTTAGCATAGCATTCTGGATTGAGAATTTACATTTTCTGTATCTCAGTTATCCCTCTAATTAATCTGCGGACTTGAATTTTAGTTTTTCTGCCCTCTGGATGTAGAAGATGGTTGCATTCATATGTTTAAGTGCTAAGTTACTTTAAGTTAGTAATTAATTTAAGCCTTTTGTTGTTCTCTTTTTCCCTGATGTATTAATGACCTCAGTCGCAGCTATCCCACTTCACAGTCCTTCTAATTACTAGTTCTAAATTTCTCAAAAGACTGAGATCTGAGACATTTCACCAACCACTGCTCCACACCCCCCAAATGAACCCCTTCCCAGTTTATTATCATGGAAATTTTAATAATGGCATCATTACTACATATCAGGGACTCTCAGCACCCCATGTACCACTAGTGATGGGGTTGTCTTTGCCAACTGGCTAGCAAATGCTTTGATTCCAAAAATTTCATTTCAGCATCTGCTTTTTTGGACCATGATTTGCACCAACTGACATAGATAAGGTTCCCTGGGAAGCAGTCCCTGAGACAGTTATTCAAATGAAAGCAGTTTACTGAGATGAATTCACTGAAGAACACCTGTCCATGAGTGAGAAAAGTAAGACTGGGCAGAGATCACTGGCATGATCCTTCAGACAGAGTTGCCAGCTGCTAAGTCACTTCAGTTGTGTCCGACTCTGTGTGACCCCATAGACGGCAGCCCACCAGGCTCCCCCATCCCTGGGATTCTCCAGGCGAGAACACTGGAGTGGGTTACCATTTCCTTCTCCAATGCATGAAAGTGAAAAGTGAAAGTGAAATCGCTCAGTCGTGTCCAACTGTTCTCGACCCCATGGACTGCAGCCTACCAGGCTCCCCCATCCATGGGATTTTCCAGGCAAGAGTACTGGAGTGGGGTGCCATTGCCTTAACAATAAAAATAGAGGGTGTTCAATTAAATTTTAATTTCTGTTAGATAATACATACATTTTTGCTGTATGTCTATATTTTGGTATACTTCAGTGTAAGTATGCCACAATGTTACAGGGAACACACTTATGCCAATAAAGTATTAATTGTTTACCTGCAATTCAAATTTAACTGGGTATTTTTTCTTAATGATACTATCTTCATAGCTGTCATGAATTGAGACACCAGATCTGGCCTATTTTCTCTCCATCTTGAAAAGTGTTTAGATGCAAGCTGCCCTGTAAAGAGAGAGCAAACTTATATGAGACAGACTTCTTTGGCCAAAGGCAATTCTTGGAGGTGATGTTAACTGTGAATTGCTAGCCACTATGATTCCTGAGGACATAAATCCTTCTGTTTTGGACAGAGCAACTGGGTAGTTGTCCACAGTCTTCATGATTATGTGGGTGTTAATGAGTGATGGATGGGAAAGGAGAAAATGGTCAGGAACTATTTCATTATTTTATCTGGACAGTATTCACATCATTGATCTCCACATTTTACAGTATACAGTACATTTATAATATAGTGTAGAATAAAACATGCAGGCTGGAGCTCAGGCTTTGTTCAGAACTCTTGGCTACACCAGACCTATACATTTTACTCAGGTTAACACATTCCTGTTAACTGTGGACTTAAAACTGTGGAACTGGAACACAAGTCAGTTTACTAGACTTTTCTAGAAGTCATACAAACAGACCCCCAGACCAGTCATACAACTACATGCAATAACTTCAATGTTTAAAGCATAGCAGATATTATTTGTATTCTCTGTCTAAAGCATCTGAAAGTTATTAGAAAGGTATAACTCAAAAGGTATAATTTGAAGATCATTGCCTATGATGTCATTATACAAAAATATACTTAAGCAACCAGACTAAAAGGTGTTACTATAATCTGCATTAGTTCTATTACACAGGCATTGCAAATGGAAAAGCACAGTTGCTGCCTGTATAAGGAAAGAAGGACTGGGGTAGAAATACAGTATTATTTCATAACAAAGTAAATATATTAGTTTTCTAATCATTGCAGCTCAGTGAAGCACATTTAGAAAGGGTTTGATGTAGAATATTCTGTGGGATTGATAAACCTAAAGTGGTTAGAAATTTTAGGAGTAAAAATATGTCAAGCATACCTTACATCATATACAGCATGGTGACTAGAGTTAATATATTGCATTATATATTTTTAAGTGACAAAGAGGGTTGACTAGAAGTGAACTACTGATGTATAGTGCATGGAACTTGAAAAAAAAAAAAAACTAAATGAGAAGCCAGGCACAAAAGGCCACATATTGTATTATTTTGTTCCTATGAAACATTCAAATAGGTCAGTCTATGAAGAGACAAAGTAGATTAATGGTTGTCAGGGGTTGAGGGGATGAAGAAATGCGAAATTATACCAGTGAGTGCAGGATTTCTTTTGAGAGGGACAAAAATACTATAAATTTAAAAAATGAAGATGCTTGCACACCATGGTGAATACACTAAAAACACTGAACTGTACACTCTAACAGCAGGAATCTTTGGTATGTGATTTTTGTTCTCAATAAAGATTTTAAATAAAATAACTCATCAAAGAAGAAAAATTTGCTACTCTTTATGGTAATGGATGTCAACTAGTCACAGTGGTGATCATTTTGTAGTACATACATATATTAGAAAACTATGTTGCACACCTGAAATTAATATAATGTTATGCCAATTATTTTACAGCTAACAAAAAAGAAAAAAGAAAAGAAGAAGCTTAAAAATAATAATATTTGTTCATTTGGAAAACTCAGCAGTGGTAACAGTTCTGGAAAAGGTCAATTTTCATTCCAATCCCAAAGAAAGGCAGTGCCAAAGAAGGCTCAAACCACCGCACAATTGCACTCATATCACACACTAGTAAAGTAATGTTCAAAATTCTTCAAGCCGGGCTTCAGCAGTACATGAACTGTGAACTTCCAGATATTCAAGCTGATTTTTAAAAAGGCAGAGGAACCAGAGATCAAATTGCCAACATTCGCTGGATCATGGAAAAAGCAAGAGAGTTCCAGAAAAACATCTCTTTCTGCTTTATTGACTATGCCAAAGCCTTTGACTGTGTGGATCACAAGAAACTGTGGAAAATTCTGAGAGAGATGGGAATACCAGACCACCTGACCTGCCTCTTGAGAAACCTATATGCAGGTCAGGAAGCAACAGTTAGAACTGGACATGGAACAACAGACTGGTTCCAAATAGGAAAAGGAGTATGTCGAGGCTGTATATTGTCACCATGCTTATTTAACTTCTATGCAGAGTACATCATGAGAAGTGCTGTGCTGCAAGAAGCACAAGCTGGAATCAAGTTTGCCAGGAGAAATATCAATAACCTCGGATATGCAGATGACAGCACGCTTATGGCAGAGAGTGAAGAAGAACTAAAGAGTCTCTTGATGAAAGTAAAAGATGAGAGTGAAAAAGTTGGCTTAAAGCTCAACATTCAGAAAACGAAGATCATGGCATCTGGTCCCATCACTTCATGGCAAATAGATGGAGAAATGCTGGAAAGAGTGTCAGACTTTATTTTTGGGCTCCAAAATCACTGCAGATGGTGATTGCAGCCATGAAATTAAAAGACGCTTACTCCTTGAAAGGAAAGTTATAACCAAATTGGATAGCATATTCAAAAGCAGAGACTTTACTTTGCCAACAAACGTCCATCTAGTCAAGGCTATGGTTTTTCCAATAGTCATGTACGGATGTGAGAGTTGGACTGTAAAGAAAGCTGAGCACCAAAGAACTGATGATTTTGAACTGTGGTGTTGCAGATGAGTCTTGCGAATCCCCTGGACTGCAAGGAGATCCAAACAATCCATTCTAAAGGAGATCGGTCCTGGGTGTTCTTTGGAAGGAATGATGCTGAGGCTGAAACTCCAATACTTTGGCCACCTCATGCAAAGAGTTGACTCATGGAAAAGACTCTGATACTGGGAGGGATTGGGGGCAGGAGGAGAAGGGAACGACTGAGGATGAGATTGCTGAATGGCATCACTGACTCGATAGACGTGAGTCTGATTGAACTCCAGGAGTTGGTGATGGACAGGGAGGCCTGGAAAACTGCAATTCATGGAGTTGCAGAGATTTGGACATGACTGAGTGAACTGAACAGGACTGAATTGAACCCCCAAGATACTAGAAAAATAAAAGAAAAACAAACTCATGGCAAGCTGAAGGGATGAAAGGGAAAACGTAATATGCCAAACAGAAGTATTGTGAATATAAACTTACTTTGGCATAGACAGCCAGGCTCATTAAATTAACATAAAAATGTGGATCATACTCATCTTATCTGAACCCTTTACATATAGATTAACATTTTAGAAGAAAGGAAACATATGTGACTGTCCTTTTGTTTCCTAATAACAAGTCAACATTTTAGGAATCAGCAAACTAAAATGGACTGGAATGGGTGAATTTAACTCAGGTGACAATTGTATCTACTACCAGGGGCAAGAATCCCTTAAAAGAAGTGGAGTAGCCATCATAATCAACAGAAGAGTGCAAAATGCAGTACTTGGATGCAATCTCAAAAACAATAGAATGATCTCTGTTCGTTTCCAACGCAAACCATTCAATATCATGGTAATCCAAGTCTATACCCTGACAAATAATGCTAAAGAAGCTGAAGATAAATGGTTCTATGAAGACCTATAAGATCTTTTAGAACTAACACATAAAAAAGATGTCCTTTTCATTATAGGGGACTAGAATGCGAAGGTAGGAAGTCAAGAAACATCTGGAGTAACAGGCAAATTTGATCTTGGAATACAGAATGAAGCAAGGCAAAGGCTAATAGAGTTTTGTAAAGAGAACACACTAGTCATAGCAAGCACCTTCCAACAACACAAGAGAAGACTCTACACACGGACATCAGATGGTCAACACCAAAATCAGATAGATTATATTCTTTGCAGCCGAAGATGGAGAAGCTCTATACATTCACAAAAATAAGACTAGGAGATGACTGTGGCTCAGATCATGAACTCCTTATTGCCAAATCCATACTTAAATAGAAGAAGGTAGGGAAAACCACTAGCCCATTCAAGTATGACCTAAATCAAATCCCTTTTGATTATACAGTGGAAGTGAGAAATAGATTTAAGGGCCTAGATCTGATAGACAGAGTGCCTGATGAACTATGGACAGAGGTTTGTGACATTGTACAGGAGACAGGGATCAAGACCATCCCAGAGAAAAATAAATGCAAAAAAAGACTGTCTGAGGAGACCTTACAAATAGATATGAAAAGAAGACAAGCGAAAAGTAAAGAGGAAAAGGAAAGATATACCCATTTGAATGAAGAGTTCCAAAGAATAGCAAGGAGAGATTAAAAAAGCCTTCCTCAGCGATCAATGCAAAGAATTAGAGGAAAACAATAGAATAGAGATCTCTTCCAGAAAATTAGCGATACCATGGAAACATTTCATGCAAACATGGGTTCAATAAAGGACAGAAATGGTATGGACCTAACAGAAGCAGAAGATATTAAGAAGAGGTGGCAAGAATACACAGAAGAACTGTACAAAAAAAATCTTCATGATCCAGATAATCATGATGATGTGATCACTCACCTAGAGCCAGACATCCTGGAATGTGAAGTCAAGTGGGCCAGACATCCTGGAATGTGAAGTCAAGTGGGCCAGACATCCTGGAATGTGAAGTCAAGTGGGCCTTATGAAGCATCACTACAAACAAAGCTAGAGGAGATGATGGAATTCCAATTGAACTATTTCAAATCCTCAAAAATGATGCTGTGAAAGTGTTGCACTCAATATGTCAGCAAATTTGGAAAACTCAACAGTGGCCACAGGACTGGAAAAGGTCAATTTTCATTCCAATCCCAAAGAAAAGCAATGCCAAAGAATGCTCAAACTACCCCACAATTGCACTCATCTCACATGCTAGTTAAAGTAATGCTCAAAATTCTCCAAGCCAGGGTTCAGGAATACATAACCATGAACTTCCAGATGTTTAATCTTGTTTTAGAAAAGGCAGAGGAACCAAAGATCAAATTGCCAACATCATCTGGATCATCGACAAAGCAAAAGAGTTCCAGAAAAACATATGTTTCTGCCTCATTGACTATGCCAAAGCCTTTGACTGTTTGGATGACGACAAACTGTGGAAAATTCTTCAAGAGATGGAAATACCAGACAACCTCACTTGCCTCTTGAGATATCTCTATCCAGGTCAGGAAGGAACAGTTAGAACTGGATGTGGAACAAACTGGTTCCAAATAGGAAAAGGAGTATGTCAAGGCTGTATATTGTCACCCTGCTTATTTAACTTATATGCAGAGTACATCATGAGAAATGCTGGGCTGGAAGAAGCACAAGCTGGAATCAAAACTGCCGGGAGAAATATAAATAACCTCAGATATGCAGATGACACCACCCTTATGGAAAAAGTGAAAAAGCACTAAAGAGTCTCTTGACAAAACTGAAAGAGGAGAGTGAAAAAGTTGGCTAAAAGCTCAACATTCAGAAAACTAAGATTATGGCATCCGGTCTGATCACTTCATAGCAAATAGAAAAACAGTGGAAACAGTGGCTGACTTTATTTTGGGGGGCTCCAAAATCACTGGAGATTGTGACTGTAGCCATGAAATTAAAAGACACTTGTTCCTTGTAAGGAAAGTCATGACCAACCTAGACAGGATACTAAAAAGCAGAGACATTACTATGCCAACAAAAGTCCATCTAGTCAAGGCTATGGTTTTTCCAGTAGTCGTGTGTGGATGGGATATTTGGACTATAAAGAAAGCTGAGCACCGAATAATTGATACTTTTGAACTGTGGTGTTGGAGAAGACTCTTGAGAGTCCCTTGGCCTGAAAGGATATCCAACCAGTCCATCCTAAAGGAAATCTCTCCTGCGTGTTCATTGGAAGGACTGATGTTGAAGCTGAAATCCAATATTTTGGCCACTTTATGTGAAGAGCTGACTCATTTGAAAAGACCCTGATGCTGTCAAAGATTGAAGGTGGGAGGAGAAGGGGACAACAGAGGATGAGATGGTTGGATGACATCACCGACTCAATGGACATGAGTTTGGGTAAACAACGGGAGTTGGTGATGGACAGGGAGGCCTGGCCTGCTGTGGTCCATAGGGTCACAACGAGTAGTATGTAAATAGCTTTGCTGACAAAGTCAAACCTAAAGGTCCATATAGTCACTGGACAGATTGATGCTAAAGCTGAAGCTTCAATACTTTGGTCACCTAATGCAAAGAGCCAGCTGGTTGGAAAAGAACCTGATGCTGGGGACTATTAAGTGCAGAACTAGAAGGGACAGCACAAGATGAGATGGTTGGATAGCATGACTGATTCAATGGACATGAGTTTTAACAAACTCAGGAATATAGTGAAGGACTAGGAAGCCTGGCATTTTGTAGTCCGTGGGGTCAGAAAGAGTCAGACACAACTGAGTGACTGAACAACAACAACAAGAATAGCTTATGACTAAAAATCAATTAAGTTAGAATATGAAATTTAATGAGTTACGTTTTATGACTATAATACATTGTAATGTAATAGTAGTAATATTAGTTCCTCATTATTAACTATGACAGAATATGTGTGTGGTAAGTTTCAAAGAGCTGAAAAATGATCAGTGAACCACATTGTATGAGACAGTGACAACTGGAGTGTAAGGAGGGGGGGTTCCTTTAAAGAAGTAGACCTGGAATACCCCTCTCTCACCTGGCCTTTAAAAATTGTTTGCTAAAACCCATCAGAGAGTTGGGGCTTTGAG
The DNA here is from genome assembly GCF_016772045.2 of Ovis aries. Taxonomy (NCBI): domain Eukaryota; kingdom Metazoa; phylum Chordata; class Mammalia; order Artiodactyla; family Bovidae; genus Ovis; species Ovis aries. The sequence goes on from NC_056070.1 coordinate 38,149,426, forward strand.
TACTAGCTGCCCTGGATTCCTTGTTTGTATCCTGCAATAAACGATGCACTTTTCTTCACCATAACCAGGTGTCGGTAGATTAGATTTACTGGGGATGGGTGAGAGAACCAAGTTTGACTTGGTAAAGATGCCATTACCAAAATGCTATAAGCATTCAAACAGGGAGTATGATTAACTGAGAACTTGAAACATTGGCCTGTGTCTACAAAAAAACCTATTATCAAAACACAGTGTTTTCTATCCAAATTCATATATCAGAAACAAATTTAAACATAATTTTACAAAAGAAAAAATTGATACTGCAACCTGATCCTTATTCTCAGTTGGTTAATTGAGAGTGATTATCAATGAATATTTTCCCTTTACCTTAAAAGTTACGTCAAAAAGCTGTTACTTTGGATTGCATAAAGCAACATGTATCAACTTTAGTACTATTGATATTTTGAGTGGCATAGGTCTCTCTCCTGGAGCGGAAAGGGGTTAGTCTGTGAACTTAACATTTATAGAAGCATCTCTGGCATCTGCCCATTAAATGATGGAAGCACTTCCACTCCTG